>NW_028227261.1:42062500-43262500 GCF_978045245.1 Mus caroli | reverse complement strand
ATATGGTAATAAAAAGGGCAGATAGATTATTGAATCTACTCTAACCAAAATATGATTTTTAGTCATAATCTTACATTGGTAGAGGTAGAGAAATTAGTATTTTGTTACAAAATTGAGGTTAAATTTTGTTACAACAATATAGAATTTTGTATACTGATAACAAAATAATCTTATATTTCATTTACATTGGTATAGATTATTGTATATTGACACAGGTTTACATTTTCAATTGGTATGAATTTTTGTATATTGGTATAAAATTGAAGATTGATTTTCTTACAACAAAATATGTGTATGTTTCAACTCTTCTACAGATGTTATGTCTATGCAGATTATTTGAAAAAGCAGTTTTTTTTCTCAGTTATTTAAATAAATAGCTGCTATTACATACTGTTAGGGATGGTTGAAAATACAAATTAATAGTCAGTCAAACTCATGGTCTTACTAGATACTAGTTTAGTTAATTACAATAAAATATTTTTAAGGGTATTCAGATAGTAAATAGCTAAAGATAAACAATGTTTCACAATCCCAATATACTTTAAATAGAAAACTGGTTTTCTAAAACATCATAGATCCACAGAATATATCATGTAAAATTGTTTCATTATTAAAATCTTTTGTGTATGAGACAGTTCTGTTTCTGACAATATGAACCCATTCCTCTTCAAAGAAGATGAGGAGAAAAAAAAAAAACAAAAAACAAAACAAAACAAAACAAAAACCTCTATATGGAGTTACTTCAATTGTGCCAAGATAGCCACTGAGAAAAAAAATAAATATTGTAAATTCATCTCCAGAAAAAAATGTAGTTCAAAAAGAGAGATGCAGGGAAGTCAACTGCTAAGCTCTGCCAAAATAGGGTAAGCAGTTGCTTCATAATTCCTGCTTCAAAAACAGTCTGTCAGATACTCTGGACTAGATGACTAAAGACAGATGTTCTAACATTTAGAGAATATTGAGAACTGTCTAGGCATTCAGGTGTCTCTGTCATTTCTATAATTTTTGAAATCTGTATCCCTATGTTACTGCATACTCAGGTAATATTTATTGTTTCTCAAGTCTCTGATGGGGTTGAAGACTAGTAAGCCATAATATTACTATAAGCTTAAGTTCTTTAGGATTTAAGATGTGCTACATCTAAGAAGATGTGTTTAGGATAGTAATACAAATTAGTATAGAAAATGATTTAGATACAAAATTCTAAACTCACCAAAATAAGAGAGATGATGAAAATATTTTATCTAAGTTACCAAATATAAACAGACTGAAATTTTAAATGTAACTCTTACCTAATAATTTTTGTAATTGTCTCATAATTTTTATAATTATATTCAATATATTTTTGAAAGAAAAAGAGCCTTTTGTTGGACTATAAAAGGAAATTAGAGAAAGAATATCTTGTTTATCATATGGGTGCATTCCCTCCAATGGATTTTTTTTTTTTTTTTTTTTTTGGCTACAGAGTCCTCAAGATTCATTATGCCAACCTTTCATATGAGATGAATGAAAATTTATATTGCAGTTTTTTATATGATCAAACTAGCTCATAAAGACAAACAGTTGTCTTTCACCTGCTCAAATAAAGATCAAAAAACCCTGTTGTGTCTATCTCTCAGAATCTTTTTTGTCTCCTAGATGTCCAACCTACTATATTCTGCCTAAGCCACCAGCAAAACCAAAATGCATATGCACATGCAGACAGACACATACACACACACACACACACAAACAGACACACACACTCACACACACACTCACAAACACATACACACACACATACACACATACACACACACACACACACACACACACACACACACACAGTACAACCACCAACATCAAAATATCAGGAATTAAAAATCATTGGTCATAAATATCTCCCAACATCAATGTACTCAATAAAAAGATAGATTAGCACAAAGGATGCAAAAAGAAAGCATCATTCTTCTAGACACAAGAAATAAATATCAGCATCAAATACAGACATTACCTCAGTATTAAGGGTTGGGAAAAGATTTTCCAAGCAAGTAGACTCAGGAATTAAGCTGGAGTAGCTATTCTAATATCTAAGAAAACAGACTTCAGACAAAACTTATTAAAAGAGATGGAGAAAGTTATTTATACACATCGAAGAAAAAATCTTTCAAGATGATGTTTGAATTAACATTTATACCCCAAATACCAAGACACCAACATTTATAAAAGAAACATTACTGGTCCCTTCCCATCCATGCCAGCACTGGGGAACCTTGGGCACAGAGTCAGTGGACACCCCTAAAGCCCCCACAGGAATCTCCATGGGATCTTAAGACCTCTGGTGAGTGGAACACAACTTCTGCTCCAATCCAATCATGCGGGACCTGAGACTGCATTAATTAGGGAAGTAGAAAGCCCAGTCTGCCCGGGTCACAAGTCCCTTCCTGTCCGAGCCACCACTGGGGCACCTTGGGCATGGAGTCTGCGGACACCCACAAGGTCCCCACAGGACTCTCCAAGGGATCTTAGGACCTCTGGTGAGTGGATCACAACTTCTGTCAGGAGGCAGGTTCGAACACCAGATATCTGGACACCTTCCCTGCAAAAGGAGAGCTTGCCTGCAGAGAATACTCTGACCACAGAAACTCAGGAGAGAGCTAGTCTCCCAGGTCTGCTGATAGAGGCTAGCATAATCACATAAGGAACAAGCTCTAACCAGAAACAACTCTAACAACTAACTCCAGAGATTGCCAGATGACTAAAGGCAAACATAAAAATCTTACTAACAGAAACCAAGACCACTCACTATCATCAGAATGCAGCACTCCCACCCCACCCAGTCCTGGGCACCCCAACCCACCCGAAAAGATAGTCCCAGATTTGAAAGCATATCTCATGATGATGGTAGAGAACATCAAGAAGGAATTTAATAACTCACTTAAAGAAATACAGGAGAACACTACTAAACATGTAGAAGACCGTAAAGAGAAAGCACAAAAATCCCTTAAAGAATTGCAGGAAAACACGACCAAACAGGTGATGGAATTGAATAAAAACATCCAAGACCTAAAAGGGAAGTAGACACAATAAAGAAAACCTAAAGTGAGGCAACGCTGGAGATAGAAACCCTAGGAAAGAAATCTGGAACCATAGATGCAAGCATCAGCAACGGAGTAAAAGATATGGAAGGGAGAATTTCAGGTGCAGAAGATTCCATAGAGAACATCAGCACAACAATCAAAGAAAATACAAAATGCAAAAAGATCCTAATTCAAAACATCCAGGAAATCCAGGATGCAATGAGAAGATCAAGCCTACGGATAATAGGAGTAGATGAGAATGAAGATTTTCAACTTAAAGGGCCAGCAATATCTTCAACAAAATTGTAGAAGAAAACTTCCCAAACCTAAAGAAAAAGATGCCCATGAACATACAAGAAGCCTACAGAACTCCAAATAGACTGGACCAGAAAACAAATTCCTCCCGACACATAATAATCAGAACAACAAATGCACTAAATAAAGATAGAATATTGAAAGCAGTAAGGGAAAAGGTCAAGTAACATATAAAGGAGGCCTATAAGAATTACACCAGATTTTTCACAAGAGACTATGAAAGTCAGAAGATCCTGGACAGATGTTATACAGAAACTAAGAGAAGACAAATGCCAGCCTAGGCTACTATACCCAGCCAAACTCTCAATTACTATAGATGGAGAACGCAAAGTATTCCATGACAAAACCAAATTCACACATTATCTTTCCACAAATCCAGCCCTTCAAAGGATAATAACAGAAAAAAACCAATACAAGGACTGAAATCACGCCTTACAAAATGCAAGAAAGTAATCCCTCAACAAACCAAAAAGAAGACAGCCACAAGAACAGAATGCCAACTGTAACAACAAAAAAAACGATACAAAGCAACAATTACTTTTCCTTAATATCTCTTAATATCAATGGATTCAATTCCCCAATAAAAAGACATAGACTAACAGACTGGCTACACAAACAGGACACAACATTCTGCTGCTTACAGGAAACCCATCTCAGGGGAAAAGACAGACAATACTTAAGAGTGAAAGGCTTGAAAACAATTTTCCAAGCAAATGGTCTGAAGAAACAAGGTGGAGTATCCATTTTAATATCAAATAAAATCTACTTCCAAACCAAAGTTATCAAAAAAGACAAGGAGGGACACTTCATACTCATCAAAGTTAAAATTCTTCAAGAGGAACTCTCAATTCTGAATATCTATGCTCCAAATGCAAGGGCATCCACATTCATTAAAGATACTTTAGTAAAGCTCAAAGCACACATTGCAACTCACACAAGAATAGTGGGAGACTTCAAAACACCACTTTCATCAATGGACTGATCGTGGAAAAAGAAACTAAGCGGGGACACAGTGAAACTAACAGAAGTTATGAAACAAATGGACTTAACAGATATCAACAGAACATTTTATCCTAAAACAAAAGGCTATACCTTCTTCTCAGTACCTCATAGGAACTTCTCCAAAATTGACCATATAATTGGTCACAAAACAGGCTTCAACAGATACAAAAATATTGAAATTGTCCCATGCATCCTATCAGACCACCATGGACTAAGGCTGATCTTCAATAACAACATAAATAATGGAAATCCAACATTCATGTGGAAAATGAACAACACTCTTCTCAATGATACCTTGGTCAAAGGAGGAATAAAGAAAGAAATTAAAGACTTTTTAGAGTTTAATGAAAATGAAGCCACAACATACCCAAACTAATGGGACACAATGACAGAAATTCATAGAGGAACACTCATAGCTCTGAGTGCCTCCAAAGAAAAACTAGAGAGAGCAAACACTAGCAGCTTGACAATACACCTAAAAGCTCTAGAATAAAAGGAAGCAAATTCACCCAAGAGGAGTAGATGGCAGGAAATAATCAAACTCAGGGGCAAAATCAACCAAGTGGAAACAAGAAAAACTATTCAAAGAATCAACCAAACGAGGAGCTGGTACTTTGAGAAAATCAAAACAATAGAAAAACCCTTAGCCAGACTCACTAGAGGGCACAGGGACAGCATCCTAATTAACAAAATCAGAAATGAAAAGGGAGACATAACAACAGTTCCTGAAGAAATCCAAAACACCATCAGATCCTTTTCCAAAAGGCTATGCTCAACAAAACTGGAAAACCTGGACGAAATGGACAAATTTCTAGACAGATACCAGGTACCAAAGTTAAATCAAGATCAGGTTAATGATCTAAACAGTCCCATATCCCTTAAAGAAATAGAAGAAGTCATTAATAGTCTCCCAACCAAAAAAAGCCCAGGACCAGATGGGTTTAGTGCAGAGTTCTATCACACCTTCTAAGAAGATCTAATTCCAGTTCTGTACAAACAATTCCGCAAAATAGAAGTAGAGGGAACTCTACCCAACTCATTCTATGAAGCCACAATTACTGTGATACCTAAACCACAGAAAGATCCAACAAAGATAGAGAACTTCAGACCAATTTCTCTTATGAATATCTATGCAAAAATACTCAATAAAATCCTCGCTAACCGAATCCAAGAACACATTATAACAATCATCCATTCTGACCAAGTAGGTTTTATTCCAGGGATGCAGGGATAGTTTGATATACAAAAATCCATCAATGTAATCCATTATATAAACAAACTCAAAGAAAAAAAACCAAATAATCATCTCCTTAGTCATGGAGAAAGCATTTGACAAAATCCAACACCCATTCATGATAAAAGTCTTGGAAAGATCAGGAATTCAAGGCCCATACCTAAGCATGATAAAAGCAATCTACACCAAACCAGTAGCCAACATCAAGGTAAATGGAGAGAAGACAGAAGCAATCCCACTAAAATCAGGGACAAGACAAGGCTGCCCACTTTCTCCCTACCTATTCAACATTGTACTTGAAGTTCTAGTCAGAGCAATTCGACAACAAAAGGAGATCAAGGGGTACAAATTGGAAAAGAAGAAGTCAAAATATCACTTTTTGTAGGTGATATGATAGTATATATAAGTGACCCTAAAAATTCCACCAGAGTACTCCTAAACCTGATAAACAGCTTCAGTGAAGTAGCTGGATATAAAATTAACTCAAACATGTCAATGACCTTTCTCTACACAAAGACTAAACAGGCTGAGAAAGAAATTAGGGAAACAACACTCTTCTCAATATTCACAAACAGTATAATATATCTTGGCCTGACTCTAACTAAGATAGTGAAAGATCTGTATGATAAAAACTTCAAGTCTCTGAAGAAAGAAATTAAAGAAGATGTCAGAAGATGGAAAGATCTCCCATGCTCATGGATTGGCAGCATCAACATTGTAAAAAATTGCTATCTTGCCAAAAGCAATCTGCAGATTCAATGCAATCCCCATCAAAATTCCAACTCAATTCTTCAAAGAATTAGAAAGAGCAATCTGCAAATTCATCTGTAATAAAAAAAAACCTAGGATAACAAAACTCTTCTCAAAGATAAAAGAACCTCTGGTGGAGTCAACATGCCCGACCTAAAACTCTACTACAGAGCAAGTGTGATAAAAACTGCATGGTACTGGTATAGCAACAGACAAGTAGACCAATGGAGTAGAATTGAAGACCCAGAAATGAAACCAAACATCTACGGTCAATTGATCTTCGACAAGGGAGCTAAAACCATCCAGTGGTAAAAAGACAGCATTTTCAACAAATGCTGCTGGCTCAACTGGTGGTTATCATGTAGAAGAATGCAAATTGATCCATTCCTATCTCCTTGTACTAAGGTCAAATCTAAGTGGATTAAAGTACTCTACATAAAACCAGAGACACTGAAACTTATAGAGGAGAAAGTGGGGGAAAATCCTTGAAGATATGGAAACAGGGGAAAAATTCCTGTATAGAAGGCAATGGCTTGTGCTGTAAGATCGAGAATTGACAAATGGGACCTCATAAAACTGCAAAGCTTCTGTAAGGCAAAAGACACCGTCAATAAGACAAAAAAGCCACCAACAGATTGGGAAAGTATCTTTACCTTTCCTAGATCATATAGAGGACTAATATCCAATATATATAAAGAACTCAAGGAAGTGGACTACAGAAAATCAAATAACCCCATTAAAAATGGGGCTCAGAGCTAAACAAAGAATTCTCACCTGAGGAATACCAAATGGATGAGTAGCACCTGAAAAAATGTTCAGCATCCTTAATCATCAGGGAAATGCAAATCAAAACAACAATGAGATTCCATCTCATACCAGTCGAATGGCTAAGATAAAAAATTCAGGTGTCAGCAGATGCTGGCAAGAATGTGGAGAAAGAGACACACTCCTCAATTTTCGGTGGGATTGCAAGCTTGTACAACCACTCTGGAAATCAGTCTGGTGGTTCCTCAGAAAATTGGACATAGTACTACCGGAGGATCCCACAATACCTCTCCTGGGCATGTATCCAGAAGATGTTCCAACTAGTAAGAAAGACACATGCTCCACTATGTTCATAGCAGCCTTATTTATAATAGCCAGAAGCTGGAAAGAACCCAGATGCCCCTCAACAGAGGAATGGATATGAGAAATGTGGTACATTTGCACAATGGAGTACTACTCAGCTATTGAAAAGAATGAATTTATGAAATTCTTAGGCAAATGGTTGGACCTGGAGGGCATCATCCTGAGTGAAGTAACCCAATCGCAAAAGAACTCACATGATATGTACTCACTGATAAGTGGATATTAGCCCAGAAGCTTAGAATACCCAAGATATAAGATACAATTTGCTAAATGCACGAAACTCAAGAAGAATGAAGACCAAAGTGTGGACCCTGTGCCCCTTCTTACAATTGGGAACAAAACACCCATGGAAGGAGTTACAGAGACAAAGTTTGGAGCTGAGACAAATGGATGGTCCATCTAGAGACTGCCATATCCAGGGACCCATCTCATAATCAGCTTCCAAACGCTGACAACATTGCATACACTAGCAAGATTTTGCTGAAAGGACCCAGACTATGCCTGGGCCTAGCAAACACAGAAGTGGATGCTCACAGTCAGCTATTGGATGGAACACAGGGCTCCCAATGGAGGCTCTAGAGAAAGTACCCAAGGAGCTAAAGGTATCTGCATCCCTATAGGTGGAACAACATTATGAACTAACCAGTACTCCGGAGCTCTTGACTCTAGCTGCATATGTATCAAAAGATGGCCTAGTCGGCCATCACTGGAAAGAGAGGCCTATTGGACATGCAAACTTTATTTGCCCCAGTAAAGGGGAATGCCAGGGCCAAAATAATGGGAATGGGTGGGTCGGGAAGTGGGGGGAAGTGTATGGAGGATTTTTGGGATAGCATTGGAAATGTAATTGAGGAAAATACGTAATAAAAAAATTAAAAAAAAAAGAGTATGCTTTCTTCTTAAGCACCTAAAGGAATATTCTCCAAATGTACCATGTATTCCGTAGCTGGTTTTACAACACATGTGTACAAAGTGTACAAATTCATGGAAACTTAACTATTCTGAATTCAAGGACTATGGGGTCAAGAGAGAGAGAAAAGAAGAGGAGAGAGTGAGAGTGAGAAAGGAAGAGAGAGAGAGAGAGAGAGAGAGAGAGAGAGAGAGAGAGAGAGAGAGAGAAAGAGAAAGAGAGAAAGAGAGAGAGCTCCCTACAATGAAAATGAAAATGAATACATAACATACACACACTATGGGAAACAAAGTAATGCTAAAACGAAAGTTCATAGCACTAAGTGTCTTGTTAAAGAACTTGGAGAAATCTCATACTAACAATTTAATAGCACAACAGAAAGCTCTAAAATAAAAAGAAACGAGTATATCGAAAAGGCAAATAATGCAGAAGTAATCAAATTGAGGGTTGAAATCAATAAAATAGATAAAAAAAAGAAAAAATACAAAGAAACATTCAAACAAAGATATGGTCCTCTGAGAAAATCATCAAGACAGGCAAAACCTTAGCCAAAGTAACTAAAAGTCAGATACAAAATTGCAAGTTAACAAAATCAGGAATGAAAAAGGAGGCATAACAGCAGACATCAAGAATATCCAAAGGACTATTAGGTCATACTTTAAAAACCGGTACTACACCAAATTGGAAAACCCAAAAGATGTGGACAATTCTTTCCATAGATACCACTTACCAAATTTAAGTCATTCTAAGTATTATAAATAGACCTAACTCCTAAGGAAATTGAAGCATCATTAAACGTCTCCCAACCAATAACAGCTTAGTACCAGACAGTTTTAGCACAGAATTCTATCAAACTTTCAAAGAGGAGCTAATACCAATATTTTTTTTTCAAATTATTCCACAAAAGAGAAACTGAAGGAACATTGCCAAATTCATTTTATGAGGCCACAGTCACCCTGATACCTAGCCCACACTAAGACTCAACAAAGAATGAAAATTTCTGACCACTTTTCCTTATGAATATTGATGCAAAAGTACTCAATAAAATACCTCTAACCTGAACCCAAGACCATATCAAAAAGATCATCTAACAAGGTCAAGTAGGCTTCATCCCAGAAATACAAGGATGGTTCAACATATGAAAATTCATCAATGTTATGCACCATATAAACAAACTTAAAGACAAAACAAAGAATCACCACACTAGGTGCTTAAAAGCCGTTTGACAAAATCCAAGAACCCATTTAGATAAATTTATTGGATATTTTAGGGATAAAATGTACATACATAAATATAACAAAAGCAATATACAGCAAGCCGATAGCCAACATCAAATTAAATGGAGAAAGCAACTCCACTAAAACAGGGACAAGATTGTCCATTCTCTCCTTATATATCCAACATATTACTTGAAATTCTAGCTAGAGAAATAGGAAAACTGAAATGGATCATGGAGATACAAATTAGAAAAGAATAGGTCAGTGTATCATTATTCACAGATGATCAGATGCTATACTAAGTGACCCCTAAAATTCAACCAAAGAAATCCCACAGCTGAATGCATTGGCACAGGAGACACTAATCAGCAATGAATTAATAAATGGGACCTCATGACATTAAAAAGCATTTTAAGGCAAAGGCACTGTCAAAATGACAAAATAGCAGCCTATATAATGGGAATATTCCTCAATCCTACATTCAACAGAGGACTGATATCCAAAATATATAAAGAACTCAAAAAATCTAGATATCAACAAACCAAACAACCCAATTAAAATTAGATACAGATCTAAACAGAATTCTTCAAAGAAGAATCTCTAATATCTGAAAAGGACTTAAAAATGTTCAATATTCTTAGCCATGGGGGAAAGGAAAATCAAAAGGACCCTGTGATTTCATCTTACATCATCAGAATGGCTAAGATAAAAACTCAACTGGCAGCTAATATGGGCAAGGAGGTGGAGCAACGGGAACATTCTTCAGATGCTGGTGGGAGTGCAAAATTGTACTGTCACTATGGAAGTCGATTTGGCAGTTTATAAAAAAAAATGGTTACTGATCTACCTCAAGACCTAGCTATATCACAACTTGTCATATATTCAAAGAACACTCCATTCTACCAAAAGAATGCTAGCTCAACTCTGTCCATAGCATCTTTATTAATAATTGCCAAAAATTGGAAACAACCATTGTCACTAAATTGAAGAATGGATAAAGGAAACATGGTACATTTAAACAATGAAGTATTGCTCAGTTATTAAAAACAATGACATCATGGCATTTTCAGGAAAATGGGTGGAATTAGAAAATATCATCCTGAGCAAGGTAACCCAGACCCAGAAAGACAAAATATGGCATATATTCAGGTATAAGTTAATATTAATACAGGATAACTGCACTACTATCCACAGACCCAAAGATATTAACAAACAAGGAGGGCTTAAGGTGGGATATGTGAATTTCACTGAGAAGGTAAAATAGAATAGACATTGTGGGTTAGTGAACTGAGGGAACTAAATGGAGTGAAAGTAGATACTGAAACAGAAGGGATCTGGTAGGAAGTAGATAGTGGGAGTGAGTACTGAAAAGACAATCAGAATTGGGAGGTGACATATATTGGAATAAACTAGAAACCTAGGGTAATGGAAACTCCCAGGAACCTATGAGGGCTACCCTAGCTAAGACTCCTAGCAATAGGAGACACAGATCCTGAAATGGCTATCTCCTCTAACTACGCCAGACTTCCAGTGTAGGAACTGGGACACCAATCCAGCCATAAAACCTTCAACATACAATATGTACTGCCTACAAGATAAGCAAAAGTCAAGATAAAGCAGAAATTGTGGAATACTCCAACCAATAACTGGTACAGCTTGAAACCCACACCCTGAGAGGGAATCCATCCCACATAGCATTAATGATATTCTGTTATACTTGCAGACAGAAGCTTAGCCTAACCATCATCAGAGAGTGTTCATCTACCAACTGATGGAAACAGATCCACAGATCCACATCTAAACATTTGGCAGAGCTTTTTAGACAAAAGAAGGCATGATAATAGTTGCCAGGAGGTCAAGGAGTCCACAAGAAAACCTACATAATCAACTAACCTTGGAACTCACAGAAACTGAATCACCTACTAGGGAGCATTCTTGGGACTGACATAAGGCCTCTGAATATATGTAACAGTTGTACAACTTGGCCTCCATGTGTGAGCAGAAACTATCCTTGACTGATACCTGACTTTGGGAACCTTTGCCCTTTCTGGGCTGCCTCTTCTGGCCTCAATAGGAGAAGATGAGCCTAGTTTTATTGAAAGTTGATATGCCAATGTAGGTATATATCTATGGGAAGCATCCTCTTTTCTGAAAAATAGGGTTGGAGGAGTGGATGGAAGTATTTATTCTAGAGGGGGAAGAGCTTGGAAGAGAAGAGGAAGGAGAAAGTGTAGTTGGAATGTAAAGTAAATGAATTAACTAATTAAAAATTTTTAAGAATGTCTTTTTTGGCTCATGATCTTAGACAGGTTATTCTAAAGTTGTCTTGCTCTTTTGTTTCTGGACTACTGATGAGTCAAACACTGTGGAGGGTAAAAGGATGTCTTGAACTGCTGGTTCAGAGCTTGTGTATATTGATCTGAGACAAAGAGAACAACAAAATGGATTACTTTTATTCAATACTGACCAGTCATGCCAGAGGAGTGACTATCACATCAAATCTCCTCCTTATCAACACACATTGAACTTAAAGCTAATGAGAACTCCAGTGTATTCTATGATAAGGATCACCAGTCTTTCACAGACTGCCAGAATTTTTTATGGTTTAGACTTTGTTTTTATGTCTCCCTCTATTATCTGACATGGGACTGAAGGCGATTTCCTGTCTATCTGTGTGTAACCATCCAACTTCTATGCCTTTAAGCTGACTTGTCATCACTTTGATGCTTCCTGGTGTTTTCATCTATCTTTTCATTTAGAATATGACATTTTCATTGTTACCTTGACTCCCCTTAACCACAAAGACACATACCGAAAAATTCCAATCTTCTTTTTACACCAGAAGTTATACATCTTGTTTTCCAGATGAGACAAAACAAGGTTTGAAAGAAAAATAATATTCAAGGGTTCAAATCTAGAAATAGTTTATGTGGAAGTGATATGACTTTTGAACCCTTAATGTGCAATACAGATTGAGAGCTTATTGTCAAATTATTACAACACTTTCTTTAAGATTTACTCTATCTATCTATCTATCTATCTATCTATCTATCTATCTATCTATCTATCTATCTATCTATCTACGTGTGTGTGTGTGTGTGTGTGTAGGTGACTATCTGTGAGTATATCTGACCACATACATACAAGTCCGTGTGGAGTCCAGAGAGAACATTGGATTTCCTAGAGCTGAATTTATAGAGTTGTGATTCATTTGGTATGGGTGCTAGGAAGCTAACAGGTCATCAAAGAGAACAAATGGTCTTAACTTCTGAGCCTTCTAACCAACCATAATGCTTTTCTTTAAAGTATTCTCCATAGCATCCAGTATTTTTCTGATTTTCAGCAATTCAAATAATGCAACTTTATAGCAATTTGTAGCATGTAACATAACTTCACATTTATTATTTCACTAAATTCTCTCCGTAATTTGACTCCTTGATTAAAACAATTGATATTTGATAGAACCAAGTCATAAAAGCTTACCTGGTAGGACAATGCTTCTTTTTTTCTCCTGACTAGTTGTTACATTGTAAATGGAGCAAGTAATAGGACTTTGAACTCTGTTCTTCAGAAGAATGCTGCTCTTCAAATACAATAACCCAGCTCTATCCTGAGAGTCAAATGTGGTTGAATGTGGAATTATATTCCCTTTGCTGTCTCTCCATGTCATCTCAGCAGGTGGGATCAAGCTTCCTGAAGTACACTCCAAGAGTACCCCTTCTGTATCTGGAACCTGAATGTTAATCTGTATATCCAAGCTCATAGCTAGGAAGAAGAGAAAAGTGTTACTATGATTCAGTGTAAATTCAAGAGTTGAAAAGTTGGTAAAAGTGGTCATTCCCAGTGGTGTGCTGCTTGTGTCCCATTGGGAATGTGGATAGTCACAATTAGGGCAAAAGCAGTACTCTAAGTCAAACACACACTGGGAAGATATAAAAACATAATCAGAGAAAAATGATAAATTAGACTTCATAAATTTAGTAATTTCTGTAGATCAGGATATGAGCAAAAAGGGAAAGCCATGAAATAGAAAATATCCACACTATATCTGGGAAAGGAACTGTGTTCAAACTAGATGACAGGCATTATATATCAAGTTTAGTATCTAAAATGTGAAAACACTAGAGAACATATTTGTTTAAAGAGATATCATAATGATATCATTAAGAATATGTAAGGATGTTCAACATTATCACCAACCAGTGAAATGCAAAACAGGACCTCACTGAGACATACTTGACCCCCATTAGAAAGTTGAAGAAGCAGAACTAACATTGCCACAGATAAAAAGACAGAGAACACTTTATATATGAAAGTGTCTATATATATATATATATATATATATATATATATATATATAGATAGATAGATAGATAGATATAGATATATAGATATATATATATATAGAGAGAGAGAGAGAGAGACTCAAAGTAATATAAACAATAAAAACAAATACAAATACTAATACTGAAAACAAATGCAAAAGAATAAATAAACTCCTGTCATATGATAAATAAATAATAGTGAGTAATTTTGGCCATTAAAGAGATTGTTAAAAATGAAATAATATAGTAATGTTTGTGATTTATCTAAGGCAATGAAAGTTAGACATTTGATAACCTTGGCAATAAGAGTATGGTATTGACTAGGAAAGATTAATAAAACATTTTGAGCTGCTGAAAATATTCAGTATCTATATAGTCAAAGAATAAGATCGTGAGTGTGTCTACAAGCAAAAATTCACGAAGTTGTACATTTTATGTATTTATCTGTGTGTTACATATATCTCACTTCAAAAAGAAAAACAATTTCAAGACAACAAAATTCCTATCTCTGCACTGTCTATTTTGGCATTTACATCATCATATCTTGAGCTTAGTCACTGAAGCAAGTTCTTTTGAAAGTTAGACTAGTATGCAAATAGCATATATAGGTTCTAAAATAGATTTTAAAAATAATTTATTAATGCATACATTTAGAGTTTTTGTTACCAGAATTCTAAGTAATATAGTAATGAATGTGAATGTGAAAACTGCCACAACTTCCCAACTGGAGAGACAACACTTAATGGTGGATAAATTATAAAACCACTTCCCAAAATTAATGAAAACTTCAACAGAATAAGCAGCTGGAGTATCAAAACAGAAAAATAACAAAGTGCAGAGAGGTGCACAATGTATCTGCTTTTGTGTAGTTTACTTATTGTGGGAAGAAACTAATTATTTTCTTTCCTTTAAAAAATTTAAGATAATGATGGATAATCAGAATTCTCAGCCCAAGGGGATGAAAATAAAGTTGGATTAAGCCCATCTCATATTTCAGTTATTATAATTACATAGAAAAGGAACTAGTGAGCATTTGGAGGTCTGTAAGAGCTCGGGGAGCCCTACACTAAGGGAGTTTAGCACCCGCCAGTGCAGAAACTTCACTAAAGGAAGTGCTCCTTTAAGGGCCACAACAAAGTAGAGGGAACTATTCTGAGTACAGACAGAGGTGTCAATAAACTCTATAAAGCTCAATCAATTCAATAAAATATAATTAAATTACAAGGGATTTTTGCAGAGGTTCATGTGACCTGATAGATCAACACTCAAATTTCCATTTATACATATATGAATGTTTATATGTAATAATTTAAATTACTGGCATTGAATTAATATTTCATTTTAATGATATATTTTAATGTCTTTCATTATTATGTTCAGTATGTTTACATAATAGGACAGAGTTAAATTTATTTTGATTGATCACATGACGGAGTTCTCCACAACTATAAAATCAATAGCAAAATATTCTTATAAAATTATTTAAAATTCATATTTTAAAAGAAATTTGCAAAACATGTTCATAGTATATTTGGATTTATTGAAATTTATACAGAGATACATACGTGCATTCATACATCCATATGTGCATGCATATATATATATGTATATATATATATATATTCGTGTGTGTATGCATTTATGTTTTATATGTGGTGTACATATGTGATATAATCTCAGACATTGTTATACAAAAAGCAAATTATATTAGCTTCTTTGGAGATTAACTCATTATTTCATTCCCTATTTTCCTTTCCTCCCTTGAGCCCGTCCCATGTACCCCTTGGTCTCTCTCTTAATTTGTAGCCTCTTAAAATTATTTTTAAAATAATTGTTTCAAATACGCTTTTAGTTGTTTTGTTTTAGTAGGTTGGTTTGTGAAAAAAATCTCAGTATATAGTTCTAATTGGCCTGAAACTTCTGATGTACACCAAGCAGGTTTTAACTCACAAAGATTCACCTCTCTTTGCCTTTCAGGTGTTAGGATTAAAGACTACCTCTTCAGTTGGTTGACAATTTTCTTTGCTGAACATAAACACTTAACTTCATGAAGTCCCATTTGCCTATCCTTGGCCTTATTCCCTATGCTACTTGGTGGTAAAGACTACAAAAGTCAGTTTTGTTTCTACATTGAAGAAAAAAATATTAAAAAATGACAAAGCTTTGCAAACATGATTTCACAGCAGCTGTAAAAACCTGCACTGGGTCTGCTTAAGACTGGGCCTGCTGTTTCCAGTTTCCATCTGCACCCAGAAACAGATCCTGTGCTACGACCCTCTACACCCCAATCCCACCCAGAGAAATCATGACACCCAGGAATGTGGACACACCCATGCTCAGAGGTGAGACCAACAGAATCACCCAATACCTGGCCCAAAATTGGATCTGACACCCAAAAACCCAGGGAACACAGGAACCAATTTACAGCCAGGGACAGGATGCTTCTGGTTTCCATCTGCACCCAGGAGCAGGTTCTATACTACAGCCTTTCACAACCCAATCCCACCCAAAGAAAACTTGATTCCCAGAAGTGCTGACATACCTGGGCTTATGGGCTCACCGGCAGGAAGGGCTGAAAGGTTAGAGACAGCAAGGCCAGCTAACACCAGAGGACACCAGAAGTTGAAAGGAAAGTACAAGAATATAACCAACAGAAACCAATATTACTTGACATGATCATAACCCAGTTCTTCCAACACAGAAAGGACTAGATACAATAATACACTGGGAAAAGCAAAATTCTGATCTAAAATCCCTTCTCATGTTGCTGAGAAAGGACTTTGAGTAGGACATAAAGAAATACAGAACACAGGAAAACAGGTAGAAGTCCTTAAAGAGGAAACCCATAAATCCCTTAAAGAAATATAGGAAAACACAACCAAACAGGTGAAAATGTTGAACAAAACCATCTAAGATCTAAAAATGGAAAGAAAAATGAAATGGAAAGAGAAACAATAAAGAAATCACAAAGGTAGACAACTCTGGACATAGAAAACCTAGAAACCATAGAAAGAGATCAGGAGTCATAGATGCAAGCATAATAAACAGAATTCAAGAGAAAGAAGGGAGAATCTCATGTTCAAATGATACCATAGAAAACATTGTTTCAACATCAATGAAAATGTAAAGATCCTAACACGAAACATCCAGGAAATCCAGGACACAATGAGAAGACCAAACATAAGGATCATTTGTATAGAAGAGAGTGAAGAGTCCCAACTTAAAGGGCCAGTAAATAGCTTCAACAAAATTATAGTAGAAAACTTCACTAACCTAAAGAAAGATGCCAGTGAACATACAAGAAGCCTACAGAACTCCAAATAGACTGGTCCAGAAAAGAAATTCCTCCTATCACATAATAATAAAAACACCCAAATGGACAAAACAAAGAAAGAATATTAAAAGCAATAAGGGAAAAAGGTCAAGTAACTTATAAAGGCAAACTTATCATAATTTTAACACACTTCTCACCAGAGACTGTAAAAGCCAGATGATCCTAGGCAGATGTCATAGAGATCCTAAGAGAACACAAATAACAAACCAGGCTACTATACCCAGCAAAATTCTCAATTAACATAGATAGAGAAATCAAGATATTCTATCA
The DNA here is from genome assembly GCF_978045245.1 of Mus caroli. Taxonomy (NCBI): domain Eukaryota; kingdom Metazoa; phylum Chordata; class Mammalia; order Rodentia; family Muridae; genus Mus; species Mus caroli. The sequence goes on along the minus strand of NW_028227261.1, from coordinate 43,244,956 downwards.
GCAAATGAAATTAAACAATATTTTCCCACAAATACAGCTCTACAAACAATAATAGAGAGAAACGTCCACAATAACAAGGGAAACTGCACCCCCCCATAAAGCAAGAAATTAATCTTCTCACAACAAACCCAAAAGAAGAGAGCCATACAAACATAGTTCTACCTCTAACAACAAAAATAATAGGAAGCAACAATCATTAGTCCTTAATATCTCTTGTCTTCAATGAACACAATTCCACAATTAAAAGACATAGACTAACAAACTGGAAACTTAAAAGGACACAGCATTTTGCTACATAAGGAAAGCACAACTCAATAACAAATACACAACCTCAAAGTAAAACTTTGGAAAAAAAATCCAAACAAATGGTCCCAAGAACCAGGCCAAAGTACCCATTCTAATATCGAATAAAATTGACTTTCAAAAAAAAGTTATCAAAAATTGCACTGGATCATCTTGGGTGCAGAATTGGCGGACATGCCCTCCCGCCCCCCCCCAACCGAGGACTCTCCACGTGATCTTAGGATCACTGGTGAGTGGAAAACAACATCTGTTCCAATCCAATTGAGATGGGCCTGTGACAACAGGAACAAGGACACCAGAGCCGTTACTAACCAGAGACTTGGGTACCTTTTGATCAGTTCTGGTTTACCTTGGTTTCAAACAGACCAGACAGCTCCAAGATACTCAAAGTAGTCACCACTTCCAGGCACTGTAACATGCCCAGGATCTTAGGACAAGAGGATCCCAGGGTAAAAGGAGCTGGGTCACACTAGTATTTCAGGGTCTCAGAGGAAGCTTGACTGCCAAAAACTATGACACATCCAGAATCTCAGGTTCACAGAAACACATAATCAAAGGATCACAGAGAAAGCTGGACTCTGAGGAGTCCTGAATCAACTGGGATTATACGAAGGACAGGCTCCAATCAGATATATTGAGGGCATCGAGCACTTGAGATAATTAGACAGAAGAGGTAAGCATAAGAACACAAGCAACAGAAACCAAGGTTACTTGGCATCATCAGAATCAAACTCTCCCACCTTAGCAAGTCCTGGATACACCCTCATACCAGAAAAGAAAGACATGGATCTAAAGTCACTTCTCGTGATGATGATGGAGGACTTTAAGAAGGAAATATAGGAAAACACAGGTACGCAGCTAGAAGCCCTTAAAGAGGAAACACAAAAATCCCTTAGAGAGTTACAGTAAAACACTACCAAGCAGGTGACGGAATTGAACAAAACCATCCAGGATCTAAAAACATAAGTAGAAACAATAAAGAAAACTCAAAGGGAGACAACTCTGGAGATAGAAACCCTAAGAAAGAAAGCAGGAACCATAGATGTGAGCACCAGCAAAAGAATACAAGAGAAGGAAGAGAGAATCTCAGGTGCATAACATTCCATAGGTAACATTGACACAACAATCAAAGAAAATGCAAAATGCAAAAAGATCCCAACTCAAAACATCCAGGAATTCCAGGACACAATGAGAAAACCAAGCCTACGGATAATAGGAGTAGATGAGAATGAAGATTTTCAACTTAAAAGGCCAGCAAATATCTTCAACAAAATTATAGAAGAAAACTCCCCATACCTAAAGAAAGAGATGGCAAGAACATACAAGAAGACCACAGAACACCAAATAGACTGGACCAGAAAAAATCCTCCAGAAACACAATAATCAGAACAACAAGTGCACTAAATAAAGACAGAATATTAAAAGCAATAAGGGAAAAGGGTCAAATAACGTATAAAGGCAGACCTATTAGGACTAAACCAGATTTCTCACCGGGACTATGAAAGCCAGAAGATCCTGGTCTGATGTTATTCAGACCCTAAGAGAACATAAATACCAGCCCAGGCTACTATACCCAGCAAAACTCTCAATTACCATAGATGGAAAAACCAAAGTATTCCATAACAAAACCAAATTCACACAATATCTTTCCATGAATCCATCCCTTCAAAGGATAATAACGGGAAAACACCAATGCAAGGACAGAAACTATGCCCTAGAAAAAGCAAGAAAGTAATCCTGCAACAAACCTAAAGGAAGAGAGCCACAAGAACAGAATAGCAACAGCAACAATTAAAATAACAGGAAGCAACAATTACTTTTCCTTAATATCTCTTAATATCAATGAACTCAATTCACCAATAAAAAGACAGAATAACAGACTGGCTATACAAACAGGACCCAACATTTTGTTCCTTACAGGAAACCCATCTCAGGGAAAAAGACAGACACTACCTTAGAGTAAATGGCTGGAAAACAATTTTCCAAGCAAACTGTCTGAAGAAACAAGCTGGAGTAGTCATTCTAATATCAAATAAAATCAACTTCCATGCCAAAGTTATCAAAATATACAAGGAGGGCCACTTCATACTCATCGAAGGGGAAGATCTCCCAAGATGAACTCTCAATTCTCAATATTTATGCTCCAAATGCAAGGGAAGACACATTCATTAAAGAAACTGTAGTAAATCTCAAAGCACACATTGTACCTCACACAATACTATCAGAAGACTTCAACACCCCACTCTCATCAATGGACAGATCCTGGAAACAGAAAGTAAACACAGACACAGTGAAACTAACAGAACTTATGAAACAAAACTTAACAGATATCTACAGAACATTTTATCATAAAACAAAAGGATATACCTCCTTCTCAGAACCTCATGTACCTTCTCCAAATTTGACCATATACTTGGTCACAAAACAGGCCTCAACAGATACAAAAAATATTGAAACTGTCCCATGCATTCTATCACATCACCATGGACTAAGTAAGATCTTCAATAACAACATAAATAATACAAAGCCAACATTCACATGGAAATTGAACAACATTCTCCTCAATGATACCCTGGTCAAGGAAGAAATAAAGAAAGAAATTAAACATTTTTTTAGAGTTTAATGAAGATGAAACCAAAACATACCAAACTTATGGGTCTCAATGAAAGCATTCCTGAGTGGAAACCTCATTTCTCTGAGTGCCTCCAAAAAGAAACTAGACAGAGCATACACTAGCAGCTTGGCAGCACACCTAAAAGCTCTAGAACAAAAGGAAGCAAATTCATTCAAGAGGAGTAGACAGCAAGAAATAATCAAACTCATGAGGGAAATCAACCAAGCTGAAACAAAAAGAAGTACTCAAAGAATCAACCAAACCAGGAGCTGGTTCTTTACGAAAATCAACAAGTTAAATTATCCCTTAGCCACACTCACTAGAGGGCACTGGGACATCATCCTAATTAACAAAATCAGAAATGAAAGGGACACATAACAACAGATATTCAGGAAATCCAAAACACTGTCAGATACTTCTACAAAAGGCTATACTCAACAAAAGAGAAAAACCTGGATGAAATGGACAAATTTCTAGACAGATAGCAGGTATCAAGGTTAAAGCAGGATCAGATTAATGACCTAAACAGTCCTATATCCTCTAAAGAAATATAAGCACTCATTAATAGTCTCCCAAGCAAAAACAGCCCAGGACAAGATGGGTTTAGTGCAGAGTTCTATCAGATCTTCAAAGAAGACCTAATTGCAGTTCTTCTCAAACTACTCCATAAAATAGAAACAGAAGGTACTCGATGTGATTCATTCTATGAAGCCATAATTACTCTGATACCTAAACCACATAAAGACCCAAAAAAGATATAGAACTTCAGACCAATTATAAATATCGATAAAAAAATACTCAATAAAATCTTTGCAAACCGAATCCAAGAACACATCAAAATGATAATCTATCATGACCAAGGAGGCTTCATCCTAGGGCTACAGGGATGGTTTAATATAGGGAAATCCATCAATGTAATCTACAATAAAAACAAACTCCAAGAAAAAAAACCACATGATCATCTCTTTAGATGCTGAGAAAGCATTTGAAAAAAACCAACACCCATTCATGATAAAAGTCTTGGAAAGATCAGGAATTCAAGCCCATACCTAAGCATGATAAAAGCAATCTACAGCAAACCAGTAGCTAACATCAAGGTAAATGGAGAGAAGACAGAATCAATCCCACTAAAATCAGGGACTAGACAAGGCTGCCCACGTTCTCCCTACCTATTCAATATAGTACTTGAAGTCCTAGCCAGAGCAATTCAACAACAAAAGGAGATCAACAGGATATAAATTGGAGAGGAAGAAGTCAAAATATCAGTATTTGCAAGTATAAGATAGTATATATAAGTGACCCCAAAAATTCCACCAGAGAACTCCTAAACGTGATAAACAGCTTCAGTGAAGTAGCTGGATATAAAATTAACTCGAACAAATCAGTGGCCTTACTCTACATAAAGGATAAACAGGCTGAGAAAGAAATTAGGGAAATAACACCCTTCACAATAGTCACATATAATATAAAATACCTTGGTGTGACTCTAACTGAGGAAGTGAAAGATCTGCATGATAAGAACTTCAAGTCTCTGAAGAAAAAAATCAAAGAAGATCTCAGAAGATGGAAGGATTTCCTATGCTCATGGATTGGCAGGATCAATATAGTGAAAATGGCTATCTCCCGAAAGCAATCTACACATTCAATGCAATCCTCATCAAAATTCCAACTCAATTCTTCAAGGGATTAGAAAAGGCAATTTGCAAATTCATCTGGAATAACAAAAAAACCTAGGATATCAAAAACTCTTCTCAATGGTTAAAAAAACAAAACAAACAAACAAACAAACAAACAAAACAAAAACAAACAACTCTGGTGGAATCACCATGCCTAACCCAAAGCTGTACTACAGAGCAAGTGTGATAAAAACTCCATGATACTGGTATAGTGCCAGACAAGTAGACCAATGGAATAGAATTGAAGACACAGAAATGAACCCACACACCTATGGTCACTTGATCTTTGACTAGGGATCTAAAACCATCCAGTGGAAAAAAAAAGAGAGCACCTTCAACAAATGGTGGTGGCACAACTGGTGGTTATTATGTAGAAGAAAGTGAATTGATCCATTCTTTTCTCCTTGTACTTGGTCAAGTCTAAGTGGATCAGGGAACTCCATGTAAAACCAGAGACACTGAAACTTATAGAGGAGAAAATGTGGAAAAGCCTTGAAGATATGGACACAGGGGAAAAAATCCTGAATAGAACAGCAATGGCTTTTGTTATAAGATCGAGAATTCATACATGGGACCACATAAAATTGCAAAGCTTCTTAAGTCCAAAGAAACTGTCAATAAGACAAAAACGCCACCAACAGATTGGGAAAGGATCTTGACCATTCCTAAATCACATAGGTAAATAATATCGAATATATATAAAGAACTCAAGAAGATGGACTCCAGAAATCCAAATAACAACATTACAAAATGGGTCACAGAGCTAAACAAAGAATTCTCAACTGAGGAATACCGAATGGCTGAGAAGCACGTGAAAAAATGTTCAACATTCTTAACCATCAGGGAAATGCAAATCAAAACAACGCTGAGATTCCACCATACACCAGTAAGAATGGCTAAGATAAAAAATTCATTTGAAAGCAGATGTTGTCAAGGATGTGGAGAAAGAGCAACACTCCTTCATTGTTGGTGGGATTTCAAGCTTGTACAAACACTCTTGAAATCTATCTGGCAGTTTCTTAGAAAATTGGACATAGTACTACTTGAGGATCCAGCAATATCTCTTCTGGGAATGCATCCAGAAGCCGTTCCAACTGGTAATATGAACACATGCTCCACTATGTTCATAGCAGCCTTATTTATAATAGCCAAAAGCTGGAAAGAACCCAGACGCCCCTCAACAGAGTAATGGATACAAGAAATGTGATACATTTACACAATGGAGTACTACTCAGCTAGTGAAGAGAATGAATTTATGAAATTCCTAGGCAAATGGATGGATCTGATGGGTATCATCCTGAGTGTGGTAACCCAATCACAAAAGAACTCACATGATATGCACTCACTGATAAGTGGATATTAGCCCAGAAACTTAAGAATACCCAAGGTACAATTTGCAAAACACATGAAACTCAAGAACAAAGACCAAAGTGTGGAGACTTTGCCCCTTCTTAGAATTGGGAACAATACATCCATGGAAGGAGTTACTGAGACAACGTTTGGAGGTGAGATGAAAGGATGAACCATACAGAGACTGCCCCACCCCTGGGTCCATCCCATAATCAGTCACCAAACGCAGACACTATTGGATACACCAGCAAGATGTTGCTGAAAGGACCCTGATATAGCTGTCTCTTGTGAGGCTACACCATTGCCTGGCAAACACAGAACTGGATGCTCACAGTCAGCTATTGGATGGAACACTAGGTCCCTAATATGGAAAGCCAGAGAAAGTACCCAAGGAGCTGAAGGGGTCTACAACCCTATAGATGGAACATCAATATGGACTAAGCAGTACCCCCAGAGCTCGTGTCTCTACCTGCATATTTAGCAGAAGATGGCCTAGTCGGCCATCACTGGGAAGAGAGGACCCTTGGTCTTGCAAACTTTATATGCCCCAGTTCAGGGGAAACACCAGGACCAAGAAGTGGGAGTGGGTGTGTAGGTGAGCGGGGTGGGGGAGGTTATAGAGGACTTTAGGAATAGCATTTGAAACGTAAGTGAAGTGAATACCCAATAAAAATTTGGAAAAAAAATCATAAGTAAGGACAGTTCATCCTCATCAAAGGAAAAATCTACCAAGATAACATCTCAATTCTGAACATCTATGTCTCAAATGGAAGTGTATTCACATTTGTAAAAGAAAAAATACTAAAGCTCAAGACATACATTGCACTTTACACAATAATAGTGGGAGAATTCTACACTCCACTCCCACAATGGACCGATCATGGAAACAGAACCTAACAAAGACACATTTAATGTAACAGAAGCTATGAACCAAATGGATTTAACAGATATCTATAGAACATTTCACCCCCAAACAAAATAATATACTTTCTTCTTAGCACCCCATGGTGCATTTCCAAAGTTGGCCATATAATTGGACACAAAACAAGCCCCAACTGATAAATGAATATTGAAATTATCCCAAACATCATATCAGATCACTACAGACTAAGGCTGGTCTTCAATAATAAGAAAAATAACAGAAAGCCCATATACACATGGAAGCTGAACAACATTATACTCAATGATATTTTGGCCAAGGATGATGTAAAGAAAGAAATTAAAGGCTTTTTAGACTTTAACAAAAATGAGAGCATAGCATACCCAAACTTATAAGACACAATGAAAGCAGTACTAAGAGGAAAACTCACAGCTACGAGTGCCTCCAAAAAGAAACTGGAAAGAGCATATACTAGGAGCTTGACAGCACATCTAAAAGCTCTAGAACAAAAAAAAGCCAATACATGTAAGAGGAGTAGGCTGCGGGAAATAAAATTCTGGGCTGAAATCAACCAAGCAGAGACAAAAACAATTATACAAAGAATAAAAAAACCAAACCAAAACAAACAAACAAACAAACCGAGGAACTGGTTCTTTGAGAAAATCAACAAGATAGATAAACTCTTAGTAATACTAACCAGAGGGCAAAGAGAGAGTACCCAAATTTACAAAATCAGAAATAAAAGGGAGACATAACAACAGACACTGAAAAAATTCCAAAAACTATCAGTTCCTACTACAAAAGCCTACATTCGATTAAACTGGAAAATCTATATAAAAAGAACAATTTTCTAGACAGATACCAAGTACCAACATTACATCAGGATTAGATAAACCAAATAGATGGTCCATTAACCCCTAAACAAATAGAAGCATTTATTAAAAGTTTCCCAATCAAAAAATGTTCTGGACCAGATGGTTTTAGAGAGGAAATCTATTAGACCTCCAAAGAAGAACTAATACCAATATTTTTAAAACTACTGCACAAAAGAGAAACAGAAGGAGCACAATCTAATTCATTCTATGAAGCCACAGATATGCTGATACCTAAACCACACAAAGACCACACAAAGAAGAACTTCAGACACATTTCTTTTTTGAATATTAATGAAAAAATACTCAATAAAGTTCAGGGAAAACAAATCAATGAATACAACAAAACAATCATTCAATATGATCAAGTAGGCCTTATCCCAGGGATGCACGGATGGTGCAATATAGAGAAATTCATCAACATAATCCACTATATAAACAAACTAAAAGAAAAAAAAAACATGTGATCATCTAATTAGATGCTGAAAAATACAGCACCCTTCATGTTAAATGTCTTGGAAAGATCAGGAATTTGAGACCAATACCTAAATATAATAAAAGCAATACACAGAAAACCAATAGCATACATCAAACTAAATGGAGAAATATTGAAGCAATCCCACTAAAATCAGGAAATAGACAAGTTTGAACACTATTTCCCTATCTATTCAATACAGTACTTGAAGTTCTAGACAGAGCAACAAATTTGAAATGAAGAAGCCAAGATATCACTATTTGATATGACATTATATGTAAGTGTTCCAAACAAATACCACCAGAAAAATCCTACAGCCGAGAAGCAACTTCAGCAAAGTTATTGGATATAGAATTAACTCAAACAAATAAGTAGCCCTCCTCTACTCAAAGGATAAAAAAGCTAAGAAAGAATTTAGGGAAACAACACCCTAAAAAATAGTCACAAATAATATAACATATCTTGTTCTGACTCTAACCAAGAACGTGAAAGATGTGTATGACAAGAACTTCAAGTATCTGAAGAAAAGAAGACTTTATAAGGTATAAAGATCTTCCATTTTCATGGATCAGCAAGATTAACATAGTCAAAATGGTGATCTTACCAAAGGCAATCTACAGATTCAATGCAATACCCATCAAAATTCCAACTCAATTCTTTGTGTGTGTTTATTTCTTTTTTATTAGATAATTTCTTTATTTACATTTCAAATGTTATCCCCATTCCTAGTTTCTCCTCTGAAAATCCCCATCCTCTTTCCCTTCCCCTCCTCCCCAACCCACCCACTATCACTTCCTGACCCAGGCATTCCCCTATAGTGGGGCATAGAACCTTCACAGGGCAAAGGAACTCTCCTCCCATTGATGATTGACTAGGCCATTCTCAGCTACATATGCAGCTCGAGCCATGAGTCCTTCTGTGTGTTTTCTTTGATTCAGGAAGCTCTGGGGTTACTGGTTAGTTCATATTGTTGTTCCTCCTAGGGGCTTGCAAACCCCTTCAGCTTCTTGGGTACTTTCTTTAGCTCTTTCATTGGGGACCCTGTGCTCCATCTAATGGATGACTGTGATCATCCACTTGAGTATTAGTCAGGCACTGGAAGGACCTCTCAGGAGATAGCTATATCAGGCTCCTGTCAGTGAACTCTTGTTGGCACCTGCAATACTGTCTGAGTTTGGTGGTTATTTATGGGATGGTTCCCCAGGTTGGGCAGTTTCTGGATGGCCATTCTGAACTTTGTCTCTGTAACTCTTGCCTTGGATATTTTGTTCCCATTTCTAAGATGGACAGATATATCCACACTTTGGTCTTCCTTCCTCTTGAGTTTCATGTATTTTGCAAATTGTAGGTTTGAAATTCTGAGCTTCTAGACTTATATCTACTTATTAGTGAGTGAACATCATGTGTGTTCTTCTGTGATTGGGATACCTCCCTTAGGATGAAATTTATAGAGGAGAAAGTGGGGAAGAGCCTTGAAGATATGGGCAAAGGGGAAAAATTCCTAAACAGAATGGCAATGGCTCATGCTGTAAGAACAAAAATTGAAAAATGGGACCTCATAAAATTTTAAAGCTTCTGTAGGGCAAAGGAAACTGTCATAAAGGCAATACAGCAACCAACCGATGGGGAAAAGATTTTTATCAATCCCAAATCTGATAGGGGCTAATATCATTGATATATATATATTGATATATTGATATATTGATATATTGATATATTGATATATTGATATATTGATATATTGATATATTGATATATTGATATATTGATATATTGATATATTGATATATTGATATATTGATATATTGATATATTGATATATTGATATATTGATATATTGATATATTGATATATTGATATATTGATATATTGATATATTGATATATTGATATATTGATATATTGATATATTGATATATTGATATATTGATATATTGATATATTGATATATTGATATATTGATATATTGATATATTGATATATTGATATATTGATATATACTCAAGAAGTTGGACTCCAGAAAACCAAATAACCCTATTAAAAATAGGGTGCAGAGCTAACAAAGAATTCTTACCTGAGAAATATTGAATGGCTGAGAAGCATCTAAAAAAATGTTCAACATCCTTAATCATCAGGGAAATGCAAATCAAAACAACACTGAGAGTCCACCACACACCAGTCAAAATGGCTAAGATAAAAAACTCAGGTGACAGCAGATGCTGGCAAGGATGTTGATAAAGGAACACTCTCCATTGTTGGTGGGATTGCAAGCTGATACAACCACTGAGGAAATCAGTCTCATGGTTTCTCAGAAAATTGAACATAGTTCTACTGTAAGATCCATCAAAGCACTCCTGGCCATATACCCAGAAGATGCTCCAATTTGTAAAAATGACTCATGTTCTACTGTGGTCATAGCAGCCTTATTCATAATATAAAGAAGCTGGAAAGAACCCAGATGTCTCTTAACAGAGGAATGGATAAAAAAAATGGGGTACATTTACACAATGAAGTACTACTCAGCTATTAAAAATAATGAACTCATGAAATCCTTAGACAAATGGATGGGTCTGGAGAATATCATACCAACCCAATTATTAACAGAGATAGAGAAAGCAATTCTCAAATTCTTTTGGAATAACAAACAAAGCAAAGTAAAACAAAACAAAATAAAAAAGAAAAACAGGATAGTAAAAACGACTCTCAACATTAGAGAACTTCTAGAGGAATCACCATTCATGACATCAAGCTGTACTAAAGAGCTATAGTAATACAAACCACATGTTCTTGGTATAGAAACAAACAGGAAGATAAATGGAATAGAACGAAGGTGCAGAAATAAAGCCATATATGTATACTTCATCTTTGACAAAGAAGCTAAAACCATCCCATTTGAGAAAAAAATAGCATATTCAAAAAAATGGTGCTGGTTCAGCTGGGAGTTGGTATGTATAATAATGCAAATTGAACCATTTTTATCTCCTTGTACAAAGCTCAAGACCAAGAAATTGAGGATCTCCACATAAAACAAGATACACTGAATCTAGTAGAAGAGAAAGTGGGAAAGAGCCTGGATCACACTGCACAGGAGAAAATTTCATGAGAAAAACAGCAGTGCCTTGGGCTCTCAGAACAACTATAGACAAAAATTGCAAAGCTTCTGTAAGGCAAAGGACACTGTCAATAGGACAAAATGGCAACCTACAGATTGGAAAATTATCTTTACTAACCCTACATATGATAGAGGGCTAATATCAAACATATACAAAGAACCCAAGTAGTTACACTCCAGAGAAACAAATAACCCTATTAAAAATGAGGTACAGAAGAGCTAAACAAAGGATTCTCAACTCAAGAATCTCAAATGCATTTGAAGCACCGAGAGAATTTTTCAACATCTGTAGTCATCAGGGAATTGCAAATCAACACAAACCTGAGAATCTACATCACACCAGTCAGAATGGCTAAGATCAAAATTCAGGTGACAACAGATGCTGGTGAGGATGTGGCGAAAGAAGACCACTCCTGCATTGCTGGTCAGATTGCAAACTTGCACAGCCACTTGGAAAATCAGTCTGTTGGTTCCTCAGAAAATTGGAAATACATGGGGACCCAGATATGCCACTTCTGGGCATATATGCAAAGGATGCTCCAAAATATAATGACACATGCTCCACTAGGTTCACAGCAACTTAATTTATAATAGACAGAAGCTGTAAACAACCTAGTTGTCCCTCAACAGAGGAATGGACATGGAAAATGTGATACATTTACACAATGGAGTACTCAGCTATTAAAATTATTGACTTAATGAAATTCATAGGCAAATGTATAGAACTATAAAATATCATCCTGACTAAGATAACCCAGTTACAAGAGAAGACTTACAGGCTATGTACTAACTGATAAGCAGATATTAGCCAAAAATCTAATAAAATTCATGATACAACTCAGAGACCACATGAAACCAAAGAAAAAGGAAGACCAAAGTATGGATATTTCAGTCTTACTTAAAAGGGGTGACAAAATAATCATGGGAGGTAGAAGGAGGAAAGAGACTGGGAGGGAGAGAGAAGTGGGAGGAAAATGGGGGGAGGACAGGATCAGATAAGGGAGAATAAGTGGGGAGAAGTTCAGATTGTCAGGAATTTGAATAACGGTATGTAGCAGTAGGGGATGGGGAACTGGGCATGGACACTAGAAAGTCCAAGATACCAGGGATCCAAGAGGTCTTTAGGACCCGATGGGGATGACATTAGCCAGAATATCCAACAAATGAACCTGTAGAGCTAGAACCTGTAGAGACCATATCCAATGCTTATGCACAGCCTCTGATTGAGAGATGGAACCGCCCACCCATCTCAAAACTATTAACCCAGAATTGCTCCTGTCTAAAGGAAATGCAGGGACAAAGAGTGGAGGAGAGACTGAAAGGACATCCAGAGACTTCCCCATCTAGGGATCTATCCAATCTGTAGACACTAAACCCAGAAATATAGCTGATACCAAGAAGCACTTGAAGACAGCAATCTGGTAAAGCTATCCCCCGAGAGGCTATGCCAGAGCCTGACCAATACAGATTCAGATGCTCACAGCCAGCCGTGGGACTGAGCACAGGGACCCCAATGAAGACTTAAAGGAAGGACTGAAGGAGCTGAAGGGGTTTGCATCACCATAGGAAGATCAATAATATCAAACAAACAGAGCCTCCAGTGCATGCAGGGACTAAACCATTAACCAAAGAGTTCACATGGAGAGACTCATGGCTCTAGCTGAATATGTAGCAGAGAATTGTGTTATCTGACAATGGGAGGGAAGCCCCTTGGTTTTGTGGAGGCTCAATGACCCAGAATAGGGGAATGCTAGGGTGGTGAGGCAGGAGTGGGTGAGTAGTTGGGGGAGCACACTCACAGAAACAGGGGCAAGGGGGGATGGAATAGGGAGGTTGCAGAGGGATGGGTGAAAACATTTAAAAGTAAATAAATAAAATAACCAATAAAAAATTGTCCCTGCCCTTTTCATTCAGGGAATTACACACAGGACCCTACCCTTCATGCTGAACTATTGGTAGATTTTAAGGCAGAGATAATCATTGTCTTCAGTTTTGTGAGTCCACCATGCCACAGCAGATCATCTGAAACATGTGGTCATACAGATAGTCCTGGTTAAAAAGCAATGGATTACAAAACAAAGTAAAATCATAAATGTGAGATGGGGACATGTCAGGAGGAGAGGGAATGATAAGCATGAAAGGGGAATAAAGAATATTAGAGGCAAGTAAGCAGATTGCTTTGTAAGCATGTATAAAATTGTCCAAGGAAAAAATTCATCAATAAAAATGAGAGGATGTATCTACCTTGGGTGAGTACTGTAGTCTGTAAGAGAAGGAAGGCCATAAAGAATCCAGGTAAACAGCAAGCTGAAGGCTCCATCACACCTGAAAATTCAAATTGAAAATGTGGCTTCAAAATTGAGTCAGTAAGAACCATGACAACTCTGAAAAAAGCATAAAGAAACCATTCTGAAATTCTACCTTTCAAGAAAATTCCCCTTGAAAGGAAAAGTATTAATAACTGGTGCCACTCCTCTGAGATAATCTCTACTTGAGTTCTGCCTTGTTTTGCATTTGGCTCTGTGCCTTCAGGAGACTAATTTCACTGAAGGAAGTATTATTCTTTTATAAAGAAGAATATAATCCTGTCATTTTCAGCAAAACATATATAACTGGAGGACATTATATTTAGAAAAATAAGTGAGGCTCAGAAAAACTATTTCATTGTGCATTTGTGGAACCAAAAATATAAACCTAGACAAGTTTTTCAGAACAAAGTCAACATAAATAATTCCTTTAAAGATCAGAGACAGAGTCACCACTTCACACCATCCATATATACAACCAGTGTAAATCAATACCAGTGAAAGTGGTACTGTCTTGATACAAAATTAAAGTTATAATTTTGTATTGGTACAGAATTTACAGATTGATACAGGTTTAAAGTTTTCATTGGTATAAATTTTTGTATATGGATCAAAATTGGAAGTTAATATTGTTACATTTAGGTAGGCATTGTGCCTATGCAACTCATTTAAGCAAGCAAGGCTTTGACCCAATCCTTCTATAGCTGCTATTACAAACTGTTTAGGATGATTAAGTAAAGCAACTAAAGGACCAGATAGTAAAGTCATGGTTATATTCTGATTTAATTATAATGAAGCATTTTTAAAAAAGTATTCAATTAGAAATAACTAAGAATAGTCATGGCTTAACAGTTCAGATATACTTTATTTAGATAGATAGTCTTCAAAATCATCAGAAATTCACAGAATATGGCACTTATAATCATTTCATTATTATTAGTTTTTGACTGAGAGACATGTTTGCTTCTGACAGTATCCCCATTCAAAGCTCAAAGAAAATATTGAACATCGTAACCTCCATATAGAGTTGCTCCAGTTGTGTTAAGGTAGCCACTAGACAGGAATTGCCCTAATTCATCTACAGACAAAAAACACTATCCAGGAAAGCACACAAGACACAGATAGTTGAGAGTTGAGCTCTGACAAAACCAAAGGAAACTACTCCATCATAATTCCTGCTTCACTTAAGGTCTGTCAGATGGTTTGGGGCTAGAAGGCTAAAGACAGATACTCCAATGATTTGAGGAATAGGGGACTGTCCAGGTTGTCAGCTATCTCTGCAATTTGTTTAAGTTTTGTAGCCTATGTTTGTGTACTTTGTATATATTCAGGTTATAATAACTTGTCCTCAGATCTCTGAAGAGGTTGAAGACTAGCTATAATCTTATAATCGTACATAAGTTGTTTAGCATTTGAGGAAGATGATATAGATCTGAAAGGATGGTTTTCAGATGTTAATGCAAGTTAAAAACAAAACATAATTCAGGTATAGAATTGTAAATTCTTTTAAATTAGGATAGATATTAGGGTCGTATACCTAAATTGATAAAACAGATGGACTGACTGTTATTAGTGTATACCAGAGCTTATAGTTTATATAACTGTTATAACTATATTCAAATATATCTGAGAGAAAATGTCTTTTATTGGATGAAAAGGGGTGTATGTTATGGATTTGGTTTAATGCTTGAATTATGGATTTCCAAACTCACAGGAGAATTCCCCTTGTGAGAGGCTGAAGGTCCTATTCCCAGCTGGTCCTAACTGGTAAATAAATTTGCTGATAGCTAATGGCTGGGAGACAGAGGCAGGACTTTTGGATTTGTAGGCAAGGGGAAAGAAGTATAAGCAGAATTGCCATGCCATGAAAGGAATAAGATCAGACCTAAGAGCGGCAGGAAGAAATGCATACTAATTATGTACGATCTCAGGAAGAGAGGAAACAACTCCTGTCCTGGTTGGGTCTAGGGTGGAATTCCCTAGATTCCCAAAGATGGAATATAAATTTTAGGAAGTGGTAACTCAGGAGTATCGGAGGTGAGATGTTAGCAATTGAAGTTTAGCATTGAAGTTTAGGAGAGGTCCATTCATTAAGCTGTTTAAGGTATATTAATTATAAGGCTGCATGCATGTGCCTTTCATTTGAGAACCCAGATCATTGGAGTGGGTAATAAGGAACTTGCGCCAACACTGCCAGGGAGACTAGAGCAGATTAATAACTACAGTAGCAGATAGATATGTAGATAGATCAACAGACAGACAAACAGACAGACAGACAAACAGAAAGACAGACAAACAGAAAGACAGACAGATATTTAATTGTATTTGTTGAGAGAGCCTAGAAGTAAGAGTATTTCAGTATCTCTAGGCATATATAGCACCTGGAAGGCTCTCTAAGTATCATTACAATTAATGTCCCATGGGTGTTTAGAATAATACCTAATGCCAGTGCCAAAGTATGAAAAGAAAAGGTTGATCATGGAATTATAATAAAAGGAATACATTTCTGGATTTGAGGCTTGCTCTCCTAAATTAGGGAAAATGCAGTTTTGAAAGAAATATCATAACAATGGATTATATCAGTCCAATAAAACACTTATGAGTTAAAATTAATATAAAAAATAGATTTGAAAATTAAAGAAAAAATTCGTGGGAAAAGGCAAAATAATTTCATTAAAATATAATATCAAGTTATAAAATAAGAAAATGTGGAAATTAGTTGGCAGGATCATCTTCTTAAACAAAATTCACTCAGGTTTCTAAATGTCCTACAATCATCCACTCACTTTCCTATAAAATTTTAGGAAAAAAATCTCCCAAGCCATTTTAACAGGATTTTCCCACTTTGATAACATAATATCTGCTGTGGTCCCTCTTATGTCATCCAGTATGTAGTCTGATAGCAAGAAACAATTCTGTCAGTACAGTTCAGTCAGAACTCTTCTCATGCCTTGTTCAGTTTTAGAAATTCTTTATCCACTAACATTAATCTGTCTTTGCTTATAAACTCCCATTTGTTCAGGTTGTATTCAGTTGAGTCTCATCTCATCTCTGTCAAAATCTGATTGCATTTTTCATCCTTTTTTATCATAAGGGCCTGAGTAAAGTCTGCCCTAACATGGTTTAACAATTGTGATTGAATTATTTTTCTATAATATTAGAAATCTTCATTTGTTCCTATGATGCTAACAATTAATTTAGCAAGAGACACAAACATAAACGCTAGTAGATAAAACTGAAATAGAAGTGAGATTTTACTGTAGTAACAATGGAGTACCCCGCTGCAGGTTGCCTAGACAACATGTCTAACAGTAGGGACAAGTTACCTGAATAGGCCACCTCCTACAGCCAGACAGGGCCTCCAGTAGAAGGATAGGACATTCCAATCACCTACAAAATTTTCTACCCCAAAATTTCCTGTCTAAGAAATGCAGGGATGGAGCAAAGACTGAAGGAAAGGCCAACCAATATCCTGCCAAACTCAAAACACACCCCATAGGCAAGTACCAATCCCTTACATTATTGATGATGCTCTGTTCTGCTTGCAGACAGGTGCCTAGCATAACTATCCTCTGAAAGGCTCTGTCCAGCACCAGACTGAAACAGAAGCATATATCCACAGCCAAATATTAGACAGAGGTTAGGGATACTTATGGAGGAATTGGATTGAAGGCCTAGAAGTAGATGGGGACTCCACAGGCAGACAAACATAGTCAACAAATCTGGAACCCTGGGAGCTCTCAGAATCTGACTCACTAAAAAAAGAACATATACAGATAGAACGACCTTCTCCAGAACACCTGCCCTTGCTCACACATATATAGCAGACAGGCAGCTCAGTCTTCATGGTTGCCCTTTGTGACCTCAGTAGGAGATGATGCACCTAATCTGGGAGAGACTTGATGTGCCAGGGTGGGAAGATACCCCATGGGTGTACCACCCTCTCAGAGAAGAAGAGGAGAGAGAGGATAGAGCTTGGAGAGGGAAGGGCCAGGAGGGGGATAAGTGTCTTGAATCTAAATTTATTAACTAATTAATTAATTTAAAATTGAGTACCCCACAAAATAGTTCCAAATAAAAGTAGTAGAGAGTAGATAACTTTATCAATCAATAAAAATTTCTAACAAAGAATTGTGTATACCAGTATCTAGTGGGTAAGATGATCATATTTGATGATCTAGGCTTAAATAAATATTGTACAGCTAATCAAAAAAGAAACTATACAAATGTAAACTGGTAAGAATTTTATAATATGCTTGTCCTATAATCCTCAGGAAAGAACTTAGAAAATTTCCCAGACTTTAAAAGTCTTGAAAGATCTACATCATTAATGCCTTGCATAAACCTTGATGAGATTATTTTCTATAAAGAACACTGCATGAACAAATTGTAAGAATGGAATGAATTCTCTGTGTAAATTGAAGTCTTTGTACTGCTTTTGTGTGAACTGAAATTCTCAAGGAAAAAATAATCTTCACCTATATTAAATATCTACAAAGTTTTGCAGATGTTTAAAATTGATGGTTAAAAATTCTGTGACTATATGAAGCTGGAATGTTGCAGATCCAGAACCAATTATCTTGGGCTTCCTTTACACATCTAAATATGACTTTATTACCCAGTCTGTGTTTGATTTAGCACTCTAGTGGCTATCAGTGATTTTCTTTTTAACAATGGGTAGACAGTGATATCAGAAAGATGGTTCAGTGACTAAGAGCACAACCTCTCTTACAAGTTCAATTCTTGCAAGTTAAACTCCCAGCACCCACATCAGACATCTCACAACCACCGGTAATTCCAGCTTCACCTCTGCAGGCACTAGGACTTTCATGCACATACCTACACAGAAATAAAATAAAATAAAAATGTAAGAATATATAAACAGACACATAGCATCCACCAACCCAAAGGCTTCATCAGATAGCATCTGAGGGCTATAGAAGTTTTCCCACATTGCTTGTAACCCACTTGCCTGATGATCACACTAATATATAAGTATCTTGATTTATGGTTTTCTTTGTTCTGTTACTTCATGAAACTCTTACCAGCAGTTTCATCTAAATAAATAAATTATTTTTTATTCTCAAAAATTAATTGGCTTTACATTGGTACTTAAAGCAACGATGAATGTTTGAAAGTTTCCAGGGAGTTTAGAGGTCTGGTGGGGACATCCTTGTGGAGACAGGGAGGAGGTATGGGATGTGGAACAGTCAGAGCATGGACCAAGAGGGGAATAAAATCTTGAGTGCAAAAATAAATAAATAAATAAATAAATAAATAAATAAATAAATAATTTTTAAAAAGAAAGACAAAATTAAACTTATTCCAAAGCTTTACTTTTGAGAGACAGTTGCTCCCAAAATAAAAATTAAAAATGTGGTAAACCAGAAGTTTATAGACTGTCAATACCAATGGAACAACTAAAGACATCAATAACTTATGAACTAGATTCTGGAAAGTGAAAGAATATTTTGAGGAGGAAAGTCCTGTAGCTGTTTTCACTTCTGATAAAATCATGGGAGGAGGAGAAATCTATCATAAACAAAAATGAGAATGAAAAGGATAACAGTCGTATGTGGGCTGAGATATTCTAATACAGGAACCTTCACAACAAAGTAGTCTGTGCACATGCCTAGAATGCAAATGAAAGTGGAGCGTGGGGACATAAACCTGTAATCTCAGTGTTAGGTGTAGGAGTGGAACTAGGTGGATCCCAGAGGCTTGTAGACCAACCAAACTAGCCAAACCAGTGAACTTGAGGTTCAGTGAGAAACCCTGTCTCCAAAGTGAAGTGGAAAGTTATTGAGGTAAATACCTGATATTGGCCTCTGACCACATAGAAACAAGCACAGACACACACATATAAACACACACACACACACACACACACATAAACACACAAAACATATACACACATATAAACACACACAGATGCACACACTCACACACACACACACACACATATAAACGCACAAACATATACACACAGAAACACACACATACACACAAATACTCACAAATATACCCACACACACATAAAACAAAATAAATCTAGCATTGAGTACTGTAATTAGAACATTAAATTTAATATATAATTACTAAATATTATATCAAAATATATTTTATAAATACATCAAAGTATATATATATGTATATATACATATATACATATATATATGTATATACACACATATATATATATAATAAAATGAGGATAGGATTCACACAGTGAAACCTATGGTTTGGAGAAGTTAAAGAGCCACATGAATGCAAAGCTGTAACAATTCATAGATTGACAAAGTATTATTTATAAATTTACTGTTACTTTTTACCTATACAATAAATTTAATCCCCAAATCTAAACAGATTTTTATAAGGAAGTTAGTATAGTACATATATAATTTTATGGATATTGATTACACATAAGTATCTATTTTCTCAAAGATTTAATATTTATTTACTTATTTACTTATTTATTTATTTATTTATTTATTTATTTATTTATTTATTTATTTATTTTCCTGAGGCACAGTCATTCTATGTTGCCAAAAATAGCCTTGAACTCCTTGGCTCAAGATAACATCTAACATTAGAGTTGATTAAATCATTTTCAAAAATGCATATTTACAGTATATACTAACTGACTCCATGATGGAAGTACTGCTCAGGCTACAAAACTCAGCACGTATACAGCACCACCTGCCAAAATGAAAACAAAAGCCTAATACATTAAATTCATAGTTCTAGGAAACTGTATACTAACATACTGTACTTACTTTGCTCATTGGTTACTGTAGTTCTACTTCTGGCTAACTGTTCTTATTAACTGAATAATGTCAACCTAGAGCACAGTTTTCATGCTTAAAACTCACCCCAAAAAAGACTCAGTGCTATACTGGGATCCCAAGCACCCAGTGTAGTCACCATCTAGCTAATAGACTTTTTATTGGCATAAACCCATGCCCAAGCAATCTTGTCTGGTGAATATATCAGAACTATACTGATGCATATGTTAATATGTACAGTACAAATTTTTGTTTGTTATTGTAACTGTTCATTATAGACCTTTAAAGCAAAAACACTTGAATATGTAATATGTAAGTGACAGTGACCCTATAAGTTTGTGGGCATTAAAAAAAGGAACCACTCTGTGACTTAGACAAATCAGACCCAAGTTTGACTAATGCTTTGACAGAAACCTCTAGAGTGACCAAGAGACCATTCCCAACAGTAACAAAGCAGCCCCAAATATGTCCATGTTATATACTGGGTATGATTCCTAACCCCAGTATGTCCTGGGCATCAGGCAATTGCAATGGGCACTGTCCCTTGCCTCTGTACATTACCTACAGGACCTTCCTGAGTCTCTGAGAGATCCTACATATGAATAGAAGCTGCCACCCAATCCTTCCCTCAGGTACCATGGAACTACTTGTACCATAGTCTTGGTTCTATAACCAAGTTCAATATTGCCATGACTGTCCTTAAGCATCCTACTAGCAAGTCATACACCCTGCCTTTGCCTGGGAAAGCCCTTCCTGGAGCAAAGGTGAGTGACACACACCCTGTGCAGAGGTTCATCTTGATTATCCCAGCCCCCAAGTTCCAGAAGAGAGGCCTGAACAAAGGTTGTTTTTCCCTCAGGCTCCTAGTAGACCAGCTGGATCACCTACTACCACCTAACATAAATGGAGCTGCCCAAGAGTCCTCAGATCATCTTGCTTAGTAGAGACCACAAGGTATTTAGGATCCATACACAGGTGCTGTGCCTAGACCCCCTTGCAACCACCTAGGAACTTCCTGACCAAATGAACTCTAACTGCTAGCAATTTGCCAGAGGAATTACAGAAAGTTTTTAATCATTTATTCTATAGACACAGCCATAATGTGGTGAAATCTGTGAACTTTGTGTTGGTGAATGGCTTCCCCCAACTGACATATACAAGGAAAGGATCTGAAGTACAGACTTATTAAGTAGGCTGAGCACTGACTTGAAGAAAAGACAGTAATGATAATCACAGCAATCAGCTCCAAATGCAAAAAGATTGGAGAAGGCACTGAGTCACAACTGGAAGAGGATGAGCATGGCTTACATTCCTGGAATGTTGCAAGTTGGGTTCATAAAACACGGAATCATGAACTTCAGATTCATCTCTGTGCTTTTCCCAAATGCCAAGAAGAAGCATGTCCCCACCTGGCTTCAGAACACTCTTGGAATAATTTCTAGCTGCTCTAAGAATTAAAAAGAAAAAAATATACTGCTGCTGCTGTTCCAAGAGGAAGAGTATGTGGTTTCTTCCTGCAGCCCTCTGCCCATGCTTCAAATGATATCCTTGTGGCATTAGTAATCTCTAGATCAGCAGGACCCCATTTTTACTGTGTTCTTCTAGCTGAGGCTGGGTGATGGCACTCAAGGTTGCTTCCTAATGATTCCTTTGGGTTGGGGCACTGAGGAACCAGAACAACTCTTCTGTAGAGTTCCCTGTCTCCTAACACTTTGGAGCTCTGTATTTTCTGCCTTTGAAATGTACATAAGGTACACTTTTCCTCCTGAGTCTGGGTTGTCCACTCATCACTTCTAGTATTTCGTGCATGGATACTCTAGGGGTTGACAGCAAGCATACATGATCACAAACAGTCTCTTATATGATACTTGTGTGTCCCCATACCAAACTGACTCATATTCAAATAATTAAATGAAAATAAAATTTCATTTAAAGTAACTAAATCTCTGATAGAGACACTGAGTGACCATGAAGACTTATACTGACTTATGAGAACTTTCATATAGACTAGCTTGTTACTTAAACTCTGAAATAAATTGAGTTAGACTAAGGTAATAGATGGACTAGGAAATATATGACTATATCTATCAATGTTGACAAAAGGTCTGATTATAGTCATGAAGTATTAGCATGTTTGTCCAAGGTTTGCTATTGGGCAGGAACCCTCAATAATCAAATGAACTAGGTTCTTCATCCTAGGAATGTCAATTGGCATTTATTTGGAACAACTCTAGTGTTTGTTCAATGAAGGAGAAGTCTTTTGACCTCAAAATTTTTAAGAAAATGTATTTTCCCTCCTCTTCTTATGAAGCAATTGATTGCACACCTTCCATTACTAAGGACTAACCATCTTCAGATCTTCCTCTATTACTTATGTTAGATCACTTCTTCCACACAGAAAAAGAAGTTCATCTTCACTGATGTAGATAATTAATTTAAAATCATATCTTGTTAAGAAGGTAACATAAGCATGCTGCTGCTGATTTATTGTCATGGTGCTAGATTACAAGTCTGTACTTAAAACAATCCTTGCTAATCAAAAAGCATGCTATTCTAAGAAACATGTACCTCTTTATAATACAGACATATGTCTACAAGTAGGGTTTGTATGTGTCCTTTCTATAATTATCAGATTTATCCATCACTGGCATTCAGGATCTTAGGTTTCTAACAAGATAACATGTTGCACCTGAGGGAGTCTGGTTTAAACAGTTTGGACCATGTGGGAAAATAAGGATAAATCATTGTCTTTAAGAGGAACAAGCATCTGAGCATTCCTTTTTCATCAGTGTTTTAACAACCTAAAGAAGAGAAGGCAACATGTGTTCTGAAACTATCTTTATCAGAATCTATTTACCTCTGTATTAACTGTGAAATGCTAAACCCTGATCTTTGCGAACTCTCTTCAAACTACCCATTATAAAACTTCTTTCATTGGACAATACACAGTAGGATCCAATTTAGTAGAAAACTTAGGATTAAAAATAATTTACAGTCTATACCCTACAAATAGCAACCATCACATTGTAAGCAAATTTTTAGATTACTCACCGAAATGTGGTTTAATCAATTCAAAAATGTCAGCATGACTTTCCTCCATCTGTGTCCTCAGAAACATTACTGTGTAAGCCAAAGTTGCTGTGTGCAAAGAAAGGAAAAGGGCAGAGCTAAGCTAGGAGCCTACTCATTTACACTGCATAATTCAAATTAGTATATCTGAGCCACGCCAAGACAAGTTAGCACCAGAAATAAAAACCCTTTATGAAAGTCAATCTAGCAGCTTGTTCCTGAATAAAGGAAATCCCCTCTGAAGAAAACCAATTTGTTTTTCTTTCTTTCAGCTTTATCAAAGTATAATTAGCAAACTAAAACTGACTATTTAAGGTATGTAAATACAAGATAGTATTTTGACATATAAAATCTGAATTGCCACAATCAAGCTAATTTGCATATGTCTTACCTCATATATGATCGTTTTGTGGTATCTACTTAGGAGAACTACCTACTAGGCACAAACTTAAGTATGTGAAATATAGCCACCTTGCATAAAACTTAGTCATCTTGCATAGCTAACATGTTGATTAGTTATCACCTCAATTCTTCCTTTTCCTAGTTCATTCGATATATGGCAAATACTGATGATCTACTCTATGCATTTTACATAATCGAATGTTTTACTTTCCTTGTGTGAGTGAAATTAAGTATTCTTCTTTCTATGTCTGGTGGTCATATCACATCAGCAACCCTAGATGCCAGCTATGGAACTACAGGATTTAATTTTTTTTCCTATCTTTTGTCTTTCTTTGGTTCCATCATGCCTTGATACTCTGGTATTTCTCTCAGAATGAGAATGTTTATTCTGTTCTGTATTAGACAATCACAGCTAAAAGTAGTTTTGAACCTTAGCAGACACTTTGAACTCATATTTTAAAAAGAATATTAGTAAGAACTTGAAGGCTCTAGAGATGAACTAAATGCATTCTGCTTTATAAGATGATCCTGAATCTCTGGGGGCCAGGGGTTGAATATAAAATGCCTCTCACATATTCATAGTTGAACACATGATCACAAAATGATAGCTCTATCTTGGAAGCCTCTGGAAATTTTAGGAGCTGAAATAAATATACCATAGGAGCTTCTTCTTCCCAATCCTTCCTGTTTCACCCACAATGGCTCAGAAACAGAGGCTGGAAACCACCACAGACTCCTCAGAAATCCTAAGCTAAAATAAGCAATTTTCTCCTTTACAATATTAAGTATTTTTGTCATAGCAATAAAATATAACTAGGAATAATTAAAGATAATATGTGGGGGATACTCCCTAACACAATGAAAAATTAAAAACAAGTCATTATCTAGATTCATTCAAGAGTAAGTAATTGATAAAATTCAGCCATTTTTTAATCTTAATTTTTAAATTTCATTTTTTTATTTATTTTTTACACTCCATTTCCATTCCCTGCCCCATCCCCTCCTTCTGCTCCACATCCCACACATCCTCCCCTCCCCATCCCACCCTGTCTCCACGTGAATGTCCCCACCCCCTACCCCACCTGACCTCTAAACACCCTGGGTCCTCCAGGCTCTTGAGGGTTAGGTGCATCATCTTTGAATAAACACAGACCTGGAAGTCCTCTACTGTATATGTGTTGTGGGCCTCATATCAACTGGTGTATGCTGTCTGTTTTGTGGCCCTGTGTTTGAGAGATCTCTGGGGTCCAGATTAATTGAGACTGCTGGTCCTCCTGAAGGATCTTCCTTCTCCTCAACTTCTTTCAGCCT
Organism: Mus caroli; assembly: GCF_978045245.1. NCBI lineage: Eukaryota > Metazoa > Chordata > Mammalia > Rodentia > Muridae > Mus > Mus caroli. Next base: position 43,219,802 of record NW_028227261.1, on the reverse strand, counting down.
TCCCTAATTCAACAACAGGGGTCAGGTGCTTCTGTCTATTAGTTGGGTACAAATATCTGTATCTGACTTACTACCAGAAATATTATACAATAAACTTATCATGAAAATGCCAAGTGCCAAATTATTGTTTTGGTTTGTTTATCACAAAGAGAAAAGGTTACCTTTGAGGTAGGAAGTTTATAGGCACAGTTATCACTGTTTCCTGAAATACATTCATCCTTTCATTTCCATACAGTATTAAGACCCTTATGTCTTCTCATAGGCAACCAAATTCGTTTTGTAAATTAATGCACTATTTGTGCCTCACCTATTAAAATCATCCCAGTGCTTTAACTTATCATTGGATTAGTGGCAGTAGCCAAAATAATGTAAATCTTTAAAGCAGTTGCTATACCATATTGTGAAAACTAATATAGTTCCTAATTAATAATTCATAATTGCAAAGTTATAATATACATTATGTAAATGAAAACATATTTTATTTATATACTACAATATATTATACACAAAATATATACAATATGTATATGAATATTTTATGCATATATTATATAAAACATATGTAATATGATATACAATATATGGTACATGACATGTGACAAATGACATTTGACAACTGATATGTGATTATATATTATACATAAAATATATGTTATATATTATAACTTATAATATGTAGTATATAATATGTAAATATAATGTATAATATGTGTTATATAATATATAGTACATATAATATATGATATATGACCTATGACATACAACGAATGACATAATATCTAATATATAATGTGTAATGTATAATATAAATCATATGACATCATATACATGATATATAGTATATTGCATATATTACATACTCTGTAGCATATAACATAAAATATTTAATAAATATTATAATATATTATATAATATAATTATATATTATATAATATATATTATATATAATTATAATAATTATAATATAATTATACATGACATAAAATGTACAGTGTATACTATACTATTATAACATATATAATATGATATGTGCTACGTGATATTTGATGTGTGATGTTTGATATATGATATAGGATATACAAGATGAAAGATGCAAAATATATGATATGATATGTGATATATATATATATGTATATATATGTGATATAAAAATATATGACATGTGGTATGTAATATGTGATGTATAATGTGTAATGTTTAATATTATATATAATATAATGCACCACAGTTTTATAATAATTTTCAGCTAAATGATGTTTTCACCCACAGAAGCACAAGTGTACAACCCATGGGTTTAAAGAGCTTATGTATCTATGGAGTTAACTCCACCCTTGTAGTTTAAAGTGGATATACTCAGAAGGTTGGCAAACTCTAACTCCCTAGCCATTATAGTGAAAAAGAGTAGAGATTACGAATATTACAAATTAGATTTCAGGGTGAGGATGTAAAGTCTTATCAATCATTGAGAATAGGTATTTTATCAACAGGTACTTACAGTACTCATGCTTAGATAGTTTCTCAGTTCATGATGCAGGCACACCCAAACTCATTTTTTCATTTGTAGTATGGACAAATATTTTGTGCATGCTCCTCAAGGACTTCCCAGAATAACCAGTACTTAGGGGATTTTTAATATACAGCTTGAAACTCTAGTCTAGAGTCTCCATTAGCCCTAGCCCCAAATAACCAGGAACCTAGAAGGTGTGAGACACAGTTCAGCTTTGGCATTATTGAAAAATCACCAGAATAGTTAAGTTTTTAAAGTCTTTTGAAACAGAAGAGAAGAGAGCTATAACAAAATCTATAGAGTAAAGCTATATTTTAAGTATAAAATTATGATAAAATGTTGATATTTTGCTTAAGATTCAGATTGGTAATAATAGTTTCTACTGATGAGAACAGAGGCTAAGTTGTAGCTTGTCAGCAGTTTACTTTGCTGTGCATATAAATATTGGTCATTTGTAAGAGCCAAATGGAATTTTTACCTCTCCCTTCTCATCCATCCTACTTGATTAATCATCCTGTGACCACCTCAAAATCCATATGTTAGGACAAATATGCATATCATCTGGAATCTCAAACTGGTTTTCAGTAATTTTAATAGGGATAGAATATCCATAGCAACTGACTTTTGATGCATTTTTCTCATACAGTTTAATAAATATAACTAGTGGCATCAACACACCACAAAACCTCTTCCCCTTTGGATGATGCTATGTTTTGGCTACAGTATAAGTGTTTCCCTTAAAAGTCTTGAGTGCTGGAGATACCTAAGGGAGTAGAATATTATGAGTTGGACCATGATAGAAGATAATTAGAACATTCAGTGAGCTGCCCACAGAAAGGTTTGATTCCCATGGAAGTGAGTTGTTGTGAAAAGCAAACTGGCCTTAGAACAATTCTCAGTACTTGATCTCTCACAAGTCCTCCCTCACTTTATGGTGATGACACGGCCTATGGAGTCCTTGCCAGAACAGAACAGATAGAGATACAGATTGGTGATTTATAATTACCAGCTTCCAAATCTGTGAATTAAATAAGCCCTTTATGAAATATCTAGATGGGTATGTGTATTCAGCTATATCAACAGAAAATAGATTAGGAAAGACAGGTAAAGCACAGTGGTATATCAAGAGGCCAGCAGTATTGGGGGAAACTTTCTACTTCAGGAACAAAAGGAATTTTCTTAAGTAAGCCATTTATTTCTCTATCTGAAATATATAAAATAGCTATAGGTAAGTGTGGTTTTAAGAAGTGTATAGTACTCTTAAAATAATAACTTCAAAGCTATTGTATCAATGAAAGGCCAAAGAAAAGATCACATGAACATTTTGGCAGTTGGGTGTGTCCTTCAGTCATTAAAGTTTCATATAATTAAACAGTAACTGTATTGAATAGAACCATAGTGATCACCAATAAATCATGTCTACTGAGTGTCTAGTCACTCATCATCTAATAATGCTACCCACTGTATATCCATTGGCTCTGAGTTTGATAATCATCCTTGGAATATACTACACTGTCCTGAAAGCCAAACATTATTATAGAGGAATAGGAGCATCAGGAGTGTTTGTAGATAAAAAAGCAACAATTATAAAATATTATTGTGCTGGCTGAATAATGTCAATAACAAAAACAGATGAGGTTTTTCTTAATCTGACTTCTGAGAAAGTATATGAGTTTCAAAGTGCTGACCTTGTGTCTTGACTTTTTGTTCTAGCACAGGGCAGGAAAAGAAGTAGCAATTAGTGACGCCCACAATGGAGGTGGTTTCCAACTGTATCAATTCTCTTTAAGGGAGTGTTTCAGAGAAAGCTTTCCAGAGAAATTAAATCATGTCTGTGGCCCACAATACCCAAGATAAGCTATGAGGAGGAATAATTAGAACCAAAGCATAGCCCAGCTCAGAGAAAATGGAATCCCATTCAAAAGGTAGAAACTGGTACTGAAAAGAAGGTACAGAGGACTTAGAATAGAATCTGTACCAGACCTGGATTGTGCTTTGGTGACCGGGAGGAAAACAAAAGGGATCATTGATAATATTTTTCTTAATTGTCACCCCTAAAGACAAAAATGGTAAATGGTTGATCATGCACCTGTGATGTTATTGAGAAGTGGTGAAACCTGTAATACTGGTGTCAAATTGATGAAAGTAAGTATTGAGATCATGCCCTTAGAGAGAATAATGTGATAACAACTTACTTTTATCTCCCTCCTCCTCTACCTGAGGGTCTCACCAGTCCTCTACTCTTTCTCTCCCTTTCTTTAACCCTTTTATTCAATTTTCTCCCCAATGGCACAAAGTTATGAGTTTTACTCAGTATTGTACAACCCTATCCACAAATCCTACTCAGAATCCCCTGCCTCAACACAAGAACTAAGTCACTAGAACTAACTAATCACAAACTGAAACCTCTAAAACTTTGATCCAAAATAAATATTCCTTCTGGTGAGTTGATTTTCTTAGTCTTGAGTTTTTTTTTTTTTTCAGAAAGTTATTATGTGCATTGATGACATGTTTAGATATCCAACCTGATTCTTTCCCTTTGCACCCCTAGCTCACCCTGCTACTTTCCATGGATTGGTCACTGCCTACTTCTAATTGGTCCTGATGAGATCTTGGGAGCAAGAAGGGAAAGTGACTGGATAACATAGTATGAAGTCTGAATTCTCATAGTACACTCCATCCAGATTAACTTTGCTTCTCCAAAGAAGAAGAATTTTGAATGATTCCAAGTAAGATTCTTGCACTTTCTAAATCTCCCTTTACAATTTGATGAAAAATTTTAAAGTATCACAGATTCTCTTGTTACCATCATAAAGTTCTCCAACTAGGGTTCCCCAGGAAATATTAGAAATAAATTAATTAAACAGTTGACACATGATGAGTTACTAAACAGGTGGAGCTATGGCACAAAATTCCAGAGAGTTCCATCATCCCAGAGACTGGAATGCTTCATAGAATCAGCCAGAGGTTCTGAGATCTCACTAACTGGAAGACAGACAGATCCTGTTGTGATTCTGTTTCTCAACTTGATGGATAGACTTGTGATAATTACTTTTCATATTTCTGTAGCAAAAACCTTACAAGAGGCAACTCAGTGGGTTGGGGGAGGAACTTACTTTAGCTCATGGTTAGATACAATCCGTCCTGGTTGGAAGACATGGCAGTGGGAGTGAGCATGTATCTGATTCTCACCTTCACACATCTTGGAAGAGGAAGAAGCAGAGATAAGGTGGTTAAAAAGCAACCACACTCAGCAAATGTATCTCTTTCCAACTCAGCTGCCACCAGCTGAGAAAGAAGACAATAGCATTGAGGGCATGGTTTACATAATACCGCTGAAGCCTGAATTCATCTTTTTTTTTTTTTTTTAAATTGGAGCAATCTCAACCAAAACAGGAAAATTTCTTCTTTGATTTAAAAAAAAAAAAAAAAAGGTAATACTTCAGTAAAGAAAGGTTATCCAAAGAGAACATGCTCACAGATAACTTAGATGGATGAATCCCAATAAGACGTGAAAATAAAGGTGGGCAGTATTGTTGATAGAAAAGAAGCAAAATTGTATTCTACAAGTTTCTAGTGAGCATACTAGCTCAAAAAGAGTTGAGAACCTAGAACCAATTATATGACGAAAATGCACCCAGACATCAACTGAGAGCCCAGATAGAGGAAAGCCTCAGAATGAGAATAATAGTCAGGACCAATTGCAGCCAGGCAGGATTCTAAGCTTAGTCTCAGAAAACATTAGAACTAATGGCATCTGGGTAGTGAGATGGCTCTGTAAGTAAAGGTGCCTGCAGCCAAACCTGAAAACCTGAGTTCAATCCCTGGGACTCACAGTCCAGAAAACTAAATCCAACTTCTGCAGCTTTTCCTCTTGCCTCCACATGCATGACCACATATGTACAAATATATATGCTCCCACAATTAAGCAAATGTAAAATTCAGAATTTTAGAACTAAAAAGGCCACTGATTTCTGGGAAAAAATAGACTATATGGAAAAGTAGATGGCATTGCTAGCCTTTCCTTTTACTGAAGTGGCTTTATTCCTAAAATCATAGAACTAGTCAGCAGGCCCATAAATCAATCTTAAACGTGGAGAAAATAAACACGAAGAAGGAGTAATGATATGTAAAGTGATATGTAAGGTTTCTCATGTCACACCTTAATGATGTGGAATTTGCAAGATTTGATGTCACACTGAGGTTATGAAGTAAGGTGAACAGATTGCACACTCTCTTGAAGCAGAGGAAAATATCTGCCTTCCACCTCCTCTGTTCTTTGATCCTATTCATATGGCTACAATGCTCTCAGCAAAAAGCAGTATCTCAAGATATAACAGTTGTGGGAACTGGAGTGATTATGCTCAATGGTTAAGTACATTAGCTACTCTTGAAGAGAATCCAAGGTCACTTCCAATTACCCCAGTTTACAGCTACTTCTAACTTCAGCTCCAATGAATTCAATACACACAACCTGCCCCCCGACACACACACCTACTATTTTTAAGTAAGTTAAAGAGATATAATGTAAGTAAATAAGATATAAAGTAAGTAAGTTAAATAGGTATAATGTAGAAAGTTTATACTTTAATACGTTGGATTGAAATCTAAACTATGAACCAAAAGTTTAAGGACAATCTTTTCTCCAGGAATCATAAGGAACTTGGTTTATTGCTGAGTACAAAGGAGGGCACAGGAGATCATCTTTCTTGGTAACCCTAGATTATAAAGCACTACTAGTTTGGGAACTATTGAAAGCCTGTAAATTTGAAACTTGGAACATAAAATTTACAACAGCTTTCAATATGAGAGCTGAGCATTACAAAATGGCACATGAGACTTAACACTAATATGTCTATCTGTGGTGTAGATGTTACCTTCCCACAGTGTCCTTCATGAATGTTCTGAACCCTATCTGTATCTGAAGAGTATAAATCCTTTTTCAAATTTCTCTACAGCTACAGAAAGAGAAACATGGACACCAACCCAACTACAAAACCCTTGACCTACAATCTGTCCTGTTTGTAAGAAATACAGGTATGATGGGGGTACAGAACTTGTGGATATAGCCCCAAAATGTCTGATTTAACTTTGATCCCATGCCACTAGAAGGAACTCATACCCTACCTATGCAGCCTGGATGTCCCTGAAACAGAGACAGAATAGACCTAGGTTAAAACCACACGACTGGCAAAAAATAAATAAAATGATGACAATGATGATGACAATGATGACCATGATGGTGATAAAATGATTCTTAATGATATTCTGCTATGCTCATAGCTAAATACCTTGTCCAGTCATCATCAGAGAGGATTCCTCCAGAAGCAGATGGCAGTGGGTGCAAAGCTTCTTAGCCAGGCATTAAGTAGAATGAGAGTCTAAATTGAGGGGCCCATCAGGTTTCCTCCTCTTGGAGCTCTGGGAACCTACAGAAAGAATTGAAAGAAGAACTGTAGGAGTCAGAAAGGATGAGGGACACAAGGAGGATATTGTCTGTGAGGTCAACTAAGCAGGGTTCATGTGGACTCACAGAGCCTAAAGCTATAATCATGGGGCAGGCATAAATTTATACCACGTTCTTTGTGTATACGTTATAGGATGCTGGTTTTGTATGACTTCTAAAAGTGGAAGCAGGAGTGTCTATGACTCTTTTGCCTTCTCTTGGGATTCTTTTCTTCCTTTTAGCTTACCCTGTCCTGATAGGAGGGCTTTTGTCTTATCTTATTGTATCTTGTTTTGTAATGTTTAGCTGTTATCTCTTGAAGATCTGCTGTTTTCTGAAAGGAAGTAGAGAGCTGAGAAAAGTGGAGGAAGAACAACCTGTAGTTGAGATGTATTGTATTCGAGAATAAACTATTTTTAATTTTTAAGAAAAATACCAGGATACTCCTATCTTTAGCTCTGTATATGGGCAGTTCAATTCTGTTTAGTTTCCACATCGGCTCAAAAGCACACCACAGGGATATTAAATTTTCCATAAGAAATCATATATATATATATATATATATATATATATATATTTGTTTGCTTAATATCTTTCTTTTTTTCTTTTTTTTCTTTTTTATTACATCTTTTTCTCAATTACATTTCCAATGCTATCCCAGAAGTCCCCCATACCCTCCCCCCTACTTCCCTACCCACCCATTCCCATTTTGTGGCCCTGGCGTTCCCCGGTACTGGGGAATATAAAGTTTGCATGTCCAATGGGCCTCTCTTTCAAGTGATGGCCGAGTAGGCCATCTTTTGATACATATGCAGCTAGAGTCAAGAGCTCCGGGGTACTGGTTAGTTCATAATGTTGTTCTACCCATAGGGTTGCAGATCCCTTCAGCTCCTTGGGTACTTTCTTCAGCTCCTCCATTGGGGGCCCTGTGATCCATTCACTAGCTGACTGTGAGCATCCACTTCTGTGTTTGCCAGGCTCCGGCATAGTCTCACAAGAGACAGCTATATTTGGGTCCTTTCAGCAAAATCTTGCTAGTGAATGAAATGGTGTCAGCGTTTGGATGCTGATCATGGGATGCATCTCTGGATATGGCAGTCCCTAGATGGTCCATCCTTTCGTCACAGCTCCAAACTTTGTCTCTGTAACTCCTTCCATGGGTGTTCTGTTCCCAATTCTAAGGAGGGGCATAGTGTCCACACTTCAGTCTTCATTTTTCTTGACTTTCATGTGTTTAGCAAACTGTATCTTATATCTTGGGTATCCTAAGTTTTGGGCTAATATACACTTATCAGTGAGTACATATTGTGTGAGTTCCTTTGTGATTGTGTTACCTCACTCGGAATGATGCCCTCCAGGTCCATCCATTTGGTTATGAATTTCATAAATTCATTCTTTTTAATAGCTGAGTAGTACTCCATTGTGTAAATGTACCACATTTTCTGTATCCATTCCTCTGTTGAGGGGCATCTGGGTTCTTTCCAGCTTCTGGCTATTATAAATAAGGCTGCTATGAACATAGTGGAGCATGTGTCCTTCTTACCCGTTGGGACATCTTCTGGACATATGCCCAGGAGAGGTATTGCGGGATCCTCCGGTAGTACTATGTCCAATTTTCTAAGGAACCGCCAGACTTATTTCCAGAGTGGTTGTACAAGCTTGTAATCCCACCAACAATGGAGGAGTGTTCCTCTTTCTCCACATCCTCACCAGCATCTGCTCTCATCTGAATTTTTGATCTTAGCCATTCTGACTGGTGTGAGGTGGAATCTCAGGGTAGTTTTGATTTGCATTTCCCTGATGATTAAGGATGTTGAACATTTTTTTTAGGTGCTTTTCTGCCATTCGGTATTCCTAAGGTGAGAATTCTTTGTTCATTTCTGAGCCCCATTTTTTTATGGGGTTATTTGATTTTCTGGAGTCCACCTTCTTGAGTTCTTTAGATATACTGGATATTAGTCCCCTATCTGATTTATGATAGGTAAAGATTTTTTCCCAATCTGTTGGTGGTCTTTTTGTCTTATTGACAGTGTCTTTTGCCTTGCAGAAGCTTTGTAGTTTCATGAGGTCCCATTTGTCAATTCTCAATCTTACAGCACAAGCCATTGCTGTTCTATTCAGGAATCTTTCCCCTGTGCCCATATCTTCAAGGCTTTTCCCCACTTTATCCTCTATAAGTTTCAATGTCTCTGGTTTTATGTGAAGTTCCTTGTTCCACTTAGATTTGACCTTAGTACAAGGAGATAGGAAAGGATCGATTCACATTCTTCTACATGATAACAACCAGTTGTGCCAGCACCATTTGTTGAAAATGCTGTCTTTTTTCCACTGGATGGTTTTAGCTCCCTTGTCGAAGATCAAGTGACCGTAGGTGTGTGGATTCATTTCTGGGTCTTCAATTCTATTCCATTGGTCTACTTGTCTGTCACTATACCAGTATCATGCAGTTTTTATCACAATTGCTCTGTAGTAAAGCTTTGGGTCCGGCATGGTGATTCGACCAGAGATTCTTTTATCCTTGAGAAGAGTTTTTGCTATGCTAGGTTTATTGTTATTCCAGATGAATTTGCAGATTTCTCTTTCTAATTCGTAGAAGAATTGAGTTGGAATTTTTATGGGGATTGCATTGAATCTGTAGATTGCTTTTTGCAAGATAGCCATTTTTACAATGTTGATCCTGTCAATCCATGAGCATGGGAGATCTTTCCATCTTCTGAGATCTTCTTTAATTTCTTTCTTCAGAGACTTGAAGTTTTTATTATACAGATCTTTCACTTCCTTAGTTAGAGTCACGCCAAGATATTTTATATTATTTGTGACTATTGAGAATGGTGTTGTTTCCCTAATTTCTTTCTCAGCCTGTTTATTCTTTGTGTAGAGAAAGGCCATTGACTTGTTTGAGTTAATTTTATATCCAGCTACTTCACCGAAGCTCTTTATCAGGTTTAGGAGTTCTCTGGTGGAATTTTTAGGGTCACTTATATATTATCATATCATTTGCAAAAAGTGATATTTTGACTTCATCTTTTTCAATTTGTATCCCCTTGATCTCCTTTTGTTGTCGAATTGCTCTGGCTAGGACTTCAAGTACTATGTTGAATAGGTATGGGGAGAGTGGACAGCCTTGTCTAGTCCCTGATTTTAGTGGGATTGCTTCAAGCTTCTCACCATTTATTTTGATGTTGGCTACTAGTTTGCTGTAGATTGGTTTTATCATGTTTAGGTATGGGCCTTGAATTCCAGACCTTTATAAGACTTTTATCATGAATGGATGTTGGATCTTGTCGAATGCTTTTTCTGCATCTAACGAGATTATCATGTGGTTTTTGTCTTTGAGTTTGTTTATATAATGGATTACGTTGATGGATTTCTGTATATTAAACCATCCCTGCATCGCTGGAATAAAACCTACTTGGTCGGGATGGATGATTGCTTTAATGTGTTCTTGGATTCCGTTAGCAAGAATTTTATTGAGGATTTTTGCGTCAATATTCCTAAGGGAAATTTGTCTGAAGTTCTCTATCTTTGTTGGATCTTTCTGTGGTTTAGGTATCAGAGTAATTGTGGCTTCATAGAATGAGGTGGGTAGAGTTCCTTCTACTTCTATTTTGTGGAATAGTTTCTGAGAACTGGAATTAGATCTTCTTTGAAGGTCTGGTAGAACTCTGCACTAAACCCATCTGGTCCTGGGCTTTTTTTGGCTGGGAGACTATTAATGACTGCTTCTATTTCTTTAGGGGATATGGGAATGTTTAGCTCCTTAACATGATCCTGATTTAATTTTGGTACTTGGAATCTGTCCAGAAATTTGTCCATTTCGTCCAGGTTTTCAAGTTGTGTTGAGTATAGCCTTTTGTAGAAGGATCTGATGGTGTTTCGGATTTCTTCAGGATCTGTTGTTATGTCTCCCTTTTCATTTCTGATTTTGTTAATTCAGATGTTGTCCCTGTGTCCTCTAGTGAGTCTAGCTAAGGGTTTATCTATCTTGTTGATTTTCTCAAAGAACCAACTCCTCGTTTGGTTAATTCTTTGAATAATTCTTCTTTTTTCCACTTGGTTGATTTCACCCCTGAGTTTGATTATTTCCTGCTGTCTACTCCTCTTGGGTGAATCTGCTTCCTTTTTTTTCTAGAGCTTTTAGATGTGTTGTCAAGCTGCTAGTGTGTGCTCTCTCTAGTTTCTTTTTGGAGGCCCTCAGAGCTATGTGTTTCCCTCCTAGAAATGCTTTCATTGTGTCCCATAGGTTTGGGTAAGTTGTGGCTTAATTTTCATTAAACTGTAAAAAGTCTTTAATTTCTTTCTTTATTCCATCCTTGACCAAGGTATAATTGAAAAGAGTGTTGTTCAGTTTCCACGTGAATGTTGGCTTTCCATTATTTATGTTGTTAGTTAAGATCAGCCTTAGTCCATGGTGGTCTGATAGGATGCATGGGACAATTTCAATATTTTTTGTATTTGTTGAGGCCTGTTTTGTGACCAATTATATGGTTAATTTTGGAGAAGGTATATCCTTTTGTTTTAGGATAAAATGTTCTGTAGATATCTTTTAAGTCCATTTGTTTCATAACTTCTGTTAGTTTCACTGTGTCCCTGTTTAGTTTCTGTTTCCAGGATCTGTCCATTGATGAAAATGGTGTGTTGAAATGTCCTACTATTATTGTGTGAGGTGCAATGTGTGCTGTGAGCTTTACTAATGTGTCTTTAATGAATGTGGCTGCCCTTTCATTTGGGGCATAGATATTCAGAATTGTGAGTTCCTCTTGGAGGATTTTAACTTTGATGAGTATGAAGTGTCCCTCCTTGTCTTTTTTGATAACTTTGGGTTGGAAGTCGATTTTATTCGATATCAGAATGGCTACTCCAGCTTGTTTCTTCAGACCATTTCCTTGGAAAATTGTTTTCCAGCCTTTAACTCTGAGGTAGTGTCTGTCTTTTTCCCTGAGATGGGTTTCCTGTAAGCAGCAGAATGTTGGGTCCTCTTTGTGTAGCCAGTCTGTTAGTCTATGCCTTTTTATTGGGCAATTTAGTCCATTGATATTAAGAGATATTAAGGAAAAGTAATTGTTGCTTCCTTTTATTTTTGTTGTTAGAGTTGGCATTCTGTTCTTGCGGCAGTCTTCTTTTAGGTTCGTTGAGGGATTACTTTCTTGCTTTTTCTAGGGCATGATTTCCGTCCTTGTATTGTTTTTTTTTTTTTTTTCTGTTATTATCCTTTGAAGGGCTGGATTCATGGAAAGATAATGTGTGAATTTGGTTTTGTCGTGGAATACTTTGGTTTCTCCATCTATGGTAATTGAGAGTTTGGCCGGGTATAGTAACCTGGGCTGTCATTTGTGTTCTCTTGGTGTCTGTATAACATCTGTCCAGGTTCTTCTGGCTTTCATAGTCTCTGGTGAAAAGTCTGGTGTAATTCTGATAGGCCTGCCTTTATATGTTACTTGACCTTTCTCCCTTACTGCTTTTAATATTCTATCTTTATTTAGTGCATTTGTTGTTCTGATTATTATGTGTCGGGAGGAATTTCTTTTCTGGTCCAGTCTATTTGGAGTTCTGTAGGCTTCTTGTATGATCATGGGCATCTCTTTCTTTAGGATTGAGAAGTTTTCTTCTATTATTTTGTTGAAGATATTTGCTGGCCCTTTAAGTTGAAAGTCTTCATTCTCATCAATTCCTATTATCCGTAGGTTTGGTCTTCTCATTGTGTCCTGAATTTCCTGGATGTTTTGAGTTAGGATCCTTTTGCATTTTGTATTTTCTTTGATTGTTATGCCGATGTTCTCTATGGAATCTTCTGTACCTGAGATTCTCTCTTCCATCTCTTGTATTCTGTTGCTGATGCTTGCATCTATGGTTCCAGATTTCTTTCCTAGGTTTTCTATCTCCAGCGTTGCCTCACTTTGGGTTTTCTTTATTGTGTCTACTTCCCTTTTTAGGTCTAGTATGGTTTTGTTCATTTCCATCACCTGTTTGGATGTGTTTTCCTGTTTTTCTTTAAGGACTTCTACCAGTTTGGTTGTGTTTTCCTGTTTTTCTTTAAGGACCTGTAACTCTTTAGCAGCTCTCTCCTATATTTCTTTAGGTGAGTTATGAAATTCCTTCTTGATGTCCTCTACCATCATCATGAGATATTCTTTTAAATCTGGGTCTAGATTTTCGATTATGTTGGGGTGCCCAGGACTAGGTGGGGTGGGAGTGCTGCGTTCTGATGATGGTGAGTCGTCTTGATTTCTGTTAGTAGGATTCTTACATTTGCCTTTCGCCATCTGGTAATCTCTGAAGCTAGCTGTTATAGTTGTCTCTGGTTAGAGCTTGTTCCTTAGGTGACTCTGTTAGCCTCTAACAGCAGACCTGAGAGGCTGGATCTCTCCTTAGTTTCAGTGGTCAGATTATTCTCTGCAGGCAAGCTCTATTCTTGCAGGGAAGGTGCCCAGTTATCTGGTGTTCGAACCTGCCTCCTGGCAGAAGTTGTGTTCCAATCACCAGAAGTCTTAGGATCCTGTGGGGAATCCTGTGTGGGTCCTTGTGGGTGTTCTGAGACTTCACTGGCAAGGCACCCGAGTGCTTGAGTTTAGCGTAAGGGACTTGTGCCCCACCTAAGGCCGGGTTGCTTGCTTCCCTAGTTAATGCAGTCTCAGGTTCCGCATGATTGTATTGGAGAAGATGCTGTGTTCCACTCACCAGAAGTCTTAGGATCCCGTGGGGAATCCTGTGCAGGTCCTTGTGGGTGTCCGGAGACTCCTCTGGCAAGGCACCCCAATACTCGAGTCAGAAATCATATATATTAAGTACTCTGTGAACTGTACTAATGATTTGAGGTGTATCCAAAAGAGTCATGTGATTCAAGCATAAAGACCCATGTCTGTAATCTCAGAAAACTAAAGCCTGAAAAAGGAGGATCAATAATTCAATGCCTGTAGGGCTACAGAAAAAGCCTGTTTGTAAATTTAAGTGTCTCTAAAACACAAAATGATACAAGTTTTGTCTGAGAATTCATGTCATATTTAGTGTATTTAGATTAAAACTACCCCCAGTCTCTTTCCTACACCTCCTGCACTATTCCCTGGAAATTTTTCATTCTTTCCAACTTCATGTGCTCTTAAAACAAAAACAGAAACAAAAACAAAAACAAAAACCATAATTAGTCCCCTTAATGCTGCCTGTATGTGGGTGAACATAGGGCCACCTACTGAAATATGGGCAGCCTCTTAGGGACCCACAGTCCTGAATAAAATTAAGTGTAATGATGTCCATTCTCTTCTCTGTTGACTCTGTCTCATAAAAACAAACAAACAAACAAAAACAAAACAAAAACAAAAACAAACAAACAAACAAAAAACCCTCCATTTTATTTTTTCCACCTTTCTATGAAGTCTTAACACATACTGAATCAAACCTCTTCCACACCTGCTTATTTTAGATCACTCAGAGAAGCAGTTTCCAATAATAATACCATGTCAGAAAGGCTAGTGTAATTGCTCATCACCAGTAAAAGAGAAAATCCTTATCTTAAAAATGTACCATATAACCTACACATAATTTGAGCTGATTTTGACTAAACTGCATCATATAAGAAGCCTAGAAACAGATAAGGAGAACAAATCTCTGGGTGAAAGGCAGCTTGAACACAGTCAATGAATCACATAACCTTTCCCAAATAGATACTAATCTCCAAAATACATGACAGTAACATTCAAAATTGTTTCTGGATGAAGATGACTCCTCCATACCAAAATTATCTACTTAGGAATGTGTTTGCATCATTGTAATCATAATAATGGGCACAGTTACAGGTACAAAGATGATCAGTTTCAGATGGCTCCCAGCAAGGACAGAGTGGGGTACAAAAGCTTAATGTGGATTCCAGAAAACTTTGAGAAAACTTGGGTGGGCCTCATGAAAGAAGAACAAAAATTGTATAAAGAAGAAACAGAGACACTGAGGCAGAAAAAAAATATGTGATTTTTTTCTAGGTTCTATCCTGATGCATCTAGCAAGCTGTGAGCTACAAAATTGCTGTATAGGCTGTAAATGTGACATCCCATCCCTGTAATCAATTCTTACTATGATGCATCATTATGATGTATTTCTTTCATTCATACTAACACTTGCTTTATAATCCCTTTTCTTTGAAATTAAAATTGTGGTTTTAGTTTTCTTTTGTTTGTGCACAGACTATAATATGTGTGTGTGTGCATGTATGTGCGCATGTGTTCATTAGTTTGCCTGTGTGTCTGTGTGTATATCTATCTGTGTCTGTATCTATTTGTATCTTTATCTGTCTGTATCTGTGTTTCTGTCTGTGTCTTTGTGCAGTGATATACCAAAGCACAAGCATTTTTCATGCCTGGCAAATGCTCTATCATTTGGCCCCACCCCCAGCACTTAGATTTTTAATATAAGATCTCACTATGTAACTCAAGCTGGTCCTTAACTCAAGATATTACTACTTTGACTGAGTTTTGTGCTAAGATTACATGGGTGCACCTCTACATACTCTGAGGAGTGTATTTATCCATCATTTTACTTCTAACTAAATGTGTAAATTACAATGAGAGTATGTCTTGTGTAGGTAAGATTTAGAACTTGCTTTTAATTATACTTCAGACATAGGAAGTAGCTCTTTGTAAATAACGACTAGTTTCTAGCCCTGAGGAAGGAGGTGCAGAAAGGATACAGGTAGGGAAAATCATTCTAATTGAGGAACAGAAAAAAATGAAATTGATACAAGACAGTGCACATAATACATGCTAGATATGAATTAAGTATTGATTAAAAAACTAGAAAGAGGAGTAGTAAAAAATTAACAATAATGGGCATATCTACTAAACATAAATTTGAACTGAATGGATTGAAAAAAACAGGTGTTAAAAGAGCCTTTAACTATGTATGATGTGCCCTAATTTATTCAGTTAAGTTCTTATAGGACATCTTCATTGTTTCAGTTTTGTGAGTTATAAGCAATGCCATTTAAAAAAAAAATCTTAATCCACAGCAAATAATTTCATTGGGCAAAATTGTGGAGCTTTAATAGTGTTTAGCTAAATGAACATAGTATCAAACTGTTTTAAATGAATATTTCTATACCCACAGATTAGTAAAGCTTATCATATTTGAGAAATATTTTTGTCCATGGTGGTTAATGCCAAAACTCATAATTGGTCTGACTACAGAGAATAAGTGCCCATGGGCTTCTCGGCCATAAATGTGTCTTTTATATGATAATCACTTTCTCAAAGCTCAGGAACTCTCACAGTTTTTAAAAAGTGTTTACAGTATATTAAAGTATCGGTCTTTCACTTCCTCGGTCATGTTTATTCTAAGCCTTTAAAAACTATTTTTTATTACTTTTACTATTAATTTACTTAATTATTTGCTTTATATCTCAATATGAGCATGCCGTCTTTCAAGTACCCTCTCACATAGATTCTTCCCCCATTCCAGTTCTCCTAACTGAGTTGCCTTATTTGGCTTCAGTGGGAGAGGATGTGCCTTAAAAGCTGAATGAGATGGTTTCCATATCTTTATTCTTACTACATTTGTCTTAGTATCTATAAAAAAAAGCCTTTTATATAACAATTGAAACAATCATTTGATTTTTGTACTTGAGTCCATTATGTAGTTAATTACAATTATTGATTTATGTATGTTTAGCCTTTCCTTCATACCCAGAATAAAACCAACTTGATAATGCTAAATGGTCTTTTAAATGACATCTTAAAAGTAGTGTCAATCCTGATGCACAAAATACTAAAGAGACAAGACCAAGACAGAGTTTCCTATTATCATGTTATAGTTAATCCACTAAATGTACAAAACAAAGTATATTGAAAATGGCAAGAGAGAAGCAATAGCACATAAAAAAGGAAGAACTATGACAGTACTATCCAGATACCTAAGCCAGAAAAAGACTCCACAAATAACTAGATAATTATAGACCAATTTTTCTGATGAGCATACACTCCAGAAATTACCTTTTTTTTCTTGGATATTTATTCACATTTTAAATGTTTCCCCCTTTCCAGGTCTCCCCTTCTGAAACCCTCTATCCCATCCCCTATTCACCTGCCTCTATGAGGGTCCTCCTCCACCTACCCACTCCTATCATCCTGCTATGGCATTCCCCTAAACTGGGGATTGAACAACCTCAGGCCCAAGGGACTCTCCTCCCACTGATGTCTAACAAGGCTATCTTCTGCCACAAATGTGGCCAGCTCCATGGTTTGTGCCATGTGTATTTTTGGTTGGTGGTACAGTCCCTGAGAGCTCCACAGGGTCTGACCTGTTGACACTATTGCTCCCTCCATGGGTCTGCAAACCCCCTCAGTTCCTACAGTTCCTTCTCTAACTCCTCCATCGGGGACCCCCTCAAACTCAGTCCAATGGTGGGCTGTAAACTTCTTCCTCTGTATTTGTCAGGCACAGTCAGAGCCTCTCAGGGGCCAACAATATCAGGCTTCTATCCATGAGCACTCCCCAGCATCCAAAATAGCATCAGGGTTGATGGCTGTATATGGGATGGATCTGCAGGTCAGGCAGTCTCTGAATGGCCTTTCCTTGAGTCTATCCCTCCACTCTTTGTCTCCATCTTTCTTCCTTCAGTGCTTCTAAAAAGCACTGAAGCATCCACATTTTAGTCTTCCTTCTTCTTAGGCTTCATATGGTCTATGAATTGAATCTTGGGTATTCCAAACTTTTGTGCTAATATTCACTTATCAGTGAATAGATACCATGTTTGTTCCTTTGTGACTGAGTCACCTCACTCAGAAAGATATTCTCGAGTTCCATCCATACACCTGTGAATTTCATGAAGTCATTGTTTTAATGGCTGAGTAGTACTTCATTGTGTAAATGTACCACATTTTTTGTATCCATTCCTCTGTTGAGGACATTTGGGTTTCTTCCAACTTTGGGGTATTACAAATATGGCTGCTATGAACATAGTGGAGCATCTGTCCTTATTATATGTTGGAGCATCTTCTGGGTATATGCCCAGGAATTGTATAGCTGGGTCCTCATATAATACTATGCCCAATTTTCTGAGGAACTGCCAGATGGATTTCTGTAGTTGTCGTACAAGCTTACAATCCCAATAGAGGAGTGTTCCTTTTTCTCCACGTCCTCACCAGCAATTTTGATATGGATTGCATTGAATCTGTAGATTGTTTTCAGTAAGATGGCTATTTTCATTGTTTTAATCCTACCAATCCATGAGCATGAGGGATCTTTCCACATGATCATTTCATTAGATGCTGAAAAAGCATTTGACAAAATTCAAAATCCCTTCATGTTACAAATCTTGGAAAGATTGGGAATCCAAGGCCCATATCTCAACTGTACATCAAACCAGTATCCAACATCAAATTAAATGGAGAGAAACTTGAAACAATCCCACTAAAATCAGTAGATGGGAACAAATTCAGAAAGCCACAACTGAACAGAGTGAACAGACCTTGGGACACTCAGTACTAAATTGGAGGTCTCCATTAAACCCCTTCCCTAAGGGCTCATTAAATAGGAGACATAAATATTGTACAAGTCAGTGGGGATGAAAGATACCAGGGAAACAAGGCTTTCCAGACACAACAGGATAGCCACACATATCAGCTCACAGAAACTATGGCAGCATGCACAGGGTCTGCACAGACAAAGCTTTTCTCCTTTTCAGATTGTGTCTGGCTACCCACCTCCACTGGTCTCAGAGGACTCCAGGATCTCAAAGAATATAAACACACCCACACTAGCAGTTCTTTAAAGACTGGGCTAGATGGATCACAGAGCCCCCAATGGAGGAGCTAGAGAAAGTATCCAAGGAGCTAAAGGTATCTGAAGTCCTATACATGGAACAACATTATGAACTAACCAGTACCCCGGAGCTCTTGACTCTAGCTGCATATGTATCAAAAGATGGCCTAGTCGGCCATCACTGGAAAGAGAGGCCCATTGGACTTGCAAACCTTATATGCCCTAGTACAGGGGACGCTAGGGCCAAAAAGTGTGAGTGGGTGAGTAGGGGGGTGGGGGGAAGGGTATGGGGGACTTTTGAGATAGCATTGGAAATGTAAATGAAGAAAATACCTAATAAATAATAATAATAATAATAATAATAATAATAATAATAATAAAAGACTGGGCTGATACCACACAGAGAACTTCCCATCCCTCACCACTTCTTCATCTCTTAAAATTGGAGGTATTAAACCATGGATACAGAACACACGCACACACACACACACACACACACACACACACACACACAAGTGAATGAATATATGAATACATAAATAACTTTTAAAAGAAACTTCTATTTTTTAGGCTCTTTCACTAAGACCCATACTGGTTAAAGGCCATTTTGTGCATAATGGTAGGTATGCCAGTCAACTAATTCCTGTACAAAGCCTCACCTCATCTCCATCTTTCCCTCCCACTTCTAATTCTCAAGATTTATTATGTATGGAGTCTCAAAACTTTCTAAAAATTATCAGAGGTGTTGATGGTTGCTATCTGCTATTCCCTCATACATAAGAATGGTAATACTCAGTTACTTCTTGTTGTGGTGGTTGCAGATCCACTGCAACTCTGGAAAAATCATTCATATCTATCCTGTCTAAATAAAGCATATCCTGATGATTCTCTGACAAAGTTTCCTGTGTGCTAATCCTCACCATGCTAATCGTTGTCTGGAATGGTTTTGTTATTGAGTTACTTGTTTTCTCACCCAATGTACAAGCTCAGGAGCATGAATTTTGTTTGTCATATCCATAACACTTCATTCGTTGCCTTTACTAAGGCATGTTAACTTGAGAGGTGCTCAAATGTGTATTTGAATAAAGACAAACTCTTGATGTATGGAGAGGAGAGATGCTTCAGATCCTGCTCAAAACACAACCTTCCCAGTCTTAGCCCCATCCTCAGAGTTTGTCCTAATTCACCTCATATTCAGCCATCATTTCCACGACTGGAAAACCTAGAAAGATATCCTTGTTCTTCTTCCAACTTTCTCCAATGTCTTATTTCTATGCCCTTAGTTTGTGATCATCACATTTCTGTGGTATATTTCAGACGTTTTGTTCTCATGACTTTCACAAACTCAATGATTGTAATCTTTGTATTATATTTTTAAAATCATGCCTTCATGTGTTCTGAGTTTCAGAAGACTAGAATAAGAAACAAGAGAAATAAATATGTAACTGAAGAAAACAAACTTCCTGTACTTTTTATAGAAGACAATCCATGTGTTTTACCACATACAGGACTATGTCAAGAACTAAGATAAAAGTTTGGGTGCTTCAGTCCTTAGAAGGAGAACAAAATTCTTACAGGAGCAAATATGGAGATAAAGTGTAGAACAGAGACTAAAGGAAAGGCCACCCAGAGACTGTCCCACCTGGGGATCCATTCCATATATAGTTACCAAACCCAGACATTATTGTGAATGCCAAGAAATGCATGCTGAAAGGAGCCTGATATGGGTGTCTCTTGAGGAGCCCTGCCAGAGCCTTCCAAATACAGAGGTAGATGTTTACCACCAACCATTGGACTGAGCACAGTGTTCCTAATAGAGGAGTTAGAGAAAGGACTGAAGAAATTGAATGGGTGTGCAACCCCATAAGAAGAACAAAAATATCAACCAACGAGATTCCTCCAGAACTCCCAGGGACTAAGCCATCAACAAAGAGTACACATGGCTCCAGCTGCATATGTAGCAGAGGATGCCCTTGTCATGTATCAATGGGTGGAGAGGTCCTTGGTCCTATGAAGGCTCCATAGATGTAGGGGAATTGAGAGCAAGGAGGTGGAAGTGGGTGGGTGGGTGGAGGAACACCCTCATAGAAGCAGGGAGAGGGAGGATGTGATAGGGTGTTTCTGGATGGGAGGGAAACTAGGAAAGGGGATAACATTTGGAATGTAAATAAAGAAAATAACCAATAAAAATAAAGAAAAAAATTGTGAAGTCGGAAGCCTGCCTCACTGTACAATCATTCAAAGAGGAGAACTGCTTGGAGTTGAGTCTCTCAACGGCAACTCTGATGCCTATTTCAGATATCTATGATTTAGAATACCATATCCATTGGGTATATTCAAACGTTATTTAGGCTGAGAGAAAGAATGGATAGATGAATGGATGGATGGATGGATGGATGGATTTTAGACGGACAGAAAATGAACATATGAACGATAAAATATAAAGAATGTTTGTTCTCAATGCTGTGTTATTTGAACAGCAGCTGCAGGCTATAAAGGTGTGTGAGTAGTAGTAAAAGCTCACTACTGCAGTATTTTTAAAGGCTACTGATACAGTAGAAAGGTTGTCAACACAGCTTCTGATTATGGCCAATGGTTAGCAGAAAGCAAGTTTTACACAGCCAGAGTCAACAATCTACCTCAAATTTCACGATCATCACAGAGCACACTAACTTCCAACTCTCTAACAGATCCTTGGGTATTGCCTTTAGAACTTTATTGGTGCCAATGCAATTTCTTTCTTCAGCAGATACTATTGATGTATTCTTCATCTATGGCTATCAATGTGACTTGGACAATTCAGGTTCATGGGTCACTTCTTGGGCTGGATGGATCATCATCCTCCCTCCACTTACCATCAGAGGAGCACTGTGGACATCTCTGAAATGTGCTCAGAACCAGATTCCCACTTCTAGAAAATCACACCCTACCATTGCTGGTACACTTGAACATTTGCATGCTTGTATCTTGGCATGGTAGGAATCACTGAAAGGCAGCAAGATGTGCTGCTGACGTCCAAGATCTGACACTTGCAAAATGTATGAACTACTGACACACAGGCAAATTATTCAACCATTTTGGGACCAGATTTCCCAGTTTGATAAGTGCAATAAGAAAAACCTACAGTGTGGTCATATAGGAAGAATTAGCAATTTTGTTTATTACTTATGTAGAACCTAGCAAAGTACTAAGAAAATGCTAGCTCAACCTTTATTGACAACAATAGTGTCAACTATGAGATTATCTCACCTATTTATTAAAATGTGTATACATATGTGATAAGATTCCAAGAGAGAAGTTTACAATTTCTTTTCATCCAAAGAACCTTCCCAATGTTTCTATCTGACAATTGACAGATACTCTCATACCTTGATTAAGTCCTTTGATTTTGTTCCTAAAAGTTTCGCTCCATCTTTCAGTTACTGAAAGCAATCAAAGGATCACACTGAAAAGTGAAACAACCATAACAGGATTCTTTTAGGTCAACAAAGAGTGCACTTTCACAGCATCCTACTTCTGAGCGACTAAATTGGTGTGGGATCCTGTGTCTTGCTCTCTGACAATAATCAAGATCAGGCCCTGACAGGCTGGGTTCATTTGGGAGCACTGCAAATTCTTCCTGCCAAACAATATTCTTGGAAAAGTCAGGGAGGAGAGCTATTACAGGCAGGTAGGCCTTGAGCAGTCACAAGAAAAAGTCATACAACCTGTTTTCATGTTCAGGTGTCTGCAGCAAGGCATCTGGTGTTGGGTAGCACTCAATCAGGTGTGGTTCTTACTGCTGCCTTTTTTCATGTGATTTCTTGTTAATTTGATCCAGAGCTACTGCCATCTGGGTATAGACCCATCTGGACCCAGTTATCCATCTCTTGTGAACTCTTAATCAATAACCAGAAATAGGGCAGGAGGACATGGGCAAGAGTCTACAATGTGCTCCATACATTTCCTCTTTCGGCACATGGTTTTTCCCCAAGCACCTCAGAACAATGTCTGCCCTCTGAATGATACTAATAGGAACAGCTCAATCAAAAACAAAACAAAACAAAACAAAACAAAACAAAACAAAACAAACAAAACAAAACAACCTCTGCTATTTCAAACACACTGCCCACCTTGTAGCTTGTCTTTTCTTTTCCTTTTTCCCATCCATGTTAAATTTCACATAGGGACAAAGGGAAGAGCACAGGAGATGTATTAATAGTGCTTGAGGAAGAGACAAAGTCCAGAGGCCTGGAAACATGCCCTGAGTCTGTCTTTTTCTCCAGTGAGCCCGTGTCTGCTCCATACATCATGAATCCTGAGTTAATATAATGGCAAAAAAGCCATCGGAAAGCAAAGTGTCACAGCTACTGTGTAGGGCCAGAGTACAGCATTCCTTATAATGCACCCTTAATTACATTAGAGGCATGGGGGACAAGTTAGATCACCTGGGTTTATTGCTAAGATTTCTTTATGGATGCAAAATCCACATCTATGTCTAGGTTTATGGGTGAGGAATGTCAGCCTCTTGTCCTGAGTGTAAAATAACACCATTGGTATAGAGCACAGCTTACACATAGAAACTGCTCAAAAACAATCTCTGAATTAGAGACAATAACAGCCAGACTGGTCTCCCCAGAATTATGTAGAACTTTTTAAACCTACATTCCACCCTGGAATCACCTAAGGATCCTTTTAAAAGAAAATTTGTTATATTTTAATTTATTTCTTTTCATAACCACATGTTGTGAAAGGGATTGTGCATATCATGGTGCTCATGTGAAGGTCAAAAGATGATTCACAGGAGGGAATCCCTCTTTCCACCATGTGGGTCCTCAGAATGGTACAAATGACATCACACTTGGCATCAGGTATCCTTACCAGCTGAGCCATCTCACCACCTGGCCCTGAGGGTTTTGTTGATGGTGTTAGTTTTTGCTTTTTGTTTTTGTACACACTCCCACTTCACACATGTTAAGACAGCATCCCTTGCATCAGGATTTAGTTGTCAGTACTTTTTAACCTACCAGATGATTGATAACTGTTGCCCAGAATGAACCCATCCAGCATATCCAACCCTATACAGACAGAGAGGCTTTGAGGCTCCTCAGCTAATAGAGTCTTGTGCACAACCTCAGATGTGTTGTGTGGTTCTAAGTCTAGTTTGCATCTATCCTTTGGTTCCAGCTAGCTTCCTGGTCTCTTTTGTCCATGAAGTCATCAGAGTTATGCAGGTTACCTACAGCATTACAGAAACCCCAATCATAAAATACTCTGCTACCCTCTTGGATCCACCACACCTTTTCCATGAAGTGATTTTTTTTCTTCCATTGCTGTAAGTCATTGTAAACAGAGTAGATAAATAATTTTTATTTATTAAACTACTGACAAAAGCATTACAACATTTAATGGGGATGAGTAGTACATTCAAAAACAGCTGATAGAAGGATAAAGCTCCCATCCTCTGAACAATTCTAATTGAAATAAAGGCATGAAGGAGTAGATACACAAATTCCTTTGATATGATCATGAGATATTCAAGCTTGTATTACACCATTACACTACAATCATGAATATATGCAATTACTGTTGAACTTTTATTTTAAAAAGACTTCTATGACTACCAGAGGGAGCCAAACACCTCCCACCTAATAAACTTACAGGTTGGAAAAAATCTAGCAGGGAATAAGGAAGAAACCAGCATGCCAGCTTAGACATGCTTGCACCCACCCCCCAAGTCTCCTTTCATTCCTGAGACATTGCTAGTCACCCTGGATGATCTTCAAATAGAGCTGGCACTGCAGACAGATGTATCTGTGCCTTACTAGGCTGGGTTTATCTTTGGCCATCATCAGTAAATCCTGAGAAGGTGTTATGTATGAGGATTGAGGGTAGCCATTTACACACTGCACCAGCAGCCCTATACTCAGTCAAAGAGTTGACACAGGAAACCCATCCCACAGAATAATCCATGGCCGGGTCTTTCTACAACTATTGTGGATGGTCCATCCTTAGTGATGAGCTACCCCACCCTCTTAAAAACACTTCAAAGTCTGAATTTCACCATCTTGCAGGAGTAACTTCTATAAAGAACCCTGTCCACGTTTGCCTCTGTATCCTTCCACCCTTGACTTATCAGAGATGTATTTCTCTACTTTTGACTTTGACAATCAGTCCCTCCCCAACCTGACAAGATATCCTCAGTTTCTTGTCCCCACTCTTAAAGGTGATTGGTTCAATGTGACATCCAGGGCTGAAACAAAAGAATGCTCAATTATGTTTGTGCTCTCACACAAACAGCCTGCCCTTTGCTGTCTGCCTACTGGTTTTGCCTCAGGGTACCTTTGTTACTTGTGAATAAAGAAAGCATTGAACTTTCCATGAATAGATATTTAAAGGTTACTTGGGCCCAAAGCTGGACCACCTGCAGCACCCTTTCTCAGTTCCCCTTTCCTTTTCCTTATCTCATTCCCCACAGGCAGGTTGGAGTATCTCTAATGTCAACTGTCACAAAATTCAGCTCTCTATCTCACAAAACTGTTAAGATTCCAACTCCTCAATTTTCTCTAAGGAAGTGCGAAGTTAGCAAGATCCCATTTTCAGTCCCTTTCTACCAGGGTTACCTTTGAAGATAGTAGGAGTTGATCCCTCTCAAAACTAAGAGTCAGAATTGACAGCCTTTCAAACTGATACACCCTTTATCAAAGAGCTAATGACTACTCTGGGTATGGAAAATAAACCCAAGGGAAAATGTCTACCACCAAGTATGCATGCTCAATAAATGTTTGCTGGACTGATCTGAACCACAAGGGATTCAACCAAGGCAGCTACTGCAAGCAGAAATGGAAAAAATGAGCCCTGTATGGATTTCCTGCTGATTAAATCCTGCATATAAAGTTCTACTAGGAAGACTTTACACCATGCCAACATCTCTATGACCCTCCTTTCCTTACCCACAAGGCCTAGACGACATCTAGACTCTCCATGCCATGGCCACTTTTCTCTGTGCTACAGCTTCTAGGGGGTGGGCAAGACTTCATTAGCATTCTGGCACTTTCCCTAGCTCTACTTAAAAAGTCTTCCATGCCCTGTTATCAGTCTACCTGGGCAGTTCTGGAACCCAGGTGTGCCTGGCTCTTGGGCTCATGCTAGAAACCTCTGTGATACAGGATACCCAGCACCATAGCTAAAGGAGAGGGCTCAAGCATTAGGAAGTGTATCCCTGCAAGTAGCAGGGGCAGAGTGGCTGGGAGCTCATGCAGTTCCAGAGTAAGTAATTATGATACCAGAAGTTCCCAAGAGGCTGGGTATCTATACATTGTGTGTGGGGGGAGTGTCTTTCCCTTGGACATTAAACTCTAGGGCAGAGGCACTCTAGTCAAACAGGGCCTCCAGCATCATCTAGGCTTCTTGCTGAATGCTGCCAGGAAGGAAACTAGGTTAACCTGGCAAGTCACCTAAAACAATTACTCTCACTGAGCCACCAGGCTGAGAATGACAAGATACCTATTTTAAAGATTTCTATGAAGGTTTAGTTATTGAACATTCCTTAAAGCAGCTCTAGCTAGATATTGCCATCCCATAATACAGAGGAAAATGCTGAGGTGTTTGAGTAGAAATTTGTCCAGCTTGTTACTGGCAAAATTGGAACATGGGACACAAGTTTATCTGTCACATTCAATTCCATTGTGTCTCAGAGCATTCAGTGTCTGCTGCCACCTGCATGTACAATTTTACAATGCTGTCACCATGGCTAGGACAAACCAATCTGGCCCTTATAATCTGTGGCTGCCCCCTTTCTCAGAGTTCTTTGCACCAATGAAATCCATCTCTCCTGGCCACCAGTTCCCTATATGATTATGAGGAGAGGGAAACCCAACATCCTGTGAGTGGCAGCAAAGGCATTTTGTTCCTTATTTCTAGTGGGAAGGAGGAGCTGTCTATAACCTAATCTCTTTGCCTCTTCAAGGAGCAATCCTCACAGCTGCCCACTGCTGCAGAAGTCCATTAATTCTTACCCAAGGACAGGAGGAACTCTGTTCTCAAACTTGTGTGTTCACTCTGCCTTTGCCAGCTTGTCGCTCTGTCCAATGCCAGCCTGACCCTCTGTCCACTTGTCCACTGTATGCTCTTCAAGGTCTTTCAAAAAAGTCTCAGCTCCAGATGTGGCCTCTTTGATTTCATTACCTCCTTCCCCTATCTAGAGGACAAATTCTTTCCACACCATAGCTCTTGTCTGCAAGGATTTGCCTCAGCACCACATCATAGGTGACCTTTTATGACTCCAATGTAAAAAGAGGATGGAAGAATTAGCCTAACTCATTGTATAAAATTATCCATCTTAAAGAGGTCTTGATTTGAAAGAGCAACTGTGAACCCCACCCCTGGAGACTGAATGACTTTAATGCCTTGATTCAGGATCTTGGGGAAGGACTCCAGCCTTTAAGTCTCAGTCCAAACCTCTGAGGTGAACCTGGCAAAACAGACTATCTTCAGCATCCATTACAAGAATCTGGTTACCTTCCCAGGTGTACCACATTTTAGCCATGCAATTGAAGTCTAATGACTTACCATCTGTGAACTTCCAATTACTCTGCTCTGGTTCCCCTCCTTCATGCCTACTTTTAGATTTATCATGAGGATTAAGTGAAATGTTATAAAATATCCACTGGAAAGTACAGAGCTCAGCTAATCAGACTCCCTACAGTCTCTAAATAGCACCACTACCGGAGAGTTTCACACTGGCTCCCTACACTTTGTAACACACTAAGAATATATAGCTCTATCTGTCTAGTTCTATCTATCTGCCATTTATCTATCTCAACCCTTCCTTTTCTCCCTCCTTTCCTATGTCTTCCCCATTAGGCATGTATTCTGTAAGGACAAGAGTCATGGTTAATCAATATAACTGTATATACTTCCAGGGCACAGAAAAGCTTGACACAGTAGAGTCTCTGAGAATTGTCGGTCTAAGGAAATGAAGAGAACAGACTCCTACCCTAGAACTCGCAGTCAGATCATACAAAATTCACAAGAATTGCCAACATTTATGGAAGTGGAGGATCCTGCACTCCTTGCATGACACATATAAACTTCTAAAGTCTATTTCATCACTGCAGGTATGGATTACACTATCCCTGATCCTATGCCATGATTTTTTCGTTGTTTGGGTGCTGTTTACTCATTTTTAAACTTATAGGGTGACTGTTTCAGAATGTCATGCCCAAGATCACACAATTAGAGGATGTCAGAATCAGGACTGAAACACATATCCATAATCCTAAAGAAATAACCTCCTCCACAACAAACATCTTCCTTCCTCCTTGGTTTCTTTCCCTATGCACAGAAATCCTTAAAGTCAAGATGAAACACATAAAAATTCAAGCACAACTTGGGATGTACATGCTTTCAAGCCTCTCTAATTCATTCTAATCCAAACCTCCCTAGCCAGAACCTTTAAAACTGCAGCTTTATTCCATGTCCTTCCCAACCCAGCCAAAAGGTAGTTCGACCTGAAAGAACCTAGTGGGGAAAACCCCACTCAACTCCCGATTCGGCGTGCACCCAAGAATCACGAACAGAACACAACACCTTGATGTAAAAACATGAGGTAGTTTAATGGTGGAGCTCTGGGTTGAAATGTATCTCACACAGGAGACAGTGGATTCGACCACAAGGCTTGGAAGCTAGGGGGTTTTGGTGCAGTTTCACATGATTGGTCCATTTAAACATCAGCAGCCTGTTAACATTTAACTTAGGTCAGAAGGGTGGGAGATAGGGTGGTGCCAGGCAGGTCCACAGTTCGGACATGTAATGATGGGCCTACCCGGGCATGTCCTGGCCTGTTCTGCTTTGTTCTCAGCCCCAGGTTTCAAAGCTCACAAACAACTCTTTGGGCTATTTGACATAAATTACATGAATCACAGGTCTCAAGTTTTATTTCCTTTCAGACCAAGCTTGACTAGGAATATTATTTTAAATAACTCATGTGGACAGCTGTGTGACTACAGAAGAAATAGATGGGTCCTGGAATGCCTTCTTGCTATAGTTCACAACCTCCAACTCCCTGCCCTGTGCCAAGCTGCCTCGACAGAAAGAGGTCAATGATTAATTATGCCAAAATAAAAAGTTAATTTTTGTCGGGAACTAAAAGGGTGCCTGGGGGAAGAAGGGGGTGCCACAGACCCTCTGGATCCCTTTGTCTGCATGAAACGAGTCTCTGGGGCAGGTGGACAAGGAGTCAGCGGGTGACAGGCAGATCAACATGTGAGATTGTGTAGAATCTGAATGTATTCTCACAAAGTGAACACCAGTCTTATATAGTACAGAAAATACAAGGGGTAGGAAGTCATAGCAGGCAAGGTACATTGAAGTTACCTGATACAAAACAAAGGAATGACTACAAAGGGACTTACAGGAACCACGTAAATGTTTACAGTAAAGATAAAGCAGTCCTGGTTAGGGTCAGCTTAGTGACAGGTAAGGATTTCACACTCTAGTGCTATACCTTTAATCCTTGTGAAGGATAGCATCAGGGGATTCTGCTCTTGGCAGGCCTCATGAATAATGCAATATCACAACACCCCTATCTCCTGGGCCTTGCTAAATTCTTATATGAGTGTAACTTTTAAGTATCTGGAGAATCTCCATTTATTAGAAGAATTTACCAACTAAATTCTAATATGCAATGTAGCCTGTACTGAAGATTTTTATCTCAGTGGGGTTCCCTGACTCTATTTTGGTATTTCCTTGTTTGGATGAGATTTGCTACTGCCCTTAGTAGATACTCTGCAGACCAGCTCTGAGCTACTGGCTCCGTCTTTTGTAATGCTTAATTAGTTACTGAATAGGTTAACTTCCTTAAGGCATTCTTACAGCATTCTAAGCTCAGCTTCTGGGACCTTGGAACACTGGGGGGACTTAACTATAACAGAATTTTTCCATACACCAGACTAACGCGGGAATAGAGTATGAGTATATGGGTAAATGAGAATGCCAAAGCTCCAGGACGTGAGTTTCCTTGAAACTCTTTTCCTCGTGAGTGCTTTCAGACTTTCAGCCTGTCAAGCAGATTTGACCAGAGGGCGTGGCAAGGAGGGAAGACCAGCGCCCCACCAGAGTTTACCTATTCTCTGGTCGGTCAGGTGTGGGAGAGCTACTGTACACTTTCCACTCAGGCCTGGGTGGGCATTCCTCTATCCCACTCTTCAGGGGGTGGCCAAGGGGCAGCCCTACCTGGGATTCCCAGAGTTACCTTGCTAAAGCTCCAGGGTTATAGGAGAGAGGGCTGAGGGAAAAAATTCTCAACACCTGTGAGAGTGTGCACAGCCTTGATGAACAGAGACTTTCTATGGTTTAAAGCTTTAGTTTAGAAAGGCAGGGAGAAAAAGAGAAGGAGAGAGAGAGAGAGAGAGAGAGAGAGAGAGAGAGAGAGAGAGAGAGAGAGAGAGAGAGAGAGAGAGAGAGAAAGAGAAGGCTGGAGAGAAAGAGTAAGAGAGAGGAGAGGAGAAGATAAAGAGAGAGGAGAGAGAAGAGAAGACAAAGAGAGGGGAGAGAGAAGGCGAGAGTGAGGGGTAAGAGGGAGACAAGTAAGAGAGTGAGAAGTAATAGACAGGGGCTGAACAACCTTTTTTATGGTCTTTACTGTTGCTAGGTAACTGGGGAGGAGTTTAGCCTGAGGATCAGATGCTTGGGCCATGGTCTATGTGACTTCTAGCAATTCTTCTCTTGTAGGGGCTGTGGGGGGTGGTTACTTAGGCAGGGGCTACAGTTCCAGGGACATAAGGGAATTCCTATTGTGTCATGAAGGTGAATTATCACCATTCCCGGGGTTCAGACCTCAGCTCAACTGGAGACCAGCCTGTCTGTGCATAGCCCAGTGCCCCAAAAATTTTCCTCCTGGATAAAACTAATTACAACTGTGTTTGTTTTGGTAGGATGCAGAATTAGTGTCCATACTGAAAAATATTTCCAAATGAAAGAATGTTTATTTCAAAGGGGTTGGGACTGGGGTAGCTAAACAACATTTAAGTAGAATTTTCCCCATTTTTCATTTGAAGAGGGACAGCAATTAGATACTGGGTTCAATGAAACATGGAAAACCTCTTTTTCTTGTCACCTTCTCGCAGTCATATTGTGTAACCTGGGCTACACAACCATGAGATGCATCTAGCAGTTTAGAAGTGGTTTTTGAGAATTACTGTGCCCTGTATCTGATGATTTTAGATCAACACTTCCATGGCACCAGAGTGAAAAGGCAGGAAGGATCATTTTGAATCTCATAACTCATGAACAAACTCAAGTTCTTCCTGCCTCATAGGTCAGAAGGTTGCAAGAGAATCAGGTCATCATCAAATTAGAAATGTATAGCATGTGTTTACCTGAAGATTCTATAGGACCAAAAGGAAAAAATCTGGAGAAGTGTCAGGCAGATTCAAAAAGCAGAGAATCCACTATGCACTGGGCTGTGTAGATATAGGTGTTCTCAGAGAGTTATATTGGATCCAGAGCAATTAGTCTGAGGAAACAGTGGAAAGTGAGACATTTTGTAACAGATAAGGAGCATACGAATCATATTACTGAGGCTGCTATGCAGATTACCACAAATTCCCATAACCAGTTCCACAAAAACACAATGCCTTGACTTTTAGAAGCTAAATATCCAAAATCAAAGTATTGTTAGGCTCATGCCCCAGGTCAAAAGTCTTTCTTAATTGTTTTAATTTTTAATTCTTTTAATTCTCTCCTGTAGGAGACTCAAGCATATCCTGACTTTTCTCAGTCTACCTCTACTTTACAAGATTATCCTCCCCTTTTTCCTTGTCTGTTTCCAGTTCACCTCTTCTGACAGTCATGCAGGATCAGCCTCACTCTAATCCTGACTAGCCTCATCCCAAGTAGTCACATTCCATTAGCCCTGTTTCTAAGTAAAACTACTCTCTGATGTACCAAGAGTGAGGACTGCTGCATACCTTCAGGGACATAATGATTCTTTCCATGACATGGGTTTCAGAGGCCACCTACAGAAATATGAAGCTCATTCTGTGAGCAGAGGTAACAAAATGAAGGTTTTGTGTGCAGTACAGTGGTTGTGTTCTAATCTAAATGAGGGTCTAATATTGAAGACTCATGGTTGTCATGAACAACAATAGGAGATTAGTTAGATGAAATTTTTCTCTGGTGATACAGGTGAGTTCTTTTTTTTTTTTTTTCAATTTTGTATTAGATATTTTCTTCCTTTGTGTAGGCAGCCGCACGCCCAAAAGATGGCGCTGACCTCTGGTACACCAGTGCCGTAAACAATGCCATTGCACAGGCGTCAGCCCCAATCTGGCGCCAACCCCTCCTGAGCGGGTGTTACATATCAAAGGGCCGACAGACTGACGAATCCCAGGAGGACCCGTAGCTCTCCCCATTGCTGGGGTGGATATAAGCAGTCCTCCTGGGGTTTCCAGTGTTCCCCGTAGCATGGAGGTGTTCCTGAAATAAAGAGAGGCTGTTTGAGAAGAATCCTCCGACCATGTTGCGTCTTTTCTTGCTGGACAAGGTGAGCGCAACAAAGTGGTGGCCCGTACGGGGAACGGAGGATTTCATGGATTCAGAACTCTTCAGCTGAGGAACGGCGGTACTGGTAAGTCTCCCAAAATTGATCCCTGGTTAAAAGGAGGGATATGATTCTCTTGCCCGTAAACCCAGTGTGGGTAGCTCTTAGTGTTTTTGTTTTGTTTTTTGTAATTTCTGGCCTCTGCTTTTGGGTGATAGGAGCAGTTAAGGCAGGTCAGAAAATTTTTATGGAACCAGAAAGTATGCTAGAGGAAGATAGGAAACATATAAGTAAAAGAAAGAAAAGGGGCGAAAAAGAGAGAGAAAAGAAAAAGGGAGGAAAGGATAATTCAAAAGGAAAAGGAAATAATGAGAAAGGAAAGGAAATAGCAAAAGGATATCCCTCATTAAAAGACTTAACAATAAGTTCAGCAAGTTCTGACTCCAGTGACTCAGAGCTTGATAAAGATGAGGAAGCTGACCTAGAAGAAGAGGCAGCTCGGTATGAGAGTGATAGGTACGAAAAAAGAGGGGTCGGCTGGCAAAGGAGTAAAGTGCCGACCGCTCCACCTCTTAACCCTGAGTATACAGGAAAAAAGGAATCCACAAAATCTGGTAAACAAGGTACCTCATTATGCCCAGAGGTTTGGAAGGAAGCTGAACTGACTTTCCCTGTATTCTTAGATGGCCAGGGATAATGGTATCATGAGCCAATAGATTTTAAAACTATTAAGCAGCTGGCTGAGTCAGTCCGTACCTATGGGGTGAGTGCAGCTTTTGTAGTTGCACAGGTCGAGGTGCTTGCTAGATATTGCCTCACCCTGGGGGACTGGAATAATATTGCTCGGGCTTGTTTGTCGTCTGGACAGTGTTTAGATTGGAAGTCCTTGTCCTATGAATATGCAAACAGTCAGGCAGCAGCAAATTTAGCCACAGGACAAGATCCTCAGAGACATTGGGATGCAGACATGCTTCTAGGTTTAGGATGCTTTGCTTTAGATCAAACAAATTATCCTGAAGCAGTCTATGCCCAAATAAATGAGGTAGCTACCAAAGCATGGAAGGCATTGCCGAACAAAGGCACAGTCTCAGGCAATCTTACGAAAATCTTGCAGGGTCCCACAGAATCATTTTCAGACTTTGTAGCATGCCTCAATGAAGCAGTCACTAGAATTTTTGGAGACCCTGATATAGCTATGCCTTTAGTAAAACAGCTAGTGTATGAGCAATGCACTAAGAGTGTAGAGCAGCTATTACACCCTATAAACATAAAGATTTAGAAGTTTGGATGAAGGTTTGCAGAGAACTAGGGGGCCCGTTAACCAATGCAGGCCTGGCGGCAGCTGTGATACAATTGGATAGATCTAATAATGATACTTGTTATAAATGTGGCCAGAGAGGACATTTTAGAAGACAATGCTCCGAAAATGAGAACAGGACTCCTTTGGATAAACCTAGACAGCCAGGAATATGCCATAAATGTAGAGAAGGAAAACATTGGGCTAATGAGTGCAGATCAACAAAGGACAGAGAAGGCCGACTACTACAAGCAGGATATAATAAGGACATAGAAGGCCGACCATTACAAGCAGGATATAATGGCACTAGGTCAAAAAATGGACAGGGGGGCTCACGTTCCCAGGGCCCTCAAATATATGGGGCTCTTCAGAAAGACCAGACGAGACCTTGGCCGTCTCTCCACCGTCCGAGAGACCACGGAGAGCCACTACTGGCTCCGCAGGATTGGACCTCCACTCCACCACCAGACTCGTATTAACCCCACAGATGGGGGTACAGCCCATAGATACAGATTTTAAAGGCCCCCTTCCCAAAGATACTGTAGGACTATTGCTTGGCCGTTCATCTTCTGCTTTAAAAGGATTACAAATTACCCCTGGAGTGATTGATCCAGATTATACGGGGGTTGTGAAAATCTTAGTGACCTCCCCCAGTGGTATTTCAGCTATCTCTCCAGGAGATAGAATTGCTCAATTATTAATATTGCCACGTTTGCATAAACATTTTCCATCAAATAATAAAATAAGAGGAGAGAGTGGACTAGGTTCTACAGGTTCTCAGTTCACTTTCTTATCAATGGAATTAGGAGATCGCCCCATGTTAACTGGAGGTTGAAGGACGATCCTTTCTGGGGTTGCTAGACACAGGTGCACATCGCAGTATTATCTCCACTCGTGATTGGCCACAGAAATGGCCTTCACAAACATCATCTCAAAGCCTCCTCGGTCTACGTTATAAGACTGCTCCCCTTATAAGTGCTAAGGAATTGACTTGGAAACATGAGGAAGGTAAGTCAGGGAAAATTTTTCCTTATATTGTGGATATTCCTGTGACCCTATGGGGTAGGGATGTCTTAACCCAAATGGATCTTATACTAACTAATGAGTATTCCCCACAGGCCCGAGAAATTATGTCTAATATGGGCTACACCCAGGAAAAGGGTTAGAAAAGTCATTACAAGGCATGACTAGGTCAGTGCCTGCAAAGTTCAAACAAGATAGAAAGGGATTGGGTTTTTCAGAGGGGCCGTTGAGGGTGGTATACCCATACTTGGAAAACAGAGGAGCCTGTATGGGTTCTTCAATGGCCTCTTTCCTCTGAAAAATTAGTAGCTGCCAGAGAATTAGTAGAGGAACAATTGAAATTAGGACATATTCAACCTTCCCAGTCACCTTGGAATACACCCATATTCGTGATTAAGAAAAAATCAGGCAAATGGAGGCTCCTGCATTATCTTCGAGCCATTAATAATCAAATGCAGATTATGGACCCCATACAGAGGGATCTGCCCCTACTTTCTAGTTTGCCCAAATAGTGGCCTATTATAATCATTGATATTAACGATTGTTTTTTCTCTATTCCCCTTGTATTGTATGATAGTGAGCGCTTTGCCTTTTCCCTTACTTCTGTAAATAATGAAGAGCCTGATAAACGGTATCAGTGGATAGTTTTACCTCAAGGGATGGCAAACAGTCCTACTATGTGTCAACTTTTTGTAGGAGAAGCCCTACAACCTGTCCGTGATGCATTCCCAAAGTTAAGGATAGTACATTATGTAGATGATGTCCTTCTTGCCTCAAAGAATAAAGAAAGTTTAGATGAAGCCTATATTAAGCTAGTAAAAGAATTAGAAATGAAACAATTATTTATAGCTCCTGATAAAGTTCAAATGGGAAATTTAGGAGAGTTCTTGGGTGCTCGAATTACTCCACATTTTTTTTTTTTTTTTTTTTTTTTTTTTTTGGTTTTTCGAGACAGGGTTTCTCTGTATAGCCCTGGCTGTCCTGGACCTCACTTTGTAGACCAGGCTGGCCTCGAACTCAGAAATCCGCCTGCCTCTGCCTCCCAAGTGCTGGGATTAAAGGCATGTGCCACCACGCCCGGCTTTACTCCACATTTTATTACACCTCAAAAGATAGAATTACGTAAAGATCATTTAAAAACATTAAATGATTTCCAGAAATTGCTAGGTGATATAAATTGGATTCGTCCATATATGAGGCTATCAAATTTTGAATTAATCCCTCTTTTTGATATATTGAGAGGTGATCCACAGCTTTCGTCACCTCGTGCTCTCACCCCTGAGGCCCGAGTAGCATTAGAAAAGGTAGAAAGGTGTTTAGAAAAGGCCGAACTGTATAGATGGAAAGAGGGAGAAGACATCCTCTTATGCATTTTGAAGACATTCCGTCAACCAACAGGAGTGTTGTGGCAGTCAGGTCCTCTATTGTGGATTTATCCTCATGTATCTCCCAATAAAACCCTTGAATATTATCCCATTGCTGTAGCTCAATTAGCGATTTTGGGCATTAAATCGTGTATTCAACATTTTGGAGCACCCCCTCAGAAAATCATTACACCTTATAATGCTAATCAAATACAGATTTTAAATTCTTTGATAGATGATTGGGCTCTATTGCACTGTAGTTTTGATGGGGAATTAGGTAATCATTATCCCAAAGATCCTTTGCTACAATATTTTAGTGAACATCCAGTGATTTTCCCCAAAGTCACAGCCTCTAAACCCATATCAGGTGCATTGGATATTTATACAGATGGTTCTAAAACAGGTGTTGGTGCCTATGTAGTTAATTTTCAAAAAACCGTTCTTTTTCAATACAATCCTGGCACCCCACAACTTACTGAATGTAAAATTGTGTTGGAAGTATTCAAAGCTTTTAAGGAATCTTTTAATCTAGTCTCTGATTCGGCTTATGTAGTAAATGCAGTGCGTGCATTAGAAATTGCAGGACCCATTAGACCTACCAGCCCTGTGTGCACCATCTTATTAGAGTTACAAAAATTGATTTGGAAAAGAACACATAAATTCTTTATTCAACATATACGAGCTCACTCTACCTTGCCAGGCCCTATGGCAGAAAGAAATGCCTTAGTGGACGCTAGCACTTGCATGGAATTTATTTTTCATGCCACACCACTGGAGCTTGCAAAAGATTTTCATCGATTGTATCATGTTCCTGCTGCTACACTTCAGCAGACATTTGATATCTCTTGAGCCTCAGCACAAGATGTGGTGTTACAATGTCCACAGAGTGTACAATTTCACCACCCTCCTCATGTTGGTATTAACCCTCGCAGATTGCTTCCTCTAAAACTGTGGCAAATGGATGTTACTCATGTCTCAGCATTTGGAAGATTAAAATATGTTCACGTTTCAATTGACACCTGTTCAGGTGTCATTTTCTCCTCCCCCATATCCGGTGAGAAATCCCGCAATGTGGTTGGCCATTGCCTAGAAGCCTGGGCAGCTTGGGGAGGGCCAGATAGTTTAAAAACTGATAATGGCCCTGCATATACATCAAAATCACTCCAAACCTTTTGCAAAATAATGCAGGTTAGTCACTCTACTGGCCTTCCCTACAATCCACAGGGCCAAGGCATTGTGGAAAGAGCACATCGAACCTTAAAAGAACTCTTACAAAAACAAAAAAGGGGGAATCGCCCAGGGCCAGCCACCCAAAGAACAATTATCTTTAGCTCTCTTTACTTTAAATTTTTAAATTCTGGATGAACATGGTCGTTCGGCTGCAGATAGGCATGCCATGACCTCGCCTATCCTTAAACAGGATGTCAAATGGAAAGATGTCCTAACTGGAAAATGGTATTTCAGATCCTGTTATTTCAAGATCCAGGGGATCTGTTTGTGTTTTTCCACAAGGTCAAGAACACCCATTTTGGGTACCAGAGAGGCTGACGCGAAAATTACTCCCCCCGACAGAGATATAGATTGTAATAGTTCCGGAAGGACATGTTTTTTAGCAGAATGTTGGCAGGGTACACTGCTGTGGTTGTGAAATTTCTCACCTTTGTGCCTATAGCAGATTTTGAAATGTTTGCCACCTATGCCCATTAGGTGCCCCTTGTATAAAGTTGTATAAGCTAATTTCTCTCAGTCTCTTGAACAGATTCACCTCTTATCTGAGTAGGAAATTGGTCGGTTGAAGCGGAGGAGTTGTCCAGAAAGCTGCTCCTCCAGATTGCCAAACTCAACAGCACTCAACTGGACCCTGTCACCTTGGGGGACTTCACCTCCTGGATCACCAATGCCTTCTCATATTTTAAGGAGTGGGCGGGAATTTTGGCCTGGGGAGCAGTGGTCCTCCTGGGTTGTGTCTTTTGTGTCTGGCAAATGAGAGCATGCTCAGTATAAGGCAGTAGTGTACCAAGCATTGATGGCAATTAAAGAGGGTGTCTCCCCTGAAGTTTAGTTCCTCTTTTGTAGAGTTCACCCTAGGTCATTTAGCAGTTACTGTCACACAGCACTGCGGTACCCAGAGACGGGCAACTTTCCTTATGCACAGACCAACCTAAGACACAGGGCCCAGTGGCAATAGGGTAACCCTAGGACGGGTAAGGCTGTGACATGAAAGGATCGACCTAAGACAGGAGCCACAGCAGATGGACAGACTTGCCCAGACCTAGTCCAGCATTATATTATTAAACAAAATGGGGGAGATGTAGGCAGCCACACGCCCAAAAGATGTTGCCAACCTCCGGTACACCAGCGTCATAAACAACGCCATTGCGCAGGCGCCAGATTCAGGCTGGTGCCAACCCCTCCCGAGTGGGTGTTACATATCAAAGGGCTGACAGACTGACGAATCCCAGGAGGACACGTAGATCTCCCCAGTGCTGGGGTGGATATAAGCAGTCCTCCTGGGGTTTCCGGGGTTCCCTGTAGCATGGAGGTGTTCCTGAAATAAAGAGAGGCTGTTGAGAAGAATCTGACCATGTTGCGTCTTTTCTTGCTGGACAAGGTGAGCGCAACACCTTTGCATTTCAAATGCCATCCCGAAAGTCCCCTATACCCTCCCCCCACCCTGCTCCCCTACCCACCCACTCCCACTTCTTGGCCCTGGCTTTACCCTGTACTCAGGCATATAAAGTTTGCAAGACCAAGGGGCCTCTTTTACCAATGAAGGCCAGTCTGACAGTAAAAGTGATGAGTTGTCGACAAGGAAATCCAAGGTAAGGACATTCATAGTTCCAAGATTCTAAAATTCTACAGCTCAAAGACCATGGAGGTTACTGGAATGTTGGAGGAAAAAGAAAGATAGAATGAGGCTTCTGGTTCTGGGTTAATCAACTGAACTCAAGGAGAGGAAGCAGATTGGAGAGAAATTTGGTTTGAAACAAAAGCTCTGAGAACTATCCAGTGAAGATGTTCAGAAAGAGACTAGACATATGGTCACCCAAGTTTGAAGTACATCCCTCTGGACTACTAACCTAAAGTTCTCAGCCTCCCTCTCCCTCTCCCTCTCCCTCTCCCTCTCCCTCTCCCTCTCCCTCTCCCTCTCCCTCTCCCTCTCCCTCTCCCTCTCCCTCTCCCTCTCCCTCTCCCTCTCCCTCTCCCTCTCCCTCTCCCTCTCTCTCTCTCTCTCTCTCTCTCTCTCTCTCTCTCTCTCTCTCTCTCTCTCACACACACACACACACACACACACACACATGGATCACAGAGGTAGGAAAAGGACCACACAGAGTGAAAAGGGAAGGTCTGAGATTGGAGATTGGGGCCTGAGAGGCCTGTCTTGTTAGGAATCCAAGAATCAAGGGATTAAACTGGAAAAGGATAGTCATGGAAGTTGGCAGAAAACCAAAATCAAAAGCTAAGGTCTGGTGGTCTGATTGCACCCAAACCAGCCTCCTGCCATGGTTGTGCATGGAGCAGTGCTGAGCAATATGCCCCAGTGCTGGTCTTATACCACGGTGTCTGTGTGTGTGTGTGTGTGTCTGTCTGTCTGTCTGTGTGTCTATCTGTGTGTGTGTCAGTGTGTGTCTGTGTCAGTCTCTGTTTCTGTGTGTGTCTGTACATATGTGTGTCTGTGTCTCTGTGTCTGTGTATCTGTAGGTGGACACATGTAGACTCTCCCCACACTTCTGTCTTCCTACCCAAACTCTGTCAACTTCTTGGGGCCACTATGGGACATGTCACTTCTTTTGGTTTTATTACATCCTCTACTCACTGAAGTGGTTTAGCACAAAATAATTGTTTGTTTCTAACATGAATAATTATGATTGTGTGAACTACCACTACATTAATTACTGATAAAGTTCTCAGACAGAAACTTAGCAATGTCACAGAGCAAGACCAGTGATACCAAATGCTGGTGCAACCAGTGGAGAAAATCAGGAGGCAGGCAGCTGGCAGCCAGGAGTGTTTAGAAAGATGCCAGAAAGAAGTTTCATGGGAGAGGCTCACACTGTGTGGGTGTGAGGTAGAGAGAAAGACAGAAGCCACAAGTCAGGCAACAAGATGACATGCCTTCCATAGTGACTGGGCTCACGTTTCCCTTCTCTGAAAGTAGGTGTTTAAGCTGTAATGTTTTTTTTGAGTCAGTGGCCTCTGTAAAGGTAGTATGAAAAAAAGAAGACACAAAGAGAAGGTACACTCTCTTAACATTTCACACAAAATTGCTGTACTGAAATTGTTGCCTCGGTTCAATGACTCTCTGCTTGGCTAAACTTAGTCAGACTCCTGAGCCTTCTCCTAGGCCAATGTGTACAGTGCCTTGTAAAATCCATTTTAGTACATAATGCTTCCAATGCAGTTTAGTAAGAATCTTTCACCTTTATTCCCTAATCACCAACAATGTCTAGTCAATATTTTCATTCCTCACCCATGTTTATGTATATGATCACCTCAAATGAATCTTTCAAAGAATTCTGGTAGCTTAGCTCAGCCAGAATCCCATACAACACACAGAAGAAACACACACACACACACACACACACACACATATACACACACAGAGGAAGAGAGAGAGAGAGAGAGAGAGAGAGAGAGAGAGAGAGAGAGAGAAATTCCTACTGATTCTTCAAACCATTTTTATAGACCAATACCATGTATGTTCATTGGATCTGCATCCCCACTTATTCTTGATACATTCACAATGAAGCCCAACTCTTTTGAAACAAAATGACTTCACCATTTTGTATAACTGTGGTTCTCTTTGATAGCTCAGAGGATTAGCAGAGAGGTTTTGATTTGCCTAAGAACTGTGGCAGAGAGGAGTGGAGGGCAGAGAAATGTATCAGAGGTGGAATTCAGAGGGAAACATCTAGATTATGTGACAGCAGGAAGGCACATTGAGGACCACTGAAGCATGGCCTCTGGAGACATGTTGCCTGACAGTGAATCCTGATTCAAACAAAAGCATTTTCCACACAGTTTGTGGTTATTTGGGAGCTCATTGTGTTGAGAAATACCCTTGCCCCCAATTGCAGGATGCATCATGATGAGCTGGGCAGCAGTTCCAGGCTTCATATTTGCAGGTGGCTGCTGCCATCTGGAATTTTCAAACAAGGATACAAGTGCCTGAGACAAGCTTACTCAGAGTTTACCTGCATAATTTAAAATGTATAAGCCTGGGCTGCAAATTTGACCCATGGAATTAGATACTCAAGACAGGGCCTAAGCATCTGTGTTATAGCTCTTCCCAGTGAGTTATGTAATTAACTCACCCTTTTTCAGACATAGCATCTGCCTCCTGGTGCACACAAAAGGTACTGCTTTGTATACTAAAGTTATCCAGCTCTAAGCACAGAAGTTTCTGGTGTCTCTGGAGAACTTGCTTTTAAATTAAGATGTATTTAATTCTTCACTCTGAGATCCTCCAGCAATGGATCAAAAAATGTGTTTGGAAAAGGATAGATGTCCATGTCAAGTGTGGGCTTACTTTCAGATGAGAAAGAAAATGATAAAACCTTCCTTTCTCCTGAATGAGAAAAGGGGTTCTTGCTCTGCAAAGATATACTTCTTGAGGTGGTAAATGGATGCCTAGTGAGAGAGTTGCAGTAAAGTTTCAGTGGAGCACTCGAATATGTTCTAATCTGCTGGGTTTTTTTTTTTCATTCATATCAATAAGGGGCAGTTGATGACAGCACTAGTCCTTAGATCAGTGGGGAATAAAATGTGCTCCACACAGGCCTCCTTGGCCTGCAGCAGCTGTTGGTAGTGGATCAGATGAGACCAGCTTATTATCTTAGTTCATTGGAATCTAAAGACAAGTAACTCAGTTAGTGTTGTTTTCTTCTCTAGCTTCTATAATTACCCATGATGTGTCCAGTCCTTCAGCCCATCTAATATCTCCAGACAGGCCCT
Source organism: Mus caroli (assembly GCF_978045245.1). Lineage (NCBI taxonomy): Eukaryota > Metazoa > Chordata > Mammalia > Rodentia > Muridae > Mus > Mus caroli. Next base: position 43,177,946 of record NW_028227261.1, on the reverse strand, counting down.
ATTACTTTCACATCAGTTACCAAAAGTCCACTCCAGTTCAGTTCACAATTCTACTCTCATATCTAATCTCCCCAGCATTTTCTCTCCTATTTGCTCAACAAGCAACTCAAGTGGAAAGAATGAGAAGGGGATGTGGTCTAAATGAGAAAGGGTGTGGTTTTAATTAAATGATTCAGTCTTAACTAGAGAGGGTGCTGTCTTGTCTTTTTCTTTTCTTAGGTTCAGTGCCTTTCAGGTTGAGGCAGTAAAGGAAATAAGAAACCAAGGTACTCACCATATACAAGAGACTTCTTGTGATGGGAGTAAGATCCCTGTTCCTCCTCTGTTTCTATCTCAGTTCTCTCCTGCTGGTGGCTTCTATAAATAGGTCTCCTATTACATAGTGGCATGTGGAGTTATATGCATTTGGACACATATTCTTATCTTTATGTTATCTTCCTCTATTATTGATTACTCATAGGACAAGCAACTGTGTCTTTGTTTGTTTGGTTGGTTGGTTGGTGTTTGTCCCATCAGAGTAAATACTATGGGCTTCCTCTCTGGCTAGATGTCACCTTATATAGTCCAGAGTGATCCAGGCATCCACATGATTCTTTGACTCCTACTCTTGCGCAACGGAGCCTTGACACTCATTAACATTTTCTGTTCACCAAGGGATGAAGGGAAGTTGGTAAAGTGGGTGTGAATAAGAACCTTTTCTTCTTTCCTAGAGATTTCCAATGGAGTTCATACTGTCATTTTCACTAGTGGGTTGTTCCACCATCTCCCTAGCTGCAGAAATGTGTTAAAATAAGTGACATTAGGACATTTTTACACTTTCATCTGAAATGAAATTTCCAAGGTCAAGTTTACATTCTTACCAGAAACAAGCAACAAACAGATAAATTATCAGAAACAGTGGTTTTCCAGATACTTGCCATCAGAAAACAAATATTAGTGATCCTGCAGAGAGCATCCACAAATCAGGTAAGCACTAGGATGACCATCCTGCATGCTGTCTTCAAGAAGATTTGAGGCCAGTGGCAGCATAATAATAACAGAGTGGAGCCAAGAGGCCCTTAAATTGGGAAGAGCTTGCTAAAAGCCAAGAGTTGGGGGAGTCAAATAGGTTAGAGGCAGCAGCACCAAGTTTTGAAGAGCTACATGTAGGGAAGTCTACAAGGAACCCCCATATTGAAGTACTAAAAATAGCATACATGGAGGGCACACTGAAGGACAGGAAAAATCTGAGATTAAAGAATATTGATGTTCACATGGGATAGGAATATTGGATCTCTCCTTTCCTCCAGTAAATTCAAAAGACTCATAATTCATTGGTACTATTCTAAAAAGTCTTTTTAAGTAGTGGGGAATAATTCCCCATTGACTGCTCAGATATGCCAAACAAATCATAAAAGCAAGACACAAAAAGATCAAACTCTACGTATGTAGTTTAATATATCCCAGAACACAGCCAAAAGAGATTTATAAGAATAAAAAAATCTACCACCCAACAAGATAAAAGTATAAGTTTCTGGCATCTAATCAAAGATTACCAGCCATGCAAAGAAGTAAAAAAAAAAGGGGGTAGAGAACATTGAAATAGTACACTTCAAGAAATGGGATAGATTTATAATTATTAAATTAGACTGTCAAAATAATTGACAATACTGTATTCCATTTGTTCAAAAGTTAACTACCCAGTGCTACTGAATTTATGAATCTTAAAGGGGGACCTACAGCCATTACTTTCTAAAGTGACTGTACTGCCTGGATTTGTATCTCAACTTGACACAAGCTGGAGTTATCATAAAGAAAGCTGTTTCAGTTGAGGAAATACCTCCACGAGATTCAGCTGTAAGGCATTTTCTCAATTAGTGATCAAGGGGGGAGGGCCTATTTTGGGTGGTGCCATCTCTGGACTGGTAGTTTTGGGTTCTATAAGAAAGCAAGCCAAGGAAAGCAAGCCACTAAGCAACATCCCTTCATGACGTCTGCATCAGCTCCTGCTACGTGACCTGATTGAGTTCTAGTCTAGATTTCCTTTGGTGATGAACAGCAGTGTAGAAGTGGAAGCTGAATAAACACTTCCATCCCCAATTTGCTTCTTGATAATAATTTTTTTTTTGTACAGGAATAGAAACTCTTACTATGTCAGGAGCATAAACCTTGAACATACTATACATATTTATCCTTATGCTCACGGATAAGTGTATTCTTCACCCCTCATCAAGGAAGTCTGTCTATGCAATAGGCTGAGACCATTACAGAAAACCACAACCAATCAAAATGCATATCTGTGGAGCTAAATCTGAACACTCCCACATGGAAGGTTCAAAACACACTGGAGAAGAGATAACAGAAAGGTTGTAAGACTCAGATTAGGGAGTTTACTGTGAGATCATGTCTCTTAGTAATATTAGAAGCTTTACCCTTAAAGAGTCCACAACAAGACTGTCCAAACGTATCCATTCCTTTGTTGAGGGGCATCTGGGTTCTTTCCAGCTTCTGGCTATTTTAAATAAGGCTGCTATGAACTGCTATGAAGGAGCATGTGTCCTTATTACCAGTTGGAACATCTTCTGGATATATGCCCAGGAGAGATATTTCAGGATCCTCTGGTAGTACTATGTCCAATTTTCTGAGGAGCTGCCAGACTGATTTCCAGAGTGGTTGTACAATCTTGCAATCCCACCAACAATGGAGGAGTGTTCCTCTTTCTCCACATTCTCGCCAGCATCTGCTCTCACCTGCATTTTTTATCTTAGCCATTCTGACTTGTGTGAGGTGCAATCTCAGGGTTGTTTTGATTTGCATTTCCCTGATGATTAAGGATGCTGAACATTTTTTCAGGTGCTTCTCAGCCATTCGGTGTTCCTCTGGTGAGAATTCTTTGTTTAGTTCTGAGCCCCATTTTTTAATGGGGTTATTTGATTTTCTGGAGCCCACCTTCTTGAGTTCTTTATATATATTGGATATTAGTCCCCTATCTGATTTAAGATAGGTAAAGATCCTTTCACAATCTGTTGGTGGCCTTTTTGTCTTATTCACGGTGTCTTTTGCCTTATAGAAGCTTTGCAATATTATGAGGTCCCATTTGTCGATTCTCGATCTAACAGCACAATGTGGTACATTTACACAATGGAGTTCTACTCAGCTATTGAAAAGAATGAATTTATGAAATTCCTAGGCAAATGGATGGACCTGGAGGGCATCATCCTGAGTGAGGTAACGCAATCACAAAATAACTCACATGATATGTACTCACTGATAAGTGGATATTAGCCCAGAAACTTAGAATACCCAAGATATAAGATACAATTTGCTAAATGTATGAAACTCAAGAAGAACGAAGACCAAAATGTGGACACTTTGCCCCTTCTTAGAATTGGGAACAAAACACCCATGGAAGGAGTTACAGAGACAAAATTTGGAGCTGAGACAAAAGGATGGACCATCTAGAGACTGCCATACCCAGGGATCCATCCCATAATCAGCCACCAAACGCTGGCACCATTGCATACATGAGAGAGATTTTGCTGAAAGGACCCTGATATAGCTGTCTCTTATGAGGCTATTCTTGGGCCTACCAAATACAGAAGTAGAAGCTCACAGTCAGCTATTGGATGGAACACAGGGCCCCCAATGAAGGAGCTAGAAAAAGTACCCAAGGAGCTAAAGGTTTCTGCGACCCTATAGATGGAACAACAATATGAACTAACCAGTACCCCCCAGGGCTCATGTCTCTAGCTGCATATGTATCAGAAGATGGCCTAGTGGGCCATCAGTGGAAAGAGAAGCCCATTGGTCTTGCAAACTTTATATGCCTAAGTACAGGGGAATGCCAGGGCCAAGAAGTGGGAGTTGGGGGGAAGGAAAGCGGAGGGGGGGTACGGGGGACTTTTGGGATAGCTTTGGAAATGTAAATGAAGAAAATACCTAATTAAAAAAAAGGGAAAAATAAAGACTGTCCAAATGTAAGCTAAACAGTGGTGACACCAAAGGACAAGCCAAGATGGACCAGAAAAATTCCAACAGGCCTCAACCCTGCATAAAGAACTAAATACAATTGAAGAAATCTGGGAACAGGAGATGTGGTCCTTCCCAAAGTAGATAATACCAACTGGTTTCCCAGTACCAAATGGTCAGCTCTGAAATATACATACTAGTAACATTATATAAAATGAACAGGTTATATTTAAGAATGTGTGTGTTTGTGTGTGTTTCTGTGTGTGTGTGTTTAAGGGTATGTACACATGAATGTAGGTACCCAAGGAGGCCAGAGGTGTTTGATCTCCTGAAGCTGAAGTAAAAGAGGATTGTAAGCCATCTTGTGTGGGTGCTGGGAACTGAACTTGGGTTCTCTGTAAATGCAATGGGGACTTTAACTGCTGAGCCATACCTTCAGCCATCTATGTCTCCATTTTCTCAAGCTCTGCTATGTGGGCTCATTTGTCAAGACTTCTTCTTTTTAAATGGGCAGTTATAGTTTATTTATTTATTTATTTTTAAATGTATTTATTCACTTTACATTCCAATACAAGCTCTCTGTTCTCCTAGTCCCCCTTCTCCCATCTCCTTCCTCACCCCTTCCCTTCTCCTCTGAGGACAGAACCCCCCCAGTACCCCCACCCCCGCCCACACACACACCAGTCATTGTAGGTGCATTCTTTCTCACTGAGGCCAAACAAGGCTGACCAGTTAGTGAAATGAGATCCATAAGCAGGCAACAAATTCAGGGAAATCTCCTTGCTCCTATTGTCCAGGGACCTGATGAAGACTAAGCTGCACATATGCTATGTATGTGCAGGGGCCTTAGGACCATTCCATTATAACTCTTTGATGGTTCAGTCTCTGGGAGCCCCTAAGGGATCAGATTAGTTGACTCTGTTGGTCTTCATGTGGACTCCCTATCCTTCAAAAAGACTTCTTTCTTCTTCCTCTTCATTTTCTTTTTCAAATGTAACCATGCTGGCTTTGGATGACTTTAACCTTAACCTTTGATCTTCCTGCTCCCACTTGTCAAGTGCTAGAATTATATATGTTAATATACCCAGTCCATATGTGTTGGGACCTAACACAAAACATTTTGTGTTCTAGAGATGATGGTTTGAATGAGAACGTCCCTATACATTCATTTTTAGAGTTTGGTCCAAAGTTGATGAAATTGTTTGGGAAGGATTAGAAGGTTTGGCCTTATTGGAGGAGGTGTGTCATTGGGTGTGGGCTTTGAGATACCAAAAGCCTACACCATTCCAAAGTAACCCTCTCTTTCTCTTTGTCTCTCTCCATCCAATTCTTGTGGATCAGATGTGAGCCATCAGCTACTGTTCCACACCATGCCTACCTGCTGAATGCTCTGCCCCCACCCTTGGACTTTAACCCTCTTGAAGCTGGAACCATGAGCCCCAAAATTAAATGTTTTCTTTCATAGGTTTCCTTGGTTGTGGTGTCTCTTCAAAACAATAGAAAAGTACACTAGGCAAGCTTTAACCCAAGATTTTGTGCATATTATTAAAGTATCCTATCACCTGGGCTACATATCCAGTTCCTGTCAGAATGACATCTGAAGACTTCATGCTTTCTTATCTCTTCATTAGGAATCCCCAACGTTTCCAGAGAAGTACTGGAAACAAGATACCAACATGTGGACTTGAAATATTGGTACTAACATTAGGCAAAGAATTGCTCCTGCTGAATGTTGCCCAGCATGGAGCATTTGCAAAATATTAGACACTGTCAGGAACTCTCTACTAGGGGACACATGCTTGTGTGTCCAACTTTTGACAAACAAATGAAAAGCTCTTGAAAATTATCCTGTGAGACATAGGTAAAAGAAAAGATTAGGGCAGGCCAAAATCAACATCTTCAAATAATGATGCTTGTGGCCTATTTTTTGTGGAGTCTGAAGCAATGTTTCTCAGTGTGTTGTCCCTGGGTCAGCAGGTCTCTGTGTTACCTGAGGAGAGGGTAGAAATATAAATTCTTATATTTTGCCCTGCCAGAGCAACTGAGTCAGAGACTCAAGTAGAGCCCCACTAAGAATTTTAATAAGGCTTAGGGAGTGTGAGGCATGTGAAGGTTGGTGATCCATTGACTTGTATTCCTGTAATACTGCTTGCAAGAAATAGCATTATTGCTTGCTACAGAAAACACCTCAGAAAGGACTTTGCTGGATCCTAGAACTCACAGCAGATAAGTTGCACATCTTACCCTGTATTCTACATGGCAACTATTCTGTCCCCAGGAACATTCTATCTGAGTAGGGGGAGGAGCTTCCTATAGCAGGACTGAGGGTTGTGCCCAAGTGACTGAATGAGCTGCTTGTCTTGGCCTACAGAAGGCTTTAATTGGCTCATTAATAGTTGTGATTAATGAGAAAATAAAAGTCTTTATCTTTGAAGTCTAGAGGCTGAGTTGGAGCTCATATGGGGGGCATTCCTTAGGTAGTTAAACTAAGCCATGTTTCCAGTCAAGAGATTTTGAAACATCTATCTATCTATCTATCTATCTATCTATCTATCTATCTATCTATCTATCTATCTATCTATCCATCCATCCATCTATCTATGCACATGTATATATGTGTGTGTGTTTGTGTGTCTGTCTGTGTGTGTATGTTTATATATGTATATATAAAACAATTTTGTAGTTAGAAGTCTCTAATCCTTCATGTGTCATAAGCTATTTGAACTAGGATAGAAAGCAGGCATGAAATAAATTAACAATCTAAAAAAAAATCCTTTTTTTAACTCTACTTCTTTTTTTTACTTTTTATTTTTTTATTGGATATTTACTCTATATACATTTCAAATGTTATGCCTTTCCTGGCTTCTCCTCTGAAAAATACGCTCCCACTATCCCCTTCCCCCCCCCCCTGCTTCTCACCAACTCACCCACTCCTGCTTTTTGGCCCTGGCATTTCCCCAAACTGGGATATAGAGCCTTCATTGGACCAAGAGCTCTGGGTGTACTGGCTAGTTCATATTGTTGTTCCTCCTATGGGGCTGCAAACCCCTTCTACTCCTTGGGTCCTTTCTCTTGCTACTTCATTGAGGATCCTATGCTCAGTTCAATGGATGGCTGTGAACATCCACCTCTGTATTTGTGAGGCACTGGCAGAGCCTCACAGGAGACAGCTATATCAAGCTCTTGTCAGCAAGCTCTTTTTGACATCCACAGTAGTGTCGGGTTTTGGTGGTTGTTTATGGGATGGATCTCCAGGTGGGGTATTCTTAGGATGGTCGTTCTTTCAGTCTCTGCTTTATACTTTGTCTCTGTAACTCCTTCCAAGGGTGTTTTATTCCCCACTACTAAGATGGATAGAAGTATTCACACTATGGTCTTCCTTTTTCTTGAGTTTCGTGTGGTTTGTGAACTGTATCTTGGGTGCTCTGAGCTTCTGGGCTTCTGAACTAATATCCACTTATCAGTGAGCACATATCATGTGTGGTTTTGTTTTTTGTTTTTTGTTTTTTTGTTTTTTGTTTTTTTGTTTTTGTTTTTGTTTTTGGTTTTTGGTTTTTGGTTTTTGGTTTTGGTTTTTGGTTTTTGTGTTTTAGATTGGGTTACCTCACTCAGGATGATATACTCCAGATCTATCCTTTTGCCTAAAAATTTCATAAATTCATTGGTTTAATAGCTGAATAGTACTCCATTGTGTAAATGTACCACATTTTCTGTATCCATTCCTCTGTTGAGGAGCATCTGGGTTCATTCTAGATTCTGGCTATTATGAATAAGGCTGCTATGAAATAATGGATCATAGTGTATGATCCTTTTAATGTGTTCTTGGATTAGGTGTATGAGAATTATATTGAGTAATTTTGCATTGATATTCATAAGGGAAATTGGTCTGAAGTTCTCTTTCTTTGTTGGGTCTTTGTGTGGATTAGGTATTAGAGTGATTGTGGCTTCATAGAACAAATTGGGTAGAGTACCTTCTGTTTCTATTTTGTGGAATAGTTTGAGGAGTATTGGTATTAGCTCTTCTTTGAAGGTTTGATATAACTCTGCACTAAACCTATCAAGTCCTGTGCTTCTTTTGGTTGGGATATGATTAATGACAATTTGTATTTCTTTAGGGTATATGGAACTGTTTAGATCATTAATCTGATTTTGATCTATCTTTGATGACTCATTTCATCCAGGTTTTTCAGCTTTGTTGAGTAAAGGCTTTTGTAATAGGATCTGATGATTTTTTGGATTTCCTTGGTTTCTGTTGTTAAGTCTCCCTTTTCATTTCTGGTTTTGTTAACTAGGATGCTGTCTCTGTGCCTTCTAGTTAGTCTGATTAAGGATTTATCTATTTTGATTATTTTCTTAAAGAACCAGCTTCTGGTTTGGTTGATTCTTTGTATAGTTCTTTTCGGTTCCACTTGGTTTATTTCAGTCCTAAATTTGATTACTTCCTGCTGCCTACCCATTAGGTGTGAATTTGCTTCTTTTTGTTTTAGACCTTACAGGTTTGCTAGTGTATGCTCTCCCCAGTTTCTTTTTGGAGGAACTCAGAGCTATGAGTTTTCCTCTTAGGACTGATTTCATTGTATCCCATAAGTTTGAGTATGTTGTAGCTTCATTTTCATTAAACTCTAAAAAGTCTTTAATTTTTTTTCTTTATTTCTTCCTTGACCAAGTTATCATTGGGTAGAATACTGTTCAGCTTCCTCGTGTATGTGGGCTTTCTATTATTTATATTGTTATTGAGGATCAGTGTGATGATCTGATAGGATGCATGGGATTATTTCAAAATTCTTGCATCTGTTAAGGCTGGTTATGTGAACTATTATATGGTCAATTTTGGAGGAGGTACCATGAGGTGCTGAGAAGAAGGTAAATCCTTTTGTTTTAGGATAAAATGTTTTAAATATCTGTTAAATCCATTTGTTTCATAACTTCTCTTAGTTTTACTGTGTCTCTGTTTAGTTTCTATTTCCATGGTCTATCCCTTAATGAGGGTGGGGTGTTGAAGTTTCCCACTATTATTGTGTATGGTGCTATGTGTGCTTTGAGCTTTAGTAAATTTCTTTAATGAATGCGGATGCCCTTGCATTTGAAGCATTGATGTTCAGAATTGAGAGTTCATCTTCGTAAATTTTCCTTTGGTGAATATGAAATGTCCCTCCTTATCTTTTCTTGTTAACTTTAGGTGGAATGTTGATTTTATTCAATACTAGAATAGCTTTTTTTAGGGACCATTTACTTAGAAATTTGTTTTCCATCCTTTTACTCTGAGGTAGTGTCTGTACTTGTCACTGAGGTAGGTTTCCTGTATGCAGTAAAATATTGGGTCCTGTTCATGTAACCAGTAGATTAGTCTATGTCCTTTTTTTGGGGGGGGGAATTGAGTCCATTGATATTAAGAGATAGTAAAGTAAAACCACTGTTGTTTCCTCTTAATTTTGTTGTTACAGTTGGAATTCTGTTCATGTGGATATCTTCTTTTAGGTTAGTTGAAAGATGACTTTCTTGCTTTTTCTAGAGTGTAGTTTCCTTCCTTGTGGTGGAGTTATCCCTTTATTATCCTTTGAAAGGCTGGATGTGTGGAAAGATATTGTGTAAATTTGCTTTTGTCATGGAATATCTTGTTTTCTCCATCTATGGTAATTGAGAGTTTTGCTGGGTATAGTAGCCTGGGCTAGAATTTGTGTTCTCTTAAGGTCTGTATGGTATCTGCCCAGGATCTTCTGGCTTTCATCGTCTCTGGGAAGAAGTCAGGTATAATCCTGATAGGTCTGTCTTTATATGTTTCTTGACATTTTCCCCTCACTGCTTTTAATATTCTTTCTTTGTTTTGTTCATTTGATGTTTTGATTATTATGTGATGGGTGGAATTTCTTTTCTGGTTCATACTATTTGGAGTTCTGTAGGTTTCTTTTATGTTCATGGACATCTCTTTCTTTACATTGGGGAAGTTTTCTGCTATAATTTTGTTGAAGATATTTACTGGCCAATTAAGTTGGAAATCTTCCTTCTTGTCTATACCTGTTATCCTTAGATTTGGTCTTGTTATTGTGTCCTGGATTTCCTGGATATTTTGCTTTAGGATCTTTTTGCATTTCACATTTTCTTAGTTTGGTGTGTCAATGTTTCCTATGGAATCTTCTGCACTTGAGATTCTCTCTTCTATCTCTTGCATTCTGTTGGTGATGCTTGCATGTTTGGCTCCTGATTTGTTATGGTGGGAGAGTTGGGTTCTGATGATGCAACGTAACCTTAATTTCTCTTGCTTCTGTTCTTATACTTGCCTCCCACCATCTGATTTTCTGAAGTGCTCTTGCCCTAAACATATCTGATTGGAACCTGTTTTTTTCTAATCCCGGTTGAGTGACAACTCTTCAGAGTCCAGTTTTCTCTTTGATCCTGTGATCCTGAGATTCTGGGTGTTTAAGAATTTTGGCAAGTGTGCTTCCTCTGACACACTGAGATCTTGGTGTGACCAAGATCCTGGGATTCTGGGATCTTGAGATTCTGGGCATGTAAGAGTGCATGGAATTGGTACCTCCTTTAGGGGCTGTGGGGCTGTCCACTGATTTCAAAACCAAGGTATACCTGCGCCAACCAGAATGAACCCAAGTCACTGGTCAGACAGCGTTCCAATGTCCCTCCTCCTGCTGGTGCCAGGCATTCCTGGTCATGTTGGAACAGATGTTGTATTCTACTCATCAGTGATCCAAAGGTCCTGGGCATGCTAGGGCACATGGAGGGTAGAGAGTCCTCAGGGGACCTTGGAACTCTCTGCCAAGTTCTCACCCAAGGTGGCCAAAACAATCATTCATTTTGGGGGAGTTGTAAATATATTATCTGTTAACAAAATGTCATAAAATGGAATGAGCAATTTATTGTAGGTGCAACGACAGAAGATAAAATATTGACTGGCTTTATCTGTACAAAATTCCAATACTAATGAGACACTAGGTTGATGATTTGCCTCTTAACTTAGACATAAAATTATTGTTTTAAACTCTCAATGAGCCTGTGATGCTAATGATAGAAGATGAATGTTTAATTAGATAACTAGAATTAAAAGAAAAACATGTAAATATCTGTTGTTACATCTTATTCAATTTATGATTTAAGTTTTTGTTTGAACTTGTGAACTTTTATAAACAGATGCTTAGAATACCATGTGATCATGTATCCTGTAAAAATACAAGATCAAGGACTGATAATAAAGGGGATAACAGAACAGAGAAGAGACAGAACAATATATCAGAGAGAACAGAGAGAGTAGGAAGGCTTCCTTTACCAAAAGACATTTTTTTAAACAGCTGTGCTTCTTTCTATTGATAATGACAAGACTTTTTTAAAGACTTGTTTTTGTTTGTTTGTTTGTTTGTTTGTTTTTTTTGTTTTGTTTTGTTTTTTTGTTTTTGTTTTTGATTTAGCAATAGAGGTATTTTCTTTTTCTATGCAGTAAAAGCTGGATCTTATTTTCCATCTTATTTCCAACCCCCCAAAAATGAATGATTTTTTTGGCCACCTTGGGTGATAACTTGGCAGAGAGTCCCAGGGTCCCCCGAGGACTCTATACCCTCCATGTGCCCTAGCATGCCCAGGACCTTTGGATCATTGATGAGTAGAATACAACATCTGTTCCAACATGACCAAGAATGAGTGAGTTCTTTCTGCATTGATTCCTGGACCTTTTCGTCAATACACCAAATATCTGTAACTAAATCTATATCTTTATCTTTATCTATATCTACATCTATATCTATTTATATCATCTATATTTATATCTCTATCTATCTATCTATCTATCTATCTATCTATCTATCTATCATCTATCTATCTATCCATCATCTATCTATGCATATCTAAGTATAGGTATATGTGTAAAGATGTAAGTTAATGAGACAGTTGGCAGGGCCTGACTAAATATGTGTGTGTATGAATATGTGTGTATGAAGGTACACGTGTTTCTGTGTATATTGCCTGTGTAAAAGACTTTTGCCAGCAAGTTTCTCTACCTGACATGGAATTAAATTAACTTCCAACCTCAGGGCCAATGGGAAAAATGAACAAATAACTTACCTTATCCCTCTGCCCAGTACTCATGATTAGCAACCTTAATCTCCAGAGGCCTGTAGCTTCTGGTCTCAGAGTAATTTTGAGTCAAAATAGGTAAACTTTATTTAATAATAAGCAGTCTTTTCTTTACTCTCAGAAACCAAGATTTGCCCTCTAATGATGCTCCACCCAATCTACCTACTTCCAAAGAAAGCCAGTGAGGGAAAAGGCCTCCAGGAATCAGGAATGAAGGAATGGGTTACTACTACAGGAAGAGTGCCAAAGCCTGCTGAGTTGCTTGCAGAGGGTAGAGGAAATTCAGAATGGGTAGTAGAGGAAGGTAGTTATAAATATTATCTTAGGCCAAATGACCAGTTACAGAAATGAGCATTTTCAGTGGCATGAGTGGTTATGTTTTATTTTCTGATCACATGTGTATAGACATTTGTACTTCTAATTTCTTTAACAACAATTAAGAGAATATCAGTGATTATTATATTTAAGGTGAGATAAAAAAGGATATTTCCCAAAGGATATTGACCTATTCTAAATTTACCATGTGATTGCAATTGCATGAGGGATACTTATGCTATGTTTGGCATATTTATGACCTGGTTATTGTTTCATTTGGATGTGAGATATGAGTCATGTTAAGCTGACAAGGGGTGGATGGTCATGGCCATTTCTGGTTGTGCACTTGACTATATCTGGAATTTACTACAATATAGAAATGGAGCACACACCCATGATCCCAATTTTGAGGCTGAAAAACATAATCTTTGGATCCAGATCTTGACATGGGGTGACAAATGCTTTTAAAGCATAATGGCCATGAAATGTTTAGGCTCAGATAAGGTGGTACATGTCTTTAATCAAATAAGGCAGATCTCTGAGTTCAAGTTCATTTTGGGACAAAGTAAGTTTCAATATAAAAAAAAAAAACAATAAAAACTTAGATCCAGCCAAACTCATCATTAGTCTAGGCCATACCTTCTGCTGGGGGCCAACATAAGGACAATGAAAAATTGAAGGGTTCTTTTTTTTTTTTTTTTTTTTTTTGCCTGTTTGTATTTTCATACTAGCACATCTATTGAAACCACCTTCCTCAGGATTCCAGCGTATGAAGTAGACAAGATTAAACAACTAGCCTCATGGGACTGAGCACCTACTAGATTCTTGAACTTCCCATTCATAGCTGTTCATTACTAGATTAGTTGGACTGTAGACTGTGAGGTATTCCAATAAATTTAATTAATACCGAGAGATATTACATGAATTCTGTGATTAGAGATCTGTGGGGCATTGGGCTATGCACAGACAGGCTGGTCTCCAGTTGAGCTGAGGTCTGAACCCCGGAAGGGTGATAATTCACCTACATGACATGGTAGGAATTCCATCATCAATTGAACTCTGGCTCATTCCTAAGTTACGGCCCCTACAAGAGAAGCATGGCTAGAAGTGACTTAGGCAATGTCCCAAGCTTCTAACCTTCAAGCTAAACTCCTCCCCAGTTACCTAGCAACAGTAAAGACCATAAAAGGGACTGTTTGACCTCTCCTCACTCTCTCATTCCTTTGTTCTCTTAACCCTCACTTCTCTCACTCCTCTCTTCTCTCTCTTTGTCTTCTCTCCTCTCTCACTCCTCTCTCTTCTTTGTCTTCTTCTCTCCTCTCCTCTCACTCTTTCCCTCTTACTCTCTCTTTCTCTCTAGCCTTCTCTCTCTCTCTCTCTCTCTCTCTCTCTCTCTCTCTCTCTCTCTCTCTCTCTCCCTGTCTCACTCTCTTTCTACCTTCTCTCTTTCTCCCTGCATTTCTATAATAAAGCTCTAAAACCATAGACAGTCTCTTTTAAAGATCCGCTGCACTCACTCTCATTAGTGTGGGAACCTCTCTTCCCTCATCCCTCTTCCATAACCCCAGGGCTTTAGAGAGTACCCCTGTGGCTCCCAGGTTAGGCTGCCCCTTGTCCATCCCCCAAAGAGTGGGTCAGAGGCTTGGATGCCCACCCAGGGCTGAGTGGAAAGAATCTGGCAGCCCTCCCACATCTGCCTGACCAGAGCATAGGTGGAACTCTGCAGAGGCATGGGCCTTCCCCACCTCCCTCTCTTCTCCAGGGCCCCCCTTTTAATTCCCACAGAGAACCCTGACAAATACCATGTCCAGATTGTAGCTTAGAAGTTATCCACTCCTTCACCAACTGCCCTAGATATAATAGTCCTCTCAATCTTCAAAAAGTTTGATAAACTGATATAAAATTTGCTTTCTTTGAGTAATCATTTTCTTATATACTTCATAATTTGAACATCTTAGATTACTTATAATACCTAATATAATGAGATTGCAAAACAGGAATTATGTGATATATTTTCCTATTTTTTTATTTGTTCTTCTATCATATAATATATTCCAACCACATCCTCCCTGGAGGGTTTATGATATTATTTAGGGATTTTTATCAATTTTAAAATACATTTCAATAATATTTTATGAATTTTACATGTAATATATTAATCTTTCTCCCCAACTCTTCTCAGATTCACTCCTTTATCCATATCATCCCAACTTTGTGCCTTTTTTCATTTTCTTCCCAACTTGTGCTTAATAAATATTTTCAGTTGTGTTTCCTTCCATTGTAACATGAACAAATTATTGGCACTATCCTCTTCAGTGAATGTGACCTTCCTTTGAAAAAGAGATAACAATTGTCAATATCTCTTCTGCTCTGAGTGTGACTTCATGCTAAGCCCTCCTCTGCATGCCAGGGTTTGAATTGGCTTGAGTTGGACAGCTCTTATGTATAGTGTCACAACCTCTTATGAATGGCTGCCCTACTGTACCCAGACCACATAGGTTCCTTGTATCAATCCATTGTTTCTAGCTTTTATAATCATTCTACCTCTCTTCCTAAATACTCTGTGAGGTTGTGGAAGTGGTAGTATGGTGCATATGTTTTCTTTATGGCTGATCATTGTGTACTTATTTATCATTTACCCCTCAGTTGTTTTACTGATAAGAAAACAATGTCCTTACATGTTCAGTACAAGTACCATCCATTTTTTTAAAAAAGTGTATTCTCTCGTATAATATATCCTGATCACATTTTTCTTTCCCTCCACTACTCCGAGTCATCCCCTCTTTTCCTCTATTCCCCAGATGTGCTTATCGTTAGTTCTCCTTGAGAAAGAAGAGGACTCCAATGGTTATCCATCAAATACAACAAGTTACACTAAGACTACGAATGAATTATCATATTGAATCTAAAAAAGGCAATCCAATGGGAGGAAATAGGTTCCAAGAACAGGTAAAAGAGTCATAGACCTCTCTGCCCTCCACACACATACATACACACCCCCACAGTCAGGATTTCCATAAGAACATGTAGGTAAATAACCATATCATATATGTAGAGGGCCTACTACAGATCTATATAGGCTCAATGATCATCATTTCAATGTTTCTGAAACTATGAAACCCTATGAGCTCTGCTTATTTGTTTCTGGCACCTCTGTTCTCCTGGTGTCCTTGACTTCTCTGGCTACTATAATCACTCTTCCCCCTATTCTGTATGACTCTTCACTTCAATTTAACCTTTATCTGCCTTATTGCTGTTTCTTCTCTAATCATCTCTAAGTAGTCCACTGTATTTTAGAAAAATCTACAACTATAGCAGATATCATTAAAAATAATTTCATTAACATTTGTTGTGCCAGTCATGTTTTATTTTGTTTTAGCACTTTGGGCTCTGTAGTCTTTGTCTCCTGGGCATCAATGCAATATCAAGCATGTGCTTCCTTTTGTGGTTTGGGACTTCCAGTAAACCCATCTAGTTAACTGGTCTAACTAAACATTGGTTGTCCACTTGTTTGTAACACCATTGCCTTAGCACATATTTCACAAAGGACAAATTTTACACAAATGGTTTTGTGGTTGGGTTTGTATGCCCCCCAAAAAAAATATTTAAAAAGTTTTTCATCTCTTCTTGATTTTTGGAAGCATACCACATAGTTCTGTAGCCTCCATCAGCCTTGGGTTACTGAGTTACAGAAAGGAAAGATGGAGTTTTGGATGGGAAAGGCTGTGAGAGAAATAATAAGCCAAGACCAAGTTTTGATCAAAGTCAGTGTTTACTTATGAGTCCGAGCTTATTAAGGTTGGGGGACCCATCCCCCAGCAGGCCAGGATCTCATTGCTTTGTCAGGATTGCTGCTTTTGTCAGGATATTGTCAGGAAAATAGTTTCTACCTCTCAACAAATAGTGGCATCTTGGAGGAAAGCTGCAGATGTGGCAGGACAATAGACTATACCTAGGTTTGAAGACTCCACACTAGGTAGGCTAGCCAGGTGTGGAAAATCAGGTCTGAGCCAGTCTGCTCAAGGTTGGGGGAAGGCCACAGTTTCTCCATTTTATTTATTAAAGATAGCTAGACTGGGGCATAAAATTTACTTAATGCTCCATGGTTCTGCCTGGGAATTATGGTGGCTGGTGACCATGCCTATTGTAGGACTGAATCTAATTGGATTTTTTCTGACCCGTTTCAGAGACCACATGAGGCTTGTTTGTTTGTATTTGCACAGACATTGCATTTTAGTGTTTAGTAAGAAAAAAAAACAGCCTTTGGCACATGCCTCTGTCTTAGGTTGAAATAAAAGCCATATACCAGTGGCCTGTCTTTGGCTGTTGGCCCTCATTGCACACTTTTGCCCAATCAGACCAAAGCTTAATGCATTTCTTTATAGTGATGAATCACTGCCATCTGCACTTGGCTGAAGGCAAACCTGTATGAAGCTAACCAACCTACTTGAAACACAAAGTCAAAGTTGAAAGCAACAGGATTTAAGGTTGTCTGTGGGGATGTCCAGGCACCCAGTTCAGTTGCAAATTAGCAATGATCTGACCCAAGTCTGTCCTCCATGTGTGGGGGAGGTGGCTTTGAGAATCAACAGGAAAACTGTTACTTCTCATGTAACTAGTGGAGGGTATGCTCTAAGTTAACTCTTCTGGTTAATAAAGATTTTTAGCTATCTTCATAATAGTAATCTCCAATATTGGATTCAGTCCATGATTGAGTCAGAATAACTGGTTTCATTAATGGAAAGAGAAGAGACATTGTAACTCCTCCTTTTGATTAATTTTTATAAATAAGTTTCCATAGTCTCTATGTTCTTTGTCTCACAAGGTTAAAAAGTTTGTAGCAAGGCAGCTTAGCTTGTCTAATCTAGGACATAGGCAAGCAAAGGTGGATCAAGAATGTATACCCAATACAGCTTTGCTGTCATCATTGTCAGGGCACACAGCAAGCTCACAGGTCAGCATGTCACATGAATTATTCTGGCAGCTAGCAAGCTCCTGCAGCATTCTGCGGAAAAAAATCACAAACATGCCCTCTTCCCCATATTAAATATCTGATCAGGATCATACCATATGCCAATAAGTGGATCCTTTCATCTCTCCTAGGCATGAGTATGCCTAGTTATAGGATACTATAAGGCACTCAGCAAGGAGTTGTTCTTTGGCATCCAAATTTTAAAATTTTAAAAATAAAAAGCATGATTTAAATAATGTAAACAGGAATATAATCCCCCCTGTTTTGTTTTATTTTTAAGAAGATAATTGTTTTAAAGTTCCACAATACCTTGTTCTTGGGAATTATAAAACATCTAAGTAACATGGGTAAAATAAAATTGTTGAAAAAACTTCTCAAATGCTTGACTGTAATAGCTAGTTCTATTAATTGTTTTAATCTGATTTGGAACACCAAGCATAAAAAAATTAACATAGGCAATGACTAATTACATTTTTAGGTGCTTTTCCTATTAAAGCAGTTGGAACTAGAAAACCTGAAAAGGTTTCAATAGTCACATGTGCATATTTTTCTAAAATCTATGATTATCTATTTGAAATTATTGATTAAGTATAATTCCTCAAGAATTAACACCATTATGTGAGATAGGTAGAAACTGAAGCAGGAAAAAAAAATCAAAAGAATAAACATGTGATCTAATCATATATACTTCTCTCCCATAGAAGGGCTGTTTTTAAATACAGTAGATATATTCTTTGTGGAATGCATGAACATATAAATTTATAGAAAATATAAAGGTATACATAGAAGCAAGTTTTAACAGCTTGTCTTTTGGATAATGATTAACAATTTTACCTAAAAGTTTGCTATGTAATAGGCCAAATACCAATATTCTGTATAACCAATTTAATTGTTCTTTGCAACAAGGAGCAGAAACGTTATCAGGTTTTTAAGACATTTTTTAAAAAAATACCTTTTTGATTTTATTTTATAATTCTTTATAAACACCACAACAGCTTCATAATAGGATGTTAAATCTTTACTCCGGGCCCTCGACCTCTGGGTCCTAGTGCACCTCTGCCCTATGTGCAGAGGTATCATTCAGACTCATTCATTCCAAAGGAGGAACAGAGACTAGTGCAGCAAGCGTTTCCGGTCTTTGAAGGCACCGATGGCGGAAGCGTTTACGCTCCAGTGGAGTATATACAGATTAAAGAACTTGCTGAGTCAGTCCGTAACTATGGAGTCAACGCCAATTTTACTATAGCGCAAGTCGAAAGGCTTGCTACTCTGGCAATGACTCCCGGGGATTGGATGACTGTAGTGAAAACTGCAGCTCCTAACATGGGAATGTATCTAGAATGGAAAGCTTTATGGCAAGACTCCTGCCAAGCACAAGCAAGGGCCAATGCCGCCATTGAAGGGGACCAAAGAACTTGGACTTTTGAGTTGCGTACAGGTCAGGGACAACATGCTACTAACCAGATAAATTACCATTGGGGAGCGTATGCCCAGATCTCAGCTGTCGCCATTAAGGCATGGAAGGCACTCTCTAGGAAGGGAGAGGCAAGTGGACATTTGACAAAGATTACTCAGGGTGCCCAGGAGTCATTCTCAGACTTTGTGGCTAGAATGACAGAAGCAGCAGGGAGAATTTTTGGAGCCCCAGAGGCAGCTATGCCTTTAATTGAACAGTAAGTCTATGAACAGGCTACGCAGGAATGCAGGGTGGCTATTATACCCAGAAAGAGCAAGGGATTGCAGGACTGGTTGAAGGTTTGCCGTGAGCTTGGAGGGCCACTCACTAATGCCGGTTTGGCAGCTGCCATTCTACAAGGGCAGAAGTGCCCTGACATGGCTGAGCTCAAACTCTGCTATAATTGTGGCAAACCAGGACACTTAAAAAAGGAGTGTAGAGCCCTTGTCAAAAGGAGAGCACCAGGACTGTGTACTAAGTGTGGGAAAGGGTATCATTGGGCCAGAGATTGTCGCTCAGTCAAGGATATTTGAGGCAAGCCCCTGCAGCCAGGATCTCCTCAAGCAGTAGAGAATGAGGCCATTCCAAAAAACAGGTATCAAGGCCCCAGGTCTCAGGGCCCCAAAACATATGGGATCCCGGCAGGCAAAAGGTGGACCCCACAGTCCGCAGGGCAACAGAAGGATCAGCTGGATTGGACCTCCGTACCACCACCTGATTCATGCTAATGCCCCAAATAGGGGTGCAACCTGTTCCTACTGACTACAAAGGGCCTCTGCCATCCAGAAGTGTTGGCCTAATACTGGGCCAGGCCTCCCTTACCTTACAAGGCCTTATTGTTCACCCTGGAGTCGTAAATCAAGATTATGAAGGGGAACTTCAAGTTCTCTGTTCCTGTCCTCAGGGTGTCTTTTCTATTTCACAAGGTGATAGAATAGCTCAGGTAATAATTTTGCCAAGCCTACAAAGGCTGTTTTCCTTCCTCTGTTGTCCTTTGAGCTGCCAGAGGTATTGGTTCTACTGGAAATAATTCTGCTTACTTAATAATGCCTCTTGACTCCAGGCCAACCTTAGAATTAGTTATAGAAGGGAAACAATTTAAAGGGATTTTAGACACAGGAGCAGATAAAAGTATCATCTCTTTCCACTGGTGGCCAAAAGCCTGGCCCATCACTCAGTCATCATATTCTTTGCAAGGGTTAGGTTATCAGTCCTACCCCACTATTAGCTCCTGTTCTTTGAGCTGGCAAGCGCCTGAAGGTCAAATGAGGCAATTCACTCTCTATTTTTTCCACTCCCAGTAAATCTCTGTGGGAGAGACATTTTACAGGCACTGGGAATGACCTTGACTAATGAATACTCGCCACAAGCTGTTCAAATGATGAAGAAAATGGGCTATAAAGAAGGAAGGGGTTTAGGGAAAGGATAGCAGGGTAGACTGGAACCTATCCCTCAAGAAGGTAATAATGGGAGACAAGGTTTGGTTTTTTCCTAGGGGCTGTTGAAGGCTCCATGCCCATACCATGGCTTACAGAGGAAGGTGTATGGGTTCCTCAATGGCCTCTCTCCTCTGAAAAATTAGAAGCAGTCACAAAACTGATTTCTGAACAGCTACACTTGGGTCATTTAGAGCCCTCTACCTCACCCTGGAATACACCTATTTTCGTAATTAAGAAAAAAATCTGGCAAATGGTGCTTATTACATGATCTTAGAGAAATTAATGTACAAATGTGCCTGTTTGGGCCAGTTCAGCGAGGGCTACCATTGCTTTCTGCCTTACCCAAAAATTGGGAAATTATAATTATAGATATTAAAGATTGTTTTTTCTCTATACCTTTATACCCTCAAGATAGGCAAAGATTTGCATTTACCATCCCAGCCATTAATCATTTAGAGCCTGATCAAAGATACCAATGGAAGGTCCTACCTCAGGGGATGCCGAATAGCCCCACCATGTGTCAACTGCATGTGCAATTGGCACTTAAGTCAGTTAGAGAGCACTTTCCATCATTACTTGTAATACTTTATATGGATGACATTTTGATTTGCCATAAAAATTCACAGTTATTGCAAGATGCATACCCTATATTAATAAATATGTTAGGGCAATGGGGGTTACAGGTGGCCACTGAAAAGTTGCAAGTTGCTCGAATGGGAACCTTCCTGGGGTCACTCATTTATCCTGACAAAATTGTTCCTCAAAAATTAGAGATTCGCAAAGATCAACTACATACCTTGAATGATTTCCAAAAATTGCTGGGAGATATTAATTGGCTAAGACCATTTTTGAAAATTCCCTCAGCAGAATTAAAGCCCTTATTTGATATATTATAGGGAGATAGATACCCACATCTCCTCCCACAGAGCACTTACCCCAGCTGCATGTCAAGCTTTACAAATTATAGAAAAGGCCTTACAAGATGCTCAATTACAACGCATTGATGAGTCGAAGTCATTTGAATTGTGCATATTAAAAACTCCATAGTTACCAACAGCAGTCTTGTGGCAAAATGAACCCTTATTGTGGGTCCACCCTAATGCCTCCCCTGCAAAAATCATTTAGTGGTATCCTAATGCAGTTGCTCAACTTGCACTTCGGGGAATAAAAGCAGACATTACTCATTTTGGGAAAGAACCTCATATGCTAATTGTGTCTTATACCTCTGCTCAGGTTCAAACCTTAGAAGCAAAAACTAATGATTGGGCAGTCTTGGTTGCCTCCTATTCAGGACAAATTAATAATCATTTTCCAAAACATCCAATCTTACAGTTCGCCTTAAGCCAAGCCATAGTCTTTCCAGTAATGACAGCCAAACACCCGCTTGTGGATGGGGTAGTAGTGTATACAGATCCAAATCTGGCATAGGTGCATATGTAGTAAATGGCCAAGTAACATCCAAACAATATAATGAGACATCACCCAAGGTTGTAGAGTGTTTGGTGGTTCTGGAGGTCCTTAAAACTTTCTCAGGACCGCTCAATATTGTATGTGATTCCTTATATGTGGTAAATGCAGTTAATATGCTTGAAGTTTCTGGTTTAATTAGACCCTCTAGCAAGCTTGTTCACATTTTTCAGCAAATTCAGTCAGCCCTGTTACATAGAAGACATCTTGTGTATATTACTCATATCAGGGCTCATTCTGGTCTTCCTGGCCCCATGTCTCATGGAAATGACTTGGCAGACAAAGCCACTAGAATCCTGGCTGCTGCTCTGTCCTCACAGGCAGAGGCTGCAAGGGAGTTTCATAAACGCTTCCATGTGACAGCTGAAACTTTAAGCCACCGTTTCACTTTAACCAGGAAAGAAGCTCGTGACATTGTCACCCAATGTCAAAATTGTTGTCAATTTTTGCCTACTCCTCATGTAGGGGTAAACCCCCGAGGCATCAGGCCATTACAGGTCTGGCAAATGGATGTCACTCATATTTCCTCCTTTGGAAGAAATCAATATTTACATGTTTCCATTGACACCTGCTCTGGTGTTATGTTTGCTACACGTTTAACAGGTGAGAAACCCTCTCATGTTATACAGCACTGTTTAGAAGCTTGGAGTGCTTGGATAGTGGGACTGTAAATTTCACCCAAACCAGAGGAAAAGGAAACAATGATATTATTCATGTTACATGGTTTTGGTGGCAATTGACAGTCTTGCTAAGCAGTACATTCCCATCTCCCAATTGGAATGAGACGGAGCATCCTTGTCAACCCAGGATTGCTCCTCATTGTGGTGGAGAGGATGTAGGGGAGTTGCCACCATGGTCAGAATGCCAGTCGTCTGTATCCAGATGGATTGATGAGCACAAATATTTTACCTTCTCCCCCAATATGTTGTTTGGGCCTGAAGAAGAGTTTGTAATGAGAATGGGCCTCTTCTTGCAGGACCGCAGAATGAGCCCTTACTGCAAATGGCTACTTTGTGGGAATAATGGAAGCTGTACAGATCTTAATCCCCGTGTTTTCTTAAAAGGAGGTGCTGTAGGAAAGGCCACTTACACTGCTCTCTCTAATTATACCCTGATTGGAGCATATGGACCAACAAAAAATATATAATTCATACTGAAGAAATCTCTGGTTTAAATAAGACACAGATTAATCCAAACAGCTATGTATCGACTCCAGTATGTGTCTATCCCCCCTTTTTGTTTATTTTGTCTAATGATTCATTTGAAAGCTGTGTAAATAATTCCTGTTGGATTTCTCAATGTTGGGATGTTAACAAAGGACACCCGAGCCATGGTGGCCTGGATCCCACGTTAGATCCCTGTTCCAGTGGAAACACCCTCCACCTTATCCCTGTTTTGACAAAAAAGAGATTTTGGCATTACTGCTGCAGTGATCATAGCAATTTCAGCCAGTGCAGCTGCTGCTACAACTGCAGGGTATGCTATGGCTAGTATGGTCCAAACAGACACAAAATTAAATCAGCTTTCAGTCGATCTTACTGATGCCATCAATGTCCAAACTTCTGTTAGTGCCCAGTTGAAAGGAGGGCTGATGATTTTGAATCAGCGCCTTGACCTGGTTGAGGAACAGATAGGTGTTCTATACCAGTTTGCCCATTTGGGTTGTGAAAGAAAATTGGGCGCTCTGTGTATTACCAGTGTCCAATATGAAAATTTTACTCGTGCAGCTAATCTGTCTAGACAGCTCTCCTTGTATCTTGCAGGAAATTGGTCTGAGGGGTTCTATGAGATTCTTGAGGCCCTGAGAGCGGCAGTTTTAAGGATCAACTCAATGCGAGTGGACCTGTCATTGACAGAGGGCCTCTCCTCCTGGATTTCATCTGCATTTTCTTATTTTAAGGAATGGGTGGGGGTAGGTTTATTTGGTACTGCCATCTGCTGTGGACTTGTGTTCATGCTCTGGTTGGTTTGCAAGCTCAGAGCCCAACAAATACGTGACAATGTCGTGATAGCTCAAGCACTTGCTGCAAGGGGCCTCCCCTGAAATTTGGCTATCTATGCTCAAGAATTAGTCAGCATTTGTCATTTTTTGGCTGGCCTCTTTTGTAGAGTTTGCCCTAGGTCATTTAGTAGTTACTGTAACATAGCACTGCGGTATCCAGGGACGGGCAACTTTCCTCATGCACAGATCAACCTAAGACACGGGGACTGGTGGCGATAGGGTTACCCTATGACGGGAAAGGCTGTGACATTAGAGGAATGACCTAAGACAGGAGCCACAGCGGATGGACATAATTACACAGACCCAGTCCAGCCTCATTTTAATAAAACAAAAAGGGGGAGATGTGGAGAGTTGTGCCGTGAGCAATCGCCATTACAAGATGGCGCTGGCTTCCACTGTGCCCAACTAGTAAACAAGCCTTGTGCACAGGTGCGAGAGTGAATTCACACCAAGTCACTGCCTATCTTGGGGCGTAGTAATGAGGTGATGAGCGAGCAACAAATCAGGTGCTGACACGCCATGCTGAGGGCTATATAAGCAGCATCATTTTCCGGGTTCTGTGTCTCCCTCCTGAAGAAGCAATAAAGCTTTTGTTGCAGAAGAATCCGGTTGTCTGAGTGTGTCCTTGCCGGCAAGAACAATAGTTCGGGACATTTCACCAGTTAATTTGCATCTCCCTTGATAACATCTAACAAAGGCTTAAGTACTCCTGTGGTGAGCTTATGGTGAGGTCATAACCACTCTTGGAATCTTTTGACTCTAATTTTAAGTAAGAAAATTATCTTTTCTTTCTTAAATTTTCTGTACAACATTTTTTTGATATAACTGAGACCCTAAAGATTAAAAAGATAAATTGCCTCTGACTCTTTTTTGAAGCAACAGCTACTCCCCAAAACTTTAAAGCTTGTTGTCTAAGAGGTAAGATTTGAAGTAAAATTCCTTTCAGAGGCATTAGCTAATACACTTCTTTTTTCTGTATAAGAAACAATATGTACTGAAAGATTTAAAGTCCTAGCTTCTTGTATTGAAACAGACAAAAAGATAATTTCTTATGTAATGTAAGGCTATTAGCCATATCCAGAGGCAAAACTTTACAGTGATCACAAGCTCACTTGAAGCAAACCCTTCACAATTATCAGGATGCAAAGGGAAAAAAAAAACATTTCAAATCTATAATAATTCTATATGGAGTAGGCAGGCCAGACTGTAATGGCTTTAGAAGTTCCACAGCCTCCTAGACATTTCATAAATCATAAAGCCCTACTCCTCCCACCTGATGCAGTTCTTGACTGCGGACATATGCGTGTTTAGAATTTTTCAATTACATTTTCCACTGTCAACCCCTAGCTGATATCAGTGCTGGGCCAACACTGACTCAGTGTATCCTATATCCTTTTTGCACCCTTGTGGTCAACAGCCTTCAAAAGATGAAATTTTTAGTGCGACATTAATACTGTATATTGCTTACTGTGCAGGGATACATCTTTTTCTGTTTTCTGAGGAGCCCCACCAAGACAGTAAACCCCCAGTCCTTCTGTTTGTAAGCCCCACATTGGGTGCCACCTGTAGCCGCCAGTGGCCACAGGTTACTTGGTTCCTGAAAGTAAAGATGGGGTTTTGGATAAGAAAAGCTGTGAGAGAAATAATAAGTTAAGACAAAGTTCTGATCAAGACCAATGTTTACTTTTGAGTCTGAGCTTATAAGGGGGTTGGGGGTGGGGTGGGGGAAGACCATCTGCCACCATGCCAGGACCTCATTTGTCAGGATCACTGCTTTGTCAGGATAGTGTCAGGAAAACAGGTTCAGCCTCTCAGCAGATAGTGGCGTTTTGGAAGAAAGCTGCAGATATGGCAGGACATTAGACATTATCTAGGTTGGAAGACTCCACCCTAGGAGGGCTAGCTGTCTTTGGCAAGGCAGCTCTAATCCAAAGAATAGGGGAAGGGTTCAGGTTTTTTTAATCCAGAAGAATAGTAGTTGAGTTGTACCTAGGGTAAATATTAGAATAAAATAGTTATTTTTCTTTGTATGAGTATAACAGAATATCACTAAGAATCATTCCAATTCTTTCCTCTCTGTCTCTCTCTTGTTTTCTCTTGTTCTCTGTCTGTCTGTCTGTCTGTCTGTCTGTCTGTCTGTCTGTCTCTCTCTCTCTCTCTCTCTGTCCCTCTCTCTCTCTCCCCCACTCTCTTGAGCTATATTTGGTTCTATTCTACAACACTGATCTATTGAGGTTCTAGTTCCTCACCATTAAGGCAGTATCAGCCAAGTTCTTCTTCTTGTGGTGCTTCTATAGTTAGAACAGTCATTGGTTGGCCACTTATGGCAACTGCTCTGCCATAATCACTAAAACACATTTTTCAGGCATGACATATTAAATAGTTGTAAGATTTTGTGGCCAGGTTGATGTTCCATTAAAGAACAATATTTTAAAATTGCTTTTGATCTGGAGTTGGTTGAATTTTGGGAGGTATAATATGCATATTCAGAGGCCAAAGTATGTGGTTATACTTTGTCCTTTAAGTACTCACTAACTTACCATAAAATATAATTTTTACATTAACATGTCATTGATTTACCTTTACATAATTTTATATACTGATATTTTTATATTTCTTTATTATCATTTGAGGAAATTTTTCTGAACTGATTTCACAGATGTAATTGTATTGGTATATTTGAAAACTGATTGTGTTTACTCTTATGACAAACTATTCAGGATAGCTACAATTATGAGCATAAAAAAACTTTCTTCTCAGAATTTCACATTTTGTTGCTTTTTTCCTAACATTTTTTATATGCATCAGTTACTCAATATTCATTTTAAGATATTATAGTAAGAAAATTAATGTAATTAATTATAGAATTACAAATTGCTATCTGTATGTAAGAAATGTTGGGAAATGTCATACACCTGAAGACCCTGACTCTCAATATATCAAAAACAATATGTTCATGATAACATCAATGCCATCTCTATAGTTGTACCTGTTACCATAATTTATTTTGCTGAAGATGGAGTGAACATTCTCTACATATAAACTGAAAGTGATAAAGAATGTGCAAGAAAAAATAAATCTTGATAATACATTATGGGACAAAATAATCTATGTGGAAAATAATGCCATCAAAACATCTTTGAAGAAGCAACCTTGGTATTTTTAGAAGGTTCAAAAAGTGTCAACAGACAAATTGATTAGTCATTCATTAAATCAGAGTATAAGAAAATCTCAGCAACACAGTCACGATTTTGAATGCTATTAATGAGAGAATGAAAGAAGCCTACAATTTTAAATTGTCTTAAATTTTCTTTTATTATTTTCTATATGTATTGCTTTCTTGCATATTTTTCTATGCACCACATGATATCTATAAAGGTCAGAAGAAGGCATCAGATAACTTTGAAGAGGCATAGCAGACAGTTGTGAGATGCCATGTGTATGCTAGAAATAATCCATTTCAGTGCTTTGGAAGTGAAGCTAATACTCTTAAACATTGATCCATCTTTCCAGTAAATGCCCTTCTTTTTCTTCTTCTTCTTCTTTTTTTGTTATACACTTGAGGTATAAAGTCAAGAAAATGAAAACCATAACTTTACCTTAAAATACTAATATGTAATATAAAAGACAGAATTTAAGAATTAACATGTCCTCTCTTGAGAAAATGTTAAACTTGTGTAATAATAAATTATAAAGAAAGACCTTGAAGAAAACAAAAGCACTCCATGATCAATTTAATTTAATGCCCCTTGTTATTTACTTACGGCCTAAGTATAACAATACAGTTGCAATCTTCTTAATATTCAAAATTATGAGCAGAAACCCTAGAACCATTTCCATTTCAACCATCCAGTTATTATACAAGGAAAATAAGGGATCTGAAAAAGAAAATAAGAAATTCTATAAATTAAAAATTAATGAGGCTATGGTCAAGAAAAAGAGAAGTTAAATTATAGCATTAATATAATTTTACTAACTCTTAGAATTTTTCAGAGTGGAAGAATGCCTTTAATCTGCATTGAGGAAATTTAAGGGAGATTACAGAGTTTAGCGTCTGACATATAAAGAAATTCTATATAAAAAAAAATAGGAGAGAAGAGAAGAGAGAAAGAAACAGAGAGAAAGAGAAATAAAATAAACAAAAAAGAAAGAAGACCCAAATATTCTAAAATGTGGAAACATTGTTTTGCTACTTAAAGTGGACTGATTCAACCAATTCTTATAAGTATAAAAAAATAGATATTTATATTATTTTTGTTTTTAATCCCCTATTAAAATCCCATATATATATATATATATATATATATATATATATATATATATATATAGCGTTGTATTATGTGGAAAAAAATCTTTATGTGTAATTAAAGATTTAAACCCTAAATAAGGATTTCTGGGATTATTTTGGTGGATACATTCTTATAAAAACTGCTAATAACAGAGATACTTACTAGCTGCATTCAGTATGAAGAAGACACATAGTGATCTAAGAGTGAAAGACATCTAACTTTTCATCATTTGCAAAGTCTCATGGTAAGAATATGATATAATTCAACTCAGTAGCCAACTGATAGCTAGCAAGAAAATGAGGCTCCATAATCACAGTTGCAAGAAACTAAAATGATGCAACACTATAAACAAACTTGGAAACACATAAACAAAGTTCTGATTAACGATTTAGTTGTATAGTTTATATAATTAGAAAGTATACAAGGCAAGTACATTGGTTTTTTCCTAGACCCTTTGGAAAACAATGTATTAGTTGACCGAAGCCCATTTCAGGGTTCTGATTCCCAAAAGTATAAGAGCAATCATTTCCTGACTTAAGACACTCAATTTAAGCTAATATGTTGTGCTTATCAGAATAGATGTACTATGGAAAAGACATAATGAATTCTAGTAGATATTACTCAAGTAGAATAGGTCTCAAGGAAAAGGGGACCTATAAATAGCTTGACAATAGCTCCATATTTATTTTTAAGCAGACCCAGTGAACTACAAAAGAACATTGATAATTGGGGAAATGATTGCTCAGGAAAATGATATGAGTTCAGAGAAGTCATTAAAATGGACAAACAGTAGTCCTATACTGAAAGGCACAATGAAGGAAACAAAAAAGCAATAGGGAGATTCAATAATAGAAGACACTTGTTCAAACAGTAAACTACACAAGCTAAACAAATGGAGATGCATTGGAATTATTCAAACAGAGGCGGAAAAGTAAACCATTAAAAGAATGAAAAATTATAATGTATTAGAAACATTCAGAGACCAAAGTTTGTTTTTTTTTATTTAGATATTTTCTTCATTTACATTTCAAATGTTATCCTGAAAGTCACTTATTCCCTTCCCCACCCTGCTCCCCAACCCACCCACTCCTGTTTCTTGACCCTGACATTCCCCTGTACTGGGGCATATGATCTTCTCAAGGCCAAGGGTCTCTCCTCCCATTGATGGCCGACTAGGTCATCCTCTGCTACATATGCAAATAGAGACACAGTTCTGTGGGGTAGGGTTTAGTCCTAAGTTTTACATAATAAAAATTATTGAAGGAAAAAGATAATTTAAAGTAATAATAGATGGAAACTTCACAAATCTAGGAAAACATAGGAGCATCATGCTACAAAAAGCTCAATGACATGCACTTTATACTAAGAAAGTTTTCACCAGGACATCTTATATATAAACTGTCAAAAATAAAAAAAGTACCTCTTGAAACAAAGCTAAAACCATGATACCTACTATAAAATTTTAATCCATGAATCTTGAACAGCACTTAGATACCTAAATAATATTGAGAAAGGAATATGACTTTGCCATTTATGAATACAGAACACAGAATATAGGATATAGAGAGGCTGTAAATAAATCAATGAGGAAATTTCTAGAGATTCAAATATACAACTGAGAATATGATGTCCAGTGATATCACTGATCATAGGAGGCTAATATTAAAAAATAATGTTAGTGCACTTGATATGACTTCAAAGATAGAGAGAGAAGTAAGATTAGGCAGAACTACAGAAAAGTAAAATGATTGTTCACAAGAAAGAAAAATTATCAATAGAGTGTAAAGGCCCCAAGTAAACTGTTGGCTCTTGAAATGCCTCAAATAACCTGTATCCTCTCTCTCTCTCTCTCTCTCTCTCTCTATATATATATATATATATATATATATATATATATATCACTGTTTGTCACTAGATGCTCTGTATAAGCATTCCCATATAAGCCTTTAAATAACTCAGTAATATTTTCTGAAGCTATGTTTCTTTTTGTGGAAGGAACATAAACATCTTGTCCCAAACACAGTTGAAAATACTGGCAGATTTATTTCTTGCCTTCCACAACACTCTGTTAGGATATGAACTTTTAAGATTGCACCAAACTATAGATTCTCATGGCAATGATGAAAACTTCACGTAAAATAATGTCACACAGAAACATTAATCTAGGAAAACATAACTAAAAATATGCTACTACTATTAACACTATTTACCTGTGTTCTGTATTTGAAGATACATAAGAAGGATTATTGCAGAGTAGACTATGAAAAACAGGGGTTGTGAGACTCTTAATATGTAGTTTACTATGTATTTATATGCTTTACCTGGAGGTGAATATCCTAAAACAGAAAGAGATAGAATTAACAAAAGGGGTTTATGCATATGAGACATTAGCTCAAGGACAGCCAACTGACAAGATGGGTATCATTATCCACTCCTACTCATCTCATAAACAGAACTACACAATCCAGTTTGTTTTGTAACTAGGGTATCTTGCTTGGAGTTCTAATACTAACACTCCTAAATAAATGTTTTTTCTTGCCCTAAAATCCTAAGGTAGCACAAAGTAGGACTATGTTTTCTTAGTAGGAGACTGAAGATAACTCAACTCATATGAGTTTTCATCAGCTTCAATCTTTTCACAAGAGTAGCTGTGAGAAGAGTATGAGATGAAATAAGCGAACTAGGATTGATCCACAGATTCTGAAGACAGAAGTATCTGTCTCCTACAGAAGTACAGGAAATACAATCTTACCTTTTGTCTGCTAAGAACTGGATCAGAGACTCACTTCCTAAGCTGAACAAACAGTACAGAGTGTCTCTCCATAGATTACCAAATAGTAGACATATTTTAGTTAATCTTCATATCACCTTCCAAAAAAGACTGTACAAGATTTTTGAAATAACAAGAATTATATTTTACACAAGATAGCAGACTTTGACTTCTAGTCTCTGGAAAATGGGGAATCAGAACTTAATTTTTTGTTTTGCCAGAATCATCACTGGACATATTATATAAAATTTTTCTGATATTAAATGTGACTAAATTTTCCATAACCTCAATGGAGTAGATTATTTCAATGACTAAGCAGTCTCCACAATCTGGAAGTTATATAAGAAGACACAATAAACCAAGTGCTAAAAGTAGTAGCAAAACAAAATGGAGGCAATCATACCTAGAGGTCAATCGCCTGAGAAGGTCCAAAGATATTACTGTACTCCAGTTTGCAAAATAATTGACGGGATTTTTTTCTTACCTTTCAAGGACTCTCTTCACATTAGTTCCATTGTACTTCTAATTATCAACAATTATGGTTCCTTTTTTAGTAATCAACAGATTGAATTTTACAGTCACTTGTACAAAGCTGCTGAACTGTTCTGATTATTTTGCTCCTCTCGATTTTAACAAACTTTTCAAAAAACTTAAAAATGCTTGTCGCAAAGGGCTTAGAAGAAACTTTGTTTATTTTACTCTCATTTGTTTTTGCTAATTTTTAGGTTAAAAAACAACAGCAACTACAAAAAAAACCAAAAATAAACAAACAAACAAAAAAAAAACAATAAAAAACCCTCCCATCTCTTGCTTCTATTCCAACAAATATTTCTTAGTATTTTTGAGGATCAACTCCCTCACATTGGGTATGAGTTTTGGGCAGTCTCTACTACCATCAAAACCAACAGAGTGTTTATCTATATGAGATAAGAAATCAATTATGTTTAACATGATTTTCTCATCAATATTGGTTCAAACATTATAAGTCTGACATGAGGTAACTTATTTGAGGCATGTGCAAGGAAAATGAAATTTAGAAAAATGTAATAAGTTCCATATGCACAACAAAGCTTAAAAGTTAATTATATTAATACTCTTGTGAAATACAAGTGATAACTTCCAAAAAGATATGTTCAAGACATCAACTAAGGAAACACTTTCAAGGTAAAAAAATAATGTCATAGTTAGACTCCTGGGAACAATAGTACTACAGATTTACTGAGATAAACAGACTCAAGACAACAATCTGAGGGAGCTGGTGCGCTCTGGCTATACAGATAACACAGACACCACCAGGCTATAAATCACCTCAGTTCACAAAATTTTAAGCAGAAAACAATACATATCTTCCTTTGAATAAACAATACTATGTGTTTAGTATTTCTTTTTTCCCTAATACTTATTTTTGAGCAAAAGTAACTTTATTCCTCCTGGTATGAATATGCAATGTTCTCAAAACATATAATTAAAAAAAGAGTAGCAAGTACTCTTAACTCCTGATCCATTACTCCAATGCTATGTTTGCATTTGTAATAGAACAGTTTCAGACTGTATGTCATTTATAAATTACAGTAGTCAATTATGGAACATTTTTTCACAGGATTTATCAGTGTTGCTGGTCTGGTCCTTAGAGGCATTTATATGGTTTTGAAAGAGAATGATATTAAAATTAAATGAATGTGACATTTAAAATTTTAGCTCAAAGTATTGAGAATGATTTTTTTAAAAATCATTCAGTTCTTGAGAAGAGTTTAGTATACAGAGGATTTCTGGGATGTATTGATAAAATAACTGCTTTCTAATTCTGTACCTTGGAGGGTTGTCATAAGTGTAGATTAAGAGCTGAGACAGTCATTAACCAAAGAGGCACAGACATAATTTTCAGTCAAAAGAATAGCTACAACTGATTCCAAAATGAGGCTTCTGTCTATCAGCCTTTATGCAACTCATAGTTCCTCATATAGAATTTGTTACAGCTACTAAGACAAAAGGACTAGAGAGGTAACCTTCTATACATCTGTGCCTTAGTCAGATGAAGCAGATTTTCTGAGTAAACACCGTTCCCATCATATTTACCATACAATCTGAAGTAAATCAATGCCTCGAGCCTGTTGTTAAACATGATCAGCACAGACAGGATCACACTAGTGTCTTTCGACCACCAAGTATCCAATACAAAATGTTGGTCTGCCTCTGCGACAGGGAAGAGAGAAATGAATCAGCCCAGTTTTAGCAAAGAGGAAATGATAGCTTACTCAAGAAGGGTAGGATGGATTTTTCAGGTTCCTGTTGATCCTTTCTCCTACATATATGGGAACAATAGAGAAGAAGTTGTCCCTACTTGATGTTGGAGATGAGCATTTTTGTGTCATGCCTGGAATGACTATGAAGAGTTTGCTACTCATTCTCCTCAAGCAGCATGGCTCTTGCTCTTCCAAGTCTGTCTGGAGATTACATGAGTATACTATGTTTTTATTTGTTTTATTATGGCTGAGGCTCCTCAGAATTTCTGGACATATAGAATATAGTAAAATACAGCATTTCCAGATGGTCATAATCACTGCACTGGAAAAGGTCTTGAAATTCTCAAACATCTTATTCCCTGGGAAACATTCTCATTTTGCTCCCTATTTTCACATTAGAGCTGCTACACATCTTCCCTGATCCCTATCTGTACCAATCCTTCTCTCACCAAGGCTGTCTGTTCAATACCTACTCAATGACAATATAGAATCTTGAGAATAGAAAAGTTTGGCATCTTTCCATCCACTCAAAGATGTGCCCTAAAATGAAGGGCACAGAGACTCATTCAAACATAGTTCTGAAAAATTTCAGGTGAAGTATTCTGGTCCCTTCTCAGGTTTGTGGGTAGTTCTGGAACTAAATCCAAGGAGACAGATTCATAGTAGAAAAGAATAACTGGTATATTTATTCAATATATTTTTTGTGATAGAACATCTTTTAGAACAATAACCCCAGGTTCAGAGGTCTTATCCATTTTTATGCTTCAGCTTTATGTAGCCCAGGAAGCTATTTGGAAATTTGGTTGTACTCAAAAACAGAAACATCATGGCCTACCATTTTGGATTATTTTGGATATTCCTTTTTTTCTCAGTGATGCAGAACATATCTCTTTTCAGTTTAAATACTTATGGCTTACTGCCAAAGACAGGCAGTTGGGTTTTTGCCTGGCCATCTCTTTTTAACAAAACTCAGGTAGTTAGAAAAGGGGTAACTAGTTTCCTGATCAATTTTGTAACAGAGGAATTCTAGTTTTTGGACTTTCTTGGAAGGAAATGAGAAAAGGTGGAAGTGGGACAAAGGGAAGCTGGTAAGGGCTCCCACTAATTCCTTTAGTGGAAGTGGGACAAAGGGAAGCTGGTAAGGGCTCCCACTAATTCCTTTTGGGGTATCCTTTAATTATGAATGCACAAAATCTTGAGGTGGTATACTTTGTATTATCATGCTAAGAATTTCACCAGTACTCACTATCTTCCAGCTACTGCTTCAGTCAAGATTGATGCCATCAGTAAACTGAACAAATGGAATTTTTCTGGAGTAAGGCTCTCCACAAAGCTTATAGTTTAGTTGGAGTGGGTATAAAAACAACAAAATGAAAAGTGTTGGCACATACATGAAGAAATGGGCATTCTTGTGCACCTTGGATGGGAATGTCAAATGGAGAGGGGATTGTGCGTTATCTCCTTCACAAAAAATAACATTAACAGTGGTCCAGAAACTCTGTTTTGGATACATGACCAGAACAATGTAAAACATACTCCAAAATAGGTATTTGTATACATTTGTTCATAGAAATACCACAGGCAATAGCAAGCAGATGCTCAGTCCATACTTTTATTCCTTAGGCCTGGTCTAAACCATCAGAAACTGTGATTCTAGAAACAGAAGTCAAAATAGCATGAGAAGGAAGTGGTGCTTTGTCCCAGCTGTACTTTGAGGGAAGAAATAAAATATTGTAGATTTGGTTCATTTGTCAATATATTTACAAATCTTCTTTCCAGACTATACTGGCATTTTTGTATTTATAACAGAGTCTCTTAAAAAGAAAAAAAAAAGACCATTTTTATTATGACAAAAACTATTTCTGTGACACTAAATGCATTAATATTTTTATAACTCACATCTGCACACTTCTTTGTAAATGCTGTAATCTCCCTAAAACTTATACATCAAACAATAATTCCACCTTTTTTCCTTCTTCTAACTCTTTTATACCTTACTCTGTTTTCTATATGTAATTTTGGACTAGTTTAAGTGTCTTATATAAGTAGAATTACAATGTCTTTGAATGACTATATTGTTCTATAAAGTATAATGCCCTAAAAGTCATTTCTGTAAATAGCATATTGTCTAATTTGCATATTTCACAGGAGAAAATAATTGAAAATCTCCTCTAAAAGTTTTCAATACAGTTTGTGATTGGGCATTAGGATATGAGCTATAGCTCCAGCTTCCTCTAACGAAACAAGTATTTCCGATGGTTTAAAGGTCCTTTAACAACAAATTTGTTTTTGGTTCTACCTCATAAATGTAATTTTGACACTGAAAAATATCTTAGTTTCTACGACTAAGGAAAATATTTGTTTTGCAATGGTCCTGACTTATAGGTTAAGAACCATGGTAGTATATAGGATCAATTTCTCTCATTGTTCTGTGCATTTGTAAATAATTTCCATAGAACTTTAGGGATAAAAGGGAGGACAACAAATTTCTAATATGTTTCATTTTTATTTCACCCTCAAATATTAAAAGAAGAAATGACTGCAGTGGTCTATGAACACCATTGAAATAAAATAAAATATGTTGAAAATGAGGTAATTTTGACATGGGCATTTTTGACTTATCAATCTATAAATACACTCCCTGAATTTAGAATTATTTTATCTGTATGGAGATGTGCTTTTAAATTAATATTCTCTGAATTATTGCTTAATTATAAAATCTTACTTTGAAAATTAATATTAGAACTCATTTTGCTCCTGTGAAATACTTATTTTATTTTGAATTTATTCTTTGAAAATATTTTTTCTCCTTTTTTCAGGTTCTTTTTTTCTATTTTTAATTAGATATTTTCTTCTTTTATATTTCAAATGCTATCCCCAAAGCCCCCTATATGCTCCTTCTGCCTTGCTCCCCAACCCACCCACTCCCGCTTCCTGGCCATGGCATTCCACTGTACTGGGGCATATGATCTTCACAATACCAATTGATGGCCAACTAGACCATCCTCTGCTACATATGCAACCAGAGACACAGCTCTGAGGGGTACTGGTTGGTTCATATCACTGTTCCTCCTATAGGGTTGCAGACCCCTTTAGCTCCTTGGGTACTTTCTCTAGCTCCTTCATTAGGGGCCCAGTGATCCATCCAATAGATGGCTGTGGGCACTCACTTCTGTATTTGCCAGGCATTGGCATAAACTCACACGAGAGAGCTATATCAGGGTCCTGTTTATTTTTTAAATGGAAAATTAAATTTGCCATCTATACTGATTATAGTTTCCTCTCCCACAACTCTTCTCAGCTCCTCCTTGCCACCCCACATACCCAACTCTAAGCCTTGTTTAATTATATGCATTTACAAAAGTTCATAATTGTTATGATAAACAAAGCCCACCACTCTTTCACTACAAGATGCACTGAGCTATCCAACACATTTCCCTTTCAACTTCAAGTCTTCTTTTTATTTGTTGATAAAATCATGATTTTAAAGAGTTTTGCCCAATGTTGGTTAAAGATAATTATCTCCTTTACTCTAAAACTGTAAGCGATTCTGACCCATGTGGGTGGAGGAAAAGAAACAACAACAACAACAACACTACTATGAATTTGAAATAGAAAGAAATTATTTCTCCTGGAGTAGAATAATCATGTGCATCTACTATTAAGCCTATAAAATTCAGGATTCTGAAATCAAGATTCTGTGTCTGCGTTGCCTTGTCCTTGCCACTTCTGCCCATGTTATTCAATCTGCAATCATTCTTTTGCTAAATGTCTTACTCCACATTTGAGAGAAGGCTTTTATATAATGGCACCAGCCTCTTGCTTACATACCTCTTTTTTTTAAATGCATAATGAGAGTGACGACTACAATTGCGAACACTGAAATTCCGAGGTCCACTGCATACTTTTTCCAAAAAGGATTTCTCTTATTGCAGGAGTCTAAAAAAAAAAAAAAAAAAAAAAAAAAGGAAGAAAGAAAAGGAATAATCAATCACTTGATATGTGCATGTGGCATTTTACATTGGGGAAAAACACTTTTCATAAGTAGGTATTATTAAGAGTTACATACAAAGTTTTATATTTCTTATGAGCAGCTTTTTTTTTTTTTCTCAGTTTGAAAGAGCCTGTCAGGAGGAGAGTTCTGGAGAATCTAAACTGCTTAACAAACATTAATTTCTATAATGTGAGGACTTGGTACTAGAGGTAGTTTCCATTCTTATGCTAAAGAGTTTACCTACTGTGGTAGTTTGAAGGAACATGGACCAAAGAATATGTGTGTGTGTATATACATATATATATATATATATATATATATATATATATATAATTCATTAAATATACTGAAATGTATCTAGCTATCTTTCAGGATTACTTTATCTCTGAGAGAATCTTGCTTTTACATTAACATCACGCATATGTAAACAGTTTCTTGTATGTATGTAAATTCTATAATCCACAAAGGAGAAAAATCTTGCTATCTCTGTTTTATTAGTTAAAATATTCATTTTCTGTTGTATTCATTTTATTTCCTACATATGACAATTTTTTGTATTCTGAGACAGGGTTTCTCTGTGTAGTCTCTCTCTCTCTCTCTCTCTCTCTCTCTCTCTCTCTCTCTCTCTCTCTCTCTGTCTCTCTTATTTTTGAATAAAGATGTCAAATATTGGGCAATATCAATAAGAAGTTTTCTGAGAAAGCTCATCTCTACAGTTTTTTTGTTTTTGTTTTTGTTTTTTTTACATAGTGGATTTCAAATAAGTGGGCTCTCTCATTGCACCAGAAAAGAATTTTGAAAACAAACAAACAAACAAACAAAAAACCCCAGTTGTTTCAGCCACGTAGAATTGCTCAGAAGAGCAGCTAGAAATGTAAACAACAAAATAAAGAAATTACAGAGAAACGCAAAAATATTCATTGCCAAATCTGTAGATAATGCCCATACTGTATACATTAGAGATGATCTAGATGGCACTCATAAGACAAAAAATACATATACATGAGCTTGAAGATTTTGTTTTGTTTTCTTTTTTTTTTTTTCAAAGACAGGGTTTCTCTGTGTAGTTGTGGCTATCCTGGAACTCACTCTGTAGACAAGGCTGGCCACAAACTCCGAAATCTGCCTGCATCTGCCTCCCAAGTGATGGGATTAAAGGTGTGCACTGCCACTGCCCAACCAACAATTCTATTATTTAAAAATGAATGAATCTTTATCATGCATATGTATGACAATCTCATGTAGTTTTATCTACTATTCTGTTCACAGACTTCAAAAAATGATCTTATATTTGGGCATAAATCATAGTGCTAAAATTAATGGAAATATAAAGTTATATCAGTTGCAAATGACTTGGAGTCTTTGGAGCATACACAGAGTAATGGTAATATTGGGACATACCCTAATTTTAGTTTTAGGTTTTTGAGGTATCTTGTTTAATAATTCATTATGGGGAAATGTGAACAAAGTGCAATTCCAAATATAACATTTGCAAGAAAACACAGAAAGCATTTTACTCAGGTTCATTTTAGTGAACCAGTAAGTTCCTGGGATTACTCAGAGGAACATAGGTTACACAAGATTAACTTAAATAAAAGGTACTCAAAAGTATGAATGTTGAGTTATAAAAATTGCCTTCTTGGAGCTTTGCATTCAACTAAATGCACATCCATGAACGACCTTTCCCAGAAACTTTCTATTGATTATGTAACCAACAATGGGTATGTGAACCATGAAATTTCTAAGCTGGGTGAGCTTCCTGAAACCCTTCTTTTGCTAGGAAGGAATGTTTCTATTTAAAGAAAAGAACTACAGATTTCTTAAATCCCTTCATTCACCACTTGCATTCTTTTATTTCACTTACATTTCCTGAACTTTGAAAGTTTGGAAGTCTATTAATATTTTTCTTTATGGCCGAAAATTACTTCATTATATTTTAACGAAAGTCATTTGTTTTCAGGTTCATGGACACTTACAAGTATCCACAGAGATGGCAAAATATAGATTTTCCTCTACATTCTAGTAGTGGAGGTACTCTGGATAGAAATACTAGTACTTTTGAATGTAGTTTGGTAGGCATTCCTCAAGTGTTTATCACATAGTAGTAGTGTTCGCATAGCATGTCGGGAACTATGAGACAACAGTCAGGAGGGAGCTACAAGCTCTACCATATGTAATTCTTTTTAATATTATACAGTCAAATGTTTAGTATATTTGGAAATAGTCACTTATCTAGTTTTGACATATAACCCACAGCAGTAGGAAAAGTCTTTATTGTTTATAAGGACTTAGGCTTACATTGGCCTCAGAGGCTTTCTGAAGAGTTAGTTCCCCATGACAATGAACATTACATCTAAAATGCTTTTAGTTCCTAACAATACCTTTTTGTTGGGTTTTAATTATATATGGAGGCTTGAAAAGATCTCAACTATTGATTTCAGGGCAGCTTTTCCAAATCTATAAGACACTTATGTGTAACCCTATATAATGAAGTTGCTTTTACAAGGGGTAGACTAGAATTTCAATGTTTCACCACAATTCAATTCAATAACAGTCAATTGGTTCTGGAGAGATAAAAAGAACACTAATAGAAAAGAGCAGGCCAGGATGAATACTACCTTATAAGAAGCAGTGTTGTTGAGCTGGGTGTGGTGGCTCACACCTTTAATCCCAGCACTCTGGAGGCAGAGACAAGCAGATTTTTGAGTTTGAGGCCAGCCTGGTTTACAAAGTAAGTTCCAGGACATCCAGGGCTATACAAAATAAATAAATAAATAAATAAATAAATAAATAAATAAATAAACAAACAAACAAACAAAACAAAACAAAACAAAAACAAAAACAAAAACAAAAACAAAAACAAAAACAAAAACAAAAACAAAAACAAAAACAAAAACAAAAAAGCAGTGTTGGTAAAAAGGCATGGACATGAATTACAGTCCATCTAACTATCTCCATTCCAATCACATTCCACAAGCCACCTGGTATCTACATCTTGGGGTGCTGCTATTGCATGGTTCCTAAAGATATTTCAATGTATGATGTCCCCCATGCTGTGCCAATTTATGGTGCTTATTCTGCTTCAGGTCTATGGAGATAAATGCTGATGATATATAGCCTAATGTCCCTACTCTTGTAGCTGATTATGCTAGGTCTAATCAGCTTTTTGCCCCAGAGCCTCTTTACTTCTTCAGCCATATCTGATTCTTGAAAGATGTTGAATGAAAATATTCACTTGTGGTAAACATACTCCCAGAGAAAAATACAAATACGATATACTCTGACAAGAGAACCGTGCAGAGTTTTATGACAACCTCAATCATTTCCTTATACTGTTTTATCATTTATGCCTTCCATGACCTATTTCTCAGGCTTTAAATCTCCTAGAAATCTATTGTATATATTTCAACTGATATTTTGATGAAAATATCCCCTAGAAATCCAGATGCCACATATATGTTTAAGAAAAACTAGCAGACCCTTTTGTCTACCTTGTTGTCTATATATCCCATCTTGATTACATTAGACTTTTAAGGGCCAGCAGAAAGTATGTAAACAAGCAGCCTCAGGAAGTAGGAGGTGGGGGGCCCTTTAGAATGTACTGGGGACATGGGAGTTGAGAGACTCTCAGGACTCAAAGGGAGGGACCTTGGAAGAAGTGTTCTACAGTGGGGAGGGTGAGCAGGTAAAGATCACCTCCAGTGGAGGGACAGGACATCAAGTGGAGGGAAGGGGTTGTCATCCCATAGTTAAAAAACTCTGACTCAGAAAGGTGCCTGTCTGAAGGAAGTGGAGGGACAAAATGGAGAAGAGAATAAGAGAAAGGAGATCTAGTGACAGGGACAAATTGAGATTCAACTGAAGGGAAGGCCCTGGGGCTCAACACTGTTACTGATACTGTGGTGTGCTTGCAGACAGGAGTCTAGCATGGGTGCCCTTCCCAGAGGCCCAACAAGCATATGAAAGAGTCAGATGCAGATACTAGCACTCAACCAATGGGCAGAAGGTGGAGAACCCTGTGGTTTCAATGGGAAAAAGCTGGAAGAAGCTGAGGAGGAGGGCACTATGGGAAAACCAGCAGTCTCAACTGACTGAATGACTGAGAACTCTCAGTCACTGAGCCACCAACCAGCCATCATACACTAGCTCATATGAAGTCCTTGATATATATACAGCAGAGGACTGTCTGGTCTGGCCTCAGTGAGAGAAGATGCACCTAAACCAAGAGCAACTTGTGACCCCAGGGAGTGGGGAGATCTGGTGAGCTGGGGGTGAGGGTGAGGACATACTCTTGGAGACAGGGTGGGAGCTATGGAATGAGGAATTGTCAGGGGGCAGACCAGAAGAGGGATGAAGACTATAAAGAAAAAGGATAAAAAAAAAAATAAAAAAGGTGGGAATCTTTACTCTCTTCTATACCTATTATCCTTAAGTTTGGTCTTCTCATTGTGTCCTGGATTTCCTGGATGCCTGGGCATGTACCCCCCCAAAAATGCTCTAACACATATTCAGGACACATGCTCCACTATGTTCATAGCAGCCTTATTTATAACAGACAGAAGCTGGAAAAAAAAACCCACATGTCCTTAAACAGAGAAATGGATACAGAAAATGTGGTACATGTACACAATGTACTCAGCTATTAAAAAAAATGACTTCATGAAATTCTTAGGCAAATGAATGAAATTAGAAAATACCATCCTGAGTGAGATAAGCCAGTCACAAAAGAACACACCTGGTAGGTACTCACTGATATATGCATATTAGCTCAAAAGCTCAGAATACTCAAGATAAAATTCACAGACAACATGAAGTTCAAGAATAAGGAAGACCAAAGTGTGGGTGTTTTAGTCCTTCTTAAAAGAGGCAAGAAAATAATCAAGGGAGGAAATACAGAGACAAAGTGTGGAGCAGACACTGAAGGAATGGCTATCCAAAAACTGCCTGGGATCCATCCCATATACAGACAACAAATTGAGAAACTATTACAGTTGCCAAAAAGTGCTGGCTGACAGTAGCCTGATGTAGCTATTTCCTGAGAGGGTCTTCCAGAGTCTGACATCTACAGAGGTGGATGCTCACCACTAACCACTGGACTGAGCATGGGGTCCCCAAT
The DNA here is from genome assembly GCF_978045245.1 of Mus caroli. Classification (NCBI taxonomy): domain Eukaryota; kingdom Metazoa; phylum Chordata; class Mammalia; order Rodentia; family Muridae; genus Mus; species Mus caroli. The sequence continues at coordinate 43,135,856 of NW_028227261.1, read as the reverse complement.
GGAGGAATTAGAGAAAGGACTGAAGGAGCTGAAGGGATTTGCTACCCATAGGAAGAACAACAATATCAACCAACAAGACCCACCCCACAGAGTTCGCAGGGACTAAACCACCAAGCAAAGATTACACATGGAAGGACCCATGGTTCTAGCTGCATATGTAGCAGAGGATGGCTTTGGCAGGCATCAATAGAATGAGAGGCCCTTGGTGCTGGGAAGGCTTGATACACCAGTGTAGGCAAATTCCAGGACAATGAAGCAGGAGTGGGTGGGTGGGTGGTGGAACTCTCTTACAGAAGCAGGGGCAGGGAAGATGGGATAGGGGTTTTCAGTACTGGAAACTGGGAAAGGTATAACATATGAAATTGAATAAGAAAAAATGAAAAACAGAACCCAACCTAAGAAAACAATGTAAGTCATTCAAATCTATCAAAGCCTTTTCTACCTCTCTAACTCTCAAAGATCACTTCCTACCTTGGGCTCAGAAAAATAATGAAGTTACAAGATAGAATAAAATTACCTTTCTATCTGAGTTTCTGTAAACAACTTATAACCAGGATTGAAACCTGGACACTGAACACCTTCTCTATAACAAAATTGAATGGCGATCCTTATCCATTTACTACTGTCTTCCAATCCCTGATAATGATGGAAATCATGGCTAGAGATAGGTAAAGCTTCCCAGTGTCTCATGTGAGTCTCTCTGTACAGACTGATGCCCTCAAATTGCCTCAGGTCAAGCAGAATGGATAGTTATATTACTATATCTCCAGTTCTCTGAGACACACATTGACCCTTGAGTTCTCATGCCCCACAGCCTCACAAGCCATGTTTTGAGAAACTCACTTATTTTAAAGACTTTCAAATTTTCAACAGTTCAGACAGATTATTCCTTAAATATCATACTTTCTATGTTTTTCCAGTCCTGATTTTGAAAATTATGCTTGACCTGAATATTCTATCTTGTTTCCCAATAGTTCCTCCTTATAATTTTAATTTTTTATTTGACAGTGGTTTCTAAATTTTTATTCCCAAAAAAATGGCTCCATAGCACAGATGTAACTTGGTCCTTTCTTCCAACTATATAAAATTGCATGTTGACATCTTATTTAATCTTCTTTTTCATCCCTCATTCTCCTTCAAATCTAAGGCCTGTGTGGAGGATAGCAATATCGTTGTTTTTTATATTTTCAGTCTTCTGCCCTATGAGAAAATTCTTGGTGGGAATGGAGACAAGCCTCCTTTTCATATTTTATTATCCATAATAAATGCATGCCAGTGCTTACAACAGTTACTTTTGAAATTATGTGATATGTGTTTCTTCAATATATTATAATATATAATTGACAATGCATTTGAAGGGCATTTTCTTATATAAAACCATCACCATGCACCGATGAGGCATGCCACCTGATGGCATGTTGAGAGTTTTGATCACTAAGCTTATCATTCCCAATGAATGCCTTACTCTGAAATACCTAAATCTTCATCATATGATTGATAATTCATCACAGGTAGCATGCAACTGTCACTACAGACAAGAGGTTCTTCATTCCATATCACATGAGTTAATACATAGATATTGAGTTTTTCTTGCACATATGCCTTATACTCAGATTGGTGAGCCTCTCATTACTGATTGTTAAGGACAGATGATGGTTCCTCTGCAAATAGTCATAGGGAAACAAAAGAAAATCTAGTCAAATCACTAAGACATACATGAGAAATAAAGGATGCTATGGGAGTTGATACTAGAGAACCAAAAAGCTTGTTTGGAATTGCTCACATGATTATGTGTAAGAGGTTACAGTCCTGAGCCTGGTTGACTCAAATATAGATCGCTGTATTTTTGAAAAGTTCTCTGCAACATAGGTGATGACATACAAAAGTTATATCTAGAGCTCCCTCATAAAATTGGATGGAAATGACCACATAAAACTTTTAAAGTGGTGATTCTATATTACAAAATTTCAGGGAAATCCAAGTTACATAAGTTTCTATTTCCATCAAGACTCGTGTTTCAATGTCTTTTACTTCCAATTTTTATTTGTCCTTTGATCATGAAGAGCTGAATATTAAAATATTTTCTGTACTTCCAACCACTATTGTTATTTCACCTGTAGCAGATTTGCATTGCAGTTAGGGATACAGTAACAACTTTAACATTCCGTTATTAATATTAAGTTTTAGTACACAGTTTTTCCCCCCACAGACTATGGGTTTAATTTTTCTTTTACAATTTTCATTGATCATACCTAGATGCACACAGGAACTTGGAGTACTTGATTTAATAATTTTCAACAGCAACTTTTTCATCTCTGTAGGCAAAAGACCATATATTCAATTAGTTATTTTACATCATTAAGTTTTGGGAGATTTAGTAACAGGTTTATCTATTGCCATGTCTAGAGCAGCACCACACCTGGTGTAGCATAAATTAGATGTAAATCATTTTATTGAGATATTTTTATTAGGTATCTTCATAATTTACATTTCTAATGCTATCCCAAAAGTTCCCCATAGCCTTCCCACCCCACTCCCATAACCACCCACTCCCACTTCTTGGCCCTAGCATTCCCCTGTACTGAGGCATATAAAGTTTGCAAGACCAATGGCCTCTCTTTCCAATGATGGCCAACTAGGCCATCTTCTGATACATATGCAGTTAGAGACACGAGCTCTGGGTGTGTGGGGGGGTACTGGTTAGTTCATATTGTTGTTCCACCTATAGGGTTACAGACCCCTTTACTTAATTGGTTACTTTCTCTACTTCCTCCATTGGGGGCCTTGTGATCCATCCAATAGCTGACTATGAGCATCCACTTCTGTGTTTGCTATGCAATAGCCTAACAATAGACTGCTATATCTGGGTCCGTTCAGCAAAATCTTGGTAGTGTATGCAATGATGTCAGCGTTTGTAGTCTGATTATGAGATGGATCCCCAGGTATGGCAGGCTCTAGATGGTCCATCCTTTCATATCAGCTCCAAACTTTGTCTCTGTAACTCCTTCCATGGGTGTTTTGTTCCCAATTCTAAGAAGGGCTAAAGGGTCCACACTTTGGTCTTTGTTCTTCTTCAGTTTCATGTGTTTTTCAAATTGTATCTTGTATCTTGGTTATTCTAAGTTTCTGGGCTAATATCCACCTATAAGTGAGTACATATTGTGTGAGTTCTTTTGTGATTGGGTTACCTCACTCAGGATGATGCCCTCCAGGTCCAACCATTTGCCTAGGAATTTCCTAAATTCATTCTTTTTAATAGCTGAGTAGTACTCCATTGTGTAAATGTACCACATTTTCTGTATCCATTTCTCTGTTGAGGGGCATCTGGGTTCTTTCCAGGTTCTGGCTATTATAAATAAGGCTGCTATGAACATAGTGGAGCATATATCCTCCTTACCAGTTGGAACATCTGGATATATGTCCAGGAGAGGCATTGTGGGATCCTCCAGTAGTACTATGTCCAATTTTCTGAGGAACCACCAGACTGATTTCCAGAGTGTTTGGTTATATAAGCTTGCAATCCCACCAACAATGGAGGAGTGTTCCTCTTTCTCCACATCCTCGCCAGCATCTGCTGTCACCTTAGGTTTGATCTTAGCCATTCTGACTGGTGTGAGGTGGAATCTCAGGGTTGTTTTGATTTACATTTCCCTGATGATTAAGGATGCTGAATATTTTTCCAGGTGCTTCTCATCCATTCGGTATTCCTCAGGTGAGAATTCTTTGTTCAGTTCTGAGCCCCAATTTTTAATGGGGTTATTTGATTTTCTGGAGTCCACCTTCTTGAGTTCTTTATATATATTGGATATTAGTCCCCTATCTGAATTAGGATAGGAAAAGATCCTTTCCAATCTGTTGCTGGCCTTTTAGTCTTATTGACAGTGTCTTTTGCCTTACAGAAGCTTTTCAATTTTATGAGGTGCCATTTTTTTCGATTCTCATTTCTATAGCACAAGCCATTGCTCTTCTATTCAGGATTTTTGCCCTATGCCCATATCTTTGAGACTTTTCCCCACTTTCTCCTCTATAAGTTTCACTGTCTCTGCTTTTATGTGGAGTTCCTTGATTCACTTAGATTTGATTTTATTTCAAAGAGATAGGAAAGGAATAATTCGATTCCTTCTACATGATAACTACCAGTTGTGCCAGCACCATTTGTTGAAAATGCTGTCTTTTTTTCCAGTGGATGGTTTTGGCTCCCTTGTCAAAGATCAAGTGACCATAGGTGTATGGGTTCATTTCTGTGTCTTCAATTCTATTCCATTGGTCTACTTGTTTATCACTATACCAGTACCATGCTGTTTTTTATCACAATTGCTCTGTAGTACAGATTTAGGTCAGGCATGGCGATTCCACCAGAGGTTCTTTTATCACTGAGAAGAGTTTTTGCTATCCTAGGTTTTTTGTTATCCCTCATGAATTTGCAGATTGCCCTTTCTAATTTATTGAAGAATTGAGTTGGAATTTTGATGAGGATTGCATTGAATCTGTAGATTGCTTTTGGCAAGATAGTCATTTAGCTGCTGAAGCTACATGAACCAGTCTTGGTGTCTGTGTCTTTCTTGTCTCTGCAGGTCGGAGACTGCAGCAACTGATGAGTGGATATTAGCCCCAAAACTTAGAATAACCAAGATACAAGATACAATTTGCAAAACACATGAAACTCGAGAAGAATAAAGACCAAAGTGTGGACAATTTGCCCCTTCTTAGAATTGGGAACAAAACACCCATGGAAGGAATTACAGAGACAAAGTTTGGGGCTGAGACAAAATGATGGACCATCTAGAGACTGCCACACTCGGGGATCCATCCCATAATTAGTCTCCAAACGTTTACACCATTGCATACGCCAGCAAGATTTTGCTGAAAGGACCCTGATATAGCTCTCACTTGTGAGGATATGCCAGTGCCTGGCAAACACAGAAGTAGATGCTCACAGTAAGCTATTGGATAGAACACTGGGCCCACAATGAAGGAGCTAGAGAAAGTACCGAGGACATAAAGGGGTCTGCAATCCTAAAGGTGGAACAACAATATGAACTAACCAGTACTCCTGGAGCTCGTCTCTAACTGAATATGTAGCAGAAGATGGCCTAGTCGGCCATCATTGTTAAGAGAGGCCCCTTTATCTTTCAAACTTTATATGCCCCAGTACAGGGGAACACCAGGGCCAAAAAGTGGGAGTGGGTGGGTAGGGGAGTGGCGGTGGTAGGGTATGGGGGACTTTGGGGATAGCATTTGAAATGTAAATGAAGAAAATACCTAATAAACAAAAAAAGTTTTAACAAAAGAGGAAAAAGAAACACCAAGAATTTATGAAATTCCTAGGCAAATGGATGGATCTGGAGGTTATCATCCTGAGTGAGGTAACCCAATCACAAAAGAACTCACATGATATGCACTCACTGATAAGTGGTTTTTAGCCTTGAAACTTAGAATACCCAAGATATAACTTGCAAAACACATGAAACTCAAGAAGAAGGAAGAGCAAAGTCTGGACAATTTGCCCCTTCTTAGAATTGGGAACAAAACGCCCATAGAAAGGGTTACGGGTACAAAGTTTGGAGCTGAGATGGAGCCCCACCCAGGGGTCCATCACATAATCAGCCACCAAATGCAGACACTATTGCATACACCAGCAAGATTTTTTTGAAGGGACCCTGATATAACTGTCTCTTGTAAGGCTAATCCAATGCCTGGCAATCACAGAAGTGGATGCTCTTAGTGAGCTATTAGATGAACACAGGGCCCACAATGGAGGAGCTACAGTAAGTACACAAGGAAATGAAGGGGTATTCAACCCTGTAGGTAGAACAACAATATGAACTAACCAGTACCACAAAAACTCATGTCTCTAGCTGCATTTTGGACAGAAGATGGCCTAGTCGTCCATCATTTGGAAGAGAGGATAGCATTTGAAATGTAAATGAATTAAATACCTAATAAAAAATTGGAGGAAAATTTTGCAAAAAAAAATGCAAAAAAAAGAAAGAAAGAAAGAAAGAAAAAGAAAAGAAAAAGAAAACAAGTTGGTAAATATTGCAAGCCAATTACCAATGTGGATTGCAATATAAATAAGGGTGGGCCGACACATTATTTTAGAGTAAAAATATAAGTTGAACTGAAGAAGTCTTATATGCCAGGTCTCACCGTGGCTGAGAGGAAATATTGAAGACCCCTTAGAGAGAGAGAAAAAAAAAGGGTGGAAAATCATAATATATGTGGTTTGGTATTATATCAGTTAAAATAATAATTTCCTGTTGAATTCACCTTATGTATTAAAAATTAAAATTCTATTATTTATAGCTTAATTAAAGGCCATCACAGATAATAAACATATGCTCTTCTATCATCACAGATAATAAATATGTACTCCTATGTTTACAGACATCAAATAGAATCTTCTGCATCGTCACATTAGATTGAGTTATATCAAACTCACACTTGTAGCATAATGGATTGCTTTGTGATTCTTTATCGATTTATCTCTGAAGAATCTCAGTGAGAATCTGTCAACAAAATACCATCCATGTAATAAAACGAATTGACTGGAGAATTTATCTCTACATTATATTTGGTAGTTATTGAACAATGTCTTTTCTTGCTCAACTTTTGAAATAGAGTTTGATTATTTAGCATTCTCCATAGAAGACCTTTCCTCTACTATGCGTTTATGGGGTAAGTATGTACAATAGATTATTTTTTTTGTCTTTCTCTGTACAAAGGGTAGTAAAAAAAAAGCTGTTGTTTAGTAATTTTTTATCAAGTAAAGGATAATAAAGTAGAGAAATTCCATGGCTGAAATTCTCATATTCATGGAATTATTCTATTCTCACCTTATTTATGGCTGAGTTGAACACCACCATGCAACCCTACAATATGGTGATGTACAATTTTCCACTCCACTGTTCACAGACATCAAATATAATCTTCTGCATATCCTCTTTATATTGGATTATATCAAAGTTTCATATCGAGAATAGTGTGTGTATTTTTGATTCCTTAAAGACTATATCTTTTCTTTTTTCTTTCTTTGTTTGTTTTGTTTTTCAAGACAGGGATACTCTGTGTAGTCCTGGCTGTCCAGGGAACTCTTTCTGTAGCCCAGGCTGGCCTCCAACTCAATTGTCTGCCTGCCTCTGCCTCTCAAGTACTGGGATTATAGGTGTGAACCACCACCACCAGGCCTAATGATTTTTTTCCTGAGGAATCTTTAGCAAAAGTTTCAAACCAATTATCATCCATTTAATAAATCTAATTGATTGGATAATTTTTCTATGATTTATTTCCAGTGGTTATTACAGAAAGCCATTTCTTACACAAACGTTGACATAGATTTAGACTATTTAACACATCCCTTAGAAGATCTTTACCTAATATCTGTTTTTGGAGTAAGTAGGTACAATTGAGCAAAATTTTCTTTGTCTTTCTCAGTACAAAGGGTAGTACAAAAGCAGTTGTTTTAATCATGTTCTATCACTTATTAAGCAATCAAGCTTGTACAGCAATTCCATTGCTGAAATGCTCATATTCATTGAATTGTTCTATCTTCACCTCTAAAAGTTGTTAACGTTTGAGTTTATCTTTAAAAACAAACAAACAAACAAACAAATGAAGGTGATGTGCATGATTTGGCAGTTTCCTCTACATATTTATTCTCTTATTGTACTTGTACCAGATGGTTAAGCTGCTAGCATATTTCTTTAGTCAACTGATATTGATATAACCATACAGGCCTTTGAGGTAACCATTTTCAGAGTTAAGCTCTTGGAATTTCCATCTTAGCCCCGCTTTTAACATGGAAACACCACTCCTATTATGTCTTGTGATTGAACAATTGGCAAAGTCTAGGGATGCTTTTCATGAGATATATCAATATTTTCCTCTAGAGCATACACAATATCACCCTAAATTTCATCAATGGTTATCTCTTGAATCAAAATAATATTAAACACACACCCCCAATTTTATAAGAAACTTTCTGCATAAATTTATGGGCAAGATATCAACATATTCCCCAATTTTACACTTAATCTTCTACTGTCACATATTTAAGTTCCATAACTTTTTAAAAAAATCTGTGATAACATAGAACTTATTTTAAGTGATTATAAACTGTTTAAAAGGCCCACTCTGAGTTGTAATAATTCTGTGAAATCATAGTTACATAACATCCTATTTTCACCATGTGAACTAATACAATACCAATTACTTGCAATTTTAATTTTGGAATTGAAGCTTTTACAGATGAAAATTAACACATTTTCTTGTACTTCCAAATATTCTTGTTGTTTCTCCTGGATTAGTATTTCCTGAGAGCAGGGAAATATTAGAAGCTGGGCACTTTCACTAATGCCATTAAACCTTAACTCTAGTTGTTCAGAGACCAAAGGTTTAATTTCTGTTTTGATATCTTTAGTGCTGATACCTTGCTGCACACCGGAACTTTGAAGAATGAACTGAATTCTGTCCAACAGCAAATCTTTTGTACCTAAGGGCAAAGGACAATAAATTCAATTAGTGATTTTTATATCGTAGAGTTTTGGTAGTAAAGAGTAAGAGGTTATTCTTTTCCTAAGCATAGAACAGCACTTAAAGCAGTAGCATATATCAGATTTGTTAACTTCATTGAAACATTTCAGCCTGCTTATTTTTTTCTGTCTGGTAAGAGGAGAATGGCCAGTAATTTTGCTGTGTGGCCTAAACTAGGTCTCCATTAGATTTACTTATGGCAGGAAAAGTTCTGGTGTACCTTTCTTGGATCTACACTCACTGTTCCAATAGTAACACTTACCTCATAAAATGAATACACCCTCAAAAACACTTGGAATAAGAAGGGTTTTTTTTCTAATTTATACCTAGGATAATCACTGTTCTTAGAGTTTATTTGTTCAAAAGTGGGTTCCTAATGGCAAAATTTCCCACAATAAAAGTACCAGATAATTTTAGACCAAAGGCCTAGAGAAGCTTGTACACAATATGTTTTTTGTATGATCCTGTTTACTGTAACTGTATCAGCAGGCATTTACACATTGCTGGTATTTAGATGAAGGCTAACCTAGCAAATTAGCATGTTACATATCGGAACCAATATCAGTTTTATCCCTCTCCACTTGTCCATAGGTGGTTCCTAGGCCTTTAGATTCCTCCTAACTTTTTGCCATAATATGCTCACAATTTCAAACACAAATGTCCTTATTCTAACCTGCCTTGCATCTAGTACCCATATCATTAGGTTTAGCACTGAAATCAATATAAGGTTATAATCAGTGACATTTTCTACAGAGCTTGTACAATATTCATAAATAAGGTGTGAATTATGCTTGCTCCCAAAGCTTTTCCCCAAGACATTAAAGATATTGAGCAAAATTGTGGTTTTTTTTTTTCCTTTTCAGCATTGTTGAAATGAGTTTAAATTTTGATAGCAGAGGATAGCACTTGACCTAACAATTGCTCTGTCATTAACTGAATTCTATTGGGTCTGCATCAGGTATCAATATTACCAACTGGTACATAACGTGATATTTTAGTGTCACTGTCCATATCATGTCAGTTGACACATTCATCTTCGATTGAATCAAGCAATCCATTTTGTATATTTTGTTCTCTCTATATCCCATCTTGATTGCATGATCTTTTTAAAGAACTGCACCTAAACAACAATGTAAATCATTCATATATATCAAAGCCTTTTCAACCTCTCAAAGGTCACTTCATTACATGGTGCATGGCAAAACTAGAGAAGTTCAGAGCCAGAATCGAATTATCTTTATATTTGTGTTACTATACATAACTTTTACATAACATTTTAACCTGATTATGCAAACATTCTATGCCTCTAAGTGGAAAATCATGATATATGTTTTGGCAGTATATCAGTTAAAATAATAATTTCCTGTTGTATTCAACTTATATCCTAAGAATTAAAATTCTATTATTTATAACTGAATGAAAGGCCATCACGGATCCTAACCGTATGTTCATGTACACTTTTGTAATCCTTTGTTTACAGACATCAAATAGAATCTTCTTTATTGTCACATTAGATTTAGTTATATCAAACTTTTACATGTAGCATATTGGAGTGGTATGTGATTACTTCTAGATTTTCTCTGAAGAAACTCAGTAGGATGCAGACAACAAAATACCATCCATGTAATAAAACTAATTGAATGGAGAATATATCTATATACTATATTTGGTATTTATGGCAAAATATATTTTCTTGCTCTATCATTGACATAGAGTTTTAATATTTAGCATTCTCCATAGAAGACATTTCCTCTATTATGTGTTTATGGGGTAAGTATGTACAATAGTGTAGAATTTTCTTTGTCTTTCTCAGTACAAAATATAGTAAAAAAAAAAAAAGCAGTTGTTTAACAATTTTTATCAAGTACTGGCTTATAAAGTTTGTAGAGGAATTCTATGGCTGAATTTCTCATATTCATTGAATTATTCTATTCTTACCTTATTTATGGCTGAGTTGAACACCACCATGCAAGTACACAATATGCTCATGCACAATTTTCAATTCCTCTGTTCACAGACATCAAATATAATCTTCTGCATGGCCTCTTTATATTGTATTATATCAAATTTTCATATCGAGAATACTGGGTCTATTTGTGATTCCTTAAAGACTTTTTCTTTTCCTTTTCCTTTTTTTTTTTTTTTTTTCTTTTTCTAGACAGGGTTTCTCTGTTTAGTCCTGGCTGTCCTGGAACTTAGTCTGTAGACCAGACTGGTCTCCAACTCAATAGTCTCCCTGCCTCTGCATCCCAAATGCTGGAATCAAGGGTGTGCATGACCAATGCATAGCTTAAAGAGTTTTTTCTGAGGAATCTTTATCAAAAGCTTCCAACCAATTATCATCCATTTAATAAAACTAATTGATTGGATAAATTTTCTATGAATTACTTCCAGTGGTTAATGTGCAAACCCTTTTCCTGCACAAATATTGGCATAGAATTGGACTAATTAACATATGCCTTAGAGGATCTTTACCTAATATTTGTTTTTGGTGTAAGTAGGAGGTACAATAGAGCAAAATTTTCTTTGTATTTCTCAGTACAAAGTGTAGTACAAAAGCAGGTGGTTTATTAATTTTTCATCAAATGTTAGGCAATAAAGGTTTTAGAGGAATCCCATTGCTGAAATGCTTATATTCATTGAATTGTTCTATCTTCACCTCTAAAAGCTGTTAACATTTTGAGTTTTTCTTAAAAAAAAAAAGTGAATTTGATGTCTATGGTTTGGCAGTTTCGTCTATATATTTGCCCTCTTATTGTACTTGTACCAGATGGTTAAGCTGCTATCATATTTCTTTTCTCAACTGATATTAATCTAACCATATAGGCCCGTGTGGTAACCATTTTCAGAGTTGACCTATTGGCATTTCCATCTTAGCTCCTCCTTTAAAATGGAAACACTGCTCCTTTTATGTCTTGTGATTGAACAATTGATAATGTATATGGTTGCTTTTCATGAGATATATCAAAGTTTTCCCTTAGAGCATACACAATATCACCCTAAATTTCATCAATGGCTATCTCTTGAATCACAATAATAGGAACCATGCACCACCAGGTGTAAAAGATAATTTCCACAAAAATTTTAGGGCAAGACATCAATATATTCCCCAGTTTCACCTTTTTTATTATACTGTCACATATTTAACATCCATACCTGTTTTTTAAAAAATCTGTGATAACTTAGGACATGTTATTAAGTGATTATAAACATTTAAAGTGGAAACTCTGAGTTCTAATAATTCTGTGAAATCATAGTTACATAACATCCTATTTTCACCATGTGTCTTAATACAACACCAATTACTAGCAATGTTAATTTTGGTATTGGAGCTTTAACAAATGAAAATTAACACAGTTTCTTGTACTTCCAAACATTCCTGTTGTTTCTCCTGAATACGTTTTTCCTTAGAGCAGGGAAATATTAGCAGCTGGGCACTCTTCACTAATGTCATTAAACCTTATCTCTAGTTGTTCAGAGACCAAAGGTTTAATTTCTGTTTTGATAACTTCAATGATGATACCTTGAGGCACACAGGAACTTCTAAAAATCGACTCAATTCTGTCCAACAGGCGATATTTCGTCTCTAAGGGCAAAGGTCAATAAATTCAATTAGTGACCTTTATATCATAGAGTTTTGATAGTAAAGAGTAAGATGTTTAACTTTTCCAAAGTCTAGAGCAGCACTGCAAGAAGTAGCATGCATTAGATTTGTAAACTTCATTGAAACATTTCAGCCTGCACATTCTTTTCAGGCTGACAAGAGGAGAATGGCCAGCACTTTTTGCTGTGTGGACTAAATTATGTCTCCGTTTGATTTACTGCTGGAAGGAAAAGTTCTGGTGTACCCTTCTTGGATCCACACCCACTGTTCCAATATAACCCTTCTCTCATCAAATGAATACACCCTCAAAAATACTTGAAATAAGAAGCTTTTTTTCTGGTTTATACCTAGAACAATCACTACTCTTAGAGTTTCCTTGTTCTAAACTGGGTTCCTAATGACAAAACTTCTGACAATAAAAGTACCAGATAATTTAAGACCAGAGGCTTAGAGCAACTTGTTCACAATATCTTTTTTTTATGATCCTTTTAGTGTAACTGTATCAGCAGTCATTTACACATTGCTGGATTGAAGGAAATATTTAAGAACTGCACTAAACAATAATGTAAGTCATTCATATATATCAAAGTCTTTTTGACCTCTCAAACGTCACTTCATTACATGGTGCATGGCAAAACTAGAGAAGTTCAGAACCAGAATCAAATTATCTTAATATTTGTGTTTCTATAAACAACTTATTCACAACATTTTAACCTGATTATGCAAACACTCTACTCCACAAATTGGAAAATCATGATATATGTTTTGGCAGTATATCAGTTAAAATAATAATTTTTTCCTGTATTCAACTTATGTCCTAAAAATTAATATTTTATTATTTATAACTGAATGAAAGGCCATCACAGATCCTAACCATGTGCTCATATCCACTTTTGTACTCCTTTGTCTACACATATCAGAAAGACTTTTCTGTATTGTCACATTAGATTGAGTTATATCAAACTTTCACGTGTAGCATATTGGAGTGGCTTTTGATTACTTCTAGATTTTTTCTGAAGAATCTCAGTAAGAAGCTGCCAACAAAATACCATCCATTTAAAAAAACTAATTGACTAGAGAATTTATCTATATAAATATAAATCTATATATTTGGTTGTTGTTGTGCAATGTATTTTCTTTCTCTAATTTTGACATAGAGTTTGACTATTTAGCATTCTCCATAGAAGTCCTTTCTTCTACTATGTGTTCATGGAGTAAGTATGTACAATAGAGTAGAACTTTCTTTGTCTTTCTCAGTACAAAGGGTAGTTAAAAACAAAAGCAGTCATTTAATAATTTTTGTCAAGTACTAGCTTATAAACACAACCATGCAACCATATAATGTGCTCATTCATGCACAATTTTCCACTCCTCTATTTACAGACATCAAATATAATCTTCTTGTCCTCTTTATATTGAATTTTATCAAATTTTCATATCGACAATACTGGGTATATTTGTGATTCCTTAAAGACTTTTTCTTTTCCTTTTTTTTTTTTTTTTTTTTTTTTTTTTGTTTCAAGACAGGGTTTCTCTGTGTAGGCCTTGCTGTCCTGAAACTCACTCCATAGATCAGGCTGGCCTCCAACTCAATAGTCTGCCTGCCTCCATGTCCCAAATGCTGGGATAATTGGTGTGCAGCAACACCACCCAGCTAAAAGATTTTTCTCTGAGGAATCTTTATCAAAAGCTTCCAAACAATTATTATCCATTTAAGAAAACTAATTAATTTGATAATGTTTCTATGAATTATTTCTAGTGGTTATGTCGCAAAGACTTTAATCACACATATATTGACATAGATTTGTACTATTTAACACACCTCTTAGAAGATCGTTACCCAATATCTGTTTTTGGAGTAAGTTTATAAAATAGAGTAAAATATACTTTGTCTTTCTCAGTACAAAGTGTAGTACAAAAGCAGTTGTTTTAATCATTTTCTATCAAGTATTAGGCAATAAATGTTGTACAGGATTTCCATTGCTGAAATGCTTATATTCATTAAATTGTTCTATATTAACCTCTAAAAGCTATTAACATACTGAGTTTTTCTTTAAAAACAAACAAACAAATGCAGGTGATGTCCATGGTTTGGCAGTTTACTATATATATTTACCCTCTTGTACTTGTACCAGATGGTTAAGCTGCTTCCATATTTCTTTAGTCAACTTACATTGACCTAAACATACAGGCTTGTGAGGTAACCATTTTCAAAGTTGCACTCTTGGTATTTCCATCTTAGCTCCTCCTTTAACATGGAAAAACTGTTCGTGTTATGTCTTATGATTGAACAATTGGCAAAGTGTAGGGTTGCTTTTCATGGGATATATCATTGTTTCATCAATGGTTATCTCGTGATTCACAATAATATTAACCATGTACCCTTAGTTGTAAAAGATACATTCTGCATAAATTTATGGGCAAGATATCAACATTTTACACAATTTCACATTTTATATTCTACTGTCATATATTTAACTTCCATAACTTTTTTAACATCTGTGATAACTTAGGAATTATTAATAAGTGATTATAAACCTTTTAAAGTGGCCTCTCTGAGTTCTAATAATTCTGTGAATTCATAGTTACATAATATCCTATTTTCACCATGTGTCCTAATACAATACCATTTACTCACAATTTTAATTTTGGCATTGGAGCTTTAACAAATGAAAATTAACACAGTTTCTTGTACTTCCAAACATTCCTGTTGTTTCTCCTGGATTAGTATTTCCTGAGAGCAAGGAAATATTAGCAGCTGGGCACTTTCACTAATGCCATTAAACCTTATATCTACTTGTTCAGAGACCAAAGGTTTAATTTCTTTTTTGATAACTTCAATGATGATACCTTGTTGCACACTGGAACTTTGAAGAATCAACAGAATTCTGTCCAGCAGGCAATATTTCGTCTCTAAGGGCAAAGGACAATAAATTCAATTAGTGAATTTTATTCAGAGTTTTGGTAATAAAGAGTAAAGTGTTTATCTTTTCCTAAGTGTAGAGCAGCACTGCCAGCAGTAGCATGCATTAGATTTGTAAACTTCATTGAAACATTTCTGCCTGCTTATTCTTTTCAGGGTGACAAGAGGAAAATGGCCAGTACTTTTTGCTGTGTTGTCTAAGCTAGGTCTCCATGTGATTTACTGATGGCAGGGAAAGTTTTGGTGTACCTTTTTTGAATCCACACTCAGTGTTCTAATCGTTATCCTTCCCTCATCAAATGGACACATCCTCAAAAACATATGGAAAAAGGAGCTATTTTTCTCATTTATACCTAGGACAATCACTGCACTAAGAGTTTACTTGTTCAAAACTGGGTTCCTAATGACAAAATTTCCCACAATAAAAGTACCAGATAATTTAAGACCAGATGCCTAGAGCAGGTTGTTCACAATATCTTTTTTTTTAATGATTCTGTTTACTATAACTGTATCAGCAGGCATTTACACATTGCTGGTTTTTAGGTATAGGGTGACCTATTAAATTAGCATGGTACATATCAGAACCAATATCAGCTTTATCCCTCTCCACTTATCCATAGGTGGTTCCTAGGCCTTTACATTCCTCCTAACTTTTTGCCATAATATATTCACATTTTCAAACACCAATGTCCTTATTCTAACCTGCCTTCCATCTACTTCCCATATCATTGGGTTTATCAGTGAAAACAATTTTAGGTTATAATCAGTGATGTTTTCTACAGAGCTTGTATAATCTTTGTAAATAAGTTGGGAATTATGCTTCCTCCCAAACTTTTTCCCAAGACCTTAAAGATACTGAGCATAATTGTTCTTTATTTTTCAGCATGATTGAATTGAGATTGAATTTTGATAGTAGAAGATAGCACGTGACCTAACAACTGCTCTCTCATTTTCTGAATTCAATTGGGTCTGCATCTTGTACCTATATTACCAGCTGGTACATAACATGTGATATTTTAGTGTAATTGTCCCTATCATGCCAGTTGTCACATTCATCTTTGGTTGAACCTAGCAATCCATTTTGTATAATTTGTCCCCTCTATATCCCATGTTGATTGCATGAAGTTTTTAAGAACTGCACCTAAACAACAATGTAAGTCGTTCATATATATCAAAGATTTTTCGACCTCTTAAAGGTCACTTCATTACATGGTGCCTGGCAAAATAGTGATGTTCAGAGCCAGAATCGAATTATCTTTAAATTTGTGTTTCTATAAAAAATTTATTCACAACATTTTAAATTGATTATGCAAACACTCTACTCCACAAAGTTGAAAATCAAGGTATATATTTAGGCAATATTTCAGTTAAAATGATAATTTCCTGTTGCATTCTCCTTATGTCCTAAAAATTAAAATTCTACTATTTATAACATAATTAAAGCCTATCAAGGACCCATACCTTATGCTCATGTACACTATTGCACTCCTATGTTTACAGACATCAAATAGTATCTTATGCATCATCACAAAAAGATTGAGTTATATTAAACTTTCACATGTAGCATCCTGGAGTGGTTTGTCACTCCTTATAGATTTTCTCTGAAGAATTTCAGTAAGAAGCTGCAAACAAAATACCATCCATGTAATAAAACTAATTAAATGGACAATTTATCTATAAATTATATTTGGTGGTTATTGTACAATGTCTTTTCTTGCTCTAATATTGACACAGAGTTTTAATATTTAGCATTCTCCATAGAAGACCTTTCCTCTACTATGTGTTTATGGGGTAAGTTTGTACAATAGAGTAAAATTTTCTTTGTCTTTCTCAGTACAAGGGGTAGTAAAAAAAAGAAGTTGTTTAAAAATTGTATCTAGTACTAGATAATAAGTTTGTATCGGAATTCCAAGGCTGAAATTCTCATATTCATTGAATAATTCTATTCTCACCTTATTTATGTCTGAGTTGAACACCACATTGCAAGCATACAATACAGTGATGCACAATTTTCCACTCCTCTGTTCACAGACATCAAATATAATCTTCTGCATGTCCTGTTTATATTGAATTATATCAAATTTTTATATCTAGAATACTGGGTATATTTGTGATTCCTTAAAGACTTTGTACTTTCCTTATCCTTATCTATCTATCTATCTATCTATCTATCTATCTATCTATCTATCTATCTATCTGTCTATCTATCTATCTGTAGTGGCTATTCCTGGTTGTCAACTTGACTATATTTGGAATGAACTACAATCCAGAATTGGAGGGCTCACCAGTGACCCTTATCTGGAGGCTTGGAGATCCTTATCTGGATCTTGGTATGGAGATCTTGAGCCATAGTGGCTATGGATTCCAGAAGATTAAATCTCCGAGTTTAAGGAGATTTAATCTGGGCTACACTTTTCATCTGGGATTAAAGGTGTGGTGGAACACACCTTTAATCTGGGCTACACATTCTGCTGGAGACAATATAAGGACATTGGAAGAAGGGAGTCTAGCTCTTGCTCCTTCGCCTGCTTGCCGTGTGAGACTGAGTAACTGCTAGATCCTTGGACTTCCATTCACAGCTGCAACTGAACCATTGTTGGGAATTGGGCTGCCGACTGTAAGTCATCAATAAATTCTTTTACCATATAGAGACTATCCATAAGTTCTGTGACTCTAGAGAACCCTGACTAATACACTATCTATTTTAGGTTTTTCAAGCCAGGGTTTCTCTGTGTAGTCCTTGCTGTCCTGGAACTCACTCCATAGACCAGGCTGGCCTCTAACTCAGTAGTCTGCCAGCCTCTACCTCTCAAATGCTGGGATAATTGGTGTGTACCATAACCACCCAACTTAAAAAGTTTTTTTTTTTTCCTGAGGAATCTTTAAAAAAGCTTCCAATCAATTATCATCTATTACATAAAACTAATTGATTGGATAATATTTCTATGAATTATTTCCAGTGGTTATTGTACAAAGCCTTTTCTTGAACAAATATTGAGATAGAGTTGGACTAATTAAACATTTGCCTTAGAAGATTTTTACCTAATATCTGTTTTTGGAGTAAGTAGGTATAATAGAGCAAATTTTCTTTGTCCTTCTCAGTACAAAGGTTAGTACAAAAGCAGTTGTTTTCATCATTTTCTATCAAGTATTAGGCAATAAAGTTTGTAGAGGAATTCCATTGCTGAAATGCTCATATTCATTGAATTCTTCTATCTTCACTTCTAAAAGCTGTTAACCCTTTGAGATTTTTTTTAAACAAACAAACAAATAAACAAATGCAGGTGAGGTGAATGGTTTGGCAGATTCCTCTATATATTTACGCTCTTATTGTACTTGTAGGAGATGGTTAAGTTGCTATCATATTTCTTTAGTCAACTGATAGTGATCTAACCATACTGGCACGTGAGATAACCATTTTCAAAGGTGAGGTCTCGGCATTTCCATCTTATCTCCTCCTTTACCATGGAAACACTGCTCTTGTTATGTCTTGTGATTGAAATTTGGAAAATCTAGGGTTGCTTTTCATGAGATATATCAATATTTTCCACTAGAGCATACATAATAT
Source organism: Mus caroli (assembly GCF_978045245.1). NCBI lineage: Eukaryota > Metazoa > Chordata > Mammalia > Rodentia > Muridae > Mus > Mus caroli. Next base: position 43,117,229 of record NW_028227261.1, on the reverse strand, counting down.
AACCCTAAATTTCATCAATGGCCATCTCTTGACTCACAATAATAGTAACCATGCACCCCCAGTTGTAAAAAATACCTCCCACATAAATATAAGGGCAATACATCAACATATACACAAATTTCATCTTTTATGTTCTACTGTCACATATTTAACTTCCATACTTTAAAAAAAATATGATAACTTAGGACTTATTATTAAGTGATTATAAACCTTTTAAAGGGGACACTCTAAATTCTAATAATTCTGTGAAATCATAGTTACATAACATCTGATTTTCACCATGTGTTCTAAAACAATAACAATTACTTACTATTTTATTTTTGGCATTTGAGCTTTAGAAAATGAAAATTAACACACTTTCTTGTACTTCCAAACATTCCTGTTGTTTCTCCTGGATTAGTTTTTCCTGAGAACAGGGAAATATTAGCAGCTGTTTACTTTCACTAATGCCATTAAACCTTTTCTCTACTTGTTCAGAGACCAAAGGTATAATTTCTGTTTTGATAACTTCAATGATGATACCTTTTTGCACAAAGGAACTTGTAAGATTCCACTTAATCCTGTCCAACAGCAAATCTTTCGTCTCTAAGGGCAAAGGACAATAAATTCAATTAGTGATTTTTATATCATAGAGTTTTTGTAGTAAAGAGTAAGATGTTTAACTTTTCCCAATTCTAGAGCAGCATTGCCAGCAGTAGTATGCATTAGATTTGTAAACTTCTGGATTAGTTTTTCCTGAGAACAGGGAAATATTAGCAGCTGTTTACTTTCACTAATGCCATTAAACCTTTTCTCTACTTGTTCAGAGACCAAAGGTATAATTTCTGTTTTGATAACTTCAATGATGATACCTTTTTGCACAAAGGAACTTGTAAGATTCCACTTAATCCTGTCCAACAGCAAATCTTTGGTCTCTAAGGGCAAAGGACAATAAATTCAATTAGTGATTTTTATATCATAGAGTTTTTGTAGTAAAGAGTAAGATGTTTAACTTTTCCCAATTCTAGAGCAGCATTGCCAGCAGTAGTATGCATTAGATTTGTAAACTTCATTGAAAGATTTCTGCCTGTTTAACTTTTCTGGCTGACAAGAGGAAAATGGTCAGTACTTTGGCTGTTTTGCCTATAGCTAGTTCTCGATGATATACTGATGGCAGGAAAAGTTCTGCTGTACCTTTCTTTCTTTGGATCCATACTCACTGTTTCAATGGTAACCCTTCCCACATCAAATGAATACACCCTCAAAAACACTTGGAATAGGAAGCTTTTTTCCTATTTATACCTAGTACAATCACTGCTATTAGAGTTTATTTGTTCAAAACTGGGTTCCTAATGACAAAAATTCCCAAAAAAAGTAGCAGATAATTTATGACCAGAAGCCTAGAGCAGCTTGCTCACGGTTCGTTTTTTATGATCTTGTTTACTGTAACTGGGTCAGCAGGCATTTATATATTTCTGGTATTTAGGTATAGGTTGACCTAGCAAATTAGCATGTTACATATCAGATCCAATATTAGATTTATCCCTCTCCACTTGTCCATAGGTGGATCCTAGGCCTTTAGATTTCTCCTAACTTTTTTGCTATAATATATTCACATTTTCAAACACCAATGCCCTTATCCTAACCTGCCGTGCATCTAGTTACCATATCATTAGGTTTACTACTGAAACCAAAATAAGGTTATAATCAGTTAAGTTTTCCATAGAGCTTGTATAATCTTCATAAATAAGGTGGGAATTATGCTTTTTCCCAAATCTTTTTCCTAACATTTTAAAGATACTAAGCAAAATTGTTCTTTTCTTTTCAGCATTGTTGAATTGAGTTTGAATTTTGATAGTAGAGGATAGCACTTGACCTAACAACTGCTCTCTCATTATCTGAATTCTATTGTGTCTGCATCATGTATCTATATTACCAGCTGGTACATAACATGTGATATTTTAGTGTAATTGTCCCTATCATGCCAGTTGTCACATTCATCTTTTGTTGAACTTAGCAATCCATTTTGTATATTTTGTCCTCTCTATATCCCATGTTGATTGCATGAACATTTTAAGAACTGCACCTAAACAACAATGTAATTCATTCATATATATCAACGTCTTTTTGACTTCAGAAAAGTCACTTCATTACATGGTGCCTGGCAAAACTGTTGACATTCAGAGCCTGAATCGAATTATCTTTAAATTTGTGTTTCTATAAACAATTTATTCACAACTTTTTAACCTGATTATGCAAACACTCTACTCCACAAAGCCAAAAATCATGATATATGTAGTTTGGCAGTATATCAGTTAAAATAATTATTTCCTGTTGCATTCACCTTATGTCATAAAAATTAGAATTCTATTATTTATAACTGAATTGAAGGCCATCAAGATCCTAAACATATGCTTATGTACACTTTTGTAGTTCTAAGTTTACAAATATTGAATAGAATCTTCTTCATTGTCATGATAGATTGAGTTATATCAAACTTTCACATGAAACATACTGGAGTGCAATGTGATTGCTTATAGATTTTCTCTGAAGAATCTCAGTAAGAAGCTGCCAACAAAATACCATCCATGTAATAAAATTAATTGACTGAAGAATTTATCTATACATTATATTTAGTAGTTATTGTACAATGTCTTTTCTTGCTCAAATATTGACATAGAGTTTGACTATTTAGCATTCTCCATAGAAGACCTTTCCTCTACTATGTGTTTATGGGGTAAGTTTGTATAATAGAGTAGAATTTTGACTTTCTCAATACAAAGGGTAATAAAAAAAAGCAGTTTTAAAATAATTTTTGTCAAGTACTAACTAATAAAATTTGTAGAGGAATTCTATGGCTGAAATGCTCATATTAATTGAATTAGTCTGTTCTCATCTTATTTATACCTGAATTGAACACAACCACGCAACCATACAATGTGCTCATGCACAAATTTCCACTCCTCTATTTACAAACATCAAATATGATCTTCTGCCTGCATGTCCTCTTTATATTGAATTATATCAAATTTTCATATCGAGAATACTGGGTATATTTGTGATTCCTTAAATACTATATTTTTTCCTTTTTGTTTGTTTGTTTGTTTGTTTGTGTGTTTTGCATTTCAAGACAGGGTTTCTCTGTGTAGTCCTGGCTGTCCTAGAACTCACTTTGTAGTCCAGGATGGTCTCCAACTCAGTAGTATGCATCTGCCTCCCAAGTGCTAAAATTGATGCTGTGTACCACCACAAAGTTTGCACCGTTTAAAGATTTTTTTACTGAGGAATCTGTATCAAAAGATTCCAAGCAATTATCATCCATTACATAAAATTTATTGATTGGATACTTTTTCTGAGTTATTTCCATTGGTTATTGTGCAAAGCATTTTCTTGCTCATATATTGAAATAGAGTTAAACTATTTTACACACCCCTTAGTAGATCTTTACCTAATACCTGTTTTTTTGAGTAAGTAGTTATAATAGAGCAAAATTTTCTTTGTCTTTCTCAGTGCAAAGGGTAGTATAAAAGCAGTTGTTTCCATCATTTTCTATCAATTATTAGCCAATAAACTTTGCAGAGGAATTCCATCGCTGAAATCCTCAAATTCATTTAATTGTTCTATATTCACCTCTAAAAGCTGTTAACATTTTGAGTTTTTCTTTAAAAAACAAACAAACAGCCAGTCGTAGTGGCATATGCCTTTTCCCACAGCACTTGGGAGGCAGAGGCAGGCAGATTTCTGAGTTGAGGTCAGCCTGGTCGACATAGTAAGTTCTAGGACAGCCAGGGCTATACAGAGAAACCCTGTCTCAAAAAACAAACAAAAAAATGCAGGCAATGTCCATGGTTTGGCTGTTTCCTCTCTATATTTACTCTCTTATTGGAATTGTACCAGATGGTTAAGCTGAAATCATATTCCTCTATTCAGCTATTATTGATCTAACCATCCAGGCTTGTGAGGTAACCATTTTCAGAGTTGAGCTTAGGGATTTCCATCTTAGCTCCTCCTGTAACATGGAAACACTGCACCTGTTATGTCCTATGCCTGAAGAATTGACAAAGTCTAGGGTTGCTTTTCATGAGATATATCAACTTTTTCCACTAGAGCATACACAATATCACCCTAAACTTCATCAATGGCTATTTATTGAATCAATAATATTAACCATGCATCACCAGTTATATAAGATGCTTTCTGCATTTTTGTGGGCAAGACAAAAACATTCCCCAAATTCACTTTTTATATTCTACTGTCACATATTTAACTTCCATACTTTTTAAAAAATCTTTGATAACTTAGGACTTACTATAAAGTTATTATAAGCCTTTGGAAGGGGCCACTCTGAATTCTAATAATTCTGTGAAATCATAGTTACATAACGTGCAATTTTCACCATGTGTCCTAATACAACACCAATTGCTTGCAATTTTAATTTTGGAATTGGAGCTTTAACAAATGAAAATTAACACACTTTCATGTACTTCCAAGCATTCCTGTTGTTTCTCCTAGATTAGTTTTTCTCAGATCAGGGAATTATTTGCAGCTGGACACTTTCACTAATGCAATTAAACCTTAATCTCTAGTTCTTCGGAGACCAAAGGTTTAATTTCTGTTTTGATGTCTTCAAAGATGATACCTTCATGCACACTGGTACTTTCAAGACTCGACTGAATTCTCTCCAACAGGAAATCTCTTGCTTCTAAGGGCAAAGGACAATGAATTAAATTACTGATTTTTATATCGTAGAGTTTTAGTAGTAAATAGTAAGATGTTTAACTTTTCCCAAGTCTAGAGCTGCACTGCCATCAGTAGCATGCCTTAGATTTGTAAACTTCATTGAACCATTTCTACCTCCTTATTCTTTTTGGCTGACAAGAGGAAAATGGTTAGTAGTTTTTGCTGTGTTGCCTACAACTAGGTCTCCATTTGATTTACTGATGAAAGGAAAAGTTCTGGTGTATCTTTCTTGGATCCACACTCACTGTTCCAATAGTAACCTTTCCCTCATCAAATGAATACACCCTAAAAATCACTTGGAATAAGAAGCTTTTCTTTCTGATTTATACCTAGGACAATCACTTCTCTTAGACTTTACGTGTTCAAAAATGAGTCCCTAATGACAAAACTTTCTCACAATAAAAGTACCAGATAATTTAAGACCAGAGACCTAGAGCAGCTTGCACATATAACTTTTATTATGATCCTGTTTACTGTAACTATATCAGTAGGCATTTAAACACTGCTGGTTTATAGGTATAGGGTGACCTAGCAAATTAGCATGTTACATATCAGAACCAATATCAGTTTTATCTCTCTCCACTTGTCCATAGGTTTTTCCTAGGTTTTTAGATTCCTCCTAACTTTTTGCCATAACATATTCACATTTTCAAACACCAATGTCCTTATCCTAACCTGCCGTGCATCTAGTTACCATATCATTAGGTTTACCATTGAAACCAAAATAAGGTTATAATCAGTTAAGTTTTCAAAAGAACTTATATAATCTTCTAAATAAGGTGGGAATTATGCTTGCTCCCAAAGCTTTTTCCCATGACATTAAAAATATTGAGCAAAATCGTTTTTTCCTTTTCAGCATGGTTGAAATGAGTTTGAATTTTGATAGCAGAGGATAACACTTGACCTAACAATTGTTCTCTCATTATCTGAATTCTATTGTGTATGCATCATGTATCAGTAACTCCAGCTGGTACATAACATGTGATATTTTAGTGTAATTGTCCCTATCATGCCAGTTGTCACATTCGTCTTTGGTTGAACCCAGCAATCCATTTTATATATTTTGTCCTCTGTATATCCCATCTTGATTACATAAACTTTTAAGAACTGCACCGTAACAACAATGTAAGTTATTCATATATATATAAGCATTTTCGACTTCAGAAAGGTCACTTCATTACAAGGTACATGGCAAAACTAGTGACGTTCAGAGCCAGAATCAAATTATCTGTATATTTGTGTTACTATAAACAACTTTTTAACAACCTTTTAACCTGATTATGCAAATACTCTACTTCACAAATTGGAACATCATGATATATGTAGTTTTGGAGTATATCAGTTAAAACAATAATTTCCTGTTGCATTCACTTTATGTCCTAAAAATTAAAATTCTATTATTTATAACCGATTTAAAAGCTATATCATATCCTAACCGTATGCACATGTACTCTTTTATATTTCTATGTTTACAGACATCAAATAGAATCTTCTGCATCGTCACAGTAGATTGAGTTATATCAAACTTTCACATGTAGCATACTGTAGTGGATTGTGATTTATTACATATTTTCTCTGAAGAAGCTCAGTAAGAAGCTGCCAACAAAATACCATCCATGTAATAAAACTAATTACTGGAGAATTTATCTATAAATTATATTTGGTAGTTATGGCACAATATATTTTCTTGCTCAAATATTGACATAGAATTTGACTATTTAGCATTCTACATAGACGACCTTTCCTCTACTATGTGTTTATGGGGTAAGTATGTACAATAGTGTAGAATTTTCTTTTTCTTTCTCAGTAAAAAGGGTAGTAAAATAAAAGCAATTGTTTAATAATGTTTATCAATACTAGCTAATAAAGTTTATATAGGAATTATATGGCTGAAATTCTCATATTCATTGAATTATTCAATTCTCACCTTATTTATAGCTGAGTGGAATACAACCACAAAACCATACAATATGCTCATGCATAATTTTCCACTCCTTTGTTCACAGACATCAATATAATGTTCTGCATGGCCTCTTTATTTCGAATTATATCAAATTTTTTATATCAAGAATACTGGATATATTTGTGATTCCTTAGAGACTTTTTATTTCCCTTTCTTTTTTACATTTTTAAAATTTATTTTGGTTTTTCAAGACACGGTTTCTCTGTTTAGTCCTGGCTGTTCTGGAACTCACTCTGTAGACCAGGGTGGCCTCCAACTCAGTAGTCTGCCTCCCTCTGCCTCCCAAGAGCTCAGAATAAAGGCCTGTACCACCACCACCTGTGTTAAATGTTTTTTTTCTTGAATCTTTATCAAAAGTTTTCAACCAATTATCATCCATTTAATAAAAATAATTGATTGGATAATGTTTCTATGAAATATTTCCATTGGTTATTGTGCAAAGCCTTTACTTGCACAAATATTGACATAGAGTTGGACTATTTGACATACGCCATAGAAGATCTTTACATAATAACTGATTTTGGAGTATGTAGGTACAATAGAGCAGAATTTTCTTTGTCTTTCTCAGTACAAATGGTAGTACAAAAGCAGTTGTTTTCATCATGTCCTATCAAATATTATGCAATAAAGGTTATAGAGGAATTCAATTGCTGAAATGCTTATATTCATTGAATTGTTCTATATTCACCTATAAAAGCTGTTATCATTTTGAGTTTTTCTGAACAAAAACAAACAAACAAAAAATTCAGGTGATGATCATGGTTTGGCAGTTTCTTCTATATTTTTACCCTCTTATTGTACTTGTACTAGATGGTTAAGCTGCTATCATATTTCTTTAGTCAACTTCTATTGATCTAAACATACAGGCTTGTGAAATAACCATTTTCAGAGTTGAGCTCTTGGCATTTCCATCTTAACTCCTCCTGTAACATGGAAACGCAGCTCCTGTTATGTCCTATGTCTGAATATGTGGCAAAGTCTAGGTTTGCTTTCATGAGTTATATCAAAGTTTTCCCCTAGAGTGTAAACAATATCACCCAAATTTCATCAATGGCTATCTCTTGAATCACAATAATATGAACCATGCATGCCCAGTTGTAAAAGTTACTTTCCACATAAATTTTAGGGCAAGACATCAATATATTCCCCAATTTCACCTTTTATATTTTACTGTCACATATTTAACTTCCATACCATTTTTTAATATCTGTGATAAATTAGGACTTATTATTAAGTGATTATAACACTTTTAAAAGGGCCACTCTGAGTTCTAATAATTCTGTGAAATCATAGTTACATAACATCCTATTTTCACCATGTGTCCTAATACAATACCAATTACTTGCAATTTTATTTTTGGCATTGGAGCTTTAATAAATAAAAATTATCACACTTTCTTGTACTTCCAAACATTCCTGTTGTTTCTCCTGGATAAGTTTTTCTTGAGAGCAGGGAAATATTAGCAGCTGGGCACTTTCACTAATTCCATTAAACCTTAACTCTAGTTGTTCACAGACAAAAGGTTTAATTTCTGTTTTGATAACTTCAATGATAATACCTTGATTCGAACGGAAACAGGCTAAAATCCATTCAAGATAATTCAGTAGCTGATCTTTTGTACCTAAGGGCAAAGGACAATAAATTCAATTAGTGATTTTTATATCATAGAGTTTGGTAGTAAAGAGTAAGATGCTTAACTTTCCCCAATTCTAGAGCAGCACTGCCAGCAGTTACATGCATTAGATTTGTAAACTTGATTGAAAGAAATCTGCCTGCTTATTCTTTTCTGGTTGACAAGAGGAAAATGGTCAGTACATTTTGCTGTGTTGCCTACAGCTTGGTCCCATTTCATTTTCTGATGGCAGGAAATGTTCTGGTGTCCCTCTCTTGGATCTATACTCACTGTTCCAATAGTAACCCTTCCCTCGTCAAGAGAATACACCCTCAACAACACTTTGAATAAGAAGCTTTTTTTTCTGATATAAAGCAACCATTATCATTGCCCTTAGAATTTACTTGTTCACAATTATGTTCCTAATGACTAAATTTCCCACAATAAAAGTACCAGAGAATTTAAGACCACAGGCCTAGAGCTTCATATGCAGAATATCTTTGTTTATGATCCTGTAACTCTATGAGTAGGCATTTACGTATTACTGATATATAGGTATAGGAAGACATAGCAAATTTGCATGCTACATATCAGAACCAATATCTGTTTTATCCCTCTCCATTTGTTCATAAGTGGTTCCTAGGCCTTTAGATTTCTACTAAGTTTTTGTCATAAGATATTCATATTTTCAAACACCAATTTCCTCATCCTAACCTGCCTTGCATCTGGTATTCAAGTCATCAGGTGTAACATTAAAACCAATATAATGTTATAATCAGTGAAGTTTTCTACAGAACTTGTATAATCTTTGTAAATAAGGTGGGAAAGCTTTTTTGCAAGAACTTAAAGATACAAAGCAAAAGTATTCTTTCCATTTCAGCATGATTGAATTGAATTGAATTTGAATTTGTATAGCAGAGTATAGCACTTGACCTACCAAATGCTCTCTCAGTATCTTCATTCAATTTGGTCTGATTCATGTATTAATATTACCAGCTGGTACATAGCACATCATATTTTAGTGTAATTGCCCCTATAATCCAGTTGTCACATTCATCTTTCGGTGAAACTAGCAAATCATTTTGTTTAATTTGTCCACTATATATCACATCTTTATTGCATGATCTCTTAAAGAACTCAACCTAAACAAAAACGTAAGAAAATATGTATATCTTACAGTACAAAGTTAGTAGAAATCTGAAGGTCTAGTCATTCAAATACAGCAAAGCTTTGTCAACCTCTCAAAGGTCACTTCATTACATGGTGCATGGCAAAACTAGTGATGTTCAGAGCAAGAATCGAATTATCTTTATATACGTGGTTCTATAAACAACTTATTCACAACATTTTAACCTGATTATGCAAAGCCTATACTCCACAAAGTGGAAAAATCATGATATCTGTAGTTTGGCTGTCTATCAGTTAAAATTATAACTTCCTTTTGCATTCAAATAATGCTCTAAATATTTAAATTCTATGATTTATATCTGAATTAAACACCACAAACGATCCAAAACATATGTTCATATACACTGTTCCACTCCTCAGTTTACAGATATCAAATGCAGTCTTCTGCATGGTCATATTAGATTGAGTTATATTAAACTTTCATATCCAGCATACTGGAGTATTTGATTCCATAAATATTTTCTCTGAAGAATCTCAGTAAGAAGTTGCCAACAAAATAACATCCATATAATAAAACTAATTGACAGGAGAATTTATCTATAAATTATGTTTGGTAGTTATTGCACAATGTCTTTTCTTGCTCAAATATTGACATAGAATTTGACTATTTAGCATTCTCCATAGAAGTCCTTTCCTCTACTATCTGTTTATGAGTTAAGTAGGTAGAATAGAGTAGAATTTTCTTTGTCTTTCTCAGTACAAATGGTAGTAAAAATGCAATTGTTAAATAATTTTTGTCAAATACTAGCTAATAAAGTTTGTAGAGGAATTCCATGGCTGAAATTCTCATATTCATTGAATTATTCTATTTTCACCTCATTTATAGCTGAGTTGAACCCAACCATGCAACCATACAGTATGCTCATGCACAATTTTCCACTCCACTGTTCACAGACATCAAATATAATCTTCTGCATGGCCTCTTTATATTGAATTATATCAAATTTTCATATTGAGAATACTGGGTGTATTTGTGGTTCCTTAGAGACTTTTTCTTTTAATTTTTGTTTTCTTTTGGTTTTTGTTTTTGTTTTGTTTTTAGTTTTTCAAGACAGATTTTCTGTGTAGTCCTAGCTCTCCTGGAACTCACTCTGCAGACCAGGCTAGCCTCAAACTCAGTTGTCTGCCTGCCTCTGCCTCACACGTTCTTGGATTAAAGGCATGCACAACCACCTACCAGCTTAATTTTTTTTCCTGAGGAATCTTTATCAAAAGCTTCCAACCAATTATCATCCATTGAATAAAGCTAATTGATTGAATAATTTTTTCTATGAATTATTTCCAGTGGTTAATGTGCAAAGCCTTTTCTTGCACAAATATGGACATAGAGTTAGACTATTTAACATACCCCTTAGAAGATCTTTACCTAATATCTGTTTTTTGGTGTAAGTAGAAGGTACAATAGAGCAAAATTTTCTTTGTCTTTCTCAGTACAAAGTGTAGTACAAAAGCAGGCTTTTTATTAATTTTCTATCAAGTATTAGGCAATAAAGGTTGTAGAGGAATTCCATTGCTGAAATGCTCATATTCATTGAATTGTTCTATATTCCCCTCTAAAACTTTTTAAAATTTTGAGTTATTCTTTATAAACAAACAAACAAACAAACAAATGCAAGTGATCTCCATGGTTTGGCAGATTAATCTATATATTTACCCTCTTATTGTACTTGTACCAGATGGTTAAGCTGCTATCATATTCCTTTAGTAAACTGCTATTGATCTAACTATACAGGCTTGTGAGATAACTATATTCAGAGTTGAGCTCTTGGCATTTCCATCTTAGCTTCTCCTCTAATATGGAAACACTGCTCCTGTTATGTCTTGTGATTGAACGATTGCCAAAGTCTAGGGTTGCTTTTCATGAGATATATCAACGGTTTCCCCTAGAGCATACACAATTACACCCAAAATTTCAACAATGGATATCTCTTGAATCACAATAATATTAATCATGCACCCTCAGTTTTAAAAGAAACTTTCTGCATAAATTTATGGACAAGACATCAACATATTCCCCAATTTTAACTTTTATGTTCTATAGTCACATATTGATCTTCCATAACTTTTTTAATAATCTGTGATAACTTGCATTCCAATTGTTTTTGAGGGTGTATTGTTTTGATGAGGGAAGAGTTACTATTGGAACAGTGAATGTGAATCCAAGAAAGGTACACCAGAACTTTTCTGTCCAACAGTAAATCAAATGGAGACCTAGCTTTAGGCAACACAGCAAAACGTCCTGACCATTTTCCTATTGTCAGCCAGAAAAGAATAAGCAGGGAGAAATGTCTCAATGAAATTTACAAATCTAATGCATGCTACTGCTTGCAGTGCTGCTCTAGACTTGAGAAAAGTTACATTTATCAAAATTTCACATCCAGCATACTGGAGTACGTGATTCGGTAAAGATTTTCTCTGAAGAATCTCAGTAAGAAGTTGCCAACAAAATACCATCCATGTGATAAAGCTAATTAACTGGAGGATTTATCTATAAATTATATTTGGTAGTTATTGCACAATGTCTTTTCATGCTCAAATATTGACATAGAGTTTGACTATTTACCATTCTCCACCGAAGCCATTTCCTCTGATATATGTGATAATTATGTACAATAGAGCAAAATTTTCTGTCTTTCTCAGTATAAAAGATAGTGAAAAAGCAATTGTTCCCATCATTTTCAATCAAGTATTATTTAATAAATTTTGTAGAGGAATTCCATGGCTGAACTGCTTGTAATCATTGAATTATTCTATTCTCACCTATAAAATCTATTAACTTTTTCAGTTTTTTTAAATAACAAATGCATGGGATGTCCATTGTTTGGCAGACCCCTCTATATATTTTGAATTAAGCTGTACTTGTTCCTGATGGTCAACCTCCTGTCATATTTATTTTTTCAAGAGCCATTGATCTACCCACACAGCCTGGTCATATAACCTTTATCAGAATAGAACACTTAACATTTCTCGCATGGCTCCTCCTTTAATTTGAAAACTCTGTTCCTGTTATATCTTGGTATTGGAGAATTGGCAAAGCCTGGGGTTACATTTAATGAGATATATCAACATCTTCCCCCATAGGATCCACAGTATCTCCTTAAACTTCATCAAATGCTATGTCTGGAATCACAATAACATTAACTGATTTTTTGTTGTAAAAAAAAAATCATTTTCCCATAAATTTAGAGTCAAGTCCTTCACATAAGGCCCCAACTTTCACATTTTACCTTCTATTTTCACACATTTATCTCCTCATATACTTTTTTTTAATACATGATAAATGACTACTTCCTATGAACTGAGTACAAGCCTTTTAAAGGAGCCATTCTGATTTCTTAGATGTGGTGGGACCTTCGAGGGAAAGTGGACAGGGGTGAAGAAAAGAGTGTAGGGTCAGGGGAACCTGAGCTGGTCTTGGATGAGGGAAAATGACTGAAGAGCTACTGGCCAGCAGCAAGAATGAAAAGAGGCAACCTCATAAGATAGGGGGTTGGAAGGACCCTTGAGAATGCACCATAGACCTGGGAGGTGAATGACTCTCGGAAATCAAAGGGAGGGACCTTATATGAAAGACCTGACAGTAGGGACATGGAACTTATAGAGCCCACCACCAGCAGGAAGACAGGGCAACAACTGAGGGAGACTGGGTTCATCCCACAGTCAAAACTCTGACCCATTATTGTTCCGGTCTGAGATTTACAGGAATGGAAAAGGAGAGAAACCTGAAGAAAAGAAGATCCAGAGACAGGCCCAAAGTGGTATGGAGCTCATGGGGAGGCATAACTGTATTACTGAGGCTATGGAGCACTCAGAAAAAGGGACCAATACTGCATCCTGGAAGACTCAACTGTGGATTAAAAATGGTGTCCTGAGTCTGGCCTAGCGTTTTGGCCATTGGGCGAGGTGGGCCTTTGGAAGTCTGAATGGGTACTCCCCACACATCTGCTGGGCAGGCTTCAGGCTGTGAGTATCAATGGGAACCTACTCTGGTTGGGGGGAAGGTAGTTTGAGGCTCCTGCAGAACTGCTGGAATTGGCTTCAGGTCCCTAGGCCTACACAGAGGTATAGAAGAACAGTTTCTTGTTCTTGGATACCAGAGGTGCTGCTGGCTGTTTTGGAAGAGATGAGAATGGTGTGTGGGTCCCTGGGGCTGTCTGTAGCCCAGGGCTGAAGGGAAAAGGGCAGGAGGAGGGATCTGGTTGGTTACTCTGGGGAGAATAGACTTTGGCATGCTATTTTGGCTGCTTGACTTGGGGGAGTCCATGTCTGGGATTTCAATGAGTCCTTTTGTTGGAGGTTATACTCAAGACACTTTAGAGGAAGACCTGTTCAACTGCTCCAGTAGAGCAGATCCCACTGAGAGGGAGTCCTTGGTTTTAAGGGATTTATTTCAGAAAGGCTAAGAGAGGGAGAATGTAGGGAATTAGAGGCCAGCCATGGCCACGTGCATAGAGGGGGAAGGGAATCCTGAGAGAGGGGTAGCAAGAAGGCAAAAGTAAGACTGTAAGAGTATGAGAGTAAGAGCAAGTAAGAGAGAAAGGAGGGTCAAGAAGCAGCTTTTATAGAGCATCAGGCCTACCTGGCTGTTGCCACATAAACATGGTAGAAGCATACCTTGCTGTTGACGGGTAACTGTGGGGTGGCATCCAGACAGAATACCAGGACCGTGGGGCATTGCCCTAGGTGACTGATGGCAACAGAACTTTTGAGCTGGGGCCTCGTGTCAGGAGCCCTTCCTTGCCAAGTTATCTGTTGGGACTCTGGGGTTTAAACCTAGTTCAACCTAGTTTTGAACAGACTGCCTTTCATGGTCCCACACCCAACCAGCAGGTGAAAGAGTCAAATGCAGATATTTATACCCAACCAATGGACAGAAGCAGCTGATGTTGTTGTTGTTTTTCTTGTTGTTATTGTTGTTGTTTTTATTTTGTTGATTTAGGGAAGGCTGAAATAAGCTAAGTAGAGGAAGAGCAATCCTGTAGGAGGACCAGCAATCTCAATTTATCTGAACCCCCAAAATCTCACAAACACTGGGCCAAAAATCAGGCAGCATAAACCAGCTGATATGAGGACACCAAAACACATACCGTAGGGGACTGCCATATTTGTGTTCATTCAGAAATGATAAACCAAATCATCAAGAGACTGGAGGCACCAGGGAATTTAGAGGTCAGTTGGTGTGTGGGGTGGGAACATCTACATAGAGATAGGTTGGTGGGGAGGAGTATAGGATATGGGACAGTCAGAGGGTGGATGGGGTGGGGTAATAAAATACGGAGCATAAAATATTAATGAATTAACGAATTAATTAATTAATTTAAAAATTTTCTGTGAAACATAGTTCCATAAGCTCCTATTTCCACCATGTCTCATATTTCAATACCACTTACTTGCAATTTTAATTTTGGCCTCTGATCTTTAACAACTGAAAATTAACACACATTCTTATACTTTCAAATACTACAGTTGTTTCTTCTGGATATAGTAGCAGCTGGGCAGATTCACTAATACAATTTAACTGTATCTCTTGTTTTTCAGACATCAAAGGTTTAATTTTTCTAATGATATCTACAATGATAATACCTTGATTCACACTGGAATTTTGAAGGATCACATAAATTCTATCCAACAACAAACCTTTTGTCTCTAGGGAAAAAGACAAATTAAATTCAATTAGTTATTTTTATATCACTAAGTTTTGGTAGGATAGAAAAAGATAATTATCTTTTGCCAAGTCTATGGCAGCACTGACAGCAGTAGAATGCTTTAAATTTGAATAACTTCATTTAGGTATTTCTGCCTGCTCATTATTTTCTGGCTGACAAGAGGCAAATGGCCTGTACTTTTCACTGTCTAGTCTCCAGTTAGGTGTGAATTTCATTTTCGGATGGCAGGCAAAGACAATGTGTGCCACTCTTGGAACTATACTCATTATTCCAATTGTAATGCTTCCCTCATCAAATGAACACCCTCACAAAAACACTCTGAAGATGAGGATTTCTTTATGATTTATACCTAGGAATATCATTTACCATAGAGTTGAAATGTTCAAAATTGTGTTAAACATGTTGAAATTTCCCACAAGAAAAGTACGAGATGACCAGAGATATAGAGTGGCCTGTTCACAATAAATTTATATAAGATCCTGTTTCCTGCAACTGAATCACTAATCATTTACATACAGGTGATTTGTAGGTACAGGATGATTTAGCAAATTAGCAGGTTACATATAAGAACCCAATCAGTTTTATCTCTCTCCACAGCCCTATAGGTGTTGCCATAGACTTTATTGGTCGAAAAACTTATTAGTCATAAGATTTTCACATTTCAAACAGCAAGGTCCCAATTAAAACCTGCCCTGCATCTGGTTCTCATATGATTAGGTTTACAACTAAAACCAATATGAGATTATAATCAATGAAGGCTTCTACACAGCTGTATAATCTTTGCAAATAAGGTCGAAAATTTCTGTGCTCCTGAAACTTCCCAGGAAACTTAAAGCTGCAAAGCCACATTGTTCTTTCAATTTCAGCATGGCAGAATTGAGTTTGAGTCTGGATAGCAGAGTATTGCCCTTGAAGTAACACCTGCTCTCTGAGTATCTTGATTCCAATAGTTCTGCTTTATGTATCTTCATTACTGCCTGATACATAGAAGTTGATATGTTAGTGAAAATGTCCATAGAATGCCAGCTGCCAAATTTTTCTTTGGATAAATTGAGCAAACCACTTTCTCTACATGTACCACTTTATATCCCATCTTTATTACACTAAGTTTTTAAGAACTCAACCTACATAACAATGTAAGTCATTCATATCTGCCAAAGCCTTTTCTACCTATCAAAGGTGACATCATAGAGTGGGTCTCAGCAAAACTATTGATATTCACAGCCAGAATCTAATTACTATTATATTTGGGATTCTATAAACACCTTATTTAAAACATTGTAAACAGTCTATGTAAACACTCTTATCCACAAAGAGGGAAACCATGTTATCTGTACTTAGGCATTGTACCAGTTAAAATACTAATTTTATGTTGCATTCACCTTATGACCTAAAAATTAAAATTCTATTATTTATAGCTGAGTTAAACAACATGATGCATCAATACCATATGCCATGTACACATTTCTATTCCTCTTTTCACAGACATCAAACATATTCTTCTGCATGGTCATTTAAGATTGAGTTAGATCAAATTTTCACATTTGTCAAAAGCCATGAATCGATCAATACAGCCTTGTGAAGAAACCATTTTCAGAGTACAGCTCTTGCTATTTCAGTCATGGCTCCTCCTTCAACTTGGAAACTTTCATCCTGTTATGTCTTGTGATTGAACAACTGGCAAAAACTGGGGTTGCTTTTCAAGAGATATATCAACATCTTCCAACAAAGCATCCAGAATATCATTCTAAATTTAATTAGTGGCTATCTCTTGAATCACAATATTATTAACCATGCAAACCACTGTTGTAAAAGATAGCATTCCCAGAAATTTATGGGCAATTCATCTGCATAAGCCCCAACTTTAACATTTCACTTTCTACTCTCACACGTTTTATTCCTCATACCATTTTTTTTTTGATCAGTGATACCTAAGCACTTACTATGAACTGAGGATAAACCCTTTAACAGGGCCATTCTGAGATTTAAGATTTCTGTAAAATCATAGTTACATAATCACCTGTTTCCACCATGGTTTTTATTTCAGTACCATTTACTTGTAATTTCAATTTTGGCCTCTGATCTTAAACAACTGAAAATTAACACATTTTCTCGTGGTTCCAAACATTCCTGTTGTTTCTCCTAGAGTAATTTTGCCCTAGAGCAAGGGTTATAGTAGGAGCTGGGCAATAATAATAATAATAATAATAATAATAATAATAATAGTAATAATAATATCATTACACTCTATCTCTAGTTTTTCAGAGACTAAAGGTTTAATTTCTCTTTTGATATATTCAATGATGATACCATTTTGCACACTGGAACTTTGAAGAATCAACTGAATTCTTTCCAAGAGTAAATCACTTGTCTCTATTGGGAAAAGATAAAAACACAATTAGTTATTTTTATATCATTGTATTTGTTAGGACAGAGTAAGATGTTTATCTTTTCCAAGTCTAGAGCAGCACTGACTGCAGTAGCATGCATTAGACTTATTTAATTTCATTGAGATATTTCTGGCTGAAAACAGGCAAATTTAATTTACTTTTCACTGTGTGGATGTCAGCTAGGTCCCCATTTCATTTTGTGATGGAAGAAAACGTTCTCTTTTACCTCTATTGGATCTATACTCATTGCTCCAATAGTAACCCTTCCCTCATCAAATAAACACACCCTCAAGATCACTCTGGAAAAGTAGCATGATACATATCAATATCAATTTTCTCCCTCTCCTCTTTCTATAGGTGGTGCCTAGGCCTTTAATGGTCTACGAATTTGTTTGTCATAAGATATTCACATATTTTAAACACCAAGTTCCCTATGAAAATCTGCCCTGCATCTGGTACTCATATATTTAGGTTTACCACTGAAACCAATGTAAGGTTATAATCAGTGAAGGCTTCTACAGAGCTTGTATAGTCGTCGTAAATAAGGTAGGAATTTTCTTTGCTCCAGAAACTTTTCTCTGAGAACGTAAAGCTGCAAAGCAACGTTTGTCTTTCCTTTTCAGCATGGAAAAATGTGTCTGTCTCAACTTGGAAATCAGAACGCTGCCCTTAACCTCACACCTGCTCTCTGAGTATCTTAATACCACGTGTTCTGCCCTATGGATCTATATTCCTGCTTGACACCTAGAATTTGATATTTTAGTGGAAAAGTCACTACATGCCAGCCTTAATATTCACCTTTGGTGAATCTAGTGCACCCCTTTGTCTACTTTGTATTTTATATATCCCATCTTTATTGCATAAAGTTTTTATGAACTCTACCTAAATAACAATGTAAATCATTCAGATCTGTCAAAGCCATTTCTACCTCTTAAAGATCACATCATACCATGGGGCTTTGCAAAATTAATGTAATTCTTAGCCAGAATCTAATTATCTTTACATTTGTGGGTCTATAAACAACTTATTAACAACATTGTAACCTGTCTATGTAAACACTCTAGTCCACAAGTAGTAAAATCATGATATCTGTAGTTCAGAGTTATATTAGATAAAATATTAATTTCCTGATGCATTCACATTATGTCCTAAAAAGAAAAATTCTGTTACTTATACCTGAATGAAACACTACCATGAACTCATACCATATGCTCATGTACACTTTTCTACCCCTCTGTTCACACACATCATATACAGTCTTCTGAATGGCCACTTTAGATTGAGTTATATCAAATTTCCACATCCAGCATATTGGAGTGGTTTGTGATTCCTTAAAGATTTTCTCTGAAGAATCTACGTCAGAAATTGCCAACAAAATACCATCAATATAGTAAAAGCAATTGATTGGAGAATTTATCTACAAATTATATCTGGTGGTTATAACACAAATCATTTTCTTGCACAAATATTGACATAGAGTTTGACTATTTAACATTACCCATAGAAGACCTTTCCTCTGATTATGATTATGATTATGGTATACAAGTAGGCACAATAGAGCAAAATTTCCTTTATTCTTCTCAGTACTAAGGGTAGTAAAAAAAAAAGCAGTTTTTAAATCATTTACTACCAAGTACATAGGTAATAAAGAATGTAAAGGAATTCCTTGGCTCTAATGCTCATATTTGTTGAATTATTCTATCCTCACCTCTAAATTATGTTACCATTTTCATTTTTTCCTTTTAATTGAATATCAAATGCAGGGGATGGCCCTGGTTTATCAGGCTCCTCTGAATATATTGACTCTATATGCACTTGTTCCAGATGTCCAAGCTCCTACTATATTTAATTTGCCATGTGCCATTGCTCTATTCATAAAGCCTGGTGAGGTAATAATTTTCAGAGGAGAGATTGGTCCTCATTCATTCATTGGTCCTCATTTAATTTGGAAACTCTGTTAATGTTATGTCTTCTGATTGAAAATTGTCAAAGCCAGAAGTTGCTTTTCATGAGATATATCAGTAACTTCACCCAGGGCATCCACAATAAATTTCATCAGTGGCTATCTCTTGAATCACAATATTAATCATGTACCCTATTGTTGTAAAAGATCACTTTTCATAAATTTATAGGCACATCATCCACATAAGGCCCCAATTTTCACATTGTACCTTCTATTCTCACACATTTAACTCTTCAGACTGTTGTTTTTTTTTTTTTTTAATCTTTGATAACTAACTACTTTCTATGACCTGAGGATAAACCTCTTTTTTTAAATATATTTTATTACGTATTTTCCTCAATTACATTTCCAATGCTATCCCAAAAGTCGGCCATACCCTTCCCCCCACTCCCCTACCCACCCATTTCCAATTTTTGGCCCTGGCATTCCCCTGTACTGGGGCATATAAAGTTTGCATGTCCAATGGGCCTCTCTTTCCAGTGATGGCCAACTAGGCCATCTTTTGATACATATGCAGCTAGAGTCAAGAGCTCCGGGGGTACTGGTTACTTCATAATGTTGTTGCAGCTACAGTGTTGCAGATCTCTTTAGCTCCTTGGATATATTCTCTAGCTCCTCCATTGGAGGCCCTGTGATCCATCCAATAGCTGACTGTGAGCATCCACTTATGTGTTTGCTAGGACCCGGCCTAGTCTCATAAGAGACAACTATATCAGGGTCCTTTCAGCAAATGCTTGCTAGTGTATGCAATGGTGTCATCGTTTGGAGGCTAATTATGGGATGGATCCCTGGATATGGCAGTCTCTAGATGGTCCATCCTTTTGTCTCAGCTTCAAACTTTGTCTCTGTAACTCCTTCCATGGGTGATTGTTTCCAATTCTAAGAAGGGACAAAAGGTCCACACTTTGGTCTTCGTTCCTCTTGAGTTTCATGTGTTTTGCAAATTGTATCTTATATCTCGGGTATACTAAGTTTCTGGGCTAATATCCACTTATCAGTGAGTATATATCATTTGAGTTCTTTTGTGATTGTGTTACCTCACTCAGGATGATGCCCTCCTGGTCCAACCATTTGCCAAGGAATTTCATAAATTCATTCCTTTTAATAGCTGAGTAGTGTAAATGTGTACTCCATTGTGTAAATGTACCACATTTTTTGTATCCATTCCTCTGTTGAGGGGCATCTGGTTATTATAAATAAGGCTACTATGAACATAGTGGAGCATGTGTCCTTCTTAAAGGTTGGGATATCTTCTGGATATATGCCCAGGAGAAGTATTGCAGATCCTCCAGTAGTACTATGTCCAATTTTCTGAGGAACCGCCAGACTGAATTCCAGAGTGGTTGTACAAGCTTGCAATCCCACCAACAATGGAGGAGTGTTCCTTTTTCTCCACATCCTCGCCAGCATCTGCTGTCACCTGAATTTTTGACCTTAGCCATTCTGACTGTTGTGAGATGGAATCTCAGGGTTGTTTGATTTGCATTTCTCGGATGATTAATGATGCTGAACATTTTTTCAGGTGCTTCTCAGCCATTCGGTATTCCTCAGGTGAGAATTCTTTGTTTAGCTATGAGCCCCATTTTTTAATGGGGTTATTTGATTTTCTGGAGTCCACCTTCTTGTGTTCTTTATATATATTGGATATTAGTCCCCTATCTGAATTAGGATAGGAAAAGATCCTTTCCAATCTGTTGCTGGCCTTTTAGTCTTATTGACAGTGTCTTTTGCCTTGCAGAAGCTTTGCAGTTTCATGAGGTCCTATTTGTCAATTCTCGAACCTACAGCACAAGCCATTGCTGTTCTATTCAGGAATTTTTCCCCTGTGCCCATACATTCGAGTCTTTTCCCCACTTTCTCCTATAAGTTTGAGTGTCAATGGTTTTATGTGGAGTTCCTTGATCCACTTAGATTTGACTTTAGTACACGGAGATAGGAATGGATCAATTCGCATTCATCTACAAGATAACCACCAGTTGTGCCAGCACCATTTGTTGAAAATGCTGTCTTTTTTCCACTGGATGGTTTTAGCCCCCTTGTCGAAGATCAACTGACTATAGGTGTGTGGATTTATTTCTGGGTCTTCAATTCTATTCCATTGGTCTATGTATGTGTCTGTCACTATACCAGTACCATGCAGTTTTTATCACAATTGCTCTATAGTAAAGCTTTAGGTCAGGCAGGGTGATTACACCAGAGGTTCTTTTATCCTTGAGAAGAGTTTTTACTATCCTAGGTTTTTTTGTTATTCCAGATGAATTTGCAGATTGCTCTTTCTAATTCATTGAAGAATTGAGTTGGAATTTTGATGGGGATTGCATTGAACCTGTAGATTGCTTTTGGCAAGATAGCCATTTTTACAATATTGATCCTGCCAATACATGAGCATGGGAGATCTTTCTATCTTCTGAGATCTTCTTTGGTTCTTTCTTCATAGACTTGAAGTTACTATCATACAGATCTTTCACTTCCTTAGTTAGAGTCACGCCAAGATATTCTATATTATTTGTGACTATTGAGAAGGGTGCTGTTTCCCTAATTTCTTTCTCAGCCTATTTATTCTTTGTGTAGAGAAAGGCCATTGACTTGTTTGAGTTAATTTTATATCCAGCTACTTCACCGAAGCTCTTTATCAGGTTTAGGAGTTCTCTGGTGGAATTTTTAGGGTCACTTATATATACTATCATATCATCTGCATAAAGTGATATTTTGACTTCATCTTTTCCAATTTGTATCCTCTTGATCTCCTTTTGTTGTGGAAGTGCTCTGGCAAGGACTTCAAGTACTATGTTGAATAGGTAGGGAGAAAGTGGGCAGCCTTGTCTAGTCCTTGATTTTAGTGGAATTGCTTCCAGCTTCTCACCATTTACTTTGATGTTGGCTACTGGTTTGCTGTAGATTGCTTTTTATCTTGTTTAGGTATGGGACTTGAATTCCTGATCTTTCCAAGACTTTTATCATGAATGGGTGTTGGATTTTGTCAAAGGCTTTCTCAGCATCTAATGAGATGATCATGTGGTTTTTGTCTTTGAGTTTGTTTATATACTGGATTACATTGATGGATTTCTGTATAGTGAACCATCCTTGCATCCCTGGGATGAAACCTACTTGGTCAGGATGGATGATCGTTTTGATGTGTTCTTGGATTTGGTTAGTGAGAACTTTATTGAGTATTTTTTGCATTGATATTCATAAGGGAAATTGCTCTGAAGTTCTCTATCTTTGTTGGATCTTTTTGTGGTTTAGGTATCAGAGAAATTGTGGCTTCATAGAATGAGTTGGGTAGAATACCTTCTACTTCTTTTTTGTGGAATAGTTTGTGCAGATATGGAATTAGATCTTCTTTGAAGGTCTGATAGATCTCTGCATTAAACCCATCTGGTCCTGGGCTTTTTTTGGCTGGGAGACTATTAATGACTGCTTCTATTTCTTTAGGGGATATGGGACATATAGATCGTTAACTTGATACCGATTTTAATTTGGCACCTGGTATCTGTCTAGAAATTTGTCCATTTCGTCCAGATTTTCCATTTTTGTTGATTATAGCCTTTTGTAGAAGGATCTGATGGTGTTTTGGATTTCTTCATTATCTGTTGTTATTTCTCCCTTTTCATTTCTATTTTTTTTTTTAATTAGGATACTTTCCCTGTGCCCTCTGGTGAGTCTAGCTAAGGGTTTATCTATCTTGTTGATTTTCTCAAAGAACCAACTCCTCATTTCTTTAATTTTTGAATAGTTCTTATTGTTTCCATTTGTTTGATTTTACCCCTGAGTTTGATTATTTCCTGCCGTCTACTCCTCTTGGGTGAATTTTCTTCCTTTTTTTCTAGAGCTTTTAGATGTGTTGTTACGCTGCTAGTGTGTGCTTTCTTTAATTTCTTTTTGGAGGCACTCAGAGCTATAAGTTTTCCTCTTAAAATGCTTTCATTGTGCCCAAAGGTTTGGATATGTTGTGGCTTCATTTTCATTAAACTCTAATAAGTCTTTAATTTCTTTCTTTATTCCTTCCTTGACCAAGGTATCATTGAGAAAAGTGTTGTTTAGTTTCCACATGAATGTTGGCTTTCCATTATTTATGTTGTTATTGAAGATCAGCCTTAGTCCATGGTGGTCTGATAGGATGCATGGGAAAATTTCAATATTTTTGTATCTGTTGAGGCCTGTTTTGGGACCAATTATATGGTCAATTTTGGAGAAGGTCCCTGGAGGTGCTGAGAAGAAGGTATATCCTTTTGTTTTAAGATAAAATATTCTGTAGATATCTGTTAAGTCCATTTGTTTCATAACTTCTGTTAGTTTCACTGTGTCCCTGTTTAGTTTCTGTTTCCACGATATGTCCATTGATGAAAGTGGTGTGTTGAAGTCTCCCACTATTATTGTGTGAGGTGCAATATGTGCTTTGAGCTTTACTAAAGTGTCTTTAATGAATGTGACTGCCCTGGCATTTGGAGTATAGATATTCAGTATTGAGAGTTCCTCTTGGAGGATTTTACCTTTGATGAGTATGAAGTGTCCCTCCTTGTCTTTTTTGATAACTTTTGGTTGGAAGTTGATTTTATTCAATATTAAAATGGCTACTCCAGCTTGTTTTTTCAGACCATTTGCTTGGAAAATTGTTTTCCAGACTTTCACTCTGAGGTAGTGTCTGTCTTTTTCCTGAGATGGGTTTCCTGTAAGCAGCAGAATGTTGGGTCCTGTTTGTGTAGCCAGTCTGTTAGTCTATGTCTTTTTATTGGGGAGTTGAGTCCATTGATATTAAGAGATATTAAGGAAAAGTAATTGTTGCTTCCTTTTATTTTCGTCTTTAATGTTGGCATTCCGTTCTTGTGGCTGTCTTCTTTTTGGTTTGTTGAGGGATTACTTTCATGCTTTTTCTAGGGCGTGATTTCTGTCCTTGTATTGGCTTTTTTTCTGTTATTATCCTTTGAAGGGCTGGATTCGTGGAAAGATAATGTGTGAATTTGGTTTTGTTGTGGAATACTTTGGTTTCTCCATCTATGGTAATTGAGAGTTTGGCCGGGTATAGTAGCCTGGGCTGGCATTTGTGTTCTCTTAGTGTCTGTATAATATCTGTCCAGGCTCTTCTGGCTTTCATGGTCTCTGGTGAAAAGTCAGCTGTAATTCTGATAGGCCTGCCTTTATATGTTACTTGATCTTTCTCCCTTACTGCTTTTAATATTCTCCCTTTATTTAGTGCATTTGTTGTTCTGATTATTATGTGTCCGGAGGAATTTCTTTTCTGGTCCAGTCTATTTGGGGTTCTGTAGGCTTCTTGAATGTTCATGGGCATGTCATTCTTTAGGTTTGGGAAGTTTTTTGTATAATTTTGTTGAAGATATTTGCTGGCCCTTTTAGTTGAAATTCTTCATTCTCCTCAACTCCTTTATCCATAGGTTTGGTCTTCTCATTGTGTCCTAGATTTCCTGGATGTTTTGAGTTAGGAACTTTTTGCGTTTTGTATTTTCTCTGATTGTTGTGCTGATGTTCTCTATGGAATCTTCTGCACCTGAGATTCTCTCTTCCATCTCTTGTATTCTGTTGCCGATGCTGGCATCTATGGTTCCAGATTTCTTTCCTAGGTTTTCTATCTCCAGCATTGCCTCACTTTGCATTTTCTGTATTGTGTCTACTTCCCTTTTTAGGTCTTGGATGGTTTTATTCAATTCCATCTCCTGTATGGTCGTGTTTTCCTGCAATTATTTAAGTGATTTTTGTGCTTCCTCTTTAAGGTCTTCTACCTGTTTAGCTGTGTTCTCCTGCATTTCTTTAAGTGAGTTATTAAAGTCCTTCTTGATGTCCTCTACCATCATCATGATATATGCTTTTAAATCCAGGTCTAGCTTTTCAGCTGTGTTGGTGTGCCCAGGACTAGGTGGGGTGGGAGTGCTGCGTTTGGATGACGGTGAGTGGTCTTGATTTCTGTTAGTAGGATTCATATTTTTGCCTTTCGCCATCTTGTAATCTCTGGAGTTAGTTGTTATAGTTGTCTCTGGTTAGAGCTTGTTCCTCAGGTGATTATGTTAGCCTCTATCAGCAGACCTGGGAGACTAGATGTCTCCTTAGTTTCAGTGGTCAGAGTACTCTCTGCTGGCAAGCTTTCCTCTTGCAGGAAAGGTGCCGAGATATCTGGTGTTCGAACCTGCCTCCTGGCAGAAGTTGTGTTCTACTCACCAGAGGTTTTAAGATTCGGTGGAGGGTCCTGTGAGTACCTTGGGGGTGTCCAGAAACTCCGCGTGCAAGGAACCCTTGTGCTGGAGTGGACCGGAAGGGACTTGTGCCCCTGATCAGGCCGGGTTATCTGCTTCCCTAGTTAATGCAGTCTCAGGTCCTGTGTGATTGGATTGGAGCAGATGCTGTGTTCCACTCACCACAGGTCTTAAGATCCCGTGGCAGATCCTGTGTGGGTCCTTGCGGGTGTCCGGAAACTCCCTGGGCAAGGTACCCCTGAGTATAAACCTTTTAAAGGTACTATTCTATGTTCTTCTTTTTTAATGTTCTTTTTTTATTGGTTATTCATTTCATTTACATTTCCAATGCTATCCTAAAAGTCCCCCACATGCTACCCCACCCACTCCTCCACCCACCCACTTCCACTTCTTGGCCCTGTAGTTCCCCTGTAGTGAGGCACATAAAGTTTGCACGACCAATGGGCCTCTCTATTCTATGTTCTAAGATTTCCTTGAAATCATAGTTACGTAAGACCCTATTTCGACTATGACTCCTATTTTAATACCATTTACTTGCAATTTTACTTTTGGCCTTTAATCATTAACAACTGAAAATTAACACATTCTGTTGTACTTCCAAACACTCCTGTTTCTCCTGGTGTAGTATTGTGCAAGAGCAAGGGATATAGTAGCAGGTCTCATATTTCACTAAAACCATTTAACTGTATCTCTAGTTTTTCAGAGACTAAAGGTTTAATTTCTTTTTTGATATCTTCAATGATGATACCTTCATCCACAGTGGAATTTTGAAGAATCAACTGAATTCTTTCCAACAACACGTCTTTTGTTTCTAGGGAAAAAGACAAATAAATTCAATTAGGTATTTTTATATCATTGAGTTTTGGTAGGATAGAGAAAATATTTATGTTTTGCCAAGTCTAGAGCAGCACTGCCTGCAGTAGCATGCTAAAGCTTGTTTTGTATAACTTAATTGAGATGTTTCCGCCTGATTATTATTTTCTTGCTAACAAGAGGCAAATGGTCTGTACTTTTCTCTTGCCTTCAGCAAGGTCCCCACTTCATTTTCTGATGGCAGGAGAAAACCTGGTGTACCTCCCTTGGATCTATACTCGGTTTTGCAATAGTAACCCTTCCCTAGTCAAAGGAAAACATCCTCAAGATCACTTCAAGAAAGTGGTTTTCCTCTGATTTATACCTAGGACAATCATTGCCATTAGACTATAATTTTTCACAATTCTGTTCTAAGTGTCAATATTTATCATAATAAATAAAGAGATATTTTAACCACAAAGACTTAGAGTAGCTTGTTCACAATATCTTTATTTAATGATACTGTTTCCTGCAACTAAATTTCTAGGAATTTACACATTGGTGATATCTAGGTTTAGTATGACCTAACAAATTAGAATGTTACATATCAGAATCAATATCAGTTTTATCTTTCTCTACTTCTCCATAGGTGTTGCCTAGGACTTTAGTAGTCTACAAACTTGTTTTTCATTAGATATTGACATTTTCAAACACTAAGGTCCCTATCCAAGACTGCTTTGCATCTGATTCTCATATGACCAGTTATACCTCTGAAACCAGTATAAGGTTATAAAGAGTGAAGGCTTATACAGAAATTGTATAACCTTTGTAACTAAGGTAGGTATTTTCCTTTCTCTCAAAGCTTTTACTAAATAACTTAAAGCTGCCAAGCAACACTGTGCTTTCCATTTCATTGTGGTCTAATTGAGACTGAATTTGGATATCACTACATGGCCCATTGAACGATCACCTGCTCTCTCTCATCTTCATTCTACATATTCTGTTTCATGGATCAATATTCTTGTCTGGTTCATAGCATTTGATATTTTATTAAAAATGTCCCTAGCATGCTAGCTGACACATTCATCTTTAGGTGAACCTAAAAGAACCATTTGTCTACATTGTCCTCTATATATCCCATCTTTATCTCAAGTACTATTTAAGAACTAAAGCTAAATAAGAATTTAAGTCATTCAGATCTGTCAAAGACTTTTCTGTCTCTGAAATATTACAACAAACCATGTGTCTCAGCAAAAATAATGAAGTTCAAAGCCAGAATATAATAATCTTTATAGTTGGGGTTCTATAAACAAGTTATTTAAAACATTGTAACCTGTATATGTAAACACTCTAATACACAAAGTGAAAAATCATGGTATCTATACCTCAGCATTATATCAGTTAAAATATTAATTTCCTGTTGCATTCACCTTATGCCCTAAAAATAAAAATTCTATTATTTGTAGCTGAGATAAGCACCACAACTCATCCACACCATATGCTCATGTACACTTTTCTAATACTCTGTTCACAGACATCAAATATAGTAGTCTGCATGGCCACTTTAGATTGAATTATGTCAAATTTTCATATCCAGAATACTGGTTTATTTATGATCCTTAAAGTTTTTTTTTTTTTTCCAAAGAGTCTGTGTCAGAAGCTTCCAACCAATTTTCTTCCAGGTAATAAAACAAATTGGATAATTTATCTATAAAATATTTCTGGTGGTTGTTGCACAAAGTTTTTTCTTGGACAAATATTGACATAGTGTTGGACTATTTAACATACCCCTTTGAAGATCTTTACCTGATATCTGTTTTTGGAGTAAGTAGGTATAATATAGCAAAATTTTCTTTGTCTTTCTCAGTAAAATTTGTAGTACAAAAGCAGGTGTTTCTGTCGTTTTCTATCAAGTATTAGATAATAAAGTTTGTAGAGGAACTCCCTGGCTGTAATGCTCATATTCATCGAATTGTTCTATAGTCACCTTTAAAATCCGTTATCATTTTGAATTTTACTATTAAAAAAATAGCAAATGCAGGTGATGTCCATGGTTTGGCAGATTTCTCTGTATATTTACCCTCTTATGGAACTTTTATGGGATGATTGAGCTGCTATCATATTTCTTTAGTCAAGTGCTATTAATTTAAACATAGAGGCTTTTGAGGTAACTATTTTCAGAGTTGAGCTCTTGGCATTTCCATCATAGCTCCTCCTTTTACATGGAAACACTGCTCCTGTCATATCTTATGATAAAACCAGTAGCAAAGTCTGATAGTGATCTAACCATACAGGCTCGTGAGGTAACCATTTTCAGAGTTGAGGTCTTAGCATTTCCATCTTATCTCTTCCTTTAACATGGAAACATGGCTCTTGTTATGTCTTGTGATTGAAAATTGAAAAATCTAGGGTTGCTTTTCATGAGATATATCAACGTTTTTCCCTAGAGCATTCACAATATCACCCTAAATGTCATCAATGACTATCTTTTGTATCACAATAATATTAACCATGCACCCCAGGTGTAAAAGGTACTTTCCGCATAAATTTTAGGGCAAGACATCAACATATTCCCCAATTTCAACTTTTGTATTCTACTGTCACATATTTAACTTCCATATTTTTTTTTAATCTGTGATGATTTAGGACTTATTACTAAGTCATTATAAGCCTTTTAAAGGGACCACTCTGAGTTCTATGAATTCTGTGAAATCATAGTTACCTCCTATTTCCACCAACTTTTCTAATACAATACCATTTACTTGCAATTTAAATTTTGGCTTTGGATCTGTAACAAATAAAAAGTAATACTCTTTCTTGTACTTCCAAACATTCCTGTTGTTTCTCCTGGATTAGGTTTTCCTGAGAGCAGGGAAATTTTAGCAGCTGGGCACTTTCACTAAAGCCATTAAACCTTTTCTTTAGTTTTTCAGAGACCAAAGGTTTAATTTCTGTTTTCATAACTTCAATGAAGATTCCTTGATTCACACTGAAATTTTGAAAAATCAACTGAATTATCAACAGCAGTTGAACTTTTGTTTCTAAGGACAAAGGACAGTAAATTCAATTCCTGATTTTCATATCATAGAGTTTTAGTAGTAAAGAGTAAGATATTTACCTTATCCCAAGTCTAGAGCAGCACTGGCAGCAGTAGCATGCATTAGGTTTGTAAAACTTCAAGGAGACTTTTCTGGCTACTTATTCTTTCTGGCTGACAAGAGGGAAATGGCCAGTATTTTTTGCTCTGTTCCCTCCAGCTAGGTCCCCATTTCATTTACTGATAGCAGGAAAAGTCCTGGTGTACCTTTCTTGGATCTATACTCACTGTTCCAAGAGTCTTCCTTCTCTCATTAAATGAACACACCCTCAAAAAATACTTGGAATTAGAAGCTTGTTTCTGATTCATACCTAGGACAATCATTACCCTTAGAGTTTACTTTTTCACAATTATGTTCCTAATGACTAAATTGCCCACAATTAATGTACCACATATTTTAAGAACAGAGGCCTAGATTAGATTGTTCACAATGCCTTTGTTTATGATCCTGTTTCCTCTAACTGTATCAGTAGGCATTTACACATTAGTGATCTGTAGGTATTGGATGACCTAGCAAATTAGCATCTTACCAATATCAGAACCAATATCAGTTTTATCCTTCTCTGCTTGTCCATAGGTCATTCCTAGGCCTTTAGTTTTCTACTAACGTTTTTGCCATAATATACTCATAATTTCAAACACCAATTCCCTTATCCTAATCTGTCTTGCATCAGGTTCTCATGTTATTAAGTTTACCGCTGAATCCAATCAGTGAAGGCTTCTACAGAGCTTGTATAATCTTCGTAAAAAATGTGTGAATTACGCTTGCTCCCAAAGCCTTTCTCCAAGAACTTGAATATACAAAGCAAAATTGTTTTTCCATTTCAGCATGATTGAATTGAGTTTGAATTTGGATATCAGAGTATAGCACTTGAAATAACAACTGCTCTCTCAGTATCTTCATTCCATTTGTTCTGCTTCATGTATTAATATTACCAGCTGGTAAGTATCATGTGATTTTTTTAGTGTAATTGTCCCTAGAATGACAGTTGTCACATTCATCTTTGGGTGAACCTAGCAAAACATTTTGTCTACTTTGTCCTCTATATATCTCATCTTCATTGTATAAACTTTTTAAGAACTCAACCTAACAACAATGTAAGTCATAAACATACATCAAAACCTTTTCAACCTCAAAGATCAGGTCATTGCATGGGGCATGGCAAAACTAGTGAAGTTCAGAGCCAGAATCAAATTATCTTTAAATTTGTGGTTCTATATACAACTTATTTACAACATTTTTAAACTGATTATGCCAACACTCTAATCCACAAAGTTGAAAATCATGAAAATTTTAGTTTGGCAGTATATCAGTTAACATAAAAACTTCCTATTGCATTCAACTAATGCCCTAAAAATTTAAATTCTATTATTTATAGCTGAGTTAAATACCACCATCCAACCAAACCATATGCTGATGTACACTTTTCTACTCCTCTGTTTACAAACAGGAAATACTGTCTTCTGCATGGTCACATTAGATTGAGTAATATCAAACATTCACATCCAGCATACTGGAGTGGTTTGTGATTCCTTAAAGATTTTCTCTGAAGAATCTCAATCAGAAGCTGCCAACAAAATACCATCCATGTAATAAAACTAATTGATTAGAGAATTTATCTGTAAATTATGTCTGGTTGTTATTGAATAATGTCTTTTCTTGCACAAATATTGTCATAGAGTTTGAATATTTAACATTCTCCAAAGAAGACCTTTCATCTGGTATATGTTTATGTGGTAATTATGTATGATAAAGCAAATTTTTCTTTGTCTTTCTCAATACAAAGGTAGTAAAAAAGCAGTAGTTTTCATTATTTTTACCAAGTATTAGGTAATAAAGTTTGTAGAGGAATTCCATGGCTGAAATTCTCATATTCATTGAATTATTCTATTCTCACCTCTAAAACCTATTACCATTTTTTGTTTTTCACTTTTTATTTAAAAAACATATGCATGGGATATCCACTGTTTGGCAGAGTCCACTATATATTTTTACTCCAGCTGCACTTGTTCCTTTGGGTCAACCTCCTGTCATATTTATTTTTTCAAGTGCTATTGATTTTTCCATAAAGCCTGGTGATGTAACCATTATCAGTGAAGAGCTCTTAGCATTTCTGGCATGGATCCTCCTTTAATTTGAAAACTCTGTTCCTGTTATATCTTGTGATTGAAGAATTAGGAAACCCTGGGGTTACATTTCATGTGCTATATCAACTCTTCCCCCATAGGATCCACAGTATCACCCTAAATTTCATCAATGGATATGTCTAGAATCAAAAATAATATTAACCGTGTGCCTTATTATTGTAAAAAATCACTTTCCCATAAATTTAGTCAAGTCATTAAAATAAGGCAGCAATGTTCACATTTTACCTTCTACTCTTACACATGCAACTCTTAATATACTTTTTAATCTATGATAACTTACCTCTTCCTATGAACTGAGTATAAACCTTTTAAAGGAGCCATTCTGATTTCTAAGATTTGGTGGGACCTGGGTGGGAAAGTGGACAGGAGAGGCAAGGAGAGAGTGTGTGTTGAGGGAACATGTGATTGATTTGGGTGAGGGAAAAAGACTGAAGACCTGAGGGCCAGCAGAAAGTATGGAAACAGGCAACCTCATAAGATAGGGGTCAGAGGGAACCTCATGGATGCACCATAACCCTAGGAGGTGAAAGACACTCAGGAATCAAATGAAGGGTCATTATATGAAAGATCTGGCAGTAGGGAGAGGGAAGTTATGGAGCCCATCAGCAGCAGTAAGGCAGGGCAGCAACTGAGGGAGACTGTCCATCCCACAGTCAAAACTCTGACCCATTATTATTCCTGTCTGAGAGAATTATGGGGATGGAAATGGAGATGAACCTGAGGAAAAGAATTTCCAGTGACAGACCCAAAGTGGGATCCAGCTCAAAGGGAGACCTGAAACTACTATTGGGGCTATGGAGCACTCACAAAAAGGAACCTAGCATGACCACACGACAGAAAACCCAACTGTAGTTTAAAAATGGGCTCCTTTGTCTGGCCTAGTGCTTGGGCCACTGGGTGAAGCAGGACTTCGGAATCCTGAATGAGCACACCCCATACATCTGCCGGTAGATTTCAGGCTGGTAGCATCCATGGGACCTCAATCTTGTGTGTGTAGAGGAGCAATTTGAGTACACTGCAGAACTGCTGAAATTGGCTCCAGGTCTCCAGGCTTGCACAGAGGTCTAAAAGGACAGGTTCCTGCTCTTGGATACCAGAGATGCTGCTGGATGTCCTGGAAGAGCTGAGAATGGTGTGTGGGCCCTTGGGGCTGACTCTAGCCCGGGGCTGAAGGAAAAGGGAAGACAGAGGGCTCTGTGGGCTCTGGCTGATTACTGTGGAGAGGATAGACTTTGGTTTGCTCTGTGGGCTGCTTGCCTTAGTGGAATCCATGTCTGGAATTAGAGAGAGCCCTTTTGTTGAAGGTTATAATCACAGCTCTTTAGAGGAAGTCCTGCTCCACTGCTCTAGCAGAGCAGATCTCACTGAAAAAAAAAATGAGTCATTGGTTTTTAGGCATTTATTGTAGAAGGCACAAAGAAGCAGAAAGTAGGGAAGTAGAGGCCAGCATGGACACATAGACAGATGGGGGGAGGAAATGCTGGGAGAGGGAAGAAAAATGGCAAGAATAAAAGAGTAAGTGTAAGAAAGTAAGAGAAAGAGAGTAAGAGAGGGAGAAGGGGGCAAGCAGCACCTTTTAGAGAGGGTCAGGCCTACCTGGCAGTTTCCAGGTAAATATGGGAGAGGCATACCTTGCTGTTGACAGGTGACTCTAGGGGTGGCATCCAGACAGAATACCAGGACCTTGGGGCACCGCCTTAGGTGACTGATGGCCACAGAATTATGGAGCTTGTACCTTCTGTCAGGAGCCTTCTTTCTGGGAGCCTGACACACTTCCTTCCCTTGCTTACAAAGTTATCTTTTGGGTCTCTGGGGTTTAATCCTAGTTCAACCAGGGACCAGGCTGCCTTTCATAGTCCAACACCCAACAAGCATGTGAAATAGTCAGATGTAGATATTTGCACCCAGCCAATGGACAGAAGTAGGTGTCCCCTTTTGTTGAATTAGGGAAAGCTGTTAAAGGGTAAGAGGAAGGCTAATCCTGTAGGAGGACTGGATAAATCTCAATTAATCTGGACCCCCATAATCTCTCAACACTGGACCAACAAAAAGGCAGGATACACCTGCTGATATGAGGCCCAAAATACACATACAGTAGAGGAATGCTCTGTTTTTGTTCATTGAGATGAAGAACAAAAGCATCCAGAGACTGGAGGCACCAGGGGGTTTAGAGGTCAGTTGGCATATGGGTTGGGGACATCCATGTAGAGACATGGGTTGGTGTGGAGGTATGGGATGTGGAACAGTCTGAGGGTGAATGGGGTATGGGTGAATAAAATATGGAGTGTAAAAAAATTACTTACTTAATTAATTAGAAAAGATTTCTGTGAAACATAGTTACATAAGCTCCTATTTCCAGCATGCCTCCTATTTCAATATCATTTACTTGCAATTTTAATTTTGACTCTTATCTTTAAAAACTGAAAATTAGCACACTTTCTTATACTTCCAAATGTTCCAGTTGTTTCTATGGTAGTAACTTTGCAAGAACAAGGTATATAGTAGCAGCTGGGCAATTTCACTAATTCCGTTTTACTGTATCTCGTGTTTTTCAGAGAACAAAGTTATAATTTTGCTTATGATATCTTCAATGATGATACCTTGATGCACAATGGAATTTTGAAGAATCAACTGAATTTCTTCCAACAACAAATCTTTTGTCTCTAGGGAAAAAGGCAAATAAATTCAATTAGTGATTTTTATATGATTGAATTTGGTAGGATAGAATAAGATATTTACTTTTTGCCCAGTCTAGAGCAGCACTGCCAAAAGCAGCATGCTTTATACTTGTGTAACTTCATGGAGGTATTTCTGCCTGCTTATTATTTTCTGGCAAACAAGAGGCAAATTGCCTGTACTTTTCACTGTCTAGTCTCCAGATACGTTCCCATTTCATTTTCTGATGGTAAGAAAAGACAAGGTGTGCCACTCTTGGAAATACGCTCACTGCTCCAATAGTAACCCTTCCCTCATCAAATGAACACTCCCTCAAAAACATTCAGAAGAAGAGGCTCTCTTTATGATTTATACTTAGGAGTAATATTGTTGATAGAGTTGAAATTTTCAAAATTGTGTTCACATGTTGAAATTACCCACAATAAAAGTACCAGATGTTTTATGATCAGAGAAATAGAATGGCCTGTTCACAATAACTTTGTATAAGATCCTGTTTCCTGCAACTGAATCACTAATCATTTACACACTGGTGATCTGTAGGTACAGGATGATCTAGCAAATGGGCATGTCACATATCAGAACCAAAACAGTTTTATCCCTCTCCACTACACCATAAGTGTCACCGTGAACTTTATTGGTCAAAAAACATGTTTGTCATAAGATATTCACATTTTCAAACATCAAGGTCCCTATTAAAACCTACCCTGCATCTGGTTCTCATATGATTAGGTTTACAACTGAAACCAATATAAGGTTATAATCAATGAAGGCTTCTACAAATCTTGTATAATCTTTGTAAACAAGGTAGGAATTTTCTTTGCTCCTGAAGCTTTTCCTTGAAAACTTAAAGCTGCAAAGCCACATTGTTCTTTCTTTTTTTGTAAATAAATAATTTAATATCAAATAATTTGATAAATCTTTGGAAAAAGAAAACTTGCTGTCTTTAGCTATGGTGCTATTTCCAAGAATTCATCATCAAATCTGAGGTCATGAAGATTTTGTTCTAGCTATCTCCTAAGGACTTTGTAGCTTTGTATCTTTGATTCATGCTGTTACTTTCTTAGCATTCAATTTGGTAAAAGCCCACTTCTTCATTCAATCGTCATGGCATTTCTATTGAAAACCATTTGATCACACACTCATCTGTTGATTCTTGAGCCTTTATCTCACTCCATTGTTCAATATTCCTATCTTGATGCCAGTGTCATATTGATTGATAATTCTAACAAATATTAATATGCCCAAATGAATTGATTTGAAGTTGACTCTTTTTTAAGATAAGTTCTCCTAATCCCACAAAAAGAGGTTTCAGTGAGTCTTTGCTGGATGTTTCATTATATCTGTAAATTGCCTTAGATAGTATTGATATCATAAGCCTTCCATCCTATGGAAAGGGAACATGTTTTCACCTATTGGTATATTTTAAGTATGCTAGACTTTTTTTTATACTATTATCAGATAATTTCTTTATTTACATTGCAAATGTTATTGCCTTTCCTAGTTTCCCTCTGAAAAACATCTACCCCCTCTCCCTGTTCCCCAACCCACCCACTCCCATTCTTGGTCCTGGCATTTCCCTAATAGATCAGACACAGGACCAAGCACCTCTCCTCCAATAGATGATCGACTAGGCCATCCTCGCTACATATATAGCTAGAGCCACAAGTTCCACCCTGTGTTTTCTTTCAAGTTCCACGTTGTCTTTTGCCTTACAACTCTGGGGGTACTGGTTAGTTCATATTGGTGTTCCTCTTAAGGGGCTTCAGACCCCTTAAGGTCCCTGGGTACTTTCTCTGGCTCCTTCATTGGGGACCTTGTGCTCTGCCCAATGGATGACTGTGAGCATCCACTTCTGTATTTGCCAGGCACTGGAAGAGCCTCAAGGAAACTGCTATACCAGGCTCCTGTCAGTAGGAACTTGTTGGCATCTGCCTAATGGCTGGGTTTGGTGTTTGTTTGTGGGATGGACACCCAAGTGGGATAGTCTCTGGATGGACATTCCTTTAGGCTCTGCTCTGAATTTTGTCTCAGTAACTCCTTCCATGTGCATTTTGTTCCTCATTCTAAGAAGGAACAAAGTATCCAAACTTTGGTCTTCCTTCTTCTTGAGTTTCATGTGTTTTGCTAATTTTATCCTGAGTATTCTAAGTTTCTAGGCTAATATCCACTTATCAGTGAGTGCATATCATGTGTGTACTTTTGTGATTGGGTTACCTCACACAAGATGACAACCTCCAGTTCCATCCATTTGCCTAAGAATTTCATAAATTCATTGTTCTGAATAGCTGAGTAGTACTCAATTGTATAACTGTACCACATATTCTGATCCATTTTTCTGTTGAGGGACATCTGGATTCTTTCCAGATTCCGGCTATTATAAATAAGGCTGCTATGACCATTGTGGAGCAGTATACCTATTATAAGTTGGAACATCTTCTGGGTATAGGCCAAGGAGTATTGCTGGATCTTCCAGTAGTAGTATGTCCAATGTTCTGAAGAACTGCCAAAATTATTTCCAGAGTGGTTGTACCAGCTGGCAATTCCACCAGCAATGGAGGAGTGTTCCTCTTTCTACACATCCTCTCAAGCAGCTGATTTTACCTGAATTTTTTATCTTAGCCATTATGACTGGTGTGAGGTGGAATCTCAGGGCTGTTTTGATTTGCATTTCCATGATTATTAAGGATGTTGAACATTTTGTTAAATGCTTCTCATCCATTTGGTATTCCTCAGTTGAGAATTGTTTGTTTATCTCAGTACCCCATATTTAACAGGGTTATTTGATTTTATGAAGTCCAGCTTCTTGGGTCCTTTGTATATACTGGATATTAGTCCCTTATCTGATTTAGGATTGGGAAAGATCCTTTCCCAATCTGTTGGTGTCCTTTTTGTCTTATTGACAGTGTCTTTTGCCTTACAGAAGCTTTGCAATTTTGTGAGGTTCATTCTGTCGATTCTCGATCTTACAGCACAAGCCATTGCTCTTCTGTTCAAAAAATTTTTCCCTGTGCCCATATCTTCAAGGCTTTTCCCACTTCCTCCTCTATATGTTTCATTGTCTCTGGTTTTATGTGGAGTTCCTTGATTGACTTAGACTTGCACTTTGTACAAGTAGATAAGATTGGATCAATTCCCATTCTTCTACATGATAACCTCCAAGTTGAGCCAGCATAATTTGTTGAAAATGCTGTCTTTTTTCCACTGGATGGTTTTAGCTCTCTTGTCTAAGATCAAGTGACCATAAGTTTGTGGGTACATTTCTGGGTCTTCAATTCTATTCCATTGATCTACCTGACTGTCTTTTTACCTGTACCATGCAGTTTTTATCACAATTGCTTGAAGTTAGGCAGGGTGATTCCACCAAAGGTTCTTCTGATTTTGAGAATAGTTTTTGCTATCCTCATTTTTTTGTTTATTCCAGGTGAATTTGCAAATTGCCCTTTCTAACTCTGTGAAGAATTGAATTGAATTTTTGATGGGGATTGCATTGAATCTGTAGATGGCTGTCAGCAAGATAGCCAAGTTTACTATACTAATGAGCATGGGAAATCATTCCATCTTCTGAGATCTTCTTCGATTTCTTTCTTCAGAGACATTAAGTTCTTATCAGACAGATCTTTCAGTTCCTTAGTTAGAGTCTCACCATAGAATTTTATAATATTTGTGACTATTGTGAAGGATGTTGTTTCAATAATTTCTTTCTCAGCCTATTTATCCTTTGTGTAGAGAAAGACCACTGATTTGCTTCAGATAATTTTAGCTCCTACACTGAAACTGTTTATCAGGTTTAGGAGTTCTCTGGTAGAATTTTTAGGGTCACTTTTATACTATCATATCATCTGCAAATAGTGATATTTTGACTTCTTCCTTACCAATTTTTATCCCCTTGATCTCTTTTTGTTGTCTAATTCGTCTATCTAGGACTTCAAACACTATATTTAATTGGTAGGAAGAAAATGGGCAACCTTATCTAGTCCCTGAATTTAGTGGAATTGCTTCCAGTTTCTCTCCATTTAGTTTGATGTTGGCTACTGGTTTGCTGTAGATTGCTTTTATTATGTTTAGGTATGGGCCTTGAATTCCTGATCTTTCCAAGCTTTTATCATGAATGGGTGCTGGATTTTTTCAAATGCTTTCTCAGCTTCTAACGAGATGAATATGTGTTTTTTGTCTTTGAGTCTGTTCATATAATGGATTACATTTATGGATTTCCATATATTAAACCATCCCTAAATCCCTAGAATGAAGCCTAATTGGTCATGATGGATGATCGTTTTGATGTGTTCTTGGATTCCGTTTGCGAGAATTTTACTGAGTATTTTTGCATCTATATTCATAAGGGAAATTTGTCTGAAGTTTTCTTCTTTTGTTAGGTCTTTCTGTGACTTAGGTATAAGAGTAATTGTGGCTTCATAGAATGAATTGGGTAAAGTACCTTCTGTTTCTATCTTGTGAAATAATTTGAGGAGAATTGGAGTTAGGTCTTTCTGAAGGTCTCATAGAACTTTGCACTACACCCATCTGGTCCTGGGCTTCTTTGTTTGGGAGACTATTAATGACTGCTTCTATTTCTTTAGGTGATAAGGAGCTGTTTAGATCATTAATCTGATCCTGATTTAATTTTGGCACCTGGTATCTGTCTAGAAATTTGTTCATTTCATCCAGGTTTTCCAGTGTTGCTGAGTATAGCCTTTTGTAGAAGGATCTGATGGTGTTTTGGATTTCTTCAGGATTTGTTGTAGGGTATCCCTTTTCATTTCTGAATTTGTTAATTAGGATACTGTGCCTTTGCCCTCTAGTTCGTCTGGCTAAGGGTTTATCTATCTTGTTGGTTTTATCAAGGAACCAGCTCCACGTTTGGTTGATTTTTTTGTATACTTCTTTTTCTTACTTCTTCGTTGATTTCATCCCTGAGTTTGTTTATTTCCTGTCTTCTACTTCTCTTGGGTGAATTTGCTCCATTTTGCTCTACAGTTTATAGGTGCATTGTGAAGCTTCTAGTGTGTGCTCTCTCTGGTTTCTTTTTTCCAGTACTCAGCCCTATGAGTTTTCCTCTTAGGACTGCTTTCATTGTGTCCCATGAGTTTGAGTATGTTGTGGCTTCATTTTCATTAAACTCTAAAAAGTCTTTAATTTCTTTCTTTATTTCTTCCTTGAACAAGTTATCATTGAGTAGAGTGTTGTTCAGCTTCCAAATGAATGTTGTCTTTCTATTATTTATGTTGTTATTGAAGAATAGCCTTAATCCGTGGTGATCTGATAGGATGCATGGGATAATTTCAATATTTTTGTATGTGTTGAGGCCTATTTTGTGACCGATTTTATGGTCAAGTTTGGAGAATTTATCAAGAGGGGCTGAGAATAAGATATATCCTTTTGTTTTAGAATAAAATGTTCCGCAGATATTGGTTAAATCCATTTGTTTCATAGCTTCTCTTAGTTGCACTGTGTCTCAGTTTAGTTTCTGCTTCTGGGATCTGTCCATTGAAGAGAGTTGGGTGTTAAAGTTCCCAGCTATTATTGTGTGTGGTGCAATGTGTGCTTTGACCTTTGCTAAGGTTTCTGTAATGAATTTGGATGCCCTTGCATTTGGAGCATTGATATTTAGAATTGAGTGTTCTCCTTGGTAGATATTACCTTTGATGTGTATGCAGTGCCACTCCTTATCTTTTTCGTTAACTTTGTGTTGGAATTCAATTTTATTCGATATTAGAATGGCTACTTCAGCTTGTTTCTTAGGACCATTTGCTTTGAAAATTGTTTTCCAGTCGTTTTCTCTCAAGGTAGTGTCTGTCATTTTCCCTGAGATGGATTTCCTGTAAGCAGCAAAATGTTGGGTCTTGTTTATGTAGCCAGTATGTTAATCTATGTCTTTTATTGGGAAATTGAGTCCACCTATATTAACAGATATTAAGGAAAATTAATTGTTACCTCCTGTTATTTGTTGTTGTTGTTGTTAGAGTTGGGATTCTGTTCTTGTGACTATCTTGTTTTAGTTTAGTTGAAGAATTACTTTCTTGCTTTTTCTAGGGCATCATTTCTCTCCTTGTGTTGGAATTTTCCATTTATTATCATTTTAAGGGCTAGATTCTTGGAAAAGATATTGTGAAAAAATTACTTTTGTCATGGAATACTTTGTTTTCTCCATCTATGGTAATTGAGAGTTTTGCTGGGTATATAGTAGCCTTGCCTGGCACTTGTGTTCTCTTAGAGTCTGTATAACATTTAACCAGGATCTTCTGGCTTTCATATATTCTGGTGAGAATTCTAGTGTAATTCTGATAGGTCTGCCTTTATATGTTACTTCACATTTTTCCCTTTCTGCTTCTCATATTCTATCTTTATTTAGTGCATTTGTTTTTCTGATTATTACGTGTTAGGAGGAATTTCTTTTCTGGTCCAGTCATTTGGAATTCTGTAGTTTTCTTGTATGTTCATGGGCATCTCTTTCTTTAGGTTGAGAAAGTTTTTTCTAAAATTTTGTTGAAGATATTTACTGATGTTTTAGTTGAAAGTCTTCATTCTCATCTATACCTATTATCCTTAGGTTTGGTCTTCTCATTGTGTCCTGGATTTCTTTGATGTTTTTATTTCGAATCTTTTTGCATTTTGCATTTTCTTTGATCATTCTGTCCATTTTTTCTATGTAATCTGCACCTGAGATTCTCTCTTCCATCTCTTGTATTTTGCTTCCGATGCTCGCATCTATGCTTCCTGATTTCTTTCCTAGGATTTCTATTTCCAGAGTTGTCTCCCTTTGTGATTTCTTCATTGTTTCTACTTCTATTTTTAGATCCTGG
The DNA here is from genome assembly GCF_978045245.1 of Mus caroli. Classification (NCBI taxonomy): domain Eukaryota; kingdom Metazoa; phylum Chordata; class Mammalia; order Rodentia; family Muridae; genus Mus; species Mus caroli. The sequence continues at coordinate 43,076,009 of NW_028227261.1, read as the reverse complement.
ATGGTTTTGTTAAATTCTTTTACCTGGTTGGATGCGTTCTTCTGTATTTCTTAAAGGGAGTTATTTACTTCCTATTTAAAGTCCTCCATCATCATCATGAGAAGTGACTTTACAACTATATTATGCTTTTCTGGTGTGATGGTGTAACCAGGACTTGCTATGGAGGGAGTGTTTCGTTCTCATGGTGCCAAGTAACCTTGGTTTCGGTTGATCCTGTTCTTATGCTTGCCTCTTCCATCTAGTTATCTCAAGTGCCTGCTACCCTCAATATATCTGATTGGAGCTTGTCCTTCCTAAAATCCCGGTTGATTCAGTACTCTTCAGTGTCCATATTTCTCTGTGATCCTGTGATTCTGGGCTCCTGTGAACCTGAGATTCTGGGTGTGTCAGAGTTTATGGCAGTCAACCTTCTTCTGAGTCCCTGAGATCCTGGTGTGACCAAATTCCTGGTATCCTGGGGTCTTGGAATCCTACAATCCTGTGCATGTTACAGTGCCTGAAATTGGTGTCTCCTCAGGCGACGATGGGGCTTTCTAGTGTGTTTGAAACCAAGGTATAGCAGTACCGAGCAGAAGGAACCCCAGGCTCTGGTCATGAAGGGCTCCTGTGTCCTTGCTCCTGCTTTCACAGACCTACCACAATTGGTTTGGAACAGTTTTTGTGTTTCTCTCACCAATGATCCTAACATCCTGAGCATGCTAGAGCACCTGCAGAATGGACAGTCCTTTGGGGACCATGGGACCATCCACAGAGATCGTGGACAAGGTGGCCCAGAGCTGGTGGTGACCCCAAGGGCACATTGCTCTTTCCATTTCACAATGGTGAATTGAGTCTGAATCTTCATAGCAGAGTATTGCCCTTGACGTAACAACTGCTCTCTTAGTATCTTGATTCCACTAGTTCGGCTTCATGGATCACTATTCCTGCCTGATACATAGAATTTGATATTTTAGTGAAAATGTCCATTGACTGCCAGCTGTCACATTCATATTTGGATGAATCAAGCAGACCTCTTTTTCCACCAAGTTCCACCGTATATCCCATCTTTATTACAATAAATTTTAAAGAACTCAACATACATAACAATGTAAGTCATTCATATCTGCCAAAGCCTTTTCTACCTATCAAAGGTGACATCATAGAATGGGTCTCAGCAAAAATATTGATATTCACAGCCAGAATCTAATTACCATTATATTTGGGATTCTATAAACACCTTATTTAAAACATTGTAAACAGTCTATGTAAACACTCTTATCCACAAAGAGGAAAACCATGATATCTGTAGTTAGGCATTGTACCAGTTAAAATACTAATTTTATGTTGCATTCACCTTATGACCTAAAAATTAAAATTCTATTATTTATAGCTGAGTTAAACACCATGATGCATGCATCAGTACAAAATGTAGTTTTATAAAAGCAAGTTTTTAAATCAATTATTTTCATGTACTCAGGTAATAAAGAAAGGAAATAAAGAAAGAAAAATAACCCCATGGCTCTAATGCTCATATTTGTTGAACTGTAAAATCCTCAACTCTAAAATCTGTGTTTATTTTCAGATTTTCTTTTTTTAAAAAAAAATAACAAATGCAGGGGATGTCCATAGTTTGGCAGACTCCTGTACCTTTTGCTTCTAGTTGCACCTGTACCAGATGGTCAAGTTCCTAACATACCTATCAATACAGCCTTAGGAAGTAACAATTATAAGACTACAACTCTTGGCATTTCACTATCAAATCCTCATTAAACTTGGAAGCTCTCTTCCTGTTACATCCTGTGATTGAACAATTGGCAAAAAATGGTATTGCTTTTCATATGATACATCCACATCTTTCACCAAATCACCCATAATATCACCCTAAATTTCATCAGTGGCTATCTGTTGAATCACAGTAATATTTACCATGCAACACACTGTTGTAAAAGATAGCTCTCCCAGAAATTTATGGGCAAGTCATCTACATAAGGCCCCAACATTAGCATTTTACTTGCTACTCTCACATATTTAAATTCTCATACCATTTTTTTTTATTTAAATCTGTGATAACTTACCACTTCCTATGAACTGAGGATAAAACCTTCAACAGGATCATTCTGATATTTAAGATTTCTGTGAAATCATAATTACATATACTGCTCTTTCCACCATAGCTCTTATCTCAGTACCATTTTCTTGCAATTTTAATTTTGGCCTCTGATCTTAAACAACTGAAAATTAATTTTTTTTTTGTATTTCCAAATATTCCTGTTGTTTCTCCTAGAGTAGTTTTGCCCTAGAGTACGGTTTATAATAGGAGCAGGGCAATTCACTCATACCATTACACTGTATCTCTAGTTTTTCAGTGACCAAAAGTTTAACTTATCTTTTGATAAATTCAGTGATGATACCTTTTTGCACAGAGGAACTTTGAAAGATCAACTGAATTCTTTCCAACAGCAAATCTTTTGTCTCTATGGTGAAAAGACAAAAAATACAATTAGTTATTTTTATATCATTGAATTTGGTAGAATAGAGTAAGATGTTTATGTTTTGCCAAGTCTACAGAAGCACTGCCAGAAGTAGCATGCTTTAGACTTGTATAACTTTATGGACTTATTTCTGCATGCTTATTAGTTTTTTGGCAGACAAGAGGCAAATGGTCTGTACTCTTCACTCTCTAGTCTCCAGATACATCCCCATTTCATATACTGATGGCAGGAAAAGACAAGGTGTGCCACTCATGGTCCTACACTCATTGTTCCAATAGTAATTCTTCCCTCATCAAATGAACACTCCCTCAAAATACACAGAAGAGGCTTTCTTTATGATTTATACCTAGGAATAATATTGCCAATAGAGTTGAAATTTTCAAAATTGTGTTCCACATGTTAGAATTACCCACAATAAAAGTACCAGATGTTTTATGACCAGAGAAATAGAGTGGCCTGTTCACAATAACTTTGTATAAGATCCTATTTCCTGCAACTGAATCACGAACCATTCACACCCTGGTGAACTGTAGGTATAGGATGACCTAGCAAATTGGTATGTTACATATCAGAACCAAAACAGTTTTATCTCTCTTCACTATTCCATAAGTGTCACCGTGAACTTTATTGGTTGAAACACTTGTTTGTCATAAAATATTCATATTTTAAACACCAATGTCTCTGTTAAAACCTGCTGTACATCTGGTTCTCATATGACTAGGATTACAAATGAAACCAGTATAACTTTATAATCAATGAAGGCTTCTACAAAGCTTGTATAATCTTTGTAAATAAGATAGGAATTTTCTTTGATCCTGAAGCTTTTCCCAGGAAACTTAAAGCTGCAAAGCCACATTGTTCTTTCAATTTGAGCATGGCAGAATTGATTTAGAGTCTGGATAGCAGAGTATTTTCCTTGATATAGCAACTGCTCTCTGAGTATCTTGGTTATGCCTTGAGGATCACTATTCCTGCCTTATATATATAATTTGATATTTCAGTGAAAATGTTCATTGAATGCCAGCTGTCACATTCATCTTTGGATGAATTGAGCAGACCCCTTTTTCTACTTGGTCCACTGTATATCCCATCTTTATTACACTAAGTTTTTAAGAACTCAACCTATGTAACAATGTAAGTCATTCATATCTGCCAAAGCCTTTTCTAACTATCAAAGGTCATATCATAGAATGGGTCTCAGCAAAACTATTGATCTTTAAAGCCAGAATCTAATTAATATTATATTTGGGATTATTTAAACTCCTTATTAAAAACATTGTAAAAAGTCTATATAAACACACTTATTCACAAGAGGAAAATCATAATATTTGTAGTTAAGCATTTTATCAGTTAAAATATTTATTTCATGTTGCATTCAACTTATGCCCTAAAAATTAAATTCTATTATTTATAGCTGAATTTAACACACTACAGATCCATACCATATACTAATATACACACTTCTACTCCTCTCTTCACAGACATCAAATTGATTATTCTGCATGATCATATTAGATTGAGTTAAATCAAACTTTCACTTGTAGCCTAATGGAGTGGTTTGTGATTCCTTAAAGATTTTCTCTGAAGTATCTCAATCAGAAACTGCCAAAAAAATACAATCCATGTAATAAAAATAATTGATTGGAGAATTTATCTACATATTTTGTCCTGTGGTGATTGCACAAAGTCATGTCTTGCACAAATACTGACATAGAGGAGAACTATTTAAGATCCCCAGTAGACAAAATTCCCCCCTGATATCTGTTTATGGGATGAGTAGTTACAATAGAGTGAAATTTTCTCTGTCTCAGTACAAAATGTAGTTTAAAAAAGCAAGTATTTATATCAATTATTATCAAGCACACAGGTAATAAAGAAAGGAGAATAATCCCATGGCTGTAATGCTCATATTTGTTGAATTGTTAGATCCTCACCTCTAAAATGTTACCCCTTTAATATATTCTGTTTCTAAAAAAAAATAATAATAATAACAAATGCAGGGCATGTCCATGGTTTGGCAGACTCCTGTATCTTTTGTCTCTAGTTGCATTTGTACCTGATGGTCAAGCTTTTAATATATTTTGTCAAATTCCATGTATCTATCTATACATCCTTGTGAAGTAATAATTTTAATGGTACATCTATTACCATTTCAATCATGGATCCTCCTTCAACTTGGAAACTCTCTTTCTGTTATGTCTTGTGATTAAACAACTGGCAGAAAAAAAAAACTGGGTTTCTTTTCATGTGATATATCAACATCTCTGACCAAATCATCCACAATATCACCCTAAATTTCATCAATGACTATTTCCTGAATCACAATAATGTTATCCATACAACCCAGTGTTGTAAAAGATAGATTTCCCAGAAATTTATGGGCAAGTCATCCACATAAGGTCCCACTTTAACATTTTAATTTCTACTCTCACATATTTAATACCTCATACCTTCTATTTTAAATCTGTGATAACTTCCCACTTTCTATAAACTGAGGATAAAACCTTCAATGGGGACATTCTGTGATTTAAGATTTCTGTGAAATCATAATTACATATACTGCTCATTTCATCATGGATCTTATCTCAGTACCATTGCCATACAATTGTAATTTTGTCCTCTGATCTTAAACAACTGAAAATTAACACATTTTTTTTTGCATTTCCAAATATTTCTGTTGTTTCTCCTAGAGTAGTTTTGCCCTAGAGCAAAGGTTATAATAGGAGCTGGGCAATTCACTAATGTCATTACACTGTATTTCTAATTTTTCAGTGACCAAAGGTTTAATTTCTCTTTTGGTATATTCAATGAAGATACCTTTTTGCACACTGGAACTTTGAAGAATCAACAGAATTCTTTCCAAGAGCAAACCTTTTGACTCTATGGGGAAAGACAAAAACAAAATTAGTTATTTTGATATCATTGAATTTGATAGGATAGAGTAAACTGGTTATCTTTTCCCAAGTCTAGAGCAGCACTGCCTGCAGCAGCATGCATTAACCTTTCTAAATTTCATTGAGGTATTTCTGCATGACAAGAAGCAAACGTCCTTTACTTTTCACTGTCTGGATGTCAGCTAGGCCCCCATTTCATTTTCTGATGGTAGGAAAAGTCCTGGTGTACCTCTGTTGGATCTACACTCATTGTTCCAAGAGTAACCCTTCCCTCATCAAATGAACACACCCTCATGATCACTCTGATGAAGAGGCTTTCTGTTTGATTTAGATCCTAGAAAAGTTTATTGCCCTTAGACTTTACTTTTTCACAATTGGGTTCCAAATGACACAATTTCCCATAATGAAAATAACAGATATGTTAAGTCTAGATACCTAGAGAAGCTTCTTCACAATATCTTTTTATATGATACTGTTTCCTACAACTGAATCACTAAGCATTTACACATTGATTATATCTAGATGTAAGATGACCTAGCAAATTAGCATGTTACATATCAAAACCAGCATCAAATTTTTCCCTCTTCAATTTGTATAGGGTGTGTCTAGGCCTTTAATGATCTAAGAACTTGTTTGTCATAAGATATTCACATTTTCAAAGACCAAGGTCCCTATGAAAAACTGCCCTAAATCTGGTATTCATATTTTTAGATTTATCATAGAAACCAATATAAGATTATAATCAATGAAGGCTTCTACAGACCTTATATAATCATTTTAAATAAGGTAGGATTTTTCTTTGCTCCAGAAGTTTTTCCCTGAGAACTTAAAGCTCCAAAGCAACATTGGTCTTTCCTTTTTGGCATGGATGAATTGTGTCTGAATTTGGATATGAGAATATTGCCCTTGATGTAGCAACTGCTCTCTGAGTATCTTGATTCCACTACTTCTGCTTCATGGATCAATATTTTAATGAAAAAGTTACTAGCATGCCAGCAGTAACATTTATCTGTGGATAAATCTAGTGCACCCCTTTGTCTATTTCATCTTCTATTTATCCCATCTTAATTGCATTAAGTTTTTATGAACTCAACCTAAATAACAATGTAAGTCATTCAGATCTGTCAAAGCCATTTTTACCTCTTAAAGATCACATCATACCATCGGGCTCTGCAAAATTAATGATGTTCCAAGCCAGAATCTAATTATCTTCATATTTGATGTTCTATAAACTACTTATTAACAACATGGTAACCTGTCTATGTAAACACTCTAGTCCACAAAGAGTAAAATCATGATATCAGTAGTTCAGAGTTATATGAGGTAAAGTATTCATTTCCTGGTGCATTTACCTTATGTCCTAAACAGAAATATTCTGTTATTTATAACTGAATGAAACAACACTATGCATTCATACCATGTGCTCATGTACACAATTCTACCCCTCTGTTCACACACATCAAATACAGTCTTCTGCTTGGCCACTTTAGATTGAGTTATATCAAACTTTCAAATCCAATGCACTGGAGTGGTTTGTGATTCCTTAAAAATTTTTCTCTGAAAAATCTCAGTCAGAAGCTACCAACAAAATCACATCATAGGCCTTTGGTCTTAAGAAGATCATATGCCCCAGTACAGGGGAATACCAGTGCCAGGAAGCAGGAGTTGGTGGGTTTGAGAGCTGGGAAGGTGGGGGGTATAGGGCGCTTTGGGGATAGCATTGGAAATGCAAATGAAGAAAATATCTAATAGGTCCCCGGATCCCTCAAAGACTAGTCTGTGCAGGTGAGAGTGTGGACTACAGAAGCTACACAGCTTCTGGGACAGGCAGAAGCAACACAGCTTCTGGGGTAGACCCCGTTTCAGGTTCCAGACATCCAAGAACCGAACCTTCCCTGCCAGAGGAGAAGTGTCCACCTGGCCCGGGAGGGCTTTGCCAGAGAACCTGGGGGAGCTATCTCTGGTCTGGGATCCCTCAGAGATTAGTCTGTGTAGGTGAGAGTGCCAATTTTGGAAGCTACACAGCTTCAGGGACAGGCCCTGTTTCAGGCCTTCATCTTCTGCCAGGAGGCAGGTCCAAATGCCAGATATCTGCGTACATTCCCAGCTAAAGGAGAGCTTGCCTGCAGAGAGTACTCTAACCACTAAAACTCAGGTGTGAGCTAGTCTCCCAGCTCTACTGATAGAGGCTAACAGAATCACAGGAGGAACAAACTCTAACCAGAGACAACTATAACAATTAACTCCAGAGATTACCAGATGGCAAAAGGCAAATGTAGGAATCTTACTAACAGCCAGGCGTGGTGGCACACACCTTTAATCCCAGCACTTGGGAGGCAGAGGCAGGCAGATTTCTGAGTTTGAGGCCAGCCTTGTCTACAGAGTGAGTTCCAGGACAGCCAGGACTAACCTGTCTCAAAAAAAAAAATTTACTAACAGAAACCATGGCCAATCACCATCAACAGAACCCAGTAGTCCCACCTCAACCAGCCCTGGATACCGCAAAACACCCAAAAAGCTAGACCTGGAATTAAAGCATAATGATAGTAAAGGACATCAAGAACGACTTTAATAACTCACTTAAAGAAATACAAGAGAACACTGCTAAAGAGGTAGAAGTCCTTAAAGAAAAACAGGACATCACAAACAAACAGGTGATGGAATTGAACAAAACCATACAAGACCTAAAAAGGGAAGTAGACACAATAAAGAAAACACAAAGTGAGACAGCGCTGGAGATAGAAACCCTAGGAAAGAAATCTGGAACCATAGATGAGAGCATCAGCAACAGAATACAAGAGATAGAAGAGAGAGTCTCAGGTGCAGAAGAATCCATAGAGAACATGGGCACAACAATCAAAGAAATGCAAAATGAAAAAGATCCTAAGTCAAAACATCCAGGAAATCCAAGACACAATGAGAAGACCAAACCTGCAGATAATAGGAGTAGATGAGAATGAAGATTTTCAACTTAAAGGGCCAGCAAATATCTTCAACAAAATTATAGAAGAACACTTCCCAAACCCAAGAGAGAGAGAGAGAGAGAGAGAGAGAGAGAGAGAGAGAGAGAGAGAGAGAGAGAGAGAGAGAGAGAGACCCATGAACATACAAGAAGCCTACAGAATTCCAAATAGATTGGACCAGAAAAGAAATTCCTCCTGACACATAATAATCAGAACAACAAACGCACTAAATAAAGATATAATAAAATCTAAAGATAGAAGATAAAGATAGAATTTGGTTGATTCTTTGAACAGTTCTTCTTGTTTCCACTTGGTTGATTTTGCCCCTGAGTTTGATTATTTTCTGCTGTCCACTCCTCTTGGGTAAATTTGCTTCCTTTTGTTCTAGAGCTTTTAGGTCATTTGTCAAGCCAGGACCAGATGGGTTTAGTGCAGAGTCCTATCTGACTTTCAAGGAAGACCTAATTTCAGTTCTCCTCAAACTACTCCACAAAATAGAAGCAGAAGGTACTCTACCCAATTCATTCTATGAAGCCACAATTACTCTGATACCTAAACCACAGAAAGACCGAACAAAGATAGAGAACTTCAGACCAATTTCCCTTATGAATATCGATCCAAAAATACTAAATAAAACTCTCGCTAACCGAATCCAAGAACATATCATAACAATCATCCATCCTGATCAAGTAGGTTTCATTCCAGGGATGCAGGGATGGTTTAATATACGGAAATCAATCAACATAATTCACTATATAAACAAACTGAAAACCAAAACTCACATGATCATCTCGTTAGATGCTGAGAAAGCATTCGATAAAATCCAACATTCATTCTTGATAAAAGTCTTGGAAAGATCAGGAATTCATGGCCCATACCTAACCATGATAAAAGCAATCTACAGCAAACCAGTAGCCAACATCAAAGTAAATGGGGATAAGCTGGAAGCAATCCCAGTAAAATCAGGGATTAGACAGGGCTGCCTACTTTCTCCCTACCTATTCAACATGGTACTTGAAGTCCTAACCAGACCAATACGACAACAAAAGAAGATCAAGGGGATACAAATTGGAAAGGAAGAAGTCAAAATATCACTATTTTCAGATTATATGATAGTATATATAAGTGACCCTAAAAATTCCACCAGAGAACTTCTAAGCCTGATAAACAGCTTCAATGAAGTAGATGGATATAAAATTAACTCAAACAAGTCAATGGACTTTCTCTACACAAAGAATAAACAGGCTGAGAAAGAAATTAGGGAAAAAACACCCTTCTCAATAGTCACAAATAATATAAAATATCTTGGCATGACTCTAACTAAGGAAGTGAAAGATCTGTATAACAAGAACTCCAAGTCTGAAGAAAGAAATTAAAGAAGATTTCAGAAAATGGAAAGATCTCCAATGCTCATGGATTGGCAGGATCAACATTGTAAAAATGGCTATCTTGCCAAAAGCAATCTTTAGATTAATTGCAATGCCCATAAAAATTCCCACTCAATTCTTCAACGAATTGGAAGGGGCAATTTGAAAAATTAATCTGGAATAACAAAAATACCTAGGATAGCAAAATCTCTTCTCAAAGATAAAAGAAACTCTGGTGGAATCACCATGCCTGACCTAAAGCACTAATACAGAGCAATTTTGATAAAACCTGCTTGGTACTAGTATAGCGCCAGGTAAGTAGACCAATGAAATAGAATTGAAGACCCAGAAATGAACCCACACACCTATGGTCAATTCATCTTTGACAAGGGAGCTAAACCATCCAGTGGAAAAAAAGACAGCATTTTCAACAATGGTGCTGGCACAACTGGCGGTTATCATATAGAAGAATGGGAATTGATCCATTCCTATCTCCTGAACTAATGTAAAATATAAGTGGATCAAGGAACTCCACATAAAACCACAGACAGTGAAACTTATAGAGGCGAAATTGGGGAAAAGCCTCGAAGATATGGACACAGGGAAAAATTCCTGAATAGAATGGCAATGGCTTGTGCTGTTAAATCGAGAATCAACAAATGGGAACTCATAATACTGCAAAGCTTTTGTAAAGCAAAAGACACCATCAATAAGAGGAAAAGGTCACCAAAAGATTGGGAAAGATCTTTACCAATCCTATATTAGATAGGGGACCAATATCCAATATTTATATATATATCTGTATATATATATATATATATATATATATATATATATATATATATATGAAAAAACACCCTTCTCAATAGTCACAAATAATATAAAATATCTTGGCATGACTCTAACTAAGGAAGTGAAAGATTTGTATAACAAGAACTCCAAGTCTGAAGAAAGAAATTAAAGAAGATTTCAGAAAATGGAAAGATCTCCAATGCTCATGGATTGGCAGGATCAACATTGTAAAAATGGCTATCTTGCCAAAGCAATCTTTAGATTAATTGCAATGCCCATAAAAATTCCCACTCAATTCTTCAACGAATTGGAAGGGGCAATTTGAATATATATATATATATATATATATATATATATATATATATATATATTGAATAGAATACCCAAGATACAAGATACAAGTTGCAAAACACGTGAAACTCATGAAGAACGAAGACCAAAATGTGGACACTTTGCCCTTCTTAGAATTGGGAACAAAACACTCAAGAAAGGAGTTACAGAGACAAAGTTTGGAGCTGAGACAAAAGGATCGACCATCTAGAGACTGCCACACCCAGGGATCCATCCCATAATTAGCCTCCAAATGCTGACACCATTGCATACATCAGCAAGATTTTGCTGAAAGGACCCTGATATAGCTGTCTCTTGTGAGGCTATGCTGGGTCCTGGCAAACACAGAAGTTAATGCCCACAGTCAGCTATTGGATGGATCTCAGAGCCCCCAATGGAGGAGCTAGAGAAAATATCCAAGGAGTGAAAGGGGTCTGCAACCCTAACCGGTACCCCCAGAGCTCATGTCTCTAGGTGCATATATATCAGAAGATGGCCTAGTAAGCCATCATTGGGAAGAGAGGCCCCTTGGTCTTGCAAACTTTATATACCTCAGTATAGGGGAATTCCAGGGACAAGAAGTGGGAGAGGGTGGGTAGGGGAGTGGGTGGGGGAGTGTATGGAGGACTTTTGGGATATCATTTCAAATGTAAATGAAGAAAATAACTAATAAAAAAGAAAATATCTAATAAAAAATTAGAATTACTAGAAAAATTAATTGTTTAGAAAATTTATCTACACATTATATCTGTTAATTATAATGCAACACATTTTCTTGCACAAATAATGACATAGATTTTGACTATTTTACATTCCCTGTAGAAGACCTTTCCTCTGATATCAGTTTATGGTGTAAGAAGGTACAATAGATCAAAATTTCTTCATTCTTCTCAGTACAAAGTATAATAAAAAAACATATTTTTACATCATTTACTTTCATGTCCATAGGAATTAAGTATGTAAAGGATTTCCTTGGCTGTAATGCTCATATTTGTTGAATTATTATATTCTTACCTCTAAGATATGTTAACATTTTCATTTTTTTTCATTTTTTATTTAATATCAAATGCAGGGTATGGCCATGGTTTGTCAGACTCCTCTGTAAATTTTGACTCTAGCTGCACTTTTTCCAGATGGCCAAGTTTATTTGGCCATATTTATTTTGGCATGTACCATTGCTCTATCCGTAAAGCCTTGTGAGGTAATAATTTTCAGCAGAGAGCTCTTTGCATTTCATTCATGGCTCCTTATTTAAATTGGAAACTCTATTGCTGTCATGTTTGAAAATTTTCAAAGCCAGAAGTTGGTTGTCATGAGACAAATCAATATCCTCCCCTAGTGTATCCAGAATAAATTCCACCAGTGGCTATCTCTTGAATCACAATAATATTAACCATGTGCCCTATTGTTGAAAAAGATCCATTTCTCATAAATTTATAGACATATCATCCACATAAGGCCCCAACTTTCACATTTAAACTTCTACTCTCACACATTTAATTCCTCATACATTTTATTAATCTTTGATAACTTATTATGAACTGTGTGTAAACCTTTTAAAGGGCTATCCTAAGTTCTAAGTTTTCTGTGAAATCACAATGACTTAAGATCCTATCTCCACCATTCCTCCTATTCCAATGCCATTTACTTGCAATGTAATTTTGGCTTTGAACCATTAACATCTGATAATTAACACATTTTGTTTTACTTCCAAACACTCCTGTTGTTTCTCCTAGAGTAGCATTGCACTAGAGCAAGAGTTATAGTAGCAGGTGGGTAGTTTAACTAGACCATTTAACTGTATCTCTGGATTTTCAGAGACTAAAGGTTTAATTTCTTTTTTGATATCTTGAATGATGATACCTTGATGCACACTGGAATTTTGAAGAATCAACTGAATTCTTTCCAACAAAAAATCTTTTGTTTCTAGGGAAAAAGACAAATAAATTCAATTAGTTATTTTTATATCATTGAGTTTTGGTAGGATAAACTATGATATTTATCTTTTGCCAAGTGTAGAGCATGACTGCTTGCAGTAGCATGCTGTAGGTTTGTATAACTTCATTGAGGTGTTTCTGCCTGCTTATTATTTTCTGGCTGACAAGAGGCAAATGATCTGTACTTTTTACTGCCTGGCCTCCAGCTAGGTCCCCATTTCATTTTCTGATGGCAGAAGTAGTCCTGGTGTACCTCTCTTGTTTCTATACTCATTGATCCCACAGTAACCCTTCCCTAGTCAAATGAACACACCTTCAAGGTCACTCTAAAAAAGAGGGTTTCTTTTAATTTATACCTGGGACAACCATTCCCCCAGAGTATAATTTTACACAATTGTGTTCTAAATGTTGATATTTGCCATAATAAATCAACAGATATTTTAACAACAGAGACTTAGAGTGGCTTGCTCACAATATCTTTGTATATGATCCTGTTTCTTGTAACTAAATAACTAGGCATTTATACATTGGTGATCTCGAGGTTTAGTGTGACCTAGCAAATTATCATGTTGCATATCAGAATAAATATCAGTTTCCTCCCTCTCCATGCCTTCATATATGATGCCTAGGACTTTAGTGGTCTAAGAACTCGTTTTTCATAATATATTCACATTTTTCCAACACCAACATCTCTATCCTAACCTGCCTTGTTTCTGGTATCATATGAATAGGTTTACCACTGAAACCAATATAAAATTATAATCAGTGAAGGCATCTAAAGAGTTTGAACCAAAGTGTTTTTTTTTTTGTTTTGTTTTTTTATTGCTCATATGATGATGAGTAAGATTTGTCTGCATTGAGCCTGGGTGATTAAATTTAGATAGCTATAATGCTGAATAGTTCTATGTGTCTTCGTTTTTGACACACACATTTCACCTTTCAGCTTCCTCATAAAATTGGATTGCAATCACAAGTATTATAGGGGTTTCAACTTGACAAATATAAAGTCACCATAATTTGTTTGAAATGGTATTGTTAGAAACTCCACTGAAGAAACAGAGAATATAGGAAGAAGAAAAAATGGATAAATGCATTGAGAAATATTCATTCCCACTTGTTTAGATGATGGCCATACTACATATTGCAAGGGCACTTGTCAGAAAGAACTATGGCAAGAATGTACATGAGTCTGAGGATTTTATTTTATTGGCATACATGTATCAAATAAACAGATAATTTTCTTTAAGATAATTTCATGGAAACATATAACAATAATTTGATATTTATTCTGCACTCCCCCAAATATTTTCCCCTGTCTTTGGCTTCAATATAACTCCTAGCCCATCTTGTTACTACATTAATATCATACATATATTAAAATCTACTCATATACATGTAAACTTTCTAATCTACAAAGTTGAAAATCATGATATCTGTATGTCTGCACTTGTTATAATATGAATTTACTTTTATATTCTTCTCCTGCCCCAAAGTAACAGTTCTAATATTTATACCTCTATTAAACACCACCATGCATGCATACCATAGTCACATGTAGACTTCTGCATCTTTCATTTGAAATTTTAATTGTAGCCTTGGATCATGAACGGCTGAAAATTAACACATTTTCTGTACTACCAAACACTCTAGTTCTTTCTCCTGTATAGATGTGCCCTAAAGCTAGGGATACAGTAGCAGCTAGGCAATCCTACTAACAGCATTAAATTTTACATCTATATATTCACAGACCATGGGTTTAATTTCTCTTTTGAAATTAATTGATCATACCTGGATTCACACTTGAACTTTGAAGAATCTGCTGAATTCCGTCCATGAGCAACTTTTCTCTTCCTGTGGGAAAGGGAGCATAAATTAGATTACTAATTTTATATCACTGAGTTTTTTGGGATAGAGTAATTGTTTATCTCCTACCATCTAGATGAGCACTGCCCACAGTAGCATGCATTAGACTTGCATTGCTTCAGTGAAGTAATCAGCCTGCTAACTCTTTTCTGGCTGACATGAAGCAAATGGCCTGTAGTTTTTGCTGTGTTGCCTTCAGCTAAGTCCCCTTTTCATTTTATGATGGCACATAATGACATTGAGTATTTCTTTTGGATATACATCCATTGTTCCAATGATAACATTTACCTCATAAAATGAACACACTTGGAAGAGTAGGATTGTTTTTTTATTCCTAGGATAAACATTGTCCTTAGAGATGCCTTGTTTGCAATTGATTTGCAAGTGAAAAAATTTCCCACAATAAAAACATCAGACACTTTGAGACCAGAGACCTATTGCACCTTGTTCACAACATCTGTGCATATGAACATGCTTCCTGCAAGTGGACAACTAGGCATTTAGACATCGGTGATCTTTAGTTATAATATGTCCTACGATATTAGCATGATATATTATAGAACCAATATTAGTTGTATCCTCTCCAATTTTCCTTAAGTGATGTCTGGGACTTTAATGATCTAATAATTTGTTGTTCATAGGATTTCACAATTTCAAACAAGTTGTTTATAAAAATCATTTCTTGCATCTTGTTCTCATATGATTTTGTTCACCATTGAGATCATTACAATTTTGAAATCAGGGAAGAATTCTCCAAAGTTTGTACAATACTTGTAAATGAGGTAGAACTTTTTTTAACACTTGAACTTTTACCCTAAGTTCTTAAGCTGAAAATCAACATTGCTCTTTCTTTTTTAACATGATGAAATTGAATTTGACTTTTGATGCCAGAGCTCTGCCTTTCATCTAGAAACTTCTCTCTGAGTATCTTCAATCCTCTTGCTCTGGTT
Source organism: Mus caroli (assembly GCF_978045245.1). Taxonomy (NCBI): domain Eukaryota; kingdom Metazoa; phylum Chordata; class Mammalia; order Rodentia; family Muridae; genus Mus; species Mus caroli. The sequence continues at coordinate 43,060,442 of NW_028227261.1, read as the reverse complement.
CATGGTTCAATATTCCCAGATTGATCCATTTGTATGTTAACCATTGCAAATGTAAACTGTCCTCTAGTACTGCTGTTGCCAACCCTTTACAGACTATCTTTGATTTGATTAACTGTAATTAATAACTTATTTTAATTAAGTCAAGTCCATCCCTTGTAAAACCATGGCTTATTTGTAAATACCTTAGATGTAGTCTTTCTATAGAGTGCCATCCTATTCCATAATAATTTTGTTCCAAATCATCAGCAGGCATATCAGATACAACTACTATCAAAGCTGATGATGATCATGGAGCCACAGGATAACCATCCTCTAACTCTCTTAGCATGACTGGTGTGAGTTTAAATAGTTTTTATTATCAAACAGTCTGTTTCATCACATTTTACCTTCCTTTTCAGTATTTCTCTGAGCCTCCAGCCTCCAGCACAGTTCCTTTACCTTTTTCTTTCTGTGGGAAACTCCTGTAAGCTACCTCGCATAGAGCCTGAGCATCTGTGAGGTCTCTTTTCTTGTGCTCCTCACTTCCAAAACCTTGAATAATATCTTCACACCCATAAGTAATTATGGCATCCATTCAGAAAATAGGGAATAGAGTGACCCAATTTGTTTTCAGATCTCACCCTACTTTGCTTCTCAGATCCCTCTATATACACCTGCAGTTTTTCAAACTGCTCAGCAATTATTCCAACCCATGTTTGGAAACAGAATATATTAGGAGGAAAAGAGATAAACAGAAAAATCCCCCTCTCAGAGAAAATTCGAAAATATCCAGCCATAGCAGATACAGTAAGTGCTTTCTGCCGTCTTGTAAAAAATATATTCCTACCTTTCCTTTTAAAATTTATTTTTATGTTTATCAGATATTTTCTTTATTTACATTTCCGATGTTATTCCCTTCCCCCGTTTGCCCTCTGAAAATTCCCTATCCTATTCCCCATCCCCCTGCTCACCAACCCACCCACTCCTACTTCCCTGTCCTGGCATTCCACTACATTGGGGCATTGAGTCTTCACAGGACCAAGGTCCTCTCCTTCCATTGATGTGTGACAAGGGTATCCTCTACTACATATGTAGCTGGAGTCATGGGTCCCTCCACATGTACTCATTTGTTGGTAGTTTAGTCCCTGTGAGCTCTGGGGGTACTGGTTGGTTGATATTGTTGTTCTTCCTATGGGGCTGCAAACCCCTTCAGCTCTTTGGGTCCTTTCTCTAGCTTCTCCATTGGGGACCCTGTGCTTAGTCCAATAGTTGGTTGAGATCATCCACCTCTGCATTTGTAAGGTACTGGCAGAGCCTCTCAGGAGACAGCTATATCATGCTCCTGTCAGAAATCACTTGTTGGCATCCACAGTAGTGTAAGGGTTTGGTAACTGTATTTCTATCTTTCAATGTAATTTTCCCAATGGTATTTGACCTCAAATGTAAAGTTCTGCATAATATCATATTTGTGTGTGTTATTTAATTTGTGGGATCTTCTTTCTCCAAATTCTCTCACTTTCAATATCTTAATTGTAGCTGATATTTTTTTCTTTTGTGCATTATTCTTTCTTTCAAACTCTTCCATCCCTCTTCAAGCCATTCATCCCCCTAATACTAGATAAACTAAAAAAGTAAAAAATGGTGAGAGCAAAGAAAAGAGAACTTCAAATTTAATTTCTTTTTTGTTGTTGTTGTTTCTTCTTTAAGCATGGATACTAACAAATTGCATCCAAACCTTGAACAACCAAAAACAGAGAACTAAAATCAATAGTCAGTGCACTAGAAAATATTATGCCCTCTGAATATTCCCCATAACTATAATTGTCACACATTTGAAGCTGACAAAATTACTCCACTGCTAGATTTCAAGGTAAATTATAGTCATTGTCTCTGGATAATGTGAAGCATCTCAATATTCCCACACCAGGAATAAAAGCAAAATCACATATTTCTCACATTTCTATATTTGATAAAGATAACAAAATTCCAAAATACTAACTACATTGAATTCAGCTTATGGAAAAGTTCCAGAAAAGATCTTTTTACTGAATGTTTTTCATTGATTTTAAATGTATAATGGGAATGATAGTCATGAGATTTCTAAGTCATGTGTGATTCCTGATCATTTTATTTTATTAATTATTATGAGGTGTTACATCATTCTTTACAAAGTAATGTTTTTTCCTATAGGAAAGAAATAAATAACACTTCAGTACTTCATTCATCTCTCATATCAATTTGGTAATATTTTATGGCAATTTCCATACTTTGGAGATGGTTCATATCTATCATTTTTATGGCTATTTATTAAATCCCTATGTTAAAACAAAATTCACTTATTTTCAAGAGCTTAGTCAGTTGCAATTATATTCTTCAAAGTGACTGCCAAAAACAGGTTGCCCTACAATTTCTCAGTATTCATAGAAATACTCTATGGGAAAAAAACACAATTGTTTTAAATGTAGTCTGATATTGACTCCACAGTTGTTTGTCAAAACAATGGTAGTCTACATTGAAAATTCTGTAAGTATGGAAGCCCTTCAAGGTATTTCCTATCCTGGTTTCTGATTTTCATATAATGTAGGCTATGGGTGCTGTATATTTACTTTTCAGACGTTATAATCTAATTTTGGCATATCTAATAACAGCAGAAATAGCCTAGGTGTTTTATGTGGATTTAGGTCTTCATTGGCCTTTGGTGCTCTCCTCAATGTCTTCAGTTTTTCATGTTATTCAACATTTGTTCTAATTTCTTTTTGGCTCCAACCTGTGACTTTTTGTTTGTTTTTAGTTCCATATAGCAGCTTGAAAATTGAACAAACAAAGAAAGAAACAGTTAAACAAAACATTCAGATTTTGTTTTAATGATTGCTTTTTCAAATATAAAAGCCTTATGAGTTGGACTCATGTCAGAAGCCATCTACAACAGCCACGGTAAGCAAGTCTGTCTTCTGGATGTGGCCCTCCATTTTTCATGACTGTAATGGGTGTGCTCTAAGATACAGTATTCCTTGAGACTTCATCCCAGGATTTCTACTTGCTGCCAATATTATACCTTTCCTGCCTTGATTACATACCCTGACGATTCCTGGGCATCAGGCTTCCCTATTGGGAGAATTTCCTGCAGATTCAGTTTAAAGATGTACTTTGATGCAGCAATGCTGAATACACAAATTTGATTCCATAATTCCAGATAATAATTTTACAGAACTCCCACATTGATACAAGTAACTTTCAAGCCTCCTATAGAAAAACAAACAAACAAACAAACAAAAACAAAAACAAAAAACCCTCCACATAGAGGTCTGTCAACCTCAGCCTTTCTCATGCTAATTGCAAGAAGAGGAAAAAAAGTTAGGCATGGAACAAATTAGGATAATTGGTAACATTCCATCTAGATTCCAAATGAGACCACTATCTTGTCACTAAAGGTCCTAAACAATGAATGGGCAATTTATTGTAGGCACAGAGATAGACAATGAATCATGGACAAGTTTATCTATACAAGGCTTCAAACTAATGACACAAGGTAGATGATTTGTGTCTTGACAAAAGCATGCTAACTTATGACATAAAAGTATTGTTTTAATCTTATAATGAACCTATGGGGATAGAAAAAAGTTAATTAATGTTTAGTTAGGTAGTAGTAATAGTGGGAAGATATATAAACAATTCTGCTGTAACTCTTTAAGCCTTATAGTCATATGACATGAACTATTACTTTAAACATACTATGAGATCATATAATATAAAACAATTTTAAAACCATGTGATCAGTTGTCATAATTTTATACAAAAATAAGGAACAACAACAAATTTTTATGTATCCTTATCTGCATCATTCACACATAGTATTCAAGACACTAATTAATTGTGCCTTCCTTTTTTTCTTATTTTCTATATTTCTTTGTTTCTTGTTCCTTTCTATTCCTTCCCTTATTTATTTATTTATTTATTTATTTATTTATTTATTTATTTATTTTATTTCTTACTTCTTTTTCTATTTTATTGGCTTTTGAATTGTTAATGAAATCTGAGCATGTATCCTGTTCAGTGATGTTCCTCTAGTCAAAGGGAAAAGATGCCAAGTTTCTTTTCCACTGTTGCTATGAATAGAAGGTAATTGTTAGAAGCAAGAAACTTGAGGTCCTTGAGTAGCAAGTGAAAGTTAAGTTACCAGAAATCTTAAGCTTTGAACCCATTCACCATTGTCATAATTCTTCTTTGCCTGTCTCAGTTTACTCTGCTATGTCAAACATTGTCTTTCACTGCCTTACAGTGAAATATCTTTTACACTGGGTGGAAAGGATTTTGGAAGGTTCACTACTGTCCAATTCAAGAAAAGATAATTGGTTCTGGAAGACTAAAAACACTAATTGAGAAACATGAGAGAGGATGTGTACTGAATGTAAATATGTCAAGCTTTGCATCAATTAGTTAATCATAAAAATCAGTGTTGGTTTTTCTAATTAGGTTCACAAACATGAGAGATGACACATCTATCCATCTACAATCCAATCAATATTCTCTAGGTTATCTTCTCAAAATATTTGGTGATGTTATTTCAGAGATTCTGCCGATATTGCTACCATGCCTGCCCTCAGTCTGTGCCATATTGTGCAACTCAATCCCACAAAGGCCTGAAAAGGAACAGTGTGGTTTTAGCCTGCTGAGCTTACTGCACTGGTCCTAACATTTCATGAGTTTCACCATAGCTTCTTTTCTTCATCAGGTATTTATGGTTGTTGAAAGATGATAAATGAAAATCTTCATGTGTGGTGTCACTATTTACCTGAAAGAAACATATACCACAAATGTTGTAAGGGAATTACTGACCTTCATCATGAAAAGCCCAGTAATTTCCCTATGCAGTTTTATCAACTATGGTTTCAATGGACTCTTTTTTCATTCTTTAAAACCTCCTTTAATCTCTCTGGTATACAGTGTTTAACATGTGTGCGAAAATGTCCCTAGGGTTCCAGCTGTCACATTTATATATGTGTGAACTTAGGAGACTCTTTCTCTACTTTGTCCTCTATATATCCTACCCAGACTGCATTAGCTTTTGAAGAACTCAATCTAAACATCAATTCAAGCTGTTCAAATCTGTCAAAGCCTATTTTTCTCTTACAATACACATTCCACCATGGGGCATAGCAAAAACTAGTAAAGTTGCAAGCAAGAGTCAAATTACTTTAATATTTGTGATTCTGTAATCGACTTATAACCAGCATTGTAACCTGGGCACCGAATGCCTCTTCTATAACAAAATTACTTAGTGATTGTTATTGTCTTCCAATCCTTGATATCTATTGGATTTGTGGCTGGAGATAGTCAAAAGTTACTGGTGTCTCCTATGAGTCAGTCCATCCAGACTTATATCCTGGTACTGTCTCAGGTCATGTAGAATGCATTGTCATATTAATGTTTCTCCAATTCTGTAGTATTGACATTGTCCCATGTGTTCCCATGTCTCATAGCAAGATAGGTTTTGAGAATCTCACTTTAATTTTAAACTTGTCCCAATTTTCAACATTTTAGATATAGACTATTTCCTAAATATCATATGTACTTTTCCTTTCCACCCATGATATTGAAAATTATGCTTGATGTGAATATTCTATCATATTTACCAGGTGTTCTTATTCCTTTGCATTTGAATAGTTTTGACAGTGGGTTCTAAATTTCTATTTCAAAGGAGGCCTTCTTAGCAAATTTCTCTCTTGTTCCTTTCTTCAAAATATGTGAAACTGCAAATTGACATCTTCATAAAAACCCCACCTAGTCCCCGCCCCCTTTTTTCACTCTGGGAGTAGTACTGCTCATATCACAATCCTAGTCTGCTTTCTTTTATTTTTTTTCCTTTTTAAATTAATCCATAAGTCCTGTAGGAAATCTCTTGGTGGGAAAGCAAACAAGCCTCCTTTTCATGTTTTATCATGTACAATAAAGGCATGAGACTGAATAAAGTTTTTTTTCTAATTTTCTGTGTTATGATATATTGTAAATATTGAAATAGATAGTGATCCATGTATTTAAGTGCATCTCCATACTTATGGAAACGGTCAAAATTCACCAGTAATGCATTGTACATAATGCCATGTAGGGAGAAATGTCCACACTCAGAACATACTTCTACAAGGATACCGTATTCTGAGATAACTCACCCTTCTTTGCATGATTCATAATCATCACAGAGGACATGTAACTGACACTACTGAAAAAGGTTCTTCGTTTCAAATCACATGGGAAAAGTATAGATATTGAGTTTGGTCTGCACAGATTCCTTTTCTTCAGATTGATCAGATTGTTAAAGTAGGTAATGATTCCTCTGCCAATAATAGTTTCCAGTAAACAAAAGAAAATTTAGTCATTTAACAAGTAAACAAAAGAAAATTTAGTCATTTCACAAGGGCACCCATGAGAGACCAAAAATTTCATGTAATTCAACCTTGATGCACCACCGAAGTATTTATTTGGTATTGTTCACATGATTATGGGTTTGAGGTTACTTACTTGAGCCTGCATGCCTAAAAATAAGATAGCTATATTTCTGAATATTTATCTGCACCATGTGTATTAACACAAGCAATTTCATCTCACATCTCTCTCATAAACTTGAAAGTGAATCACATTTGTTAAAGTGGTTTTAACTTGATTAATCGAAAGGCAACACTATCCTGTTAAAACAGCATTGTAAGAAGTTCCATCAGAAAAGCAGAGAATATAGGCAGAAAAAATATTGTAATAGCTTACAGAAACATTCATTCCCAACTGCTTAGATGATGGCCATAGTGCATCAATTCTGCATCCATTCATGTATATCTAGAGTAAGCTGATAGTTTCTTCTGAGATAGATCTAAATAAGCAATATACATGAATTTGAGGGTTTTTTAATGGCATAAATACATCACATACAACCATATATTTCTCTAAAATATTGTCATGGAGACATAACACAACTTAATATTCATGAAGATCCACAATCATTGTTCTCTCTGTTCTTTGTACTCACTCTACCTCCCAGTCAGTCTTGTTTTCGAATTAATATCAAGCATATACAACTATTTATTCATATCTATATAAACACTCAATTAAAAGTAAAAATGATATCTGTAGTTCTGCATTGTATCAGTTATAATATTAATTTTCTGTTGCATTCACTTTATGCCATACAATTAAAATTCTATTATTTATAGATAAATTAAACACCACCATGAATGCATACCATGTTCGCAAGTATACTTTTCTATTTATCTGTTCATATACATCAAATAATCTGCCATGCATAGCCACTTTTCATTGAGGAATATCAATCTTTCACAGCTAACATAGTGGAATGGAGTGGTGGTTATTTCCGTCAGTATTTTCTGTGTTATTTGTGTCAGAAGCATCAAACAATATGACTCCCATGTAATGAAAAGTAATGGATCAGGGAAATTATCTACAAATTATTTCCAGTGTTTATTGCACAAAAGATTGACATAGTATTGAAGTATTTAAAATTCCCAGTAGAAGAACATTCTCCTGATATTTTTTTCAGGTTAAGCATTGCTATAAGTAGGAACAATAAAATAAATTCTTTATTCTATTCACTAACAGGGATTAGAAAAGATTAGTCATTTAAATCAATTAGGGTCAATTTCTTATTTTTAATTTTTAATTTATTTTTATTTTATTGAATATTTTATCCAATAAAATGGAAATGCAATATTACATTCCCTCTCCTCCTTCTTCTATGAGGGCACTTCACCTCCCACCCTACTACTCCCACCTTCCTCCCTGGCATTTCTCTACACTGGGGAATAGAGCCTTCACAGGAACAAGGGCCTCTCCTATTAATGCCAGATAATATCCTCTGTTACTTATGCAGCTAGAGCCATGGGTTCTTCCATGTGTACTCATTGTTTGGTTGTTTAGTCCATGGGAGCATTGGGGTGTCTGGTAGGCTGGTAGTGTTGTTATTCCTATGGGATTGCAAACACTTGCAGCTCCTTTAGTCCTTTCTCTAACTTCTCCATTGGTATCTGTGCTCAGTCCAGTGGCTGGCTGTGAGTAAACACCTCTGTATTTGTCAGGCTTTGGCAGAGGCTCTCAGAATATAAAAGGCTCCTGTCAGCATGCACTTGGAATCCACAATAGAGTCTGGGTTTGATGTCTGTATATGGGGTGAATCCCCAAGTGGGTTCCTCTCTGGATGGCCATTCTTTCAGTCACTGCTCCAACATTTGTCCTGATATTTCTTTTAGATAGAAGCCATTCTGGTGTGTGTGACATCATCCCAAACCCTGGGGCCTTGTCTAACCTCTGGATATGGTCTCTACTGGTTCCCCTCCCCTTTGTTGAGCATTTCAGCTAATCTCATCCCTGGTAGATCCTGGGAGCCTCTTGCTTTCCTGGCATCTGGAACTTGTTGGTAGATACCCCCAGTTCCCCAAACCCCAGTGATACACAACTCTGTTCAAATTCCTGACTCTCTGTATATCATCCCAGTTTTCTTCCATATCTGATCTGCACCCCCTTTTCCTGATCTCCCTACTCTCTTCCTCCCAAGTCCCAGCTACTCTCTACTTCCCATGTTCCTCCTTCTAAGAAGGACTGAAGCATTCTAATTTTGTTCCTCTTTCTTCTTGAACTTCATATGGTCTGTGAATTGTATCTTGTGTATTTGGGGTTTGGGCTAATATCTACTTATCAGGGAGTGCATGCCATGTGTGTGCTTTTATGATAGGGTTACCTCATTCAGGATGATGTTTTCTAGTTCCATCCATTTGACTAAGAATTTCATGAAGTCACTGTTTTTAATAGCTGAGTCATACTCCATTGCATAAATATAAATGTTTTCTGAATCCATTCAATGTTGAAGGACATCTGGGTTCTTTCTACCGTCTGTCTATTTAAAATAAGGCTGCTATGAACATAGTGGAACATGTGTCCTTGTTATATGTTGGAGCATCTTTTGGGTATATGCCAAGGAGGGGTATATTTGGATTCTCAGGTAATAGTATGACCAATTTTCTGAGGAACCACCAGAATGATTTACAGAGTGGTTGTAACAGCTTGCAATCCCAAGGGGGAGTGTTCCTCTTTCTCCACATCCTCACCAGCATTTGCTGTTACTTGAGTTTTTGATCTTAGCCATTCTGACTGGTGTGAAGTAGAATCTCAGGGTTATTTTGACTCTCATTTCCCTGATGATGTTGAACACTTCTTTAGGTGTTTCTTAGCCATTCAAGTTTTCTCAGTTGAGAATTCTCTCTTTAGCTCTATTACCCAGTTTTAATAGAGATATTTGGTTCTCTGGAGTCTAACTTCTTGAGTTCATTGTATATATTAGATATTAACCCTCTGTGGGAGGTAGGATTGGTAAAGATCTTTCCAGATTTGTTGGTTGCTATTTTGTCCTATTGACAGTCTCCTTTGCCTTACAGAAGCTTTGCAATTTCATAAAGTTTCATTTGTCATTGTTGATCTTAGAGCATAGGCCATTGGTGTTCTGTTCAGGAAATTTTCCCCTGTGTCCATGTGATCGAGAGAACTTCTCTACTTTCTCTTTTACTAATTTCAGTGTGTCTGGTTTTATGTGGAAGTCCTCATCTACTTGGACTTGAGCTTTGTACAAGGACATAAGAATGGATCAATTTGCATTCTTCTACATACTGACTGACATTTGAACCAGCACTATTCATTGAAAATTTGTCTTTCTTCCATGAGATATCTTTATCTCCTTTGTCACATATCAAGTAATCTTAGGTGTGTGGGTTCATTTCTGGGTCTTCAATTCTATTCCATTGATCTACATTCCATTCTCTGTAACAATACTATGCAGTTTTTATTACTATTGCTCTATAATATAGCTTGAGGTCAGGGATGGAGATTCCCCCAGAAGTTCTTTATTGTTGAGAATAGTTTTCTCTATCCTGGGTATTTGGTTATTCCAGAATGTATTTGCAAATTCCTCTTTCTAACTCTATGAAGTGAGATGGGGACTTTGATGGGAGATTGCATTGAATCTATATATTGCTTTCAGGAAGATGGTTATTTTTACTATATTAATCCTGCTGATTTATGAGCATGCAAGATTTTTCCTTCATCTGAAATCTTCCTTGATTTCTTTCTTCAGGGACTTGAAGTTCTTGTCAGACCAATTGTTCACTTGCTTGTTTAAAGTCACACCAAGATATTTTATATTATTTGTGACTACTGTGAAGGGTTTCACTTCCTTAATTTCTTTCTCAGACTGTTTAAACTTTTAGTAAAGGAATGTTACTGATTTGTTTGGGTTAATTTTATATTCAGAATCTTTGTTGAAGTTGTTTATCTGGTTTCAGAGTTCTGTGGTAGAATTTTTGTTGTCACTGAAGTATACTATCATATCATCTGCAAATAGTGAGAGTTTGAGTTCTTCCTTTCCCACTTGTATCCCTTTGCCATACTTTTGTTGTCTAATTGTTCTGACTAGGACTTCAAGTACTAGATTGAGTAGTTAGCAAGAGTGGGCAGCATTGTGTAGTCCCTGGTTTTAGTGGAATTGCTTCCAGTTTCTCTTCATTTAGTTTGGTGTTGGCTACTGGTCTATTGTATATTGTTTTTATTATGTTTAGGTATGGACACTGAATTCCTGATATTTCCAAGACTCTTACCTTGAGGGGTTGTTGAATTTTGTCAAATGCTTTCTATGGTTCTAATGAGATTACCATGTAGCTTTTTGTTTGAGTTTTTATTTTTTAATGTGGTGGATTGCATGAATGGATTTTCATATACTGAAACATTCCTGCATTCCTGGGAAGAAGCCTACAACAGAAAGCTCACACACAGCAGGGCGTGGTGGCTCACCCCTTTAATCCCAGCACTTGGGAGGCAGAGGCAGGTGGATTTCTGAGTTTGAGGCCAGCCTGGTTTACAAAGTGAGTGCCAGGACATCCAGGGCTACACAGAGAAACAGGTCTCAGGAAAAAAAAAAAAAGCAAAAAAGAAAGCTCACACACACATAGTAACTGAACAATGATAACTTGGTCAAGGAAGAAATAAAGAAACAAATTAATGACTCTTTAGAATTCGATGAAAATTAAGGCATAATATACCCAAACTTATGGGACACAGTGAAAGCCATTCTAGGAGGAAAATTCATAATTCTGAGTACCTCCAAAAAGAAAGTGGAAAGAGCATACACTAGCATCTTCACAGCACAGCTGAAAACTCTCAAAAAAAAAAAAAGAAGCAAATGCACTCAAGTGGAGTCGATGGCAGGATATAATGAAACTCAGGGCTGAAATTAACCAAGTAGAAACAAAAAGAACTATACAAAGAATCAACAAAACCAGGAGCTGGTTCTTTGGGAAAACCAGCAAGATAGATAAATCCTTACCCAGACTAACCAGAGGGCACAGAGACAGTATCCAAATTAACAAAATCAGAAATGAAAAGTGAGACATAACAACAGAAACAGAGGAAAATTTTGAAAATCGCCAGCTCCTACTATAAAAGTATATACTCAACAAACTGGAAAATCTCGACAAAATGGGCAATTTCCTAGACAGGTACCTGGTGCCAAAGTTAAATAAGGATCAGATAAACCATCTAAACAGCCCCATATTCCCCAGTGAAACAGAAGTAATCATTAAAAGTCTCCCAACCCAAAGAATCCCAGGACAAGATGAGTTTATCACAGAATTCTATCAGACTTTCGAAGAAGACCTAATTCCAATACTCTTCAAATTATTCCACAAAATGGAAATGGAAGGAACACTTCAAATTTGTTCTATAAAGTCACACTTATTCTTATACCTAAACCATACCAAGACCCAACAAAGAAGGAGAACTTCAGATGAATTTCCTGAATGAATATCAATGCAAAACTACTGAATAAAATTCTTGCAATCTGAATCCAAGAACACATCAAGATGATCATTTACCATGATCAATTAGTATCAATTTTTTAAGTACCTCAGAAGGTAAAAGAAATTCATGGCTGTAATTCACATGTCCATTGTTCATGGAATTAATCTATCCTCACTTCTAGAAATTGGTAAGAATTTAAGTTTTCCATATTTTTTTTTCATTTCAAATACAAGGGATTTCCATAGGCTGGCAGACTTCTCTATATATTTTGACTCTAGTCAAATTTTTATATTTCCTTTGGCAAGGGCCACTGATTTATCCACTTGGCTTATAATGTAACCATTTTCCAAATGGGGATCTTGGCATTTCAGCTGTGGCTCCTCCTCTAATTTTAGAAACTCGGTTACTGTTATGATCTGTGTTTGAACAATTTGCAAAGCCTTGGTTTGTTTTTGACTAAATATATCAATATTTTCTCATGGAGCATCCACAATTTCATCACAAATTTCTTTTTTTAGAAGATAGTGGAGATTTATTACAGAGTAAATGTGACACTCCCAAAAGGTGGGAATGGACAACAGTCAACACCATGGCACAGGGCACATTCTTAAGGAGCAGGGATGTACAATGGTGAATGAGGCCATTGTGATAGCTTTCATTTTATACAGGCTTTATGTCATGTCTAAAGTCTCAGGAAGAGGCAATTTTCCTGAAGGGGATTTTCCTGTCAAGGTAATTTATAGGTGTGTTTAGCTTGGCTTTTACTGGAGGGGGGCAATGCTGTACATGCTCTTCTTCTTTATCAGAAAGCCTCCACTCAATAGCAATCCTGTAGGCTTAAGGTTCCTAGAAACAGGTTTAGTTACCAATTAATGATGTTGCAGGGAGGTCATGATAATATATCTCCTCTCTGAGACAGAGATAGAAGGCAGGTCCCAATCTTCTGATCAATAATCACTTCCCAGAGTTGAGACGCTTTGTTTTTAAAGCTTATGCTGGAGAAGTCCAGCCCTAATGTCCGCTAATTCTGCTATGATCTAAGTAGCTTCTTCATGCCACTATGTATCTGTTATTCAGATCCTTCCAATAATGACCTCATGCAGAGCTGCAGTGCATTAAATCTTATAGCCAGTAGGTTAGCCCTGTACAGTCAACACTCTTCCCATCTCTGCAGGACCCTCTCACCTCCATCTCCATCAACCTTTGTGGCAACCTGTGGCCAGATTTACTACTGTTCTTTGTTGTGGAAAATTTTTAAACCCTAATCTGGGATGCCTACCCACCTTGATCATTCAGTTCCCTGATAAAAGATACACACAACCTTTCTATTTACAATTAGCCTTAATCAGCACTAGAGCTGAGAAAGTATCGACCCTTTAGGCTATTAAAATCTATTTCCTACCACTAAGCCTGAATTGTTACTTTTTCATCTGGGCTGCACTTTATTCCACTTGGCCAGCCCTAGGGCCATGTTTGCTGAACTCATAGGTTATAGACTCTTCCTTCTCACCTTCTCCTTTCTCTTGTGGTTCTCCTCAAAGGTTTAGAATTCCAAGCCCTAGAATCCTAAACCCTGCCTATTTCTCTTCTGTCCAAATATTAGCAGCTGGCATTTTTATTTACCAATCAGAAATAACTTAGGGACAAATTCACATAGCATCATTTGGGTCTCTAGGTTAACCGGGTCTGGGTTAGGGCCCCATACTTAGTGTTTCAATGCCCAGCAATAGACCAGACCCCAACAGTTTTCCACTTCTGTAATTCTGTCATTACAGTGGCCTCTGTAAGTAGAACCAGACACTGTGTAATTAACGTGACTGGCTTCGCCCACCCCCCCTCCACACACACACTTTGGCACAATTCCCTGAAGATACATCCAGGTTGTGTGCATCTGTGGTCTGTTGTGATTTATTCCTAAGTCATCTTCTCAGCCATAGTTTATTGACCCCATTGAAGAAGCCTGTTGAGGTGTTTGGATGCATCATTAGCAGAGCTGCCATACACATGCATGTACAAGTTTTCTACAAATACAAAATTTTCATTTCTTTGGGAGAAAGGCCCCTAAAGTGTCCTGTCATATAGAAATTGCACTTTTTTGTTTTTAACAAATATATCTGACATGCCATTTCACATTCCCACTAGCAGTGAGAAGCAGATTTTTCTCAGAGGTCCTCAGCAGTTGGTCTTACTATGTCTTAATTTCTGCTCCTCGGGGGGGTGATGGGGGGAGCAGTGAACTCTCCTGGTGGCTTTAATATGAAGCCCCCAGGGCCTAAGCCAAGGCTTTCTGAGTTCAGGTCTTCACCTTTGTTTCTTCTCCAGGGAAACACCTCCTCACTCACTTACCAGACAACCTCTTTGCATATGATCGTCTCATACTTTGTGGTCTCGATCTGTTCTCTTGCTCCATGATTATTTTTGTTGAAGTCTTGGGATGACATATCATGTGCAAATAGAACAACATGATTGCATCTTTTCTAATCTGCTTGTCTTGATGGGGGTAGTGTAGTGATGGGCTTGGCTGTCTCTAGTCAGTAGAGCTGGGTTGTTTTGTTTTGGAAAGAAACTCTCACCATGTAAAATAGGTTGACTTTAAACTCACTGTCTTTCTGCTTGTCTCTAAGATCTGGGATAATAGATGAGGCTCACCACAGCCAGTCTTCTTACATTTTATTTCATTTTCTTCCTTTCTTTCTTTCTTTCTTTCTTTCTTTCTTTCTTTCTTTCTTTCTTTCTTTCTTTCTTTCTTTCTTTCTTCCTTCCTTCCTTCCTTCCTTCCTTCCTTCCTTCCTTCCTTCCTTCCTTCCTTCCTTTCTTTCTTTCTTTCTTTCTTTCTTTCTTTCTTTCTTTTTAACATTTTCCAATTTATTAATTAGGTGTTTTCTTCATTTACATTGCAAATGCTGTCCAGAAAGTCCCCTATACCTTCCTCCCACTACCAACCCACTCTTATTTCTTGGCCCTGGCATTCCCCTGTACTGGGGCATATAAAGATTGCAAGACCAAGGGGCCTCTCTTCCCAATGATGGCCGACTAGGCCATCGTCTGCTACATATGCAGCTAGAGATATGAGCTCTGTGGGTACTGGTTAGTTCTTACTGTAGTTCCACCTATAGGGTTGCAGACCCCTTCAGCTCCTTGGGTACATTCTCTAGCTCCTTCATTGGGGGCCCTGTGTTCCATCCAATAGCTGACTGTGAGCATCCACTTCTGTATTTGCCAGGCACTGGCATAGCCTCATGAGAGACAGCTATATCAGGATGCTTTCAGCAAAATCTTGCTGGCTTATGCAATGGTGTCAGCGTTTGGAGGCTGATTATGGGATGGATCCCCGAGTGGGGGAGTCTCTGGATGGTCCATCATTTCATCTCAGCTCCAAATTTTGTCTCTGTAACTCTTTCCATCGGTATTTTGTTCCCAATTCTAAGAAGGAGAAATTTATCCACACTTTGATTTTCCTTCTTCATGTGTTTTCCAAATTGTATTTTGGACATTCTAAGTTTCTGGGCTAATATCCACTACTCAGTGAGTGCATATCATGTGAGTTCTTTTGTGATTGGGTTACCTCACTCAGGATGATACCCTACAGGTCCATCCATTTGCCTAAGAATTTCATAAATTCATTGTTTCTAATAACTGAGTAGTATTGGATTGTGCAAATGTACCACATTTCTGTATTCATTCCTCTGTTAAGGGACATCTAGGACATTTCCAGATTCTGGCTATTATAAATAAGTCTGCTATGAGCATAGTGGAGCATGTGTTCTTATTACCAGTTGGAATATCTACTGGATATATGCCCAGGAGAGGTATTGCTGAATCCTCCAGTAGTACTATGTCCAATTTTCTGAGGAACAGCCATATTGATTCCCAGAGTGGTTGTACAAGCTTGGAATCCCACCAACAATGGAGACCAGCATGCTGACCAGCATCTGTTGTCACATGAATTTTTGATCTTTGCCTTTCTGACTGGTGTGAGATAGAATCTCAGGGTTGTTTTGATTTGCATCTCCCTAATGATTAAGGATGTTGAACATTTTTTCAGGTGCTTCTCATCCATTCCATATTCCTTAGTTGAGAATTTTTTGTTTAGCTCTGTGTCCCATTTTTAATGGGGTTATTTGATTTTCTGGAGTCCAACTTATATATATATATGTATTGGATACTAGTCCCCTAGCCGATATAAGATTGGTAAAGATTCTTCCTTAATCTGTTGGTAGTGTTTTCATCTTATTGACAGTGTCTTTTGCCTTACAGAAGCTTTGCAATTTTATGAAGTTTGATTTGTCAATTCTCAATCTTACAGCATAAGCCATTGCTGTTCTATTCAGGAATTTTCCCCCTATGCCCATATTTTCAAGGCTTTTCCCCAGTTTCTCCTCTATAATTTTCAGTGTCTCTGGTTTTGTTCAATTCCATCTCCTGTTTGGTAGTGTTTTCCTGTAACTCTCTAAGGTATTTTTGTGTTTCCTCTTTAAGGGATTCTAGCTGTTTACCTGTGTTTTCCCTTATTTCCTTGAAATGTCCTTCATCATTATCATGAAAAGTGAACTTAGACCCAAGTCTTGTTTTTCTGGCTTGATGGTGTATTCAGGACTTGCTATGGTGGGAGAGTTTGGTTCTGATGATGCCAAGTAATCTTGGTTTCTGTTGCTTCTGTTCTTGTGCTTGCCTACTACCATCTGATTATCTCAAGTGCTTGCTGCCCTCAATATAACTGATTGGAGCTTGTCCTTCCTATCATCCCAGTTGATTCAGGACTCCTCAGAGTCCAGCTTTTCCTGTGATCCTTTGATTGTGGGCTCCTGTGAACTTGAGATTCTGGGTGTGTCAGAGTTCTTGGCAGTCAAACTTCCTCTGAGACCCTGAAATACTGGTGTGACCCACCTCCTATTATCCTGGTATCCTGTTATCCTAAGATCCTGGGTATGTTACAGTGCCTGGAAGTGGTGTCTACTTTGAGGACCATGGAGCTGTCTGGTCTGCTTGAAACCAAGGTAAACCAGTACTGATCAAAAGGAACCCCAGCCTCTGGTAAGGAAGGGCTCCTGTGTCTTTGTTCCTGCTGTCACAGGCCCATCACAATTATATTGGAACTGAGTTATGTTAAACTCACCAGTGATCCTAAGATCATGTGGAGAGTACTCTGGGGACTGTGGGGGTGTCCACTGATTCCACAGCCAGGGTGACCCTGACCCAGTGCTGGTGCTGACCAGAAGGGACTTGTGCCCCTGTTCAGGTAGGTTTCTGCTTCCCTACTGCTGTCTCAGGTCCTGCGCGATTGGATTGAAACTGATGTGTTCCACTCACCAGTGACCTAAGATCTCCTGGAGAATCCTCTAGAGACAGTGGGGATTTCTGCTGATTCTGCACCCTAGATGACCCACTGCTGGCACTGACAGAAAGGTACTTGTGTCCCTGGTCAGGCAGGTTTTCTGCTTCGCTACTGTCTCAGGTCCCGGGAGAATGGATTGGAACCAATGTTGTATTCCACTCACCAGTGATCCTAAGATTTCCTGGAGGGTCCTCTAGGGACCATGAAGGGACTTGTCATCACAAATTTCATTACAGGTTTTCTCTAGTATCACAGGTATATTAACTCCTATACACTAATAATTGAAGTCTCTTTGATCACCGGAATATTAACCCATGTACACCACTTTAGTACAAGATCCTTTCCCCATAAATTTATGGGCATGTAATCCATGTAAAGGTTTCTTTCACATTTGACCTTTTGCTCCTTCACATTTTGCTCTTCATACACTTTGTTTTATCTGTGACAACTTTCACCTTTCAATTAACTTAGTAACCTCTTTTTAATGTGACAGTTGTGAGTTACAAGATTTCTGTAAAATCAATGTTACATAAACTCCCATTTCCCCCAAGCAGCCTATTTCAATACTTTTTACTTGCAAGTATAATTGGAGCCTTTGATCTTTAACAACTGAAAATTAACACATTTTCCTGTACTTCCAAACTGTCCTGTACTTTCTCTCTGAGCAGCTTTTTCCTAGAGATAGTCATACAGGAGCATCTGGGCAATTCTACTAATTGCATTTAATTCTATCTCTATTGATTCACAGACCATGAGTTTAAATTCTCTTGAAATCTTCATTGATCATACCTTGATTCACACTGGAAATTTGAAGAATCCTGTGGGTTGTAGCATTCAGTATATTTTCTGCTTCTGTGGGCAGAGGACAATAAAGTCAATGGGTTATTTTTATATCATTGAGTTTTTGTGGATTAGAGTAAGATGTTTATCTATTCTCAACTCTAGCAAAGCACTGCATTCAGTAGCATGCATTGGATTTGTATTACTTCATTGAGATATTTCTGCCTGCTTATTCTTTCCTTATTTATAAGAGTCAATTTTCCTGTACTTTTTGTTATGCATTATACAGCTTCGATTCGATTTCATTTTCTGATGGCAAAAAAGGCCTTGGCTATCTCTCTTGGACCTACACTCATTGTTCCAATGGTAGACATTATTGCATCAAATAAATACAAACATAAGAGTAGGCTTTCTTTTTATTCATACCTAGGAAACCACTGCCCTTAGAGATGCCTTGTTAACAATTATGTTGAAACTGATCAAATGCTCCACAATAAAAGCACCAGGCATTTTGAGACCTGAGACTTATAACACCTTGTCACAGTATCTTTGCATATTACCATATTTCCTGCTTCTGAATCATAGTTATTTAGAAGTTATTTAGACATCAGAGATCTCTAGATATAGAATGAGGTAGTATAGTATCATGATATGTATATATATATATATATATATATATATATATATATATATGTGTGTGTGTGTGTGTGTGTGTGTGTGTGTGTGTGTGTGTGTGTGTGTGTGTGTCTGTATAAACAATATCAGTTGTATCCCTCTCTAGTCCTTCAAAGGTGATTCCTGGACCATTAATGGTCTAAGAACTAGTTTTTCAAAAGATATACACAGTTTCAAACACCAAGGTCAGTATCAATATCTGCCTTGATTCTGGTTCTCATAAGACTTTGTTCACCATGAAGACCAATATTAGTTTAAAATCAGTAAGGATTCTCCATGAGGTAGAATGCTTTACTGGCTTCTGAAGGTTTTCTCTAATAGCTTAAATGTGCAAAACAACATTGTTCTTCCTAATTTAGCATGATCCAATTGAATCTGACTTTGGGTACCAGAATGCTGCTCTTCATCTAGCAACTGCTATCTGATTGTCTTCATTCCACTTGCTCTGCTCCAGAGGTCAATTTTACTGGCTTAGACATTTTGCTATGTGAACCACTGCAAATGCAAACTGTCTTCCAGTAGTGCTGTTGCCAATTCTTTTCAGTCTAAGTCTACTTTGATTGAGCCAATTATTTTTTATTTGTTTCAGTTAAGGAGAGTCCATCCAACAGGAAATCATAGCCTCTTTTAAAAACACTTGGATGTAGACTTACGACAGGATGCCATCCTATCTCATCATAACTCTGTTTCACACCATCATCATGCATGTTGTATACAACTAATGTGAAAGCTAATGGTAATCGTGTATTCTCAAGATTGTGATCTTCTAAATATGCTGGTAAGGTGGGTGCAATTTTAACCCTTTTAAATAGGCTCTTTTAAACGTGTTCCCCCTTATTTTTCAGTATTTCTCTGTCCTATCAACCTTCAGCACACTTTTATTTCATTTTATTTCATGTGGGAAATTCTGGCAAGCTACCTCTGTCAATGAGACTGAGCATTTGTGCTCTCTCTTTTCTGGTTCTCCTCACTTCCCAAATGATTACGGCACCAAGGATAAACTATCCAGGTCCATAGGAAATCATGTTATCCTTTCAGAGAAGAGGGGATACATTGAAATTGTTTGTTTTCCCATTTCAGCCATCTTTTGCTTCTCAGACATATGTTCGCTTCAAAAATTTCCAACTGCTTAAGTCATTTTTCACCCCCCCCCTTTTTTTGGAAACAGGATATATGAGGAGGAAGAGTGAAAAACAAAAAAACAAAAAACTCCTTCTGGGAGCAAAGCAGAGAATATGCCAGAAACAAGAGCCACAATAATTGCTCTCTGGTGTCTTTAAAAAACAAATTCATCCTTCCTTGCCTGCCTTTTCCCCTGTTTTTTACTTCAAATTTCCTAGCCTCATATTTTTAGCTACATCTTATAGCTGCTTTTACTTCCTTGTAGGTTCTTTCTCGAAAAGTCTCTTACTTTCAACACCTTATTTGTAACTGTTTTTTTTCACTTTTGAGTGTTATTTTTTTTCTTTAATCTACCTCCACACCTCTTCCATTCATTAAGCACTCTAAAACTATATGGAATTGAAGAGAGTAAACAGTAGAGAACTAAGAATCAAATTTATTTTCTCTTGTTTCTTCTTTAAACATGAATACTAACAAACTGTAACCAAACACTGAACAACCAACACCAGACAAACTAAACGAACCCCCAGAGCCCTAGAATTTATATGCCGTGTGAAAAGCCCTCAAAAATGAAAAGAACACACACTTGCAAAACCTATTTGCTGTTGACAAAATCACTCCCATTCTAAAGCATGGGATGAATCTTAGTTAGCTGCTGTGGAAAATGTGAACCAGGTCAACATCCCCACACCGGGTATAAAATACAAATTAATGTTCATAACACATTTCTATGTTTGTTACAGAAACCAAAATTTCTAAATTGTCACTATACTGTTTTCACTGTACAGACAAGTTTCATGAAAGATTTTTTTTAACCAAATGTTTTTCAGTAACTTTAAAGACAATAATGGGAATGAGAATCATGATATTTCTGAGTCATGTGTGCTTCCTGGTTCTTTAATTTTTTTCTTTGCTTAATAAGTCTTATGAGTCTTACATCTTCCTTTTGAAACTAATATTTCTTCCTAAAAAAAAAAACTTACAGCATCCCCCTACTTTATGTGGTTCTTATGCCAATTTGATAATACTTTATGACAATTTCTGTACTTTGGATATGCTTAATATTTATCATTTTATAATCCTTATATAAAAACAAAATTTACTTATTATCAGGAACTTGCATAGTTGTGATTCCATTCTTCACAGTGAATGCCAAAGACAGATTTCTCTCTAAATACTTATAACAGAAGTACTCCAAGAGTAGATATACAATTGTTTTAAATCCAGTTTGATGGTCACTCCACAGAAATTTGTCAAAACACTGGTAGTCTCCTTTGTAACTTCTGGAAGTTTGAAAGCCAAAACCAATGGGACAGTGTTTCCATCTCTATCCTATCCTTTTTTTATTTTTTTTATGTAATGTAGACTAAAGGCATAGTGTCCTTAGTTTTAAGGTCATATCATGTGTTTTAGCATATTTGACGACAGTTTAAATAACCTAGGTGGTTTATGAGGATTTAGGGCTTTCTTGCCCTCAGAGACTTTCTATAAAGTTACTTTTCTCATGGCATTGAACATTTGCTGTAATTCCTTTTTTACTTGTGTCAGTGAATTTTGTTCATTTTTAGTTCCATATGGTAGCTTGCAAAATACACACTAACCATTGCTTTTATGGGTGCTTTTTTCTAATCAATATAACACAGTTGAGTTATCCTCATCTCAGATGGCATCTAGTAAGAGTAATGGCAAGCAAGAATGTTTTGTTAAAATGCCCCTTCATATTCCATGGCTGTGATGGATGTACTCTGATGTGCAGGGTCCACATATGCTACATCCACTCCAGTGAAGTCTGCTTGACATGTTTAGAAACCTGGAAGCCGTCCTGAGGCAATGAGTTTCATGAAAACTTAGCCTCCTGGAACCTTGGCATTCTCATAGCCCATATACTTAAACCCTGTCCCCACTTTAGTCTGGTGTATGGATCCCTGTGCTCTCTTTCAGTATTGTTTTATTATAAGTGTCTTTAATGATTGATTTTGACATATAACTAAGCCTTTGCCAGTGTTCCAATGTCCTATATAGTCCTTGAAGCTGACCCTGATCTTGGAATTCAATAAGAGTGTTACCTATTCAGTAACATTCAAATTTACTTCTAGTAGAGACAGTAAAAATGATCAGGCATTACAATTTACTTGAATAGGGCTAGAAATCTCAGGGCTAGTCAATTACTAGTTAATTACTTAGGACAATAGCTGAGTCATATCCAAACACAGGAATACACAATGGCCTAGGAAATAGGTGGATTGTAGTATCGTTCATGAAAGGGTTAGTAGAACGGAATTCCCCATGGGCAGGCTTTTCACTAGGTGGAAAGGAATAGCATAAACAGGTATTTACTAAAGGACCCTTGGTGATGGGTTTAACAATAAACTAGCATTGCATCAGCGCATTCACATGGCTCCTGTGTTTAGCTGATCTTAATTAAGGGTTGTTCCGATTCTCAGTTGAAAACATGGCCTGGCTCTTTTTATGTATGTGTTTTCTTTGTTTTGTGTTAAGAACCAGTGTACCTTGGCAAATGTATTCACCTAGCCTTCTTGCTTTTCATCTGTATTATCAGACTGGTGCTCAGTTTGACAAATTACATCCAGATACAGCACTCCCTTGTGTCTGTGTCCATTTGTCATTCATTTCTCATTGATGCCTTGATCACCTGTAACCAGAACCTTGTTTCCTTCAGATCAGAGATCCAATAAAAGTTCATCTGCAGCACACATAGACTTCAACCCTGGATTTCTACTTGATGCTTATATGCCTTGTCTGTAATTATTATACAGCCTCCCTATTGGGCAGATTTCCTGCAGAATCAACATGAAGATTTACTTTGATGTGGTAATTCTGTGTGTACAAATTTGTTTTGATAACTCACAATAATGATTTTATAGAACTCCGACATTGATATATGTAATCTCAAGCCTTCTTTAGAATAAAAGCTGCAAATAGAGCTCTGTCAAACTTAATGTGTCTTGTGTTAACTGCACTAGAAAAAAGAAAGCAGGCTTGGAACAAATTAGGATCAAGTATAAAATTCCAACTTTTGTATAAATGAAGTCACTGTCTTGTTACTAAAGGTCCTAATCTAGTAGTGGGCCGTTTATTACAGACTAAAGGACAAAAGGCAGATGGATTTTGTCTTGACGAAACCATGGTATTGTATGACCTAAATAATATTGCTTTGAAATTATAACTGGCTTATGGGGTTAGAACACAGTTAATAAATGTTTATTCAGGTATTAGTCTTAATTGAAAATCATGTAAACAATTCTGTATAACTCCTTTATCCTCATACAACTATGACATGAACTATTGCCTTAAATTTATTAACAACTCTTAAAATATAAAAATAATTTAATAATATCTGGTCAATTATTAGATATATATATATAAAATTTAAGACCAACAACAAATTTTTGATATAGCCATATCTGCTTCATCCAGTATTAATGTATCTATGTGTCTTTCTTTCTTTGTTTCCTTCTTTCTTCCTTCTTTCTTCCTTCCTTCTTTCCTTCCTTCATTTCTTCCTTCCTTTCTTTCTTTCTTTCTTTCTTTCTTTCTTTCTTTCTTTCTTTCTTTCTTTCTTTCTTTCTTTCTTTCTTCCTTCCTTCCTTCCTTCCTTCCTTCCTTCTTTCTTTCTCTCTCTCTCTTTCCTTCCTTCCTTCCTTCCTTCCTTCCTTCCTTCCTTCCTTCCTTCCTTCCTTCTTTCTTTCTCTCTCTCTCTTTCCTTCCTTCCTTCCTTCCTTCCTTCCTTCCTTCCTTCCTTCCTTCCTTCCTTTCTTTTTTCTTTCAATTTCTAGTGTACTGGCTTTTAAATTGTTAAGGAAATCTGAGCATCTACCCTGTACAGTGATGTTTCTAGTCAAAGAGACCAGAAGACAAGTAAATAAGTTTCTTTTCCCTGCTTCTATCAGTAGGAGATAATTCCTAGAAGCAAGAAGTTTTTGGCACATGGCTAGCAAGAGAGTTAAATTGGCAGAAGTCATCATGTTCTGGCGACATTCACCCTTGTCATACCCCTTCCCTGCCAGCCTCAGTTGTTTTTTTTGTTTTGTTTTGTTTTTGTTTTTGTTTTTGTTTTTGTTTTTGTTTTTGTTATGTCCAACTTGGTATTTGACTGCCTTATACAGTGAAATATCT
Source organism: Mus caroli (assembly GCF_978045245.1). Lineage (NCBI taxonomy): Eukaryota > Metazoa > Chordata > Mammalia > Rodentia > Muridae > Mus > Mus caroli. The sequence continues at coordinate 43,036,573 of NW_028227261.1, read as the reverse complement.
TTTACAGAGGGTGGGCAAGGTCTTGGAAATTTTACTATCATCCACTTCAAGAAGAGTCATTTGGTTCTGGAGGGTTAAAAGAACACTAAATATGAAATATGAGAGAGGATGTGTACTTAATATAAAGATGTCAAAGTTTGTATTCACAATTTAATTATATAAAACTGTGCTAGAAAAATGCATGGGCATGAAAGATGACACATCTATCCATCTACACTCCAATCATATTCTGTATGTTTTCTGTCCTCCAACTTTCTAGGTGATTTTATTTCAGGGATTCTGCTGATATTGCACCTTTAAAAGTCCTCAGTGTGCCATATTCTGTTGCTCATTCCCACACAGGTCTGAGGAGGAACACAGTGTTTGTAGCGGCTGACCCTACTGCACTGATCTTAACAGTTCTTCAGCTGCACCACAGCTTTGTTTCTTCATCAGCTATATCTAGTTGTAGGTGACAGATGAAAATCTTTGTGTGTGGTGTCCCTATTTGTCTGGAAGAAACATAGACCGCATAGGATGGAAAAGAATTACTGACCTTTACCATGAAAAACTCAATAATTTTCCTATCCTTTTTCTTTTTATTAATGTCAACTTTCCAAGAATATGTTGTCAGGCTTTAAACATAATATTAGCTCACTGGTGTATAGTATTTGATATGTCTGTGAAAATGTCCCTAACATTTTAACTGTCATAGATGTCTTGGTGTGAACTTCACAGACCCTTTTGTATACCTTGTTCTCTTTATATTCCATCTTGATTGCATTAGCTTTTAAAGAATTCAATCTAAATAACAATGTAAGTTATTAAGATGTGGCAAAGCATTTTCTACTTCTGAAAGGCTTCTACTTCTGAAGTTCCAAACAACAATCAAATTACCTTTATATTTGTGTTACTGTAAATGATTCATAATCAGCATATTGTAATCTGAGCACTGACAATCTCTTCTATAACAAACTTCCATGGTGATGCCTATCCTTTTGCTATTGTCTTAAATTCCCTGATAATGATTGGAATTCTGGTTGGAGATAGTTAAGTGTCCCAGTGTTTCCTTGGAGAAAGTTTGAGACTCAAACTTTTGTATTGATTGTGTCATATAGAATGTATAGTCATATTACTGCTTCTCAAGTTCTGTGGTACCTACATTGTTCCATGTGTTCCCACAACCTGTTGCATTTCCAGAAAGTTTCTGAGAAGCTCACTATTCTTTTAAGTCTTCCCAAATTTCAACAGTTCAAATATAAACTATTCCCTAAATATCTTAATGTAATTGCCTTTGCAGCCATGATACTAAAAATGATGCTTAATCTAAATATTCTATCAAGGATACCATGTGTTCTTACTTGTCCTGATCCTCATTAGAATATATGTTAACAGTGGTCTTTTTAATAAAGTACTAACTTGTTCCCTCCTTCGAAATATGTGAAATTTCAAGTTGAAATCTTCTTTATCGACTCCAGCCAACACTTTTTATTTAAAATCTGGTATTAGTGTTGCTGATAATAGGATTGCTCTCTCTCTCTCTCTCTCTCTCTCTCTCTCTCTCTCTCTCTCTCTCTCTCTCTCTCTCTCTCTCTCTCTCTCTCTCCCTCTCATGTGTGTGTGTGTGTGTTTGGTAACTTGATCTTTCAGTCCTGTTGGAAAAATGTTATTCTTGTTAGGAATGCAACCAAGCCTCCTTTTCATGTTGTATTATCTAGAGTAAAGTCATGTGACTGATTACAGTGGTTTCTTCTGATTTTCTTTATTATGATCTACTTTCAGATATTACAATAGGTAGTGAGCCATGCATTTGAAGTACATCTCCATACTTCCTGAAACTGTCAGCATTAAAGAATGAGTCATTCCACCTGATTTCATGTGAAGAAATATTTCCAGATTCAGAACATATATCACCCTACCTTGCATGATTCACAACCCATCACAAAGAGCATCCAACTGACACTACCAAAAAAGCCTCTTTATTTCATATCACATAGGAAAACATATAGATATCATGTTTGGTCTGCACAGATGCCTTATCTTCAGATTGATTAGACTCACATTATTTATTGTAAAATAGGTAATGATTCCTCCACAAATGGTTCTCAGTGGAGAAAATAAAATTTAGTCACTTGCCCAGGCTTCCCATGAGAAAACAATGATTAAATATAAGTCATCTTTCATAAACCACAGAATTTACTTGGCATTGCTACATGATTGTGGGTAAAAGGTCAATGAATTGATCCTGAATGATTAAAAATTAGATAGCTATACTGCTATTTTTCTGCAGCATGGATATAGTCACACACACACAAAAAAATCACTTTAAAGCTCTCTCATGAATGTGAATATTAATCATTATTCACTTTTTTGAAGTAAACGCAATACCAGCTTTTAAAAACAGGTTTTTCAAGAGCTCCACCAACAAAACCAGAGGATATAGAAAGAGAAAATGGGTATAGGCATTGAGAAACATTCATTCCCAATTGCTCAGATGATGGCAATATTGCATTCACTGAAAGACATCTAGAGCAAAAAGATGGGCTCTTGTAAGAGATAACTATGGCAAGGATGTACATGAGTTTGAGGGTTTTATTTTTACTTGTTATCAAACATATAACCTATATAGCAATGTTTTAATTAATTTTCAATGAGACATTTACAGTTATTTGAAATTTGTGCCTCTGTCCCCATAATCATTTTTTCCCACTGGCATTTGGATTTCCTTTGACTCAGAGACAATCTTGTTTTTACATTAATATTATAGATATTTAACAATTTACTCATATCTATGCAAACTATTCAATCCACAAAGTGAAAAATCATATCTGTAGTTGTGCATTATATCAGTTAGAAATTATTTTTCTGTTATATTCTCCTTATGGCCTAAAAATGAAAATTCTATTATTTATAGCTGAATTAAACACTGCCACTGCCAGGCATTCATAATATATCCTCATGTATGCTTTTTTTTCTTAACTGCTCATAGACATCAAATACTCTCCCATGCTTGGCCCTTTGAATTGAGGCATATCAGTCTTTCACAGCCAGCATAATGGAGTGGTTGGTGTTTCCTTAAATATTTTCTCTGAAGTATATCTGTTAGAAGCAGTCAGAAAAATATCATCCATATGATGAAAACCAACTGGTTGAGGAAATTATCTTCAAATAATTTCCAGTGGTTATTGTCCAATATGTTGGCATAGAGTTGTACTATCTAACATTCCCAGTAGAAGAACATTCCCTGATGTCTTTGTACATGTTAAGCAACGCTATACGTAGGTACAATAAAGCAAACCTTCCTCTAAACTGCTCACTGAAATTGATAGTAAAAAAGAACTGTGCTAAATGAATTACTTTCAATTCCTTAGATAATCAAGAAGGTAAAGACATTTCCTGGCTGAAGTGGACATATTTCTGTAATTACAGTATCCTCATCTCTAAATTTTGTTACCATTACCACCTTCCTCTATTTCTCTTTCTTTCTTTTTTTTTAATTTATTTTTTTAATTAGGTATTTTCCTCATTTACATTTTCAATACTATCCCAAAAGTCCCCCATACCCACCCCCCATTCCCTACCCACCCACTCCCCCTTTTTGGCCCTGAGTTTCCCCTGCACTGGGGCATATAAAGTTTGCAAGTCCAATGGGCCCCTCTTTGCAGTGATGGCCGACTAGGCCATCTTTTGATACATATGCAGCTAGAGACAAGAGCTCCGGGGTACTGGTTAGTTCATCATGTTGTTCCACCTATAGGGTTGCAGTTCCCTTTAGCTCCTTGGGTAATTTCTCTAGCTCCTCCATTGGGGACCTTGTGATCCATCCAATAGCTGACTGTGATCATCCACTTCTGTGTTTGCTAGGCCCCGGCATAGTCTCACAAGAGACAGCTATATCTGGGTCCTTTCAGCAAAATTTTGCTAGTGTATGCAATGGTGTCAGCATTTGAAAGCTGATTATGGGATGGATCCCTGAATATGGCAGTCACTAGATGGTCCATCCTTTCGTCAAAGCTCCAAATTTTGTCTCTGTAACTCCTTCCATGGGTGTTTTGTTCCCATTTCTAAGAAGGGGCTAAGTGTCCACACTTTGGTCTTCGTTCTTCTTGAATTTCATGCATTTAGCAAATTGTATCTTATATCTTGGGTATCCTAAGTATCTGAGATAATATCCACTTATCAGTGAGTACATATTGTGCGAGTTCCTTTGTGATTGGGTTACCTCACTCAGGATGATGCCCTCCAGGTCCGTCCATTTGCCTAGGAATTTCATAAATTCATTTTTTTTAATAGCTGAGAAAGATATCAGAAGATGGAAAGATCTCCCATGCTCATGGATTGGCAGGATCAACATTGTAAAAATGGCTATCTTGCAAAAAGCAATCTACAGGTTCAATGCAATCCCCATCAAAATTCCAACTCAATTCTTCAACGAATTAGAAATGGCAATCAGCAGATTCATCTGGAATAACAAAAAACCTAGGATACCAAAAACTCTTCTCAAGGATAAAAGAACCTCTGGTGGAATCACCATGCCGGACCTAAAGCTGTACTACAGAGCAATTGTAATAAAAAGTGCATGGTATTGGTATAGTGACAGACAAGTAGACCAATGGAACAAAATTGAAGACCCAGAGATGAACCCACACACCTATGGTCACTTGATCTTTGACAAGGGAGCTAATACCATCCAGTGGAAAAAAGACAGCATTTTCAACAAATGGTGCTGGCACAACTGGCGGTTATCATGTAGAAAAATGTGAATTGATCCATTTCTATCTCCTTGTACTAAGGTCAAATCTAAGTGGATTAAGGAACTCCACATAAAACCAGAGACACTGAAACTTATAGAGGAGAAAGTAGGGAAAAGCCTCGAAGATATGGGTACATGGGAAAAATTCCTGAATAGAACAGCAATGGCTTGTGCTGTAAGATCGAGAATCGATAAATGGGACCTCATAAAATTGCAAAGCTTCTGCAAGGCAAAAGACACTGTCAATAAGACAAAAAAAAAAAAAAAAAAAAAAAAAAAAACACCAACAGATTGGGAAAGGATCTTTACCTATCCCAAATCGGATAGGGGACTAATATCCAATATATATAAAGAACTCAAGAAGGTGGACTCCAGAAAATCAAATAACCCATTAAAAAATGGGGCTCAGAGCTGAACAAAGAATTCTCACCTGAGAAATACCGAATGGCTGAAAAGCAACTGAAAAAATGTTCAACATCCTTAATCATCAGGGAAATGCAAATCAAAACAACCCTGAGATTCCACTTCACTCCAGTCAGAATGGCTAAGATCAAAAATTCAGGTGACAGCAGATGCTGGCGAGGATGTGGAGAAAGAGGAACACTCCTCCATTGTTGGTGGAATTGCAAGCTTTTACAACCACTCTGGAAATCAGTCTGGCGGTTCCTCAGAAAATTGGACAAAGTACTACTGGAGGATCCCGCAATACCTCTCCTGAGCATATATCCAGAAGATGTCCCAACCGGTAAGAAGGACACATGCTCCACTATGTTCATAGCAGCCCTATTTATAATAGCCAGAAGCTGGAAAGAACCCAGATGCCCCTCAACAGAGGAATGGATACAGAAAATGTGGTACATTTACACAATGAAGTACTACTCAGCTATTAAAAAAATGAATCTATTTCTCTTTCTTAACAAATACAGGTGATTTCTATGGGCTAGCAGACTCCTCTATATATTTGCTTTTAAGTTGTTCTGTACCAGGCAGTCATGCTCATATCATATTTACTTTGTCAAGGGCCATTGATCTACTCAGAATGCTTCTGATGTAACTATTTTCAGGGTACTGCAATTAGGATTTCAACAGTGGCTCCTCTTTAAGTTTTGAAACTCTATTATGTTCTGAGTTTGGCAAATTGGCAAAATCTGTGCGTGTTAGTTTATTTATTTATTTATTTATTTATTTACTTACTTATTTATTTATTTATTTTGATGACACACATCAAAATCTTCCCCTGCAGCATCCACCATTTTCCATAAATTCAGTCACTAGCTGACTCTTGAACCACAGGAATATTAACCTCTGTACCCCACTGTTATAAAAGATTACTTCCCCATGAATTTATGGACATGTCATCCACATAAGGCCTTAACTTTCTCATTTGAAGTCATGGTCCCTCACACTTAATTCATTTCACACATGCTTCATATGTGATTTCTTTCAGCCTCCTATGATCTGAGTTTTAATAAATTAAAGTGGCCATTTGGAAATCCAAATCTTCAAGTGAAATCATACATGCTCCCTTTTCCATTAAGCCTCTTCGTTTGTTTGTTTGTTTGGTTTTGGTTTTTAGTTTTATTTTTCTAGACAGGATTTCTCTGTGTAGCCGTGGTTGTCCTGGAACACACTCTATAGACCAGGCTGGCCTCAAACTCAGAGATCTGCCTGCCTCTGCCTCTGCCTCTGCCTCTGCCTCTGCCTCTGCCTCTGCCTCTGCCTCTGCCTCTGCCTCTGCCTCTGCCTCTGCCTCTGCCTCTGCCTCTGCCTCTGCCTCTGCCTCTGCCTCTGCCTCTGCCTCTGCCTCTGCCTCTGCCTCTGCCTCTGCCTCTGCCTCTGCCTCCTAAGTGATGGGATTAAAGGTGTGCACCACCACTGCCTGGCAAGCCTTCTTTTCAATATGTCTTACTTGTCATTTTAATTTTGGCCTTAGATTATTAACAGCTGAAAATCAAAAAATGTTCCTGTATTTTCAAACACTCCTTTTGTATTGCTTGGAGCAGCTTTATCCAGAACTAGGGATACAGTAGCATCTGGGAAATCCTACTAACTGCATTAAGTTATATCTTTATTACTCACAGACTATTGATTTAATATCTCTTTTGATATCTTCAATATCCATACCTAGATTCACAGTGGAACTTTGAAGAAGCAATTGATATTTTTCCTCCAGCAACTCTTCTGTCACTGTGGGCAAAATACAAATAGTTATCAAGTAGTTATTTTTATATCATTGAGTTTCTGTAGGCTAAAATAAGAGATTTATCTATGGAAGTAAAGTCTAGAGCATCACTGCCTGCACTAGCATGCATTAGATTTGCCATACTTGATTAAGGTATTTCTGCCTGCTTATTATTTCTTGATTGAAAAAGGCAAATGGCCTGTACTTTTTGCTGTGTGGACTCCAGCTAGGTCGCCATTTTTTTCTGATGGCAGAAAAGGGCCTGATGTATCTCTCTTGGACATATATTCTTGTACTAATCATATCCTTTGCCTCATCAAATTAATCCTTCAGGAAGAGTAGACTTTCTGATTTATACCTAGGACCATCATTGCCCTTAGAGATGCCTTTTTCACAATTGTGTTCCAAATGACCATATTTCCAACAATAAAAACATCAGGCATTGAGGCTGGAGACCTATAGCAGCTTGTTCATAATATTGCATGTTTCATGCAACTGAATCATGAGGCATTTAGACACCATTGATACCTATGTATAGGATTCCCCAGTATATTAGATGATACCCATTAGAATCAATGTCATTTCTATCCCCATCCATGCCTCCAGAGGTGATACCTGACCATTTAATGGTCTAAGAAATTGGTTTTCATAAGCTATTCACATTTTCAAACACCAAAGTCTAAATCAAAACCGACCTTGCATCTGGTTCTCATAAGACATTGTTCAATACTGAGATCATAAGTTTAAATGAGATAGAACTTTTCCTGGCTCTTGACCTTTTTCCCCAAGATCTTAAAACTGCAAATCAACATAGTTCTTTCTATTTTTTCATGAACAAGTTGAATCTGATTTGGATATCAAAGTCTTCAACCTAGCAACTTCTCTCTGAGTATCTTCATTCCACTTGCTTTGCTTCATGGATCACTATTTCTGACCTACTTTCTTTGCCATGTTAATCTTTGAAAATGCAAACTGGCCTCTTTTATTGCTGGTGGGAATACTTTCCAGCCCAATTCTATTTTGAGTTACCCAGTTATTTATAATTTGTTAAAATTGAGGCAAGTTTATCATATAGGGAACTATGATCCATTTTAAAAAGCCTTATCTATATATTCTATAGGATGCTATAATATCTATTCATAACTTTTCTCCACCTCATCATCAGGCATATTTTATACAACTACTGTGAAAGCTATTGGAGAGCTTATCAGTGTGGGTGACCCTCCTCTAACTCTGTCATGGTTGGGGTGAGTTTAACTCCTTCTTTTCAAATATGGCATAGTATTAGATTGTCCTCCCTTTTTCCAGTATTTCACTAAGTTACCACCCTAAAGCACAGATTGTTTTTCTTTTTCTTTCCATGGGTACCTCCTGTAGCCAGCTTTATCACCAACACTGGGGGTTTTTGCTCTCTATTTTCTAGTGCTCTTCAATTCCAAACTGATTTCAACACTTAGTATAAACTAGGTCCACATTACATTCTGCCATCCTCTCAGAAAAGAAGAAAGAGAGTGACCCTGTTTGTTTTCCAATTTCTGCCATCATTTGCTTCACAGACTCCTCCATTTGACCTGCAATTTTTATATCTGCTCATCCATTCTTCCAATACCTTTTTGAAACAGAATATATGATGAGAAAAAGAAAAAAAAAAGAAAATAGTCCTCTGGGAGCAAAGAGAAAATATCCCAGCAGGAGTAGAACCAATAAATAATTTCTGACATGTAAATAACTGATATACATCTGTCTTTCTTGGATATTTTCCCCAGTGCTTTTGACATCAAATTTTCAGTTCTGTCAATCTTCAAATTCTGATGCCTCCTCTACTTGTCCTTTGCTCCTTAGTGGGTTTCCTTTCTTCCAAAGTCTCTCACATTCAACAACTTACTTGATTCTATTCTTTTCTTCTTTGTGGGTAATTGGTAATTCTTTTTTCATCCATCTCTACCCCTCTTCTATCCATTCAGCCCCATAATACTACATAGAAGAAAAATGTAAAAAATGGAGAGGAGCCTACATTGTACCATTTGGAACCAGGAGAGTTAAAGCACAGGGTGGGTGTATGAAACTCTATCCTTTCCTGGGTTTTGTTTTTTGCATGTAATATAGGCTAAGGGTTCAGTCGTTTTAGGGTCTTATCATCTATCTGGTTTGGGCATATCCAATCACAGTATAAATAGCCTAGGGGGTTTGTGAGTACTTAGGGATTCATTGGTCTCAGAGGCTTTCTACAGAGTCAATTTCTTCATAGCATTGAGTTTTTGGTGTAATTTGTTTTTTGGCTCCTACCAGTGATTTTTTTGTTCACTTTTAGTTCCTAATTGTCACTTGCAAAAAAACACCCCAACCATTGTTTTCATTGCTGGTTTTTCAAATCTATAAAAAACTTAAGAGTTAGCCTTATATCAGAAACCATCTAGGAAAGGCTGTGACAAGCAAGTGTTTGTGCTCGAGAAAATCGTCCATATTCTATGTCTGTGATGGATGCTCGCTGAGATGCAGGGTCCCCTGAGACTTCTTTCCAGGATTACTACTTGCTGCTGATATGCTTTGCTATATAACATTTGCTACTATAATATAGTCTGATAAGTTCTAGACATCAGTCCTCCCTATTGGGCAGATTTCTTGCAGAGGGAATATGAAGATGTACTTTGATATGGCAATACTGTATACACAAATTTGACTTGATAATTCCTGATATTTATTTTATAGAACTTCTACATTGGTGCAAGTAATATCAAATTTCTTATAGAATAAAATCAGCAAACAGATCACTATCAAATTTCATATGTCTCAGGCTAATTGCAATAGGAAAAGAAAGCAGACTTGGAGCAAATTATTATCAAGGGTAACATTCCATCTAGATTAGATATGAGGCCACTATCTTGTTGCTGAAAGTCTTAAACTAGGAATGGGCAGTTTATTATAAAAACAAAAACAGAAAATAAATGATGAACTTTTAGCTATACAATACTTCAAAATAGTATGACACAAGGCATATGATTTGTCTTGCTAACTTACGACATAAAATTATTCTTTTAAATTTCTAATGGTCTTCTGTGACTAGAAAGCAGTTACTAAATGTTTAGTCAGGTAGTAGTCTTAATGGAAAATATGTAAACAATTCTGTTGTAACTCCTTAAGCATTATGGGCCTATTACATGAGCAAATGCCTAAACATACTATGAACTCACACAATATAAAAATAATTTTAAAAAGATGATCAATAATAATAATAATTACATAAAAAATAAGAGCAAAAGTAAATTGTGATGTAGCCTTATCTGCTTCATCCAGTATTCATGTATCTGTGTGTGTGTCTTTCTTTCTCTTTCTTTTTCTATTCTACTAGCTTTAGAATTGTTAATGAAATCTGATCATCTATTTTGACCATTGAGGTTCCCAGAGTAAAAGTAAAAAGAAGACAATAACTACATTTCTTTTTCCTTGCTGACATAAGTAGGAGGTAATTGGTATAAGCAAGGAGCTTTTGTCCCCTCAACAGCAAGAGAGTTAAGTTGCCAGAAGTTATCAGGTTTTTGCCCCATTCTACATCACTATACCACTTGGCTGCCTGCATCAGTTTACTTTACCATGTCAAACATTGTTATTTACTGCCTTACAGAGTAAATCTCTTTTACAGAGGGTGGACAGGATCTTAGAAGATTCATTACTGTCTACCTGAAGAAGAGTCAATTGGTTCAAGAGTACAAGAAGAATACTTAATTGAGTTCAAGAGACAGAATATGTACTGCATGTAAAGATGTCAAGGTTTGTATCAATTATTTAATTTAAAATGCAGTGCTGGTTAAAATGCATGGGAGGTGGCACTGATATCCATCTACATTCTAAACATAATCCATAACATCACCAGCTTCCAACTTTCTTGGTGCTGTTATTTCAGGAATTCTGAGGATACTGCTATCTTTGATAGTCATTGGTCTGTGCAGTGTTGTGCTGCTAATTTCACCACAGGCCAGAGGAGGAACAGAGTCTATGTTGCCTTCTGGCCCTAATGCACTGTACCTGACATTCCCTGAGCTGCACCACAGCTTCTTGTCTTCATCATCTATATCTGGTTATTGATAGATGAAGAATGAAAATCTTCACTTTTGGTGTTCCTATTTGCCTGGAAGAAACATACACCACATAGGCTGGGAGGAAATTATTGAACTTCACGATGAAAAGCTCAATAATTCTCCAATGTTGCTTTGTCACATATGCTTGTCATGAACTCTTTGATAGGCTTTAATGCTCACTATATGGGAATTGGTTTATAGTATTGAATATTTCTATGTAATGTTCCTAGTATTCCAGCTGTTACAGTTGTCTTGGTGTGAACCTAGCAGGCTCTATTTTCTACCTTCTCCTTTATATATCCCATCTTGACTACATTAGCTTTTTAAGAACTCAACCTAAATAAAAGTGTAAATCATTCAGATCTAACAAAGTGTTTTCTACCTCTCAAAGATCATATCCACCCTGGGACCAGCAAAACAAATGAATTTCCAATCCAGAACCAAATTACCTTTATATATATTTTTCTGTAAACAATGTATAATCATCATTGTTTAAAGAGGGTACTGACCACCCTCTCTATAAAAACAAAACAAAACAAACAAACAAATAAACAAACAAAAACTTGCTTGGTGACGACTATCCTTTTGCTATTGTCTTCCAATACCTGATAATTATGGGGATCATGGCTTGACATAGTTAGGGGTTCCTCATGCCTTTTGTGAGTCAGTCCATACAGACTGGCATCCTTGTATTGTCTCTGGTCTTATAGAATGCATAGCCCTATTACTGTTTCTCCAGTTCTGTGGTACCTACATTATTCCTGTATATTTTGATTTTCCACATCCTTGCAAGCCATGTTTTGAGAAACTCACTTTAATTTTAATGTCTTCCCACATTTCAACAATGTCGATGTAAGCAATTCCCTAAATGTCACAATTTCTTTGCCTTTCCAGTCATGAGATTGAAAATCATGCTTATCTGAATATTCTCTCATGCTTACCATGTGTTCTTTTTCATTCTCATTGGAATTTTTAACAGTGGTTTCAATCATTCATTCCCAAAGAGAGTTTTTTAGCAAAGTTCTAACTTGTTCCTTCCTAGTAAGTATGTGAAATTGAAAGTTCACATCTTCTTAAACTGTCCCTTTTCCCCAAGCATTTTTATTTTGAATATGGGAATAGTGTTGTATATTACAGAATCCCTGTCTGATTTTTTTAAAAAACTTCATCCTTAAGTACTGTGGGAAAACTCTTATGGGAATGCAAATAAGCATTTTTTCATGTTTTATTATCTACAGTGAAGGATTGTGACTGCTTACAGTGGTGTATTCTTATTTTAGTGTAATGATTTAGTTGAAGTTATTGCAGGAGTTAGTGAGTCATGCATCTGAAGTGCATCTCTATAGTTACTGAAACTGTCAACATTCACCAATGAGGCACTCCACATGATGCCAAGTGAAGAAATATTTCCACACTTAGAACATCCTTCTAAAAGGATGTTCTATAGTGAGATAACTCACCATCCTTGCCTGATTTATAATTCATGACAGATGTTGCAACTGACACTACTGAAAAGAGGCTCTTCATTTCATATCACATAGGAAAATATAAGGATATTGAATTTGGTCTGCACAGATGCCTTGTTTTCAGATTGGCAAGCATTACATTACCTTTTATTCAAAGTAGTTAACAATAACCCCATGAATATTTCTCAATAGACAAAGTAATTAATCATTATCATTGTCATCATCATCGTCATCATCATCATCATCACTTTATCAGGGCAACCATGAGAAACAAATGATTCCATGTAAGTCAACTTCTACTTGATCAATAAAGTCAAGAGTTTATTTGGTATTGCTCAAATGATTATGGACAATGAGTTACTGACTTAAGCCTAGATGAATAAAAATTAGGTTTATTACTGAATATTTCTCTACTGCATGGGTACTGATGACACAGGGTTAATCTTAGAATAAATTCGTGAACTTGAATGGGAATCAGTATTGTAAACATGATTTTAACTAGGTACATATAAAGGCAACACCAATTTATAAAAACAGCATTATCAGAAACTCCACCAGAAAAGTAGAGAATATAAGGAGAAATAATGGGTAAAGGCATTCAGAAATATTAATTCCCAACTGCTTATATGATGGCCATAGTGCATCCATTTGAAGATATCTAGAGTAAATAGATATGGGATCTTGTCAGAAAGAACTATGTCAAGAGCATACATGAGTTTTAGGTAATTGAGGTAATTATCTACAAATTATTTCCAGTAGTTATTAAACAAAATATTGACATATAATTAAACTATGGGATACTCCGAAGAGAAGAAAATTCCCCTAATAACTTTTTAATGATTAAACCTTGCTATTGTTAGGCACATTAAAACAAATCTTTCTGTATCCTTTTCAATAAAATGTGTAGTAAAAAAAGTCGTCTTTAAAACTGGATTACTACTTTTCAGAATGAACCAGTGCCCTGAGCATATCTTGAGCACTAGCTCCACACCCAGTAACACAACACACAGAGGAAGCTGAATTTTCATGTGCTCTAACATGCCCAGAAACATAGGTGAGGAGGCTACAACATCTGTCTCAGAACTGTGAGTAACTGAGACCAAACTGAAATATTGAGGAAAACCAGGTCACAATGAAAAGACAAAACCTAAGGATAGTAGATATAAAAGAGAGTGAAGATTCCCAAATGAAATGGCCAGTAAATATATTCAATAAAATTATATATGAAAACTTCCCTAACCTAAGAAAAGAGATATCCATGAACATACAAGAAGTCTACAGAACCCCAAATAGACTGGATCAGAAAAGAAATTGCTCTCATCACATAATCATCAAAACACCAATACACAAAACAAAGAAATAATATTAATAACAGTAAGGGAAAAATGTCAAGTAACATATAAAGACAGACCTATCAGAATAACATCAGACTTCTCAACAGAGGTTATAATAGGCAGAAGATCCTGGACAGATGTCGTACACAACCTAAGAGAACACAAATGCCAGCCCAGACTATTATACCCAACAAAACTCTCAATTACCATAGATGGAGAAACCCAGATATCCCACGACAAAACCAAATTTACACAAGACATTTCCACAAATATAGACCTACAAAGAATAATAGAGGAAAAACTACAATACAAGGAGGGATACTACACTCTAGAAAAAGCAAGAAGGTAACTTTCTTTCAAAAAAAAAAAAACAAACAAAAACAAAAGAAGATAGTCAAACAAACATAATTCCACCTCTAATAAAAATAAATAAGAGAAAGCAACAATCACTTTTCCTTAATATCTCTTAACATCAATGGACTCAATTTCTCAATAAAGAGGCATAGACTAACAGACTGGCTAGATAAACAGGGCCTGACATTTTGCTGCATACAGGAAAACAACCTCAGTGACAAAGACAGACACTGCTTCAGATTGAAAGGCTGGAAAATTATTGTCCAAGCAAATAGTTCCAAGAAACAAGCTGGAGTTGCCATCCTAATATCAAATAAAATTGACTTTCAACCTAAAGTTATCAAAAATACAAGGAAGGAGACTTCATATTCATCAAAGGTAAAATCTACTGAGATGAACTCTCAATTCTGAAAGTATATGCTCCAAATGCAAGGGCAGCCACATTCATTAAAGAAACTTTACCAAAGTTTAAAGACTGCATTGTACCACACACAATAATAGCGGGGGACAAAATTGACAGATCACAGAAACAGAAACTAAAGAGAGACACAATGAAACTAACAGAAGTTATGAAACAAATGGATGTAACAGATACCTATAGAACATTTTCTCGTAAAACAATAGAATATACGTACTTCTCAGCACCTCATGGTACCATCTACAAAGTGATCATATAAACGGTCACAAAACAGGCCCCAACAGATACAAACATATTGAAATAATCCCATGCATTCTATCAGATCACCACTACTAAGTCTGATCTTCAATAAAAACATAAATAAGAGAAAGCCCACATACACATGGAAGCTGAAAATATTCTTCTCAATGATAACTTGGTCAAGAAATAAATAAAGAATTTAAAGACTTTTTAGTGTTTAATGAAAATGAAGCCACAACATACACAAACTTATGGGCACAATAAAAGCAATCCTAATAGGAAAACTCATAGCTCCAGGTGCCTCCAAAAAGATTCTGGAGAGAGCATACATGAACATCTTGACAGCATATGTAAAAGCTCTAGAATAAAAGGAATCAAATTCGCCTAAGAGGAGTAGCCAGCAGGAAATACTCAAACTCACGGTTGAAATCAACAAAGTGGAAAACAAAGATCTATACTAAGAATCAATGAAACCAAGAACTGATTCTTTGAGAAAATCAACAAAATAGATAAACCCTTAGCCAGAATGTCTAGAGGGCAGGATTAATATAGTAAAAATGGCCATCTTGCTGAAACCAATCTACAGATTCTATTCAATCCCTATCAAAATTACAACTCAATTCTTCACAGAGTTAGAAAGGGCAATTTGCAGCTGGGCAGTGGTGGCGCACACCTTTAATCCCAGCACTTGGGAGGCAGAGGCACACGGATTTCTGAGTTCGAGGCCATCCTGATCTCCAAAGTGAGTTCTAGGACAGCCAGGACTACACCGAGAAATCCTGTCTCAAGAAAACAAAAACAACAAAAAAAGAAAGGACAATTTGCAAATTCATCTTGAATAACAAAAAACCAAGGATAGCAAACACTATTCTCAACAAGGAAATAACCTCTGGTACAATCGCCATTCCTGACCTCAAACTGTACTATAGAGCAGTTAAAAAACTGCATGGTACTGGTATAGTTACAGGCAGATAGAACAATGGAATAAAATTGAAGATCCAGAAATGAATCCACACACCTATGGTCACTTGATCTTGACAAAGGAGCTAAAACCATCCAGTAGAGAAAAGACAGCATTTTCAACAAATGATGCTGGCTCAACTGGCGGTTATCATGTTGAAGAATGCGAATAGATCCGTACTTGTCTCCTTGTACAAAGCTCAAGTCTAAGTTGTTCAAGGACCTCCACATTAAACCAGAGTCACTCAAACTTATAGAGGAGAAAGTGGGGAAGAATGGGCAGAGATGAAAAATTCCTGAACAGAACACCAATGGCTTGTACTGTAATATCAAGAATTAACAAATGGGACTTCATAAAGGTGCAAGCTTCTGTAAGGCAAAATACACTGTCAGTAAAACAAAAGGCAAACAACCGATTGGGAGAATGTCTTTACCAATCCTAAATCTGATAGTGGACTAATATCCAATATATAAAAAGAACACAAGAAGGTAGACCCCCAGAAAAACAAATAACCCTATAAAAGGTGGGGTACAATGCTAAACTGAGGAATACAGAATGATTTAGATGCACCTAAAAAAAAATCAACATCGTTATTCATCAGGTAAATGCCAATCAAAACAACCCTGAGATTCCACCTCATACCAGTCAGAATGGTTAAGAACAAAAATTCAGGCAAAAGCAGCTGCTTGAGAGGATGTGAAGAAAGAGGACCACTCCTCCATTGCTGAAGGGATTGCATGCTGGTACATCCACTCTGGAAATCAGTTTGGCGGTTCGTCTGAATACTGGACATAATAGTACCTGAGGATCCAGCAATACCACTCCTGGGAATATACACACAAGGTGTTCTAACATGTAATGAGGACATATGCTCCACTATATTCATATCAGCCTTATTTATAATAGCCAGAAGCTGGAAAAAATCCATATGTCTCTGAACATAGGAATGGATACAGAAAAATGTGGTGCATTTACACTAAGCAGTTATTTAAAACAATGAATTTATGAAATTCTTAGACAAATGGATGGATCTGTAGGATATCATCCTGAGTAAGGTAACTCTTACTATCTCTTAACAGCAATGGACTCAATACCCAATAAAAAGACATACACTAAGAGACTGGAAAAAAAACAACAACAAAAACAAAACAAAACAAAACAAAACAAAACCCAAAAAAAACCAGGATGCAGGATTTTTGCTCCATACAGGAAGAACAACTCAGTGACAAAGACAGACACTACCTCAGAGTAAAAGTCTGGAAAAAATTTTCCAAGCAAATGGTCCTAAGAAACAAGCTAGAGTAGTTATTCTAATATCAAATAAAATTGACTTTCAATAAAAGTTATTAAAAAGATAAGGAAGGACACATCATACACACCAAAAGACAACTCTACCAAGATGAACTCTCAATTCTGAACACCTATACTCCAAATGCAAGGGTGCCCACATCTATGAAAAGAAACTTTATTAAAGTTCAAAAAACACATTGCAACTAAAACAATAATAGTGGGAGATTTTAACACCCCATTCTTTGAAATGCGCAGATCATTGAAACAGAAACTAAACTGAGACACTCTGAAGCTAACATGAGTTATGAACCAAGTGGATTTAACAGATATCTATAGGACATTTCATCCTAGAACAAATGAATATACATTCTTTTCACACCTCAGGGTACTTACTCCAAGATTAAACAGGTAATTGCTCACCAAACAAGCCTTATCTGATAGAAGAATGAAATTATCACATGCATCCTATCAGAACACCATAGACTAAGGCTGGTTTTCAATAACAGCAAAAACAATGGAAACCTCACATACACATGGAAGCTGAACAATACTCTACTCAATGATAACATGGTCAAGGAAGAAATAAAGAATGAAATTAAAGACTTTTTAGAATTTAATGAGAATGAAGGTACATCATAGGACACAATGAAAGAAGTCCTAAGAGGAAAACTCATAGCTCTGAGTACCTCAAAAAAAGGATATGGAGAGAGAATACACTAGCACCTTGACAGCACACCTGAAAGCTGAAGAACAAAAAATAAACAAATACAGCCAAGAGGAGTAGTCAGCAGGAAATAGTCAAACATGGCTGAAAACAACCAAGTAGAAAAAACAAAAAACAAAGAAAAAAGAACAACAAAACTATACAAATAATCAACACAACCAGGAGCTGGTTCTTTAAGAAAATAAAAAAAGATAAATAAACCCTTACCCAAACTAACCAGCAGCTGTTATAACAGTATTCAAATTAATAAAATCAGAAATGAAAAGGAATACAAAACAACAGAATGAGAGGAAATTCAAAAAAATAATCAGATCCTACTACAAAAGCCTATAATCAACAACTTGAAATTCTGCATTAAATTGGCATTTTTTTAGACAAATCCCAGGTGCCAACTTTAAATAAGGATCAGATAAACCATCGAAACCATCCTATAACCCATAAAGAAATAGCAACAGTCATTAAAATCTCCCAATCAAAAATAGCCTAGTCCCAGATGGTTTTAGTGCAGAATTCTATCAGACCTTCAAATACCTATTTCCAATACACGTCAAATTCTTCCACAAAATGGAAACAGAAGGAACACTATATAATTCATTTTCTGAAGTCACAATTATGCCTATATGTTAACAACAAAAAGACCCAAAAACAAAGCGTACATTAAACAAATATTCATTATGAATATCAGTGCAAAACCACTCAATAAAATTCTTGCAGATTGAATCCAAGAACACATAAAAACAACCATCCATCATGATCAAGTAGGCATTATCTCCAGGATGCAGGGATGATTCCATATATGGAAATCCATCAAAGTAATTCACTGTATAAACAAACACACATACAACAAAAACATGATCATTTCCTTAGATACCGAGAAAGCATTTGACAAAACTCAGCATCTCTTCTTTATAAGTCTTGGAAAAATCAGGAATTCAAGGCCCATACCTAAACATAGTAAAAGCAATATACAGTAAAACAGTAGCCAACATCAACCTAAAAAAAAAAAAAAAAAACAAAACAAAAAAACAAAAAAAAACTTGAAGCAATCCCACTAAAATCAGGGACTAGACAAGGCTGCCCACTCTCCTATAAAAAAATAAAAACAGAAAAAAAGAAAAAAACCTTGAAGCAATCCCACTAAAATCAGGGACTAGACAAGGCTGCCCACTCTCCTATAAATAAATAAATAAATAAATAAATAAATAAATAAATAAATATAAATAAAAAATAAAAAAAAGGCCTCTTCCGGTCTGAACAGCACCGGGGTAGCTAGAGCACAGGGTCTGCTGACACCCGCCAGCTACCCACGACACCCGCCACAGGATTTTGAGACTTCTGGTGAGTGGAACACAGAGTCTGCTCCAATCTTTAAACAGTGACAACAATAACAACTAATCCCAGAGATTACTAGATGGCGAAAGGTAAACGTAAGAATCTTACTAACAAAAACCAAGACCACTCACCATCATCAGAACCCAGCACTCCAACTTCGCCCAGTCCAGGGCACCCCAACACACCGGAAAAGCTAGACCCGGATCTAAAAGCATATCTCACGGTGATGGTAGAGGACATCAAGAAGGACTTTAATAACACACTTAAAGAAATACAAAAGAACACTGGTAAACAGGTAGAAGACATTAAAGAGGAAGCACAAAAATCCCTTAAAGAATTGCAGGAGAACACTGCTAAACAGGTAGAAGACATTAAAGAGGAAGTACAAAAATCCCTTAAAGAATTGCAGGAGAACACTGCTAAACAGGTAGAAGACATTAAAGAGGAAGCACAAAAATCCCTTAAAGAATTGCAGGAGAACACTGCTAAACAGGTAGAAGACATTAAAGAGGAAGCACAAAAATCCATTAAAGAATTGCAGGAAAACCAGACCAAACAGGTGATGGAATTGAATAAAACCATCCAAGACCTAAAAAGGGAAGTAGAAACAATGAAGAAAACCCAAATTGAGGCAACACTGGAGATAGAAACACTAGGAAAGAAATCTGGAACCATAGATACAAGCATCAGCAACAGAATACAAGAGATGGAAGAGAGAATCTCAGGTGCAGAAAACTCCATAAAGAACATCGGCACGACAATCAAAGAAAATACAAAATCCAAAAAGATCCTAATTCAAAATATCCAGGAAATCCAGGACAAAGTGAGAAGACCAAACCTACGGATAATAGATGAGAATGAAGATTTTCAACTCAAAGGACCAACAAATATCTTCAACAAAATTATAGAAGAAAACTTCCCAAACCTAAAGAAAGAGATGCCCATGAACATACAAGAAGCTTACAGAACTCCAAATAGACTGGACCAGAAAAGAAATTCCTTCCAACACATAATAATCAGAACAAAAAATGCACTAAATAAAGATAGAATACTAAAAGCAGTAAGAGAAAAAGATCAAGTTACATATAAAGGCAAGCCTATCAGAATTACACCGGATTTTTCACCAGAGACTATGAAAGCCAGAAGGGCCTGGACAGATGTTATACAGACACTAAAAGAACACAATTTCCAGCCCAGGCTACTATACCCAGCCAAACTCTCAATTACCATAGATGGAGAAACCAAAGTATTCCACGATAAAACCAAATTCACAGCTGGGCATGGTGGCACACACCTTTAATCCCAGCACTCGGGAGGCAGAGGCAGGCAGATTTCTGAGTTCGAGGCCAGCCTGGTCTACAAAGTGAGTTCCAGGACAGCCAGGGCTATACAGAGAAACCCTGTCTTGAAAAAACCAAAAAAAAAAAAAAATTAGATAAAACCAAATTCACACATTATCTTTCCACGAATCCAGCATTTCAAAGGATAATAACAGAATAAAACCAATACAAGGACGGAAACCACGTCATAGAAAAAGCAAGAAGGTAATCCCTCAACAAACCTAAAAGAAGAAAGCCACAAAAACATAACACCAACTCTAAAAACAAGAATAAAAGGAAGGAACAATTACTTCTCCCTAATATCTCTTAATATCAATGGAATCAACTCCCCAATAAACAGACAAAGACTAACAGGCTGGCTACAGAAACAGGACCCAACATTTTGCTGCTTACAGGAAACTCATCTCAGAGAAAAAGATAGACACTACCTCAGAATGAAAGGCTGGAAAACAATTTTCCAAGCAAATGGTAGGAAGAAACAAGCTGGAGTAGCCATTATAATATCTGATAAGATTGACTTCCAACCCAAAGTCATTAAAAAGACAAGAAAGGGCACTTCATTCTCATCAAAGGTAAAATCCTCCAAGAGGAACTATCAATTCTGAATATCTATGCACCAAATACAAGGGCAGCCTCATTCATTAAAGATACTTTAGTAAACCTGAAAACACACATTGCACCTCACACAATAATAGTGGGAGGCTTCAACACACCACTTTCACCAATGGACAGATCATGGAAACAGAAACTAAACAGGGACACAATGAAACTACCAGAGGTTATGAAACAAATGGATCTGACAGATATCTCAGAACATTTTATCCTAAAACGAAAGGATATACCTTCTTCTCAGCACCTCACGGTACCTTCTCCAAAATTGACCACATAATTGGTCTCAAAACAAGCCTCAATATATACAAAAATATTGACAGTGTCCCATGCACCCTATCAGATCACCATGGACTAAGACTGATCTTCAATAACAAAATAAATAATAGAAAGCCAACACACACGTGGAAACTAAACAACACTCTTCTCAATGATACCTTGGTCAAGGAAGGAATAAAGAAAGAAATTAAGGACTTTCTGGAGTTTAATGAAAATGAAGCCACAACATACCCAAACTTATGGGATGCAATAAAAGCATTTCTAAGAGGAAAACTCATAGCTCTGAGTGCCTCCAAAAAGAAACTAGAGAGAGCACACATTAGCAGCTTGACAACACACCTAAAAGCTCTAGAACGAAAGGAAGCAAATTCACCCAAGAGGAGTAGAGGGCAAGAAATAATCAAACGCAGGGGTGAAATCAACCAAGTGGAAACAAGAAGAACAATTCAAAGAATCAACCAATCGAGGAGCTGGTTCTTTGAGAAAATCAACAAGATAGATAAACCCTTAGCCAGACTCACTAGAGGGCATAGGGAAAGTACTCTAATTAACAAAATCAGAAATGAAAAGGGAGACATAACAACAGACCCTGAAGAAATCCAAAACACCATCAGATCATTCTACAAAAGGCTATACTCAACAAAACTGGAGAACCTGGATGAAATGGACAAGTTTCTAGACAGATACCAGGTACCAAAATTAAATCAAGATCAGGTTAATGATCTAAACAGTCCCATATCCCCAAAAGAAATAGAAGCAGTCATTAATAGTCTCCCAACCAAGAAAAGCCCAGGACCAGATGGGTTTAGTGCAGAGTTCTATCAAACCTTCAAAGAAGAACTAATCCCAGTTCTTCACAAACTATTCCACAAAATAGAATCAGAAGTTACTCTACCCAACTCATTCTATGAAGCCACAATTACTCTGATACCTAAACCACATAAAGACCCAACAAAAATAGAGAACTTCAGACCAATTTCCCTTATGAATATTGATGCAAAAATCCTCAATAAAGTTCTCGCTAACCGAATTCAAGAACACATCAAAACAATAATCCATCCTGACCAAGTAGGATTCATCCCAGGGATGCAAGGATGGTTCAATATACGAAAATCCATCAATGTAATCCATTATATAAACAAACTCAAAGACAAAAACCACATGATCATCTCGTTAGATGCTGAAAAAGCATTTGACAAAATCCAACACCCATTCATGATAAAAGTCTTGGAAAGATCAGGAATTCATGGCCCATACCTAACCATGATAAAAGCAATATACAGAAAACCAGTAGCCAACATCAAAGTAAATGGTGAGAACCTGGAAGCAATCCCACTAAAATCAAGGACTAGACAAGGCTGCCCACTCTCTCCCTACCTATTCAACATTGTACTTGAAGTCCTAGCCAGAGCAATTAGACAACAAAAGGAGATCAAGGGGATACAAATCGGAAAAGAAGAAGTCAAAATATAGCTTTTTGCAGATGATATGATAGTATACATAAGTGACCCTAAAAATTCCACCAGAGAACTCCTAAGCCTGATAAATAGCTTTGGTGAAGTAGCTGGATATAAAATTAACTCAAGCAAGTCAATGGCCTTTCTGTACACAAAGGATAAACAAGCAGAGAAGGAAATTAGGGAAACAACACCCTTCTCAATAGTCACAAACAATATAAAATACCTTGGCCTGACTCTAACTAAGGAAGTGAAAGATCTGTATGACAAGAACTTCAAGTCCCTGAAGAAAGAAATTAAAGAAGATCTCAGAAGATGGAAAAACCTCCCATGCTCATGGATTGGCAGGATCAACATTGTAAAAATGGCTATCTTGCCAAAAGCAATTACAGATTCAATGCAATCCCCATCAATATTCCAACTCAATTCTTCAAAGAATTGGAAAGGGCAATCTGCAAATTCATCTGGAACAACAAAAAACCTAGGATAGCAAAAACTCTTCTCAAGGATAAAAGAACCTCAGGAGGAATCACCATGCCTGACCTAAAGCTGTACTACAGAGCAATTGTGATAAAAACTGCATGGTACTGGTATAACGACAGACAAGTAGACCAATGGAACAGAATTGAAGACCCTGAGATCAACCCACATACCTATGGTCACTTGATCTTTGACAAGGGAGCAAAAACCATCCAGTGGAAAAAAGACAGCATTTTCAACAAATGGTGCTGGCACATCTGGAGGTTATCATGTAGAAGAATGCGAATTGATCCATTCCTATCTCCTTGTACCAAGGTCAAATCTAAGTGGATTAAGGAACTCCACATAAAACCAGAGACACTGAAACTTATAGAGGAGAAAGTAGGGAAAAGCCTCGAAGATATGGGTACAGGGGAAAAATTCCTGAATAGAACAGCAAAGGCTTGCACTGTAAGATCGAGAATCGATAAATGGGACCTCATAAAGTTGCAAAGCTTCTGCAAGGCAAAAGACACCGTCAATAAGACAAAGAGACCACCAACAGATTGGGAAAGGATCTTTACCTATCCTAAATCAGATAGGGGACTAATATCCAATATATATAAGGAACTCAAGAAGGTGGACTCCAGAAAATCAAATAACCCCGTTAAAAAATGGGGCTCAGAACTGAACAAAGAATTCTCACCTGAGGAATGCCGAATGGCAGAGAAGCACCTGAAAAAATGTTCAACATCCTTAATCATTATGGAAATGCAAATCAAACAACCCTGAGATTCCACCTCACACCAGTCAGAATGGCTAAGATCAAAAATTCAGGTGATAGCAGATGCTGGCGAGGATGTGGAGAAAGAGGAACACTCCTTCATTGTTGGTGGAATTGCAAGCTGGTACAACCACTCTGGAAATAAGTTTGGCGGTTCCTCAGAAAATTGGACATAATACTACCAGAGGATCCAGCAATACCTCTCCTGGGCATTCATCCAGAAGATGTTCCAACCGGTAAGAAGGACACATGCTCCACTATGTTCATAGCAGTCTTATTTATAATAGCCAGAAGCTGGAAAGAACCCAGATGCCCCTCAACAGAGGAATGGATACAGAAAATGTGGTACATTTACACAATGGAGTACTATTCAGCTATTAAAAGGAATGAATTTATGAAATTCCTAGGCAAAGGGATGGATCTGGAGGGCATCATTCTGAGTGAGGTAACATATTCACAAAGGAACTCACACAATATGTACTCACTGATAAGTGGATATTAGCCCCAAAACTTAGCATACCCAAGATATAAGATACAATTTGTTAAACGCATGAAACTCAAGAAGAACGAAGACCAAAGTGTGGACACTGTGCCCCTTCTTGGAATTGGGAACAAAACACCCATGGAAAGAGTTACAGAGATAAAGTTTGGAGCTGTGAAGAAAGGATGGACCATCTAAAGTCTGCCATATCCAGGGATCCATCCCATAATCAGCTTCCAAACGCTGACACCATTACATACACTAGCAAGATTTTGCTGAAAGGACCCAGATATAGCTGTCTCTTGTGAGACTATGCCGGGGCCTAGCAAACACAGAAGTGGATGCTCACAGTCAGCTATTGGATGGATCACAGGGCCCCCAATGGAGGAGCTAGAGAAAGTATCCAAGGAGCTAAAGGGAACTGCAACCCCATAGGTGGATCATTATTATGAACTAACCAGTACCCCAGAGCTCTTGTCTCTAGCTGCATTTGTATCAAAAGATGGCCTAGTAGGCCATCACTGGAAAGAGAGGCCCATTGGACTTGCCAACTTTATATGCCCCAGTACAGGGGAATGCCAGGGCCAAGGGGTGGGGGTGGGGGACTGGGGGGGAGTGTATTGGGGACTTTTTGGATAGCATTGGAAATGTAATTGAGGAAATTACCTAATTAAAAAAACAAAACAAAACAAAAAAAGAACCTTGAAGCAATCCCACTAAAATCAGGGACTAGACAAGGGTACCCACTCTCCTTATCTATTCAATATAGTACTTGAAGTCATATCCAGAATAATTATACAGGAAATGGAGATCAAATGGATAAAAATTGACAATAAAGAAGTCAAAATATCACTATTTGCAGATGATATGATAGTTTGCATTAGTGACCCAAAAATTCCATCAAAGAACTTCTAAATCTGATAAACAAATTTAGCATTGTGGCTGGTTGAAAGAAAAAATTCAGTAGCCTCCCTCTACTCTAAGAATAAATGGGCTGAGAAATAAATTAGGGAAATGAAGCCTTTAACAATAATCATAAATAACATAAAATACCTTGATGTCACTCTGATAAGCAAGAGAAAAATCTGTATGACAAGAATTTCAAGTGTCAAGGGAAAAAAATTGAAGAATATCTCAGAAGATTGAAAGATCTCCCATGCTCATGGATTGGCAGTGTTAATATAGTAAAAATGGCCACATTTCCAAAAACAATCTTCAGATTCAATGTATTCCCCATCAAAATTCCAATTCTATTCTTCATAGAGTTAAAAAGAGAAATTACAAATTCCTTTGGAATAACCAAAAAACCAAGATTGAATAAAATATTCTCAACAATAAAAGAATTTCTAGGGGATTCAACATCCCTTATCTCAAGCTGTATTACAGAACAATATTAATAAAAACTGTGTTATTCATACAGAGACAGGGAAGAAGATCAATGGAATAGAGTTGAAGACCCAGAAATGAACCCACACACCTATGGTCACTTGATCTTTGACAAAGGAACTAAAACCATCCAGTGGAAAAGAGACAGCATTTTCAACAAATGGTGGTGGTTCACCTGGCAGTCAACATGTAAAAGAATGCAAATCCATCCATTCTCATCTAGTTGCACAAATCTCAAGTCCATGTGTATTAAGGATAGACTGATACTAATAGAAGATAAAATGGAGAAGAGCCTTGAGCACATGAGAACAGGGGAAAAATTCAAGAACAGAACACAATGGCTTATGCTCTAAGATCAACAATAGATAAACAACACCTCATGAAATTCCAAAGCTTCTGTAAGGCAAAGGACACTATCAATAGGACAAAATGGCAACCTCCAGACTGGGAAAAGATCTTTACCAATCCTACATCGGATAGAGAGATAATATGCAATATATACAATGAAATCAAGAAGGTAGACTCCTGAGAATCAAATAACACTCTTAAAAATAGGGTACAGAGCTAAACAAAGAATTTTCAACTGAGGAATATCAAAAGGCAGAGAAGCACCTAAAGAAATAGTCAACATCTTTAGTCATCAGGGAAATGCAAATCAAAACAATCCTGAGATTCCATCTCACACCAATCAGAATGGCTAAGATCAAAGCCGCAGGTGCAGCAGAGGCTGGTGTAAATGTGAAGAAAGAGGTTCACTCCTCTATTGTTGGTGGGATTGTAAGCTGTTACAACCACTCTGGAAATCAGTCTTGTCATTCCCCAGAAAATTGGAAATAGTATTACCTAAGAACCCAGCTATACCACTCTGTGCATATACCTAAAAGATGCTGCAACATATTACAAGGACACATGTTCTAATATATTCATAGCAGCCTTATTTATAATAGCCAGAATCTAGAAAGAACCCACATGTCCTTCAACAGACAGACAGGAGAGGGGAGTAGGGCAGGAGTGCTTGGGGAACTTTTGGAGTAGCATTGGAAATGTAAATGAAGAAAATATCTAATTAATATATGTATGTATATATATATGAAAAAACAGAAGAATAGATTCACAAAATGTGTTACATTTACACAATGGAGTACTACTCAGCTATTAAAAATAATGTTTTCTTGAAATTCTTAGGCAAATTGATGGAACTAGAAAATATCATACTGAGTGAGGTAACCCAGTCACAAAACAACATACAGTACTCAGTGATAAGGGGATATTAGGGGGGGGGGAAAGCTCAGAATACCCATGATACAACTTATAGACCATGTGAAGCTGAAGATGAAGGAAGATCAAAATGTAGATATTTTAGTCCTATTTAGAAGGGAGACCCAAATAGTCACTGAAGTTAGAGGGTGGGCAGGCTTGTGCAGAAATAAGGAGAGGAAGAGGAAAGAGGGGGCAGAATCAGGTGTGAGGAGACTGGAGTGATGTGGAGAGAGTAAGAAATTTGAATAGAGGTTTGAAGCAATGGGAGGATGGTGGAATGGATGTAGCCAACAGAAAGTACCATATTCCAGGAAAGCAAGAGGCTTCCTCTAACAAAGGGGATGACATTAGCTGAAATATGCAGCAAAAGGGAGACAGAACCCGTAGAGACTATATCCATACTTTAGGTACAACCTGCAGTTGCGGGATGGGGTCACTCACCCTTCTCAAAAATTTTAAACATGAATTGCTCCTGTCTAAAGAAAATACCAGGAAAAAGATTGGAGCAGAAACTGAATAAAAAGCCATGTAGAGACTGTGCTACCTCTGCAACCAACTAACAGCCAACTAACCCAATCACTGCTGTTGCCAAGAAGTGCTTGCTGACAGAAGCCTGATATGGACGTGTCCTGAGAGGCTCTGTCAGAATGTTACTGATACAGATTCAAATCCTTGCAGCCAACAGTCAGACTGAACACAAGGACCCCTTTGGTGGAGATAGGGGAAGGACTGAAGAAGTTGAAGGGGTTTTCAACCCCATCTGAACAACGACATCAACCACCCAGCCTCCCAAGAGCTCTGAGAGACTAAACCCCCAACCAAAGAGTACACATGGAAAAATTCATGGCTCTAGCTGCATATGTAGCAGAGGATGGCCCTATGTGGCATCAATGGGATGGGAGACCCTTGGTCCTATGAAGGGTTGATTCACCAGGGTAGGGGAATGCTAGGGCAGTGAGGCAGGAGTTGGTGGGTGTGGGGGAGCACCCCCAGAGAAGTGGAAGAAGAAAGGTAGGATAGGTGGTAAATAGAGGGAAACCAGGAAGGGGAATAACACTTGAAGTGTAAATAAATAAAATAACCAATAAAAATGAAAACAAACAAGCAGAAATATGTGATCAATTATAATTATACATAAAAATTAAAAAACAATAAATTTGTGAAGTAGCCTTATCTGCTTCATCTAGTATTCATGTTTCATGCATCTGTTTGCATGCGACTTTCTTTCTTTCTTTCTCTCTTTCTTTCTTTCTTTCTTTCTTTCTTTCTTTCTTTCTTTCTTTCTTTCTTTCTTTCTTTCTTTCCTTCCTTCCTTCCTTCCTCCTTCCTTCCTTCCTTCCTTCCTTCCTTCCTTCCTTCCTTCCTTCCTTCCTTCCTTCCTTCCTTCCTTCCTTTCTTTCTTTCTTCCTTTATTTCTATTTTCCACTGGTGTTTGAATAGCCAATGAAATCTAAGCATCTAGCCTAACCAGTGATGCTCCCAGAGTCAAACAGAAAAGAAGACAAGTAACTAAGTTTCTTTTCCCCAGCTGTTATCAGTAGGAACTAATTGCTAGAAGAAAGAAGATTTTGTGTCCTGAATAGCAAGACAGAGATAAATTTCCAGTCATTAGCCTTTGTCCTTATTTACCATTGTTATGATCCTTGCTGCTTGCCTCAGTTTACTACAATGTCCAACATGGTCTTTGACTGCCTTACACAGCAAAGTCTCTTTAACAGAGGGTGGACAGGATCTTTGAAAGCTTACTACTATTAACTTGAAGAAGATTAAGTTGGTTTTGAAGTGTTAAAAGAACACTAATCAAGTTCATGAGACAGGATATGTACTGCATGTAAAGAAGGTAACTTTATATCAATTATTTAACTATTAAAAGCAGTGTTGGTTCAAATACTGGACATCTATCCATTTCCAGTCCAACCATATTCTGTAAGCTTTCTGATCTCCAACTTTTGCAAGGCTGTTATTTCAGAGATTTTGCAGATATTGTTAACTCTGAGAGGCTTCAGACTGTGCCGAGTTGTGCTTCTCATTCCTGAACAGGCTTTAGGAGGAAGAGTACTTGTGGCCTGATGAGCCTACTGCACTGGTTCTACCATTACCTGAGCTGCATCACAGCTTCTTTTGTAAATCAGCTGTATATGTTTAATGAAAGATGGTGGATGAAAATATTCAAGTGTGCTGTCCCTATCAGTATGGGATTATATGTACCACATATGCTGGGAGGAAATTACTGACTTTCACCATGAAATCCTCAATGATTTTCCTATGCCTTTTATCTATTTATGTTCTACAGGAAATTTTATCAGGCTTTAAAGTCTCCTATAAGTTCAGTGGTATTATGACATTTGATAATTCTGTGAAAATGTCCTTAGCATGACAGCTGTCACATTCTTCTTTGTGTGAACCTAACAGACCCTCTTGTCTACCTTGTTCTCTCTATATACTATGTTGATTTGTAAGCTTATGAAGAACTCAACCTAATAACAGTGTAAGTCATTGAGATCCGTCAAATCCTTTTCTACCTCTCAAAGTTTACATTATACCAAATGGCTCAACAAAATTAAAGAAGTTCCAAGTCAGTTTCAAATTATCTTTATATTTGGTTTTCTGTAAACAACTTAAGAACAGCATTGTAACCTGGGCACCGAGTACCTTATCTATACCAAAATTGCTTGGTGATGTCTGTACTTTTGCTACTATCTTCTAATCCCTGATCATTATGCTAATCATAACTGGATAGTAAAGAGTTCTTAGTATCTCCTGTGATGCAGTAATCCAGACTGAATTCCTTGTATTGACTCATGCCATGTAGGGGGGTGGGGTCATAGTATTTCTTCAGTTCTGTGGGATCCATGTTATCCCATATCTTCCCTTGTTCCATAGACTCTGAAGCCACTGTCTTAGTCAGGGTTTCTATTCCTGTACAAACATCATGACCAAGAAACAAGTTGAGGAGGAATGGGTTTATTCATCTTACAGTTCCATGTTGCTGTTCATCACCAAAGAAAGGCAGGACTGTAATTCAAGCAGGTCAGAAAGCAGAAGCTGATGTAGAGGCCATAGGACATGGAGGGATGTTACTTACCGGCTTGTTTCCCCTGGCTTTCTCCCCTTGTTTTCTTATAAACCCAATACTATCAGCTCAGGGATGGCACCACCCACAAGGGGACCTCCTCTCTTGATCACTAATTGAGAAAATGCCTTACAGCTCGACCTCATGGTAGTATTTTCTCAACTGAAGGTCCTTTCTCAGTGAGAACTCCAGCTTGTGTCAAGTTGACAAGTTGACCCCTAAAACCAGCCAGTACAGCCACGTTCTAAGAAACTCACTTTTACTTTAAAATCTTTCCAACTTTCAGTAGTTCAGAGAGAGACTATTCCATACATACATATATATATAAAATGTGTTTGCCTGTCCCATTATGATACTGAAAAGGATACTTGATTTGGTTATTCTATTGTTCTTATTCCTTCTCATTTGAATACTTTTTGGCAATGGGTTGTAAATTTTTATTCCAGAAGAGAGCTCCTAAGCAAAGTTCTAGCTTGTCCCCTCCTTCCAATTTTGTGAAATTGTAAGCTGACTTCTTCTTAAACATCACCCCCAAACATTTTTATTTCAAATGAGGGACCTTGAATGATTCATAACTCATCATAGAAGGGATGTGTCTGATATTACTGAAAAGAGGGTCTTCTTTAGTTGGGCATGGTGCCACACACCTTTAATCCCAGCACTTGGAAGGCAGAGGCAGGTAGATTTATAAGTTCGAGGCTAGCCTGGTCTACAGAATGAGTTCCAGGACAGCTAGGGCTACACAGAGAAACCTTTTTTAAAAAATCAATCAATCAAACAAACAAACAAAAAAGAAAAACAAAAAAGAGGGTCTTCATTTCATATCACATGGGAAAATGTATAGATATTGAGTTTAACCTGCAAAGATACAATATGGACAGATTGATTAGGCCCTCATTGTCTATTGTTAAAAGTAGATAATGATTCCTCTGCAAATAATTCTCCATAGACAAAAAAATTTACTAACTGCATTAGAGCACACATGAGAGACCAATGAGTCCACCTAAATCCACTTTGGTAAACCAAAGAGTTTACTTGGTATTGCTCACATGATTATAGGTAAGATTTTACTGACAAGACAGGATAATAAAAATTAGGTACCTCTATTGTTGTATATTTCTCTGCAACATGGATATTGACACATAAGTTTCATCTTACAGCTCCCTCATAAACTTGAGGGAATCACAATTCTTAGAATGGTTCTAATTTAATTGATATAAAGGCTACACCAGTTTTTAAAAATTGCTTTGTCAGAACCTTCACCAGCAAAACCAGAATACATAGGAAGAAATAAATGTTAAAGGTATTCAGAAACATTCATTCCCAATTGCCTATGTAATGGAAATATGGTATCTATTTGAGGACATCTGGAGTAAATAGATGGGCTCTTATGAAAGAGAAGTTTGGCAAAAATGTATATGAGTTTGCCATTTTTATTTTTTGGCATATAAACATTGTATATAACAATAAGTTTCTTTAAGATATTTTCATATAAACTTATCACAAGAATTTGCTATTTCTGTCACTCTCTTAAAGTATCATTTTTCTCCCTTTATTTTGTGTTCCCTTTATATCCTAGACAATCTTGTTTTCACAATAATATAAAACATTTTATCAATTTACTCATATTTATGTAAATTCTCTAATCTACAAAGTGAAGAAATATGGTGTCTATAGTTCTGCATTATATCAGTGAAAAATATTAATTTTCTGTCTCATTTGCCTCATGACATAAAAATTACAATTCTATTATTTATAGATGAATTAAACACCATCATGCATGCCTACCATATTCTCATGGACACTTTTCTACTTTGGTGTTCACAGACATCAATTACCCTAGCATGGCCACTATGAATTGAGGTATGGCAATCTTTTACAGCCAGCATAGAGGAATGGTTTGTATTTCTTAAAAGATTTTCTCTGGAGTACCTCTGTCAGAAGCACCCAACAAAATACCATCCATGTAATGAAAACTAATGGAGTGAAGAAATTATTTACAAATTATTTCCAGTTGTTATTGCCCAAAATATTTACATAGATTTGGGCTATTTAATATTTCCAGTAAAAGAACATTGCTCTGATACCTTTTTTTACATGATAACCATTGCTATAATTATGTGCAATAAACAAAATCATTTTCTATCCTGCTCACTAAAAGGGATTGTTAAAAAGCAGTCTTTTAAATCAACTAACCGACTTAGATAATAAAGAAGGTAATGAATACCATGGCTGTAATGGACATATTCATTGAATTACACTATCCTTAGCTCTAACATCAGTTACCACTATCAATGTTTCTATTTCTTTTTTTAATAACAAATGCATGGGATTTCCATGGTCTGGCAACTCCTCTGTATATTTGACCTCTAGTTGAAATTGTACCAGAATGTCAGGCTCCTATCCTATTTCCTTTATCAAGGCATTTCAATTTTGCCTATTTCCTTTGGCATTTCAGCCATGGCTACTCCCTTAATATTGGAAACTCGGTTCCTGTTTTGTAATGTGTTTGTATATTGGGCAAAGTCTGGGGTATTTTTTGATGACATATATCAATGTCATCTGGAGCATCCAGCATTTCATCCTAAATTTTATCACTTGCTGACTCTTGGATCACAGGAATATTAACCCATGAACCCTTGTCTTGGCAAAGGTCCCTTCCCCATAAATTCATGGGCATATCATTGAAATAACTTTCACATTTGTCTTTCTGGTCTTAAACATTAAACTTATCACATACTTTGTTTTATCTGTGATAACATTTCCCTTCCAAAAAAATGGATACAAATCTTTTAATGTTGCCATTATTATTCCCAAGCTTTCTGTTATTTTACTGGAGTAGCTCTGCCCTACAGCTACAGATACAGTAGCTGCTATATAATCATACTAACTGCACTAAATTTTATCTGTATAAAATTTAATTATAAAACCCATATTCTGGGTTTAATTTCCCTTTGAAATCTACATTGACCATACCTGGATTCACACTGGAACTTTGAACCGTTGATTGAGTTATTTCAAGCACCATCTCTTTTGTCTCTGTGTGCAAAAGATCAAAATTCTGAGTCATTTTATAACATTGAGTTTGAGGAGATAGAGTAACGTGTTTATCCATTACCAATTCTGGAGCAGTACTGTCTGCAGTAACATGCATTAGATTTGCATTACTTTATTAAGGTGTTCCAGCCTGTGTATTCTTTCCTGGCTGAGAAGAAACAAATAGCCTCTACATTTTGTTGTGTGGCCTTCAGCCAGGTTCAGATTTTATTTTCTGATGTCAGGAAAGGGTCTAAATTATCTTTCTGGGACCTATACTCATTGATCCAATGTTAACATTGCCTCAACAAATGAACACACCCAGAAGAGTATGCTTTTTTTGCTGTTTCATACCTAGGAAAACCACTGCCCTTGAAGGTGCTTTTTTTACAATTGTGTTGCAAATGACCAAATTTCCCACAATAAAAACATCAGAAATTTTGAAACTGGAAACCTATAACAGCTTGTTCACAGTACCCTTCTCTATAATCGTGTTTCCTGCAATTGAATCACTAGGCATGTAGACATCGAAGGTTTCTAGGAAAAGGATGATCTAGTATATAGGCATGATACATATTAGGACCAGTATTAGTTATATCCCTCTCCACTCCTCCATAGGTGGTACATGGCCCTCTAATTATCTAAGAACTTGTTTTTCATAAGTTATTCTCATTTTCAAACCCCAAGGTCCCTATCAAAACCTGTCTTCTATCTAGTTCTCATATGATTTTGCTCCATGCTGAGACCAATATTAGTTTTGCCCACCACTCATTGGGTACAGTCGTTTGTTTGTTTGTTTGTTTGTTTGTTTGTTTTTTCCTTTTCCTTCTTTGGGGAACTACTGTGAACCAGCTCTGTCACTGAGACTGAGCTTTCTTTGCTCTCCCTTTTCCAGTGCTCATTACTTCCCAGGTTATTTCAAAAGAAGGTATTCTCCCCAGGTCCATAGAAATCCCATAACTCTCAGAAAAGAGGGAGTAGAGTGACTCCATTTGTTTTCACATTTCAGACATCATTTGCTTCTCAGACCCCTCTATTTCCAATCGAAAATTTTAAAACTGCTTAGCCATTCTTCCAACCATTTTTCAGAACAGGAATGAGAAATCAGAAAATATGCCTCTGGGAATAAATCAGAGAATATCCTATCAATAGCAGTCACAATCAATTCTTTCTGATGTCTTGTAAAAACAAAACAAAAAGAAAATATGGATGAGTTCTTTCCTGCCATTTTCCAAATGGCATTTGACCTCAAATATCCCATTCTGCTTAGCACCATATTGCAGTGCCTCTTGTAGCTGGTCTTTGCTCCTTTGTGGGTTCTTCTTTCTTCCAACTTCTCTCATATTCTATATCTTCCTTTTCTCTGTTTTTTTTCTCTTTTGTGAGTTATACATTTTTTCATTCTCCTCTGCCCCTCTTTCATCCATTCAGCCCCCTAATACTAGATAGAAGAAAAATTAAAAACTGGAGATAACAAAGAAAAAAAAAACTTTGAATCTAATTTCTTTTTTTCTTGTTTGTTCTTTAAGCATGATTACCAACAAACTGCATCCAAACCCTGAACAACCAACAACAGACAAATAAAACCACCCACTCAAAGCCCTAGAATTTCTATGCCCTCTTAAAAGTCCCCATAACTGTTAATGTCACACATTTGCCAAACCTATTTGCAGCTTACAAAATCATTCCCTCCCTATAGCACAGGGAAATTATAGTCAGGTGCGGTGGACAACATGAAGCATTACAATTGCTCACTGAGGGTAAAAACAAAATCTTGTTTTTATCACAAGTATACATTTGTTAAAGAAACCAAAATCCAAAATTCTCACTTCACTATGTTCAGCTTACACACCACTCCCATGAATGATCTTTTTACCAGATATTTTTTTATTTATTGTATAGACAATAATTGGAATAAGAATCACATTTAACTCATTGCACACTCTTTTTAATCTGTGATAAGTTTCTCCTTCTTATTAACTGAGTATAAACCTATTAAAAGGGCCATTCTGAGTTCCAAGATTTCTGTGAAATCATACTTCCATAAGTTCCTATTGCCACCAAGCCTCCTATTTTGAAACCTTTTACTTGCAAACTTAATTTTGACCTCTGATTATTAACAGCCAAAATTAACATATTTTCCTGAACTTCCATACACTTCTGTTCTTTCTTCTGGAACAAATTTACCCTAGAGCTAGGGATTCAGTAGCATCTGGGAAATCCTCGTGACTGTATTAAATTGTATCTCTAGTTGTTCACTGACCATGGGTTTAATTTCTCTTTTGAAATATTCATTGATCATACCTGGATTCACACTGGAACTTTGAAGAATTGATTGAATTATTTGAAACAGCAACTCTGTCCCTGTGGGCAAAAGATGATAAGTTTAATAAGTTATTTTTTTACAATGAGGGTTTTTTTTGGGGGGAAGGAGTAGAAAAAGATGTCAAGTCATGCTACCTGCAGTAGCATGCATTAGATTTGCATTACTTTCTTGAGGTACTTTTGACTGCTTATTCTTTCCTGGCTATCAAGAGGCAAAAGGACTGGATGTTTTTGCTGTTTGGCCTTGATTTAGGTCACCATCACATTTTCTAGTGACAGAAAAAGGCCCAGGATTTATCTGTTGGGCCTACACTCTTTTTTTTTTTCCCCCCCAATGGTAGTTCTTGCCTCATCAAGTGGAAACAGCCAGAATAGTATCAGAGATCTCTGGGTGTAGGATGACTTAGTATAATAGCATGATACTAATTAGTACCAATATCAGTAGTCTACCTCTCCACTTCTCCATAGGTGGTACCTGGGCCTTTAATGGTCTAAGAACTTGATTTTCATAATTGATTCCCATTTTCAAATACCAAGGTCCCTATAACAACCTGTCTTACATCTGGTTTTCATGATTTTGTTCATACCTGAGATGAATATTTCTTTAAAATCAGTGAAAGCTTCTCCATGGTTTGAATAAATTTTTAAATGAGGTAGAAATTTTTGTGGGTCCTAAACTTTTTCCCCAAGATCTAATGCAAAGTACATTGTAGTTTCTATTTTAGCATGATAAAATTAAATCTAACTTTGGATATCAGAGTACTACCCTTCACATAGCACCCGTTCTCTGAGTATCTTCATTACACTTGTATTGCTTCCTTGTTCGATATTTCTGGCTTTGTACATTTGCCATGTTAACCATGGCGAATATAAATTGACCTCTAATACTGCTGTTTCTAATCATTTCTAATATAATTCTATTGTGAGTAATCCAGTAATTTACAATTTATTTCATTAAGGTAAGTCTACCCCATAGTAAATCAGGCCTCATTTTAAAACCTTAGATGTAGCCCTTCTATATCATGCAATTTTATGTCATCATAACTTTGCTCCACATCATCAACAGTCACATTGTATACAACTACTGTGAAATTTGTTGATGATCTGGTAATCCCAGAATGACCTTGTTTTCCTATTTCAGGCATCTTTTGCATCTCAGACCACTCTGAAATTTTACACTTGCAAATTTTCCAACTGCTCAGCCACCTTTTCAATTCATTTTTTGAAACAGAATATATGAGGAGCAAAATATAAAACAGAAATCTCACCCCTGGAGGAAAGGAGAACATATCCCAACAGCAGATGCAATATATGCTTTCTTTCATTTTATACACATATACATACATCTGTCTTTTCCTGCCATTTTCCCTTGGCATTGATCTCAAATTTTTCCTTGTGCCTAGCCCCATATTTTGGGGCCTCTTGTAGCTGTTCTTTCCTCTTTAATGGGTTCTCCTTTCTTCTAACCTCTCAAACTTTCAACACCTTTCTGTAGCTGGTCTTTTTTTCCCTTGTGGTTTACTCTTTCTTTTATCTTCCTCAACTTGTCATCTATCCATTCAGCCCCTAATACTAGATAGGAAAAAAAAAGTAAAAAAATGGAGAGAGCAATGAAAAGAAAACTCTGAATGTAATTTCTTTTCTTGTTTTTTTTTTTCTCTTTAAGCCTGATTACTCACAAACTGCAACCAAATCCTGAACAACCAACAGACAACAAAAACCATGACTCTGAATGCTTAAATTTTTATGCACTCTGAAATGTCCTCACAACTATAAATGTCACACATTCACAGAACCTCTTTGCAGCTGACATATCATATACCTGCTAGAAAATGGGCCAAATCATAGCCAGCTGTTGTGGACAATGTGATGAAGTCCAACATCCCCAAACTCTGGATAATACAAATTACAAGTTCTTATCACATTTTTTGTTGGATAAAGAAACCAAAATTCCAATATACTCACTACACTGTGTTAAACATATACACAAGTTCCATGACAGATATTTCTAGCAGATATTTTTCATTATTTTATAGACAATACTAGGAATGAAAATTATGAGATTTCTAAGTGATGTGTTCTTTCTAATCATTTTAATTTTCCTTTGCTTAATAAGTATTATGAGTCTTTTTATCTTTATTTTTTTGGTTTTGGTTTTTTTTTGGTTTTGGGTTTTTTTTTGGTTTTGTTTTTTGTTTTTTGTTTTTGTTTTTGTTTTTGTTTTACATTTTTGTCAGATATTCTATTTAGTTATATTTGAAATGTTATCCGCTTATCTGTTTTTTCCCCTGAAAATTCCTCCCCCGATTTACTCCCCCTGCTCATTAACCCACCCACTCCAGCTTCCTGGCCCTGTCATTCCCTACATTGAGGCATAGAGCCTTCACAGGATGAAGGGCCTCTCCTCCGATTGATGACTAACTAGGCCATCCTCTGCTACATATGAAGCTGAAGCTATGAATCCCACCATGTGTACTTTTTGGCTCGTGGTTTAGTCCTGGGAGCTCTGGGAGTACTGGTTAGTTCATATTTTTGTTCGTCCTGTGGAACTGCAGACACCTTCAGCTCCTTGGGTCCTTTCTCTGGCTCCTTCATTGGAGATCCTGTGTTCAGTCCAATGGTAGGCTGCAAGCATCCACATCTGTATTTGTCAGGCACTGTTAGAGCCTCTCAAGAGACAGCTATAGTATGCTTCTGTCAGCAAGCACTTGTTGGAATCTACAATAGTGTCTGTGATTGATGAATGTATATGGGATGGATTCCCAGTCTCTAGATCGGGCTGTCTCTAGATGGTCATTCCTTCAGTCTCTGTTCCACTTTCTTTCTGTAACCCCTTCCTTGGGTATTTTGCTTCCCTTTCTAAGAATGATCAAAGTATCCACACTTTGGTATTTCTTCTTGAGTTTCATGTTGTTTGTGAATTGTATCTTCAGTATTCCGAGCTTCTGGGCTAATATCCACTTATCAGTGAGTGCATACCATGTGCTTTCTTTTGTGGTTGGGTCACCTCATTCAGGATGATATTTTTTTTAGTTCCATCCATTTGCCTAAGAATTTCATGAAGTTATTGTTTTTAATAGCTGAATAGTACTCCATTGTATAAATGTACTACATTTTCTTTATCCATTCTTCTCTTGAGAGACATCTGGGTTCTTTCCAGCTTCTTGCTATTATAAGTAAGGTTGCTAGGAACATAGTGGATTATGTATGCTTAATACATGTTGGAGCACATTTTGGGTATATGCCCAGAAGTGGAATTGCTGGATGCTCATGTAGTATTATGTTCAATTTTCTGAGTAACTGCCAAACTGATTTACAGAGTACCAGCTTGCAATCCCAACAGCCATGGAGGAGTATTCCTCTGTCCCCACATCTACTCCAGAATCTGATATCACCTGAGTTTTTGATCTTAGCTTTTCTGACGGGTGTGAGGTGGAATCTCAGGGTTGTTTTGATCTGCATTTCCCTGATGACTAAGGATGTTGACCATTTCTTTAGGTGCTTCTCAGCCATTTGGTATTCCTCAGTTGAGAATTCTTTGTTTAGCTCTGTACCGGTTTTTAATAGGTTTATTTGGTTCTCTAGAGCCTAACTTTGTGAGTTCTTTGTATATATTGGATATTAGCCCTGTATCAGAAGTAGGATTGGTAAAGATCTTTTCTCAGTCTGTTGGATGCCATTTTGCTCTATTGACAGTGCCCTTTCCCTTTCAGAAGCTTTGAAATTTTATGAGGTACCATTGGTCAATTCTTGTTTAGAACACAAGCTATTGGTATTCTGTTCAGGAAATTTTCCACTGTGCCCATGTGCTCAAGGCTCTTCCCCACTTTATATTCTATCCATTTCAGTGTCTCTGATTTTATGTGGAGGTCCTTGATCCACTTGGACTTGAGCAATGTAAAAGGAGATAAGAATGGATCTATTTACATTCTTCTAGATGGTAACTGCCGATTGAAACAGCACCTTTTGTTGAAAATGCTATTTTTTCTACTTGACAGTTTTAGCTCCTTTGTGAAAGATCAAGTGATCATAGGTGTATGTGTTCATTTCTGAGTCTTCAATTATATTCCACTGATATATCTTCCTGTCACTGTGCCAGTACCATGCAGTTTTTAATCACAATTGCTCTGTAGTACAGCTTGAGGTCGGGCATTGTGATTCCACTAGAGGCTCTTTATTTTTGAGAATAGTTTTTGCTATCCTAGGATTTTTATTATTCCAGATGAATTTGAAGATTGCCCTTTCTAACTCTATGAAAAATTGAGGGGGAATTTTGATGGGAATTGCATTAAATCTCTGGATTGCTTTTGGCAAGATGGTCATTTTTAGTATATTAATCCTGCCAATCCATGGTATTGCCAACAAGCATGGGAGATCGTTCCATCTTTTGAGATCTTCTTGAATTCTTTCTTCAGAGACTTGAAGTGTTTATCATACAGATTTTTCACTTGTTTAGTTACTATTATGCCAAGGTATTTTATATTATTTCTGACTATTGTGAAGGGTGTTGTTTCCCTAATTTCTTTCTCAGTCTGTTTAATCTCTGTGTAGTGGAAGACCACTGATTTGTAGAATTTTATATCCAGCTACATTTCAGAAGTTGCTTATCAGGTTTAGGAGTTCTCTGGTGGAATTTTTGGGGTCACAGATGTATATTACCATGTCATCTGCAAATAGTGATACGTTGACTTCTTTTCCAATTCGTATCCCTTTGATCAATTCTTGTCTAATTGCTTTGGCTAGTACTTCAGTACTCCCTACCTTGAATAGGTAGGAAGAAAGTGGGCAGCCTTGTCTTGTCCCTAATTTTAGTGGGATTGCTTCAAGTTACTCTCCCTTTAGTTTGATGTAGGCTATGGTTTGCCATATATTACTTTTATTATGTTTAGGGCCTTGAACTCTTGATCTTTTCAAGACTTTTATCATATTCATGTTGATTGGGTGTTGGATTTTGTCAAATG
Organism: Mus caroli; assembly: GCF_978045245.1. Classification (NCBI taxonomy): domain Eukaryota; kingdom Metazoa; phylum Chordata; class Mammalia; order Rodentia; family Muridae; genus Mus; species Mus caroli. The sequence continues at coordinate 42,996,014 of NW_028227261.1, read as the reverse complement.
CTTTCTCAGCATCTAATAAGATGATCATGTGTTTTTTTTTTTCCTTTGAGTTAGTTTATATACTGTATTGTGATGATGGATTTACATATACTGAACCATACCTACATCCCTGGGATGAAGCCTACTTGACCATGATGGATGATCTTCTTGTTGTGTTCTTAGATTCGGCTTGCAAGAATTTTATTGAGTATTCTTACATTGATATTCATGAGGGAAACTGGTTGTAAGTTGTATTTCTTTGCTGGGTCTTTGTGTGGTTTATGTATCAGAGTAAATGTGGCTTCATAGAATGAAATGGGTAGAGTACTTTCTGTTTCTATTTTCTGTAATAGTTTGAGGAGTATTGACATTAGGTCTTCTTTGAAGGTCTGAAAGAACTCTGCATCAAACCCATCCTGTCCTTAAAGATTGTTACTTCCTATTGTTTTTGTTGTTAAAGGTAGAAGTATTTTTTTGTGGTTATCTTTTTGTTGTTGTTTTTTTGTTGTTGTTGTTGTTGTTTTGGTTTTTTTTGGCTGGAGCTTGTTCTTCCTGTTGGTCTCTAAGCCTGTGTCAGTACTCCGGGAAGACTAGCTCTCACCTGATGGAACTTGTGTAGAAAAGGGCTCTAGAACAGCCCAAGCTCTGGGTGCAGATGGTGACTGGAAAGATCCTGTCCCAACTGCTCCAATGTTCTTGTGCCCCGTGTGTTTCTGGCTGCCCAGCTCCAGAGAGTTACTGAAGAGAAAGTGTCTATCTCAGCTCTGAGCCCAGGAGTAAAAGCAATCCTGGGAGAATAGAGCTCTCCTCTTGGGACCATGCACAGCAGGCTGTGGACCAGCCTCAGCTAAGGAATGCAGATAATAAACTGGAAGGATACAGACCCAGCTGCTACACTGTTCCTGTGTTCCACTCATTTCTGGATGGCACTGGTCCACACAGTTAATGGAGGGAAAGTGGCTATCTCACCTCTGAGCCTGGTAGTGAATATATCCTTGGAGAAAAGGTCTTTCCTGGCAAGACACATTCCCAGCGGGCTGTAGAACTGTATTACGAGGCTTACATCAGTCCGTAGAATATAATGTTTCTTCTTTTTTTTTTTTTTTTAACCCTATATCCTTTTTATTATAATGGTTAATTTTTTTCTTTTCTTTTCTTTTTTTTATTTTTTTAAATATTTTTTATTACGTATTTTCTTCAATTACATTTCCAATGCTATCCCAAAAGTCCACCATAACCCCCCCACTTCCCTACCCACCCATTCCCATTCTTTTGGCCCTGGCATTCCCCTGTATTGGGGCATATAAAGTTTGCAAGTCCAATGGGTCTCTCTTTCCAGTGATGGCCGACTAGGATATCTTTCGATACATATGCAGCTAGAGACAAGAGCTCCGGGTTACTGGTTAGTTCATCATGTTGTTCCCCCTATAGGGTTGCATATCCCGTTAACTCCTTGGGTACTTTCTCTAGCTTCTCCATTGGGAGCCCTGTGATCCGTCCAATAGCTGACTGTGAGCATCCACTTCTGTGTTTGCTAGGCCCCGGCATAGTCTCACAAGAGACAGCTATATCTGGGTCCTTTCAGCAAAATCTTGCTAGTGTATGCAATGGTTTCAGCGTTTGGAAGCTGATTATGGGATGGATCCCTGGATATGGCAGTCTCTAGATGGTCCATCCTTTCATCACAGCTCCAAATATTGTCTGTGTAACTCCTTCGATGGGTGTTTTGTTCCCAATTCTAAGAAGGGGCATAGTATCCACGCTTTGCTCTTCATTCTTCTTGACTTTCATACGTTTAGCAAATTGTATCCTGTATCTTGGGTATCCTAAATTTTGGGCTAATATCCAATTATCAGTGAATATATTGTGTGAGTTCCTTTGTGATTGTGTTACCTCACTCAAGATGATGCCCTCCAGGTCCATCCATTTGGCTAGGAATTTCATAAATTCATTCTTTTTAATAGCTGAGTAGTACTCCATTGTGTAAATGTACCACATTTTCTGTATCCATTCCTCTGTTGAGGGGCATCTGGGTTCTTTCCAGCTTCTGGCTATTATAAATAAGGCTGCTATGAACATAGTGGAGCATATGTCCTTCTTACCGGTTGGAACATCTTCTGGATATATGCCCAGGAGAGGTATTGCTGGATCCTCCCGTAGTTCTATGTCCAATTTTCTAAGGAAATGCCAGACTGATTTCCAGAGTGGTTGTACAAGCTTGCAATCCCACCAACAATGGAGGAGTGTTCCTCTTTCTCCACATCCTCGCCAGCATCTGCTGTCACCTGAATTTTTGATCTTAGCCATTCTGACTGGTGTGAGGTGGAATCTCAGGGTTGATATGATTTGCATTTCCCTGATGATTAAGGATGTTGAACATTGTTTCAGGTGCTTCTCTGCCATTTGGTATTCCTCAGGTGAGAATTCTTTGTTCAGTTCTGAGCCCCATTTTTAATGGGGTTATTTGATTTTCTGGAGTCCACCTTCTTGAGTTCTTTATATATATTGGATATTAATCCCTTATCTGATTTAGGATAGGTAAAGACCCTTTCCCAATCTGGTGGTGTTTTTTTTTTTTTGTTTGTTTGTTTGTTTGTTTTTTTTGTTTTTTTTTTGTTTTGTTTTTTTTTTTTTTGTCTTATTGATGGTGTCTTTTGACTTGCAGAAGCTTTGCAGTTTCATGAGGCCCACTTGTCAATTCTCGATCTTACAGCACAAGCCATTGCTGTTCTATTCAAGAATTTTCCTCTGTGCCCATATCTTCAAGGCTTTTCCCCACTTTCTCCTCTATAAGTTTCAGTGTCTTTGGTTTTATGTGAAGCTCCTTGATCCACTTAGACTTGACCTTAGTACAAGGAGATAGGAATGGATCGATTCGCATTCTTCTACATGATAACAACCAGTTGTGCCAGCACCATTTGTTGAAAATGCTGTCTTTCTTCCACTGGATGGTTTTAGCTCCCTTGTCGAAGATCAAGTGACCGTAGGCTTGTGGGTTCATTTCTGGGTCTTCAATTCTATTCCATTGGTCTACTTGTCTGTCACTATAACAGTGCCACGCAGTTTTTATCACAATTGCTCTGTAGTAAAGCTTTAGGTCCGGCATGGTGATTCCACCAGAGGTTCTTTTATCCTTGAGAAGAGTTTTTGCTATCCTAGGTTTTTTGTTATTCCAGATGAATTTGCAGATTGCACTTTCTAATTCGTTGAAGAATTGAGTTAGAATTTTGATGGGGATTGCATTGAATCTGTAATTGCTTTTGGCAAGATAGCCATTTTTACAATGTCGATCCTGCCAATCCATGAGCATTGGGAAATCTTTCCATCTTCAGAGATCTTCTATAATTTCTTTCAGAGACTTGAAGTTTTTATTATACAGATTTTTCACTTCCTTAGTTAGAATCACACCAAGATATTTTATATTATTTGTGACTATTGAGAAGGGTGTTGTTTCCTATTGAGAAGGGTGTTGTTTCGTTGATTTCTTTCTCAGCCTGTTTATTCTTTGTGTAGAGAAAGGCTATTGATATGTTTGAGTTAATTTTATATCCAGCTACCTCACCGAAGCTCTTTATCAGGTTTAGGAGTTCTCTGGTGGAATTTTTAGGGTCACTTATATATACTATCATATCGTCTGAAAAAGTGATATTTTGACTTCATCTTTTCCAATTTGTATCCCTTTGATCTCCTTTTGTTGTCGAATTGCTCTGGCTAGGACTTCAAGTACGATGTGGAATAGGTATGGAGAAAGTAGACAGCCTTGTCTAGTCCTTGATTTTAGTGGGATTGCTTCAAGCTTCTCACCATTTACTTTGATGTTGGCTACTGGTTTGCTGTAGATTGCTTTTATCATGTTTAGGTATGGGCCTTGAATACCTGATCTTTCCAAGACTTTTATCATGCATGGGTGTTGGATCTTATCAAATGCTTTTTCTGCATCTAGTGAGATGATCATGTGGTTTTTGTCTTTGAGTTTGTTTATATACTGGATTACGTTGATGGATTTCCGTATATTGAACCATCCCTGCATCCCTGGGATGAAACGTACTTGGTCAGGATGGATGATTGTTTTGATGTGTTCTTGGATTCGGTAAGCAAGAACTTAATTGAGGATTTTTGCATCAATATTCATAAGGGATATTCGTCTGAGTTTTCTATCTTTGTTGGGTCTTTTTGTGGTTTACGTATCAGAGTAATTGTGGCTTCATAGAATGAGTTGGGTAGAGTACCTTCTGTTTCTATTTTGTGGAATAGTTCGTAAAGAACTGGGATTAGATCTTCTTTGAAGGTCTGATAGAACTCTGCACTAAACCCATCTGGTCCTGAGCTTTTCTTGGTTGGGAGACTATTAATGACTGCTTCTATTTCTTTGTGGGATATAGGGCTGTTTATATCATTAACCTGATCTTGATTCAACTTTGGAACCTGGTATCTGTCTAGAAACTTCTCCATTTCATCCAGGTTCTCCAGTTTTGTTCAGTATAGCCTTTTGTAGAAGGATCTGATGGTGTTTTGGATGTCTTCAGGATCTGTTGTTATGTCTCCTTTTTCATTTCTGATTTTGTTAATTAGAATGCTTTCCCTGTGCACTTTAGTGAGTCTGGCTAAGGGTTTATCTATCTTGTTGATTTTCTCAAAGAACCAGCTCCTTGATTGGTTGATTCTTTGAATAGTTCTTGTTTCCACTTGGTTGATTTCACCCCTGAGTTTGATTATTTCTTGCCATCTACTCCTCTTGGGTGAATTTGCTTCCTTTTGTTCTAGTGCTTTTACATGTGTTGTCAAGCTGCTAATGTGTGCTCTCTCTAGTTTCTTTTTGGAGGCACTCAGAGCTATGAGTTTTCCTCTTAGAAATGCTTTCATTGCATCCCATAAGTTTGGGTATGTTGTGGCTTCATTTTCATTGAACTCTAAAAAGTCCTTAATTTCTTTCTTTATTCCTTCCTTGACCAAGGTATCATTGAGAAGTGTGTTGTTCAGTTTCCACGTGAATGTTGGCTTTCTATTATTTATTTTGTTATTGAAGATCAGCCTTAGTCCATGGTGATCTGATAGGATGTATGGGACAATTTCAATATTTTTGTATCTGTTGAGGCCTGTTTTTTGACCAATTATGTGGTCAATTTTGGAGAAGGTACCATGAGGTGCTGAGAAGAAGGTATATCCTTTTGTTTTAGGATAGAATGTTCTGTAGATATCTGCCAGATCCATTTGATTCATAATTTCTGTTAGTTTCACTGTGTCCCTGTTTAGTTTCTTTTTCCATGATCTGTCCATTGATGAAAGTGGTGTGTTGAAATCTCCCACTATTATTGTATGAGGTGCAATGTGTGCTTTGAGATTTACTAAAGTTTCTTTAATGAATGTGGCTGCCTTTGTATTTGGAGCATAGATATTCAGAATTGAAAGTTCCTCTTGGAGGATTTTACCTTTGATGAGTATGAAGTGCCCCTCCCTGTCTTTTTTGATAACTTTGGGTTGGAAGTCAATCTTATCAAATATTAGAATAGCTACTCCAGCTTTTTTCTTCATACCATTTGCTTAAAAATTGTCTTCCAGCCTCTCATTCTGAGGTAGTGTCTACCTTTTTCTCTGAGATGAGTTTCCTGTAAGCAGCAAAATGTTGGGTCTTGTTTGTGTAGCCAGTTTGTTAGTCTATGTCTTTTTATTGGGGAGTTGAGTCCATTGATAATTAGAGATATTAAGGAAAGGTAATTGTTGCTTCCTGTTATTTTTGTTGTTAAAGTTGGCATTCTGTTCTTGTGGATGTCTTTTTTAGGTTTGTTGAGGGATTACCTTCTTGTTTTTTCTAGGGTGTGGTTCCCGTCCTTGTATTGGTTTTTTTCTGTTATTATCCTTTGAAGGGCTGGATTCGTGGAGAGATAATGTGTGAATTTGGTTTTGTCGTGGAATACTTTGGTTTCTCCATCTATGGTAATTGAGAGTTTGGCTGGGTATAGTAGCCTGGGCTGGAATTTGTGTTCTTTTAGTGTCTGTATAACATCTGTCCAGGATCTTCTGGCTTTCATAGTCTCTGGTGAAAAATCTGGTGTAATTCTGATAGGCTTGCCTTTATATGTTACTTGGCCTTTTTCTCTTACTGCTTTTAGTATTCTATCTTTATTTAGTGCATTTGTTGTTCTGATTATTATGTGTCGGGAGGTATTTCTTTTCTGGTCCAGTCTATTTGGAGTTCTGTAGGCTTCTTGTATGTTCATGGGTATCTCTTTCTTTAGATTTGGGAAGTTTTCTTCTATAATTTTGTTGAAGATGTTTGCTGGTCCTTTGAGTTGAAAATCTTCATTCTCATCCACTCCTATTATCCGTAGGTTTGGTCTTCTCATTTTGTCCTAAATTTCCTAGATGTTTTGAGTTAGGATCTTTTTGCATTTTCCATTTTCTTTGATTGTTGTGCTGATGTTCTCTATGGAATCTTCTGCACCTGAGATTCTCTCTTCCATCTCTTGTATTCTGTTGCTGATGCTTGCATCTATGGTTCCAGATTTCTTTCCTAGGGTTTCTATCTCCAGTGTTGCCTCATTTTCGGTTTTCTTTATTGTGTCTACTTCCCTTTTTAGGTCTAGTATGGTTTTGTTCATTTCCATCATCTGTTTGGACGTGTTTTCCTGTTTTTCTTTAAGGACTTCTACCTGTTTGGTTGTCTTTTCCTGTTTTTCTTTAAGGACTTCTACCTGTTTTATTGTGTTATCCTGTTTTTCTTTAAGGACTTGTAACTCTTTAGCAATGTTCTCCTGTAATTCTTTAAGTGAGTTATTAAAATCCTTCTTGATGTCCTCTACCATCATCATGAGATATGCTTTTAAATCCATGTCTAGGTTTTCTGGTGTGTTGGGGTGCCCTGGACTGGGCGAAGTGGGAGTGCTGGGTTCTGATGATGGTGAGTGGTCTTGGTTTCTGTTAGTAAGATTCTTACATTTACCTTTCGCCATCTGGTAATCTCTGGAGTTGTTATAGTTGTCTCTGTTTAGAGATTGTTCTTCTGGTGATTCTGATTAACGTCTATCAGCAGACCTGGGAGACAGGCTCTCTCCTCTGAGTTTCAGTGGTTAGAGCACTCTCTGCTGACAAGCTCTCCTCCTACAGGGAAGGTGCACAGATATCTGGTGTTTGGACCTCCTCCTGGCCGAAGAAGAAGGCCCAAAACAGGGCCTTTCCCAGATGCTGTTTTGCTTTGGCAGGTCACAGACGCTGTCAGCTTCTGTGGTGCACACTCTCACCTGTGCAGACTAAGTTCCTAAGTTCAGCGGAGTCCCGGATCCAAGATGGCACTCCCTGCTCCTGAGGCAGAGGGCTCCCGTGCAGGGCCGGACCACTGTCCTCCGGCTGGGAGGGTGCTGGATGTCTGCGGCCCCAAAAGGTTGTGCCTCAGTGGCTCTGTGGCTCCTACCAGTCCCAGAAGCTGTCTGCCTCTGTGGTGCACACTCTCACCTGTGCAGACTAAGTTCCTAAATTCGGCGGAGTCCTGGATCCAAGATGGCACTCCCTTCTCCTGAGGCAGAGGGCTCCCGTGCAGGGCCGGACCACTGTCCTCCGATTGGGAGGGTGCCGGATGTCTGCGTCCCCAAAAGGGTGCTGCCTCAGTGGCTCTGTGGCTCCTGCCTGTCCCAGAAGCTGTCTGCCTCTGTGGTGCACACTCTCACCTGTGCAGACTAAGTTCCTAAGTTCGGTGGAGTCCATAATGTTTCTTCTTAAAGGAAAGAACTAAACAAAACTACCAACCACTTAATTTAGCTCTTATATGAATTAGATGAAATTTTATAACAATGTCTGTACCTTGATGATAGTTGATATCTGTCATTTAATGGTTGATACTTAAATCTCATTTTTTAAAGTGTTATTGTCAGGAGCTTGGTCATTTGTGAATTGATTCTTCACAGTTAATGTCAAATACATATTTCCCTATGAATTCTAGGAGCAGATGTACTCTATGGGTAGAAACACAAGTGATTTAAATACAATTATATGGGCACTCCAGAGCTGTTTATTCAAACCATGTTGGTCTATATTCTATCTTCTGGAACTATGATAGCCAGCATAGAGCAAGGGAGTTCCCAGCTCTATTCTACCCTGAGTTTTGTTTTTCTTATAATGTAGACTAAGAGTTCAGTGTCTTTAGTTTTAAGGTCTTATCATCTAGATTGGGATATTCAAGGACAGTAGAAATATCCTAGGTGGTTTATGAAGATTTAGGGCTCCAATAAACTCAGAGGCTTTCTATATTGCTAATTTCCTCGTGGCATTGAATATTTGGGATAATTTCCTTCTGGCTCCTCTCAAGTGGTTTTTTTTTTTAAGTTCTATATGATTGTTTACAAAAAACCAACCCCAACTGTTGTTCTCATGCTGCTTTTTAAAAATATAGAACATGTAAGAGTTAGCCTTATGTCAGAAGTTATTGAGGTACGTCTATGGCAAGCAAATGTGGTTTTCTATGTTAAGCCCACCATTTTTCATTGGGGAGATAGGTGTGTTCTGAGATGCAGTTTCCCTTGATACTTCATCCCTGGATTTCTATTTGTTGCTAATATGCCTTTCTTGCCAATGTTACATAGCCTTATGATTTCTAGGCATCAGTCCTCCCTACTGGAAAGATTTACGGCACAGTCATTATGAAGATATACTTTGATATGATAATGCTGTGTGCATAACTTAGATTTGAAAATGCCTAGTAGTAATTTTATAGAACTAAAACTCTGATACATTTAATTTGAAGCCTTCTATAGAAAAAAATGAAAATAGATCTCTGTAAACCTTCATGTGTTTCCTGAGGTTTGCATTAGGAAGATAAAGCAGACAGAGCAAATTAGGATCAAGGCTAAAATTCCATGTACATTCGGAATGAGGATACTATCTTGTCACTGAAGTTTCAAAACTAGGAATGCCCAATTCATTGTAGGCACCAGAATAGAAAATGAATAATGTACAAGTTTATATATGCAAGACTTCAAAATAATAAGACACAAGACAGACAAAATTTTTCTATGAAATCATGGTAACTTATGACATAAAAGATTATTGCTTTAAACTTTTTCTTTTGAGACAGGGTTTCCTCTGTATAGCCTTGGCTGTCCTGGAACTCACTTTGTAGACCAAGCTGGCCTCGAACACAGAATCCACCTGCCTCTGTCTCCTAAGTGCTATGATTAAAGGCATGTGCCACCCTGGCCCAGTTTCATTTAAACTAATAATAGATTTATAGCACTAGAAAACAGTTAATAAGCATTTAGTCAGGTAGTAATCTTATTTTCAAGACATGTAAACAATTCTGCTGTAACTCTTTAAACCTTATAGACATATGACAGGTACTATTGCATTAATTACTATGAACACATAGAATATAATACTGATTTTAAAATATATTTGATCTATTTTTGTAATTACATATTAAGAACCATATTATATTTATGATTTAGCCTTATCTGCTTCTCTGCTTCATTTCTTACTCATGTATGCATATGTACCTCATCTCTCTCTCTCTCTCTCTCTCTCTCTCTCTCTCTCTCTCTCTCTCTCTCTCTCTCTCTCTCTCTCCTTCCTTCTTTCTTTCTTTCCTTCTTTCCTTTTCTGTTCTACTGGCTTTTGAATTGGTAATGAAATCCCAGCATCTATCCTAGACAATGAAGTTTCAGGGTCAACATGAAAAGAAGACAAGTAACTGAGTTTCTTTTTGCCTACTGCTTCCATGAGAAGGTAATTGCTAGAAGCCAGAAGCTTTTGGCACCTGAATAGAAAGAGAGAGTTAAATCTCAAGAACTCAGCAGGTTGTATCACACTCACCACTTCATACCCCTTTGGTGCTTGCCTCAATTTACTCTTCCATGTCGAACCTGGTCTTTGACTGTCCTACACAGTGAAGTCTGTTTTACAGAGGGTGGATTGCTCTCCACTTCAAAAAGAGTCAGTTGGTTTTGGAGTGCTAAAGAACACTAATTTCAGTTCATAAAAGAGTATGTATACTGCATATTAAAATGTCAACAATTGTACCAATTATTTGATTATGAAAGGCATTGTTACTTCAAATGCATGGCCATGAAAGATATCAAAAACCTCTATTCATCTACAATCTAATCATATTTTGTAACTCTTCTGACCTCCAATTTTTAGGTTACTCTTATTTCAGGAATTCTGTGGGTATTGTACCTTTGACGGTTCTCAGTATGTGGTATGATGTGCTGCTCATTCCCACACAGTCTTAAAGAGAAACAAAGTGGTTGTAGCCTGCTGAGCCTACTGTTCTCGTCCTAACATTCCCTGAGATGCACAGCAGCTTCTTTTCTACATCAGCTATATCTGGTTATTGAAATATGAATAAAAATCTTCACCTTTTTGTCTCTATTTGCCTGGAAGAAACATATACCACATACGTTGGAGGCTGGTGGGGGGGAGGGCGGGATTGATAACCATAACCATGAAAAGCTCAATAATTTCCCTATGCTCTTTTATCAATTATGCTTCCCATGAACTACTTGTCAGGCTTTAAAGCATCCTATAAGCTCAGTGATACATAGTATTTGATATTTTTGTGAATATTTCCCTAGCAATTCAGCTGTCACATTTGTCTTTGGGTGAAACTTGCACACCATTTGTCTACCTTGTCATCTATTTATCATATCCTGATGGCCTTAACTTCTTATGAACTAAACTGTAAAAACAATGTAAGCTGTCAGATCTGTCAAAGTATTTTCTACATCTCAAAGATTACATCACATCATGGGACTCAGCAAAAATAATGAAGTTCCAAGCCAGAATCAACTTATCTTTATATTTGTGTTTCTGCCAATGACTTGCAACCAGAATTGTAACCTGTGCACTTAACACTTACTCTATGACAATATTGCTTGGTGAGAACTATTTTTTGCTCTTGTCTTCCTAGCCCTGATAATGATGGAAATCATGGCCAGAGTTAGTTAAAGGTTCTCAATTTCTCCTATATGTCAGTCCACCAATGCTTGATGTCAATGTATTGCCTCAGGTCATCTAAAATGGATAATCATATTACTATTTCTACAGGTCAGGAGTACCACATTGTCCAATGTGTCCCCATAGCTCATAATCTCAAAAAACAGCTCCTGAGAAATTCACTTTTATTTAAATATCTTCCCAATTTTCAACAGTTCAGATAAAGACTATTGCCAAAATATCATAAATTTTTTGCCTTTCTAGTATTGATATTGAAAATCATGCTTGATCTGAATATTCTATCATGGTTATCATGTACTCTTATGCCTTCTCATTTGAATATATTCTGAAAGTGGATCCTAAATTTTTATTCCAAAAGAGATCTTCTTTGCACAGTTCTAACTTGTTCTCTCTTTTCAAATATGTGACATCACAAGTGGATGTCTTCTTAAACTGCTCCCCCAAACACATTTTCTTTCAAATCTTAGAGTAATATTGTGAATAGTAGAATCCTAGTCCAATTATTTTCTTACTCCTTCATTTCTATGATTTACTCCTTCTCATGATTTATCAGATACAGTAAAGGCATGTGACTGCTTAAAGTGGTATCTTCAGATTTTCTTTTATGATTTACTATCAGATATTGCAATAGATAGTGAGCTGTGCATTTGAAGTGCACCTAAATAATTACTGAAACACTGAAAATTCAGTAATGAGGCATTCTACCTGATGCCACATGAAGAAAATTTTCCACACTAAGAACATTCTTCCAAACGGATGCCCTACTCGGAGGTATCTAACCCTTTGTTACATGATTCATAAATTGTCACAGAGTCCATGCAACTAACAATACCTAAAAGAGGATGTTCTTTTCATATCACATGGGTAAAGCTACAGATATCGAGTTCAATCTGCACAAATGACATATCTTCAAGTAGGTCATACATACATTGCCTATTGTTAAAAGTAGTTAATGATTCCTCTGATAATAGTTTTCAGTAGACAAAAGGTATCCAGAAGAGACCAATGATTCCATGTAAGTCAATTTTCTTGAACCAAAGAGTTTATTTGGTATTGCTCACATGATTATGGGTAAGAGGTTTCTGACTTTTGCCTGGATGATTAAAAATTAGATTGTTAAATTGCTATATATTTCTCTGCTGTGTGGATTTTGACACAAAGAATTTTCATCTTACAGTTCCCTCACAAGTTTGAATGGGAAACTCCAAAGTTGAAGCACTTTCAACTAGTCTGAAAAAAAGGCAACACCAGCTTTTTGAAACAGCTTTATCAGAAGCTCAACCAGCAAAAGCAGAGAATATAGGATGAAAAAATGGCAAAGATATAAAGAAACATTCATTCTCAACTGCTTACGTGATGAACTCAAATGGACTGAGTTCATTTGAGGACATCTAGATCAAGTAGACTGTGAGATAGAACTATGGCAAGAATATACATGCTTTTGAGAATTTTATTTTTGTGGCATACATATATCACATTCAGTGATAAATATTTTAATATATTTTCATAGAGATTTATCACAATAATTTGCAATTTGTGCTCTTCCCTACCCAAAAAATCATTTTTTCTCCTTGTGTTCTAGGTTTTCTTTACCTTCCCAACAATCTTGTTTTTACATTAATATTACACATACAGAACAACTTACATCTATGTTAACACTCCAATCCACAAGGTGGAAAGTCATGATATCTGTAGTTCTGCCTTATATCAGTTCAAATATAAATTTTCTCTTGCTTTAACCTTATGCCATAAAAATGACAATTCTATGGTTTATAGATGAATTCAACACCACCATGCATGCATACCATAGTCTCATGTACACTTTTGCAATTATCAGTTTACAGACATCAATTATTCTCCCATACATAGACACTTTGAGTTTGAGTTATATCAATCTTTCATTGTCGGCATAGTGCAGTAGTTTGTGTCTCCTTAAATATTTATTTTGAAGAATCTGTGTCAGAAGCTATCAATAAATTATCATCCATGCATTGAAAACTATTGGATTGAGAAAATTATCTACAAATCATTTGCAGTGGTGATTGAACAAAATATTGACATATAGTTGAACTCTTTTACATTCCTAGTAGAACATTTCCCTGATATTGTTTTGCAGGTTAAACATTGATATAAGTATGAAGAATAAGATAAAATATTCTTTATTCTACTCATTAAAAGGGATAGTAAAAGATCAGTCATTCAAAACAATTACTATTAATTACTTAGATAATACAGAAGGTAACGACATTCCATGGCTATAATGAACATATTTGTTGAATAACTCTATCCTCCACTTTAAAATCTGTAAACATTATCAATATTCCATATTTGTTTTTTTATAACAAATGAAGGGGATTTCATGAGCTGGTAGACACCTCTGTATATTTGGCCTCTAGTTTCTCTTGTACCAGATGGACAATTTCCATTGTCAAGGGCCATTGGTCTATCCATATGAGCTTGTGTATTAACCATTTTCAGGGTAGGGATATTGACATTTCAGTCATACCTCCTCCTTTAACTTTGAAAAGTCAGCTCCTATTATGTCCTATGTTTGGAGAGTTGGCAAAGCTTGGAGTTATTTTTGATGATATATATCAATATCTTTGCAAGTAGCATTCAACATTTCACCCTAAATATCTCACAAGTAGTTTCGAGTTCATGAGAATACTAACCCAGGTACCCCTCCATTGGAAAAGATCCCTTCCTCATAACTTTATGTGCATGGCATCTACATAAGATCTTAACTTTCACATTGGACCTTCTTTTACCACACATTTAATTCATTCAACTCTTTCTTCTATCTGTGATCACTTTCAATTTCCTATGAGCTTGGTAAAAACCTTTTAAATTTGTCATTCTGAATTTCAAGATTTCTGTGAAATCAAAGTTACATAAGTTAATCTTGACACCAACCATCCTAATTCAGTACTTTCACTTGCAACTTTAATTTTGCCCCGTGATCATTAACAACTGAAAGTTAACAAGCTTTCTAGTACTTACAAAAAATCCTGTTCTTTCTCTTGAAGCAACTTTGGCCTAGAACTGGGGACATAGTAGCATCTGCTTAATCCTAGTAATTTTATTAGAGTGTATCTCTATTTTGTCACATACAATGTGTTTAATTTCTCTTTTGAAATTGTCACTGATCATACCTGGATATGCAGTAGAACTCTTCAAAAACAATCCTATTATTTTCAACAGCATGGATTTTGTCCCTGTGGGCAAGAGACCATAAAATCAATTAGTTATTTTTATGGCTTTTAGTTTCATCGTTTTAGAGTAAGAGGTTTACCTGTTCCGAAGTCTAGATAGAGCACCAGTTCCTGCAGTAGCATGAATTAGATTTGCATTACTTCTTTGAGGTATTTCTGCCTGCTTATTCTTTATTGGCTGACAAGAGGCAAATGACCTGTCCCTCCAGATAGGTAACTACTTTATTTTCTAATGACATGAAAATGAGTTGTGTATCTCGTTAGGACCTACAATCATAGTTTCAATAGTAACCCAGGCCTCATCAAATGAACACATCTAAAAGAATAGGAAATCTTTCTGATTTATAACGTTGACAGCCATTTCCCTTAGAGATGCCTTGATGGCAATTGGGTTAAAAATGACCAAATTTCCCAAATTAAAAGCGCCAGATATTTTGAGACAGGAGCTCTATGGTGGGTTACTCACAATAATTTTGCATATGACCATGTTCCTGCAACTGAATCACCAGGCATTTAAATATAAGAGATCTCTATGTATAGGATGACCTAGTTTATTATCATTACACATATTAGAACTAATATCCGTTGTATCCCACTCTACACATCCAAAGATTCGGTCTGGGCTAGTCTATGAACTTGTTTTTCATAAGATATTCACATTTTCAAACACCAAGGTCCCTATCAAAACCTGTCTTGCATCTGGTTATCATAAGATATTGTTGACTGCTGAGACAAGCAAGCATGTTTTCTCAAGATGGCCCTCCATTTTCCATAGCAGCAATTGGTACTCTCGGAGATACAGGGCTATAGACTTCATCCCAGGATTGCTACTTGCTGCTGGTATGGCTTGCCTGCCACTATAACATAAATTGATGTTCTTGGGCCTCCCTATTAGGCATATTTGCTGCAAGGTCAATATGAAAATGTACTTTGATGCAGTAAAGCTGTGTCCATTAATTTGATCCCATAATTCTGGATAATGATTTTATAGAACTCCTACATTTATACAAGTAATCTCAAGCCTCCCATAGGAAAAACAAGCTGTAAACAGAGCTCTGTCAACTTTCAGGTGCCTCATGCTAATTGCACTAAGAATAGAAAGCAGACTTAGAACAAATTAGGATTACAGGTACTATTCAATATAGATTAGGAATCAGGCCACTATTTTGTCACTAAAGGTCCCAAACAAGGAATGGGCAATTTATTGTAATTGTAGGCACAAGGACAGAAAATCAATGATGGACTACTTTTTCTATGCAAAACTTCAAAATAATAAGACACAAGGGAAACAATTTATCTCTTGACAAAACCATGCTTACTTATGATGTAAAAATTATTGCTCTAAACTTATAACTATGGGGCTTGCAAAAGCAGTGTTGGTTCAAAAATGTTAGCATTAGAGATTACGAATCTATCCATGTAAAAGCCAATCATGTTCCCTTACTTTCTGGGTATTGTAATTACAGGGATTCTGTGGATATTTCCACCTTGGGCAGTCATCAATCTGTGTCATATTGTGCAGCTCATTCATGCACGGGCCAGAGGAGAAACAGAGATTGTAGCATGCTGAGCCTACTGCACAGGCATTGATATTACCTGAGTTGCACCAGAGCTTCTTTGCTAAATCAGCGATAATGTTTTATTGAAAGATGATGGATGAAAATTTTCAAGTGGGGTATCTCAATGTGCCTGGCAGATGCACATACCACTTATATAGAAGGAATTACTGAACTTCACCGTGAAAGGCTAAATAATTTTCAATGCTATTTTATTAATTACTTTTTTCTTGAAAACTTTGTCAGATTTAATGTACCCTATAATATCACTGGTACACAGCATTTGATATTTTAGTAAAAATATCTCTAGAATGCCAGCTATCACATTCATCTTGGCTGAATCTAGCAGACCATTTTTTCTACCTTGGCCTCCATGTATTTCATCTTGATTGCATTAACTTTTTAAGAATTCAACCTAAATGATGATGTAAACCATTAATATTTCTCAAAGTCTTTTTGATCTCTCAAAGATCACATCATAGCATCAGGTTCAGCAAAACTGAAGTAAAGAACCAGAATCAAATTAGCTTTATATTTGGGATTCTATAAAAATGTATAAACAGCATTATAACCTGGGCACTGAACAGCTCCTCTATAACAAAATTGTTTTTTGATGCCTATCCTTTTGTTATTGTCTTCGAATCTCTTATAATCATAAAGAAATATGCCTGGAGTTAGTTAAGAGTTATCAGTATTGATATGAGTCCGTTCATTAAGATGAATGTCCTTGTATTGCCTCAGCCCAGGTTGAATGGATAGTCATGTTTTATCTCCTGTTCTGTGATACCCACGTTGTCCCATGAGTTTCCATGTCTACAGTCTTGAGAGACTGGTTATGAGAAAATGCATTTTCATTTAAAATCTTTCCAACTTCAAAAGTTGAGATACAGACTATTCCCTAAACATCATAATGTCTTTGACTTTCCAGTACTGATCTTGAATATCATGCTTGATTTATATAATCTATCACGGTTACACTGTGTACTTATTCCTTCTTATTTGAATATATTTTGAATATGGATTATAATATATAGATTAAAATATTTATTCCAAAAGAGGGCTTATTGGCAAATTTCTAACTTGTTCCCTTCTTCCATATATGTAAAGTTATAAGCTAATATCTTCCTCCCACCCTTTTTATTTCAAATCCTAGATTACTGTTGTGCATAGTAGAATCCCTTCCCGGGGTCCCACAAATGAACTATGACTCCAAGGAAGTCAACTTTGGAGGAACCAGTGAGTTTATTTGATATTTCTCATGCAAAAATGGGGGAAAGCTTAATGAATTGAGAAACAATGATTAAAATTTAGATAGCTATATATCTATATATTACACTGCATCATGGCTATGGACAAACATTACTCAATATAGAGCTCTATCATTGACTTGAATGGTAATCCACATTGTTAAAGTTGTCTCACTTATTCATAAAATGGCAAATCCACCTTTTTTTTTTTTTTTTTTTTTTTGGTTTTTCGAGACATGGTTTCTTTGTGTACCCCTGGTTGTTCTGGAACTCACTCTGTAGAACAGGCTGGCCTCAAACTCAGAAATATGCCTGCCTCTGCCTCCCAAGTGCTGTGATTAAAGGCATGTGCCTCTATGCCCGGCAACTCCAGCTTTTTAAAAAAAAGCATTGCTTAAAGCTCTAACAGTAAAAGCACAGAATATAGGGACAAAATATGAATTAAGGCATTCAGAAACATTCAACCTCTATTGCATTTATGATGGCCATAATGCATCCATTGAAGATATCTAGATTAAGTTGATAGGCTCTTGTCAGAGAGAACACTGGAAAGAATGTGCATGAGTTTGTGGTTTTTATGTTAGGGCCTACATACACCAATATAGGGATTAATTTATTTAAGATATTTTCATGAAGATATAGCACACTAAATTGCATTTTTGTCCCTCGCCAAAAAAAAAAAAAATCATTTTTCTCTGTCTATTGGTTTGTCTTTAACTCCCAGACAATATTGGTTTTTATATTGACATCATATATATATCACAATGTACTTGTATCTATGTAAAGTCTTCAATCAAAAGAAAAGAAAAATCATGATGTCAGTTGTTCTGTATTATATAAGTTAAAATATTAATTTTATGTTGCACTCACATCATTGCCTAAAAATGAAAACTATATAATCGGGAGTTGAATGAAACATTACATTGGAAAAATAAAGGGAAGGTGGGGCAGAAATTTGGGAAAGAGTAGAAGGAGAAAATGGAAATGGGAGAGGACACAGAGGAATTTGCAGAAGAAAAGCAGAGCAGAAAAAAATGGTCTGGAGAATATACAAGTTCTAAACAGTGAAGTAGATGTAGAATATGGCAGTGTAGTGGTAGATCTGCCCAATCTAGGCACAAAGCATTTATTCATATTAATTGCGTTGTGTTTTCATTGCTGGAGCATTTTTGGGTTAGAGATTTACCCCAACTAAATGGCAACCTGTGGAGAGCCGCAATAGCATTCGCCATCACAAGATGGTGCCGGCTTCTGCTGTGCCAGCTCGACCTCTTTTCAGAAAACAAGCTGTGTGCGCATGTGCAAGAGTGTGTTCGCGCCAAGTTTTTGCCCACCCCGGGGCATGCCAATGAGATCATGGGTAAGTGACCAATCAGGCATGGACTCTGCATCTTCCTCTTTAAGATGCAATAAACGCTTTGCTGCAGAAGGATCCTGGTGTACCGTGTGTGTTCTTGCTGGCGAGATGATAGTGCAGGACATTTGGTGCCCGAAACCCAGGAAAAAACACCTCACCATCGCAGGTGCCTAGGAGATCCTCCATTCACGGAGAGGATTCAGAACTGCAGGACGAAGGTAGGCTCCAAGAGGCATGTTTGGCCTTGATCTCTCTCATTTCTCTCCCCATTAGAAGCTGCGGTGGAAGCTTTTGTTCTCCTTTTGGCAGAGCTCATTCTTTTTCTTTTGGTTTCATTTTGTTTCCATCGGTGGTCGTGTTAGCCGATTTTGCGGCTGCCAATAGGCACAGTCAGACGGACGTAGATAAACCGCAGTGTGTCTCCTGTATTTAAGCCCCTCCTATAGATAAAGGAGCAGTATGGGAGCCTCACATTCAGTGATTACAGCGCTACATTCTGTCTTAAAGCAGCACAAGCTAAAAGTTTCTACAAAATCCTTGGAATGTTTTGTTAAAGAGGTCGATCGCGTAGAACCTTGGTACGTGTGTTCAGGGTCGTTAACCCTTGCCTCCTGGCAGAAATTAAGGGGAAACTTAGTTAGGGAACAACAGAATGGAAAATTAAAGGTAGGGCCCATGGCATTATGGAAACTGGTGAAATCATGCCTAGAGGATGAAAAATGCTGCCTGACAGTAACAGCAGGACAGGGGGCATTAGAGGAGTTACAGGACAGCATGTCAGAAACAGAGCAAGGTAAAAGATTAGGAGCTCTAAGAAGAAAAGGTGCACCTAAGAAAAGAGGCCCTTCCAAGGACCTTGGATCCGAGGAAGCAAGAAATAGGGGGGAAAGGACGCCCCGGTAGAGAAACAAGGAAAGGAGGAGAAAACCTCAAAAAAGAAAAGCCTTTATCCGGTAAAGGAGTTAGAGGCTTTGGGGCTTGATAGTTTCAGAAACAGATGAGCTTAGCCCCTCTGAGGAAGAGGAGTTAGAAAATGAGGCAGCTTGCTATGAAGAAGAAAGATACCACCCAGATGAATGACGAGCTAACAGCTTGGGTAAAAAACAGAAGAAAGTGGGAGGTGGAAGCCATGCGGTTTCCCGGCCTATAGGCCCCAGCGCCCCTACACCTTATGAGGAAAGATTTTACTCAGACTCCTTCCTCACTAGAGATGAACAGAAAAAGATACGGCAGGCATTTCCGGTGTTTGAGGCTGCTGATGGAAGCCGTGTTCATGCACCAGTAGAGTACATTCAGATAAAGGAACTTGCCGAGTCTGTATGTAATCATGGGGTCAGTGCTAACTTTACCTTATCTCAAGTTGAAAGACTTGCAACCTTGGCCTTGACCCCAGGAGACTGGCAGCCCTCACTAGCATGGGTCAATATATGGAATGGAAAGCCTTATGGTATGATGTCTCCCAAGCACAAGCTAAGATTAATGCTGCTGCGGAGGGAGATCAGAGAAACTGGACATTTGATTTATTGACAGGACAGGGACAATATGCCACCAATCAGACAACTTTTAATTGGGGAGCATATGCTCAGATCTCAGCTGCCACCATTAAGGCCTGGAAGGCGCTTTCTAAGAAAGGGGAATCAGGGGGACATTTAACAAAGATCATCCAAGGTCCCCAGGAGCCTTTCTCAGACTTTGTAGCTAGAATGACTGAAGGAGCAGGGAGAATTTTTGGCAATCCTGAGCAAGCCATGCCATTAATAGAACAGCTCGTTTATGAACAAGCTACACAAGAATGCAGAGCAGCAATTACACCTAGAAAGAGTAAGGGATTACAGGACTGGTTAAGGGTGTGTCGTGAGCTTGGAGGCCTCTTAACTAATGCAGGGCTAGTGGCTGCCATTCTGCAAGGACAGAAACGCCCAGCCACTTCAGACCGAAAGGTCTGCTACAATTGTGGCAAACCCGGACAATTAAAGAAGGATTGTCGTGCCCTTGACAAGAAACGAGCTCCTGGCATTTGCACAAAATGTGGAAAGGGTTACCATTGGGCTGATGAATGTCGCTCTGTTAGGGATATCAGAGGAAGATTGCTGCAGCCAGTACAGCCAGGAGAAAATGAGAACAGCTCAAAAAATGGGTTTCAGGGCCCCAGGTCTCCGGGCCCCAAACCATATGGGACTCCAATGAACAAAAGTCAGACACCTCCGTCCATAGAGCAACACAGGGCTCAGCAGGGTTGGACCTGCATTCTACCGCCCGATTCATGCTGATGCCACAGATGGGCATACAACCCGTACCTACAGATTTTAAGGGACCCCTACCAGCAGGAAGTATGGGACTGATTCTTGGCCATTCTTCTTTGACAATGAAAGGACTTGTTCACCCTGGAGTTGTAGATCAGGATTATGAAGGAGAAATTCAGGTTCTCTGCTCCAGCCCTCAGGGTGTCTTTTCCGTTTCACCAGGAGACAGGATTGCTCAGCTAGTAGTCCTGCCAAGTTTACATGATCAATTTCCCTCTTCAGGCCTACCTCGAGGAACCAGGTTGTTTGGCTCCTCTGGAAATGATTCAGCATATCTGGTCATGAATCTTGATTCCAGACCATCCTTGGAATTACTAATAGAAGGAAAAATTTTCAAAGGCATTTTAGATACAGGGGCGGACAAAAAAGCATTGTTTCTTCCCATTGGTGGCCAAAATCTTGGCCTATAACAGAATCATCCCATTCCTTACAGGGATTGGGGTATGATTCCAGCCCCACAATTAGTTCATGTTCCTTGAATTGGCAAGCCCCTGAAGGACAATCTGGCAGTTTTATTCCTTACATTCTCCCTCTCCCTGTTAATCTATGGGTAAGAGACATATTACAGGCCCTAGGTTTGGTTCTATCCAATGAATATTCACTGCCAGCTACCCAAATGATGAAGAAAACGGGATAGAAAGAAGGCAAAGGACTTGGAAAGAGGGAGCAGGGCCTACTTGAGCCTGTCCTGCAGGAAGACAATGAAGGAAGAAAGGGCTTGGGTTTTTCCTAGGGGCCGTTGGGGGCGCTATACCTATACCTTGGCTCACAGAGGAAGCTGTGTAGGTTCCTCAGTGGCCTCTTTCCTCTGAAAAGCTTGAGGCAGTTACTACCCTGGTAAATAAACAATTGAGACTTGGGCATTTAGAACCCTCCACATCACCTTGGAATACCCCTATTTTTGTAATTAAAAAGAAGTCGGAAAAGTGGAGACTTTTGCATAATTTGAGAGCTATTAATGCACAGATGCAATTATTACGGTCAATTCAACACGGCTTACTGCTGCTTTCAGCTTTGCCCAAGCATTGGGAGATTATAGTAATAGATATTAAGGATTGCTTTTTTTCTACCCCCTTGTGTCTCCAAGATAAGCAAAGATTTGCTTTTACTGTTCCAGTAATCAATCATGTAGAACCTGATAAGAGATATCAATGGAAGGTTCTGCCACAAGGGATGGCAAATAGTCCCACCATATGTCAATTGTATGTACAATTAGCTTTAAGCTCAATAAGAGAACAATTTCTTTCCCTGCTTTTGGTACATTATATGTATGATATACTCTTGTGTAATAAAGAATTGAAGATTTTGCAAGAAGCTTTTCCCATTTTGGTGAGAACTTTAGAACAATGGGGATTGCACGTTGCTACCAAAAAGGTGCAGATCGCACAAATGGGAACCTTTTTGGGGTTCATAATTATCCTGATAAGATTGTTCCTCAGAAATTAGAGATTCGTAGGGATCATTTATATACCTTAAATGATTTTCAGAAGTTATTAGGGGATATAAATTGGCTGAGACCATTTTTGAAAATTTCATCTGCAGAGTTAAAACCTTTATTTGATATTTTGGAAGGGGATTCTCACATCTCCTCCCCTAGGGCCCTTATTCCTGCCGCCAATCAGGTTTGGAGACAGTAGAAAATGCTTTGCAAAAGGCTCAATTACAATGCATTGATGAGTCACAGCCTTTTGATTTGTGTGTCTTTAAGACAGCCCAGTTGCCAACCACAGTTCTGTGGCAAAATGGACCCTTATTATGGGTTCATCCAAATGCAATGCATCTCCTGCAAAAATAATAGACTGGTACCCTAATGCAGTTGCACAACTCGTGCTTCGGGGAATAAAAGCAGCTATTACTTATTTTGGAAAAGAAACTTATCTCTTGATTGTACCATATACCGCTGTACAAGTTCAGACCTTGGCAGCTATATCTAATGATTGGGCAATTCTAGTTACCTCCTTTTCATGACAGATTGACAATCATTACCCAAAGCATCCAATCTTACAGTTTGCCCTGAGTCAGTCAGGCTATAGTGTTTCCACAAGTAACAGCCAAGAATCCACTCACAGATGGGATTTTAGTGTACACTGATGGATCAAAAACTGGTATAGGTGCTTATATGGTTAATGGTAAGGTAGTATCTAAGCAATATAATGAAACCTCACCTCAAGTTGTGGAATGTTTAATGGTACTGGAAGTTCTTGAGGCCTTCCCAGGACCGCTTAATATTATGTCTGATTCTTCCCATGTAGTTAATGCAGTTAATCTCCTTGAGACAGCTGGGGTAATAAAACCCTCCAGTAGAGTTGCCAACATTTTTCAACAAATACAATTTGCCTTATTAAATAGACAGTTCCCTGTTTATATTACTCATGTCAGAGCATATTTGGGCCTTCCTGGCCCTATGTCTCTGGGAAATGATTTGGCGGACAAAGCCACTAAGGTTATGGCTGTTGCTCTGTCTTCCCAGGCAGAAGCTGCAAAAGAATTTCATAAGTGCTTTCATGTGATGGCTGAAACTTTACGCCACCGCTTTGCATTAACTAGAAAAGAAGCTAGAGAAATTGTTACTCAATGCCAAAATTGCTGTGAATTCTTATCTATCCCTCATGTGGGAATAAACCCACGTGGTATAAGGCCATTGGATCTGGCAAATGGATGTCACACATGGTCCTTCTTTTCGAAAAAGTCAATATTTACATGTGTCAATTGACACTTGTTATGGCATTATGTTTGCCACACCCTTAACGGGAGAAAAGGCCTCACATGTGATACAACATTGTCTGGAGGCATGGACTGCTTGGGGAAAGCCAAACATTTTAAAAACTGACAACGGTCCAGCCTACACATCAACAAAATTCCAACAATTCTGCCATCAAATGGATGTCACTCATCTCACTGGCCTGCCCTATAACCCTCAGGGTTAAGGCATTGTAGAACGTGCTCACGGAACCATCAGATCATATTTAATAAAACAAAAAGGGGGAACTGATGAAGTGTTACCCCCCATACCAATAGTAGCGGTCTCTATGGCACTCTTTACCCTTAGTTTTTTGAACCTTGATGAGCATAGCCATTCTGCGGCTGATCGTCATAACACAGAGCCGGAGAGGCCAAAAGAAATGGTTAAATGGAAGGATGTTTTGACAGGTCTATGGAAAGGCCCGGATCCTATCTTAATAAGATCCAGGGGAGCTGTTTGTGTTTTCCCCCAGGAGGAAGACAACCCATTCTGGCTACCGGAATGACTGACACGAAGGATTCTGACACCTGAAAATGACTCCCTGATGGATCCCTGGGAAACTATCTTTAGCCCTCGTGCTGCCTCTTTGGATTTGGGTTCCTAGTATATTGGGGAGAGTACAGATGGGCAATTTTGTCTGCCTTCCCAAAGCCCATGCCTGTCCATCATGATGCAGTTGTTTTCCCCAAATTTTTTACAACCAATAAAAGTTTGGATCTGCCATACCTACCATATGATCCTACCTGGGCACCATTGGGAGAGAATTGTTCTCTACCTGAACAGGGTTCCCTTTGCTTTCAATTTGACCAAAAAGAAGACTGCATTCAGCTACGAACCGAGCCTTGGGGTGGTTTAATGGAAAACGTGTAGGCTGGGTGAAGATTCAACAGGAGAGTGTAGGGGAAAATAGGACAAATTTTAATTACACTTTTTTGCAAGAAGCAATCTGGGTTAATGGTACCTTCCTTTCACCTAATTTTACAGACAGGGAGCATCCTCGTCAACCTAGAATATCCCCCCATTGTGGTGGGGAGGATGATGAGGAAATTATTCAGCCCTGGTCTGATTGTCAATCCTCTATTACTCACTGGGCAGATCAGGATAGAACCTTCTCCTTTTCCCCCAATATGATGGTAGATCCAAGGGAAGAACTGGCTACGAAGCAGGGACTCTTCCTACAGGACCGTAGAATGGATCCTTTCCGTAAGTGGTTACTTTGTGGAATTAGTGGTAGTTGTGCAGATCTTAACACCTTGGCCTTTATCCGGGTGGTATGGCCGGAAAGGCATCTTTTACTGGTATCACCACTGGCACAATGCTAAAACAGGATGGGTCCTGCCAATCATTCGTAAATAACACTGAAATATTTGTTGGATTCAATAGAACCATTGTAAATCAGAATTATTCACCTACTCCAGTCTGTGTTTATCCCCCCTTTTTGCTTATTCTTTCAAATGATTCATTTAAAGATTGTTCCAATAATTCCTGTTGGATGTCACAGTGCTGGAATTCAAGATGGGCTAGTCGTGCCATGGTTGCCAGAGTCCCGCGGTGGGTTCCTGTCCCCATAGAGACCCCTTCTACCCTGTCCTTGTTCAGGCAGAAGAGAGACTTCGGTATAACTGCAGCCATTGTGGTGGCGATCTCCGTTAGTGCAATTGCAGCAATAGCTGCTGGGATTGCCATGGCAAACACAGTCCAAACAGACACAGCCCTAAATCAATTATCAGCCAAGGTGGCAGATACTGTTAATCTTCACACTTCTGCTAGTGCCCAGTTGAAGGGCGGATTAATGGTTGTTAACCAACGTCTCGATCTGGTAGAGGAAAGATTGGATATTCTTTTTCAACTTGCCCAACTGGGATGTAAAAAAGAGCTGGGAGCACTCTGCATTACCAATGTACAGTATGAAAATTTTACCCGAGCAGCTAATTTGTCTAGGCAATTGTCATTGTATCTTGCAGGAAACTGGTCAGAATGATTTGACGAGACTCTCGAGTCTGAGGGCAGCAGTGTTGGCTATCAACTCAACATGAGTGGACCTGTCGCTGATGGAGGGACTCTCTGTCTGGATTTCTTCAGCTTTTTCTCACTTCAAAGAATGGGCAGGGGTGGCTCTGTTTGGTGCAGCCCTGTGCTGTGGATTAGTGTTCATGCTATGGTTGGTCTGCAAGCTCAGATCTCAACAGAAATGTGACAAGGTCGTTATCACTCAAGCACTTGTGGCCATTGAACAAGGGGCCTCCCCTGAAATTTGGTTATGTATGCTCAAGAATTAGTCGGCATCTGAGTTCTCTGCTCTTGTACCTCACGGATTTGTGGATCCACTGCACTGGGATGAAAGAGACTCAACAATCCTTGATCATCCCTTGCACATCGCTGAGGTTACCTCATTGCACGTGATAGGGTGATTATGATTCCCTCACTAATTCATTTTTGGCTGGCTTCTTTTGTAGAGTTCGCCCTAGGTCATTTAGCAGTAACTGTCACACAGTACTTCGTTATCCAGAGACAGGCAACTTTCCTCATGCACAGACCAACCTAAGACACAGGGCCCAGTGGTGATAGGGTTACCCTATGATGGGTAAGGCTGTGACACTAGAAGAACGACCTAAAACAGGAACCACAGCAGATGGACCTAACTGCAGAGGCCTAGACCAGCCTCGTTTTAGTAAAACTAAAAGGGGGAGATGTGTAGAGCCGCAATAGCATTCACCATCACAAGATGGTGCCGGCTTCCACTGTGCCAGCTCGACCTCTTTTCAGGAAACAAGCTGTGTGCCCATGTGCAAGAGTGTGTTCGCGCCAAGTCGTTGCCCACCCAGGGGCATGCCAATGAGATCATGGGTAAGCGACCAATCAGGCATGGACATGCCGCGCTAATGTGTTTTTAAGCAGCGCCCTTTTGAGACTCTGCATCTTCCTCTTTAAGATGCAATAAACGCTTTGCTGCAGAAGGATCCTGGTGTTCCATGTGCGTTCTTGCTGGTGAGACGATAGCGCGGGACAGCAACCAACATACTGATTTGAACTCAACTAGCCTGAGATAACAATTCCATGCCTCCAACACATGAGTGGGGCTTGGGCAGCAATGTAGGCTGAAGCAGGCAAGACTAAAACGTGGTTGGTTTTGAGGGACTACAGAGGATGGTATAGAGGCATCTACACAGCCTTTCTGTGTTCACTTCCCCCTATACTTCACATCCTACTCTGACTCCCACACGCACAAAAAGGACACAGACAATGTAGGTCTTTTTACACTCAACTCCTCCCTGTGTATAAAGAATCAGGTAATAAACATACAAGGGATCTGGACCAGGTAATTCACTGCTATAAAGAGAGAAATATAACCTTTTGATACTTAAAGATGGGAAATTTCACCTGCAGTTCTAAAATAGATGGGGATTATTAGTCACTGACTCCAAGTAGAGAGAGCAGTAATAATCACCTACCATGAACAGGTATTAATTAATAGAAGACTGTGGCTCCAGTTAGAAAGCATAACAGATAGATAGCATAATATGTATTAATTAAATAAATGACCGTGGCTCAAGAGAGAGCACAAAACATAGATGTTATAACAGGATAGCTGCACTAGGTGGAGAGTTTAACAATTAAAAACTAGATGTTTCCTATAGGCAGATATTAGTGAAGGTTTGAAATAATTGCTTTTAAAATTGTATAAAGATATATTGCTCTAATAATTCTTATATGATATTCAAATGTTGTCTAACATGGGCTCCATAGAAATTTTGGTTTTAAATCCAGTTTTAACAAGCTGTCTCTTATAAGCAGGTATAAATAGATCTGTGAATCAATTTAATAAGGACTGCAGGAGACTCATATACTCTATTGTTGTCTCCAAAGGAATGTGGGGTTAATATTCTGAAATGACAAATTAGACAGGCCTCAATAGGCTAAAATATGTGTGATTTTGAGTATTATGGTTGTTTTATTGTTCTATTGGGACAAAGAGCTAACTATAGCTTTTCCTGGTTACCAGTTGAAGGATAAGCTAATTTGGGGAATAGCTTTTGTCTTTGTGTATTTGGAAATGGTGTTAAAGGTATTTACAGCTTCCAGAGTTATATGGATGATATTTTATGGACGGAGACTCCCTGAAGAACTAAATTCTAGAGAATAAAATAAAATGTTTATCTTAATGATACTAAAATTTTCTTTTGAGATTTATATATTACAGAATATAGAGCCTTGGTGAATTTCATTGTCAGACATGCTGAACTGATATGCCTGAACTCCTGATATTTTGGTTTTTTACCCGGATCCATTCAGGACACAGACGTCAGAGACAATCGTTGGTGTGACCTACTTAAGGCCAACGAATTTCCCCATTTCCCTACTTTTCTTCCTCCATACAAAAAAATCTCAGCACCCATATTCAGCTTGAAGAAGGTATGAAGAGTCTTCATTTCAGTTTTATAGTCTTTAGGACTGGGGGTGTTTATTATTGGTTTTTGTGGAACTTAAAACTTTTGAAGTGTGGGACTTATACCCAGTCCTTCTGTTGCTATTATTATAAACAGATCAGAGATATTTAAGTCTGTGACTTAAGGGCCAAATACAACATTCCTGTCCCTGAGTTCATTGTTAGGGTGTTTTCAGTTATTTTAATCAGAAATGTCTGAGAGTAAGTAACAGATAAAAGTCCAGATTACTTCACATAGATAGTTGGTTTTCAAAAACATCAGAAGTCCACTGAATGTGATGTTTAATGTTATTTATTTACTTGTTGTTTAGACTAGTTTTCTATGACTTGGATTCAAAAGAATAACTGAGCATCTTTGAGTTACTCCAGTTGTATCAAAACAGCCACTAGAAAAAAAATTGTCTCATTTCATCTACAGATATAATACTGTCCAAATAAAGGACACAATTATAGGTTAAGACAGCTGGATTATGCCAAGACAGAGTATGCTAGTACAAAATATGCCTGTTTCTCTCAATTTGTCAGATTACACTGTCCAGTAGTCTGAAGATGGATGAGCTAAAGTTTTGAAATATGGGACTGTCCAAGTGATCAGCAGTTTCTATAAATAGACTAAAGTTTGAAGCTGTGTTATGCTTCTTATATATTTTCAATTAATATCATTCATCTTGGATTTCTCATGGGGTTGAAAAAAATATAGTCTCCTATCCAACCCAGGATTGTTACATTAATAGGAACAGGTTTGAGAGAATGATTTTTCAGATGGCATTCAATCTAAAGCCAAGACATACCCAGATGTAGAACTATAGGTCTTTAAGTAAGAATAGACGACAGAGGTGCTATTTAATTAACAAAGATGATGCACTGGCTGTTAGGTACCTTGTACTTTATAAATTACAAAATAGTAATAGTTGTGTTCAATTATGTCTGAGATAAAATAGTATTTCAATTGGTCAGAAAGGGGTAATTATTTTGCATAGCTATGGGCTGATTATATTTGATGTTAATTCCATTTTCCTTGAGGGGTTGTGAACAAAAATGAGTCAGCACTCATGTGATTTTCTGTAAACCTTCCTATCTTAATTTGTAAAATAAAGAAGAGCTGATGACTGAGTAGATAAAGGGAAGTTGGTATAGAGAGTTGGGGGGAGATGAGGGGAAGGAAGAAGAAATGCAGAGCAAAAGCACATGGCCTGGAGTAAACACAAGGTCTAAAGGGTCTCATAGATGGGGAGGGTGATAGTGTAGTGGTAGATTTGTCCAATCTAGGCACAACACATCTATTCATAGAAAATTGAGCTTCTTTTCATTAACTGGGCATATTTGAGTTGGAGATTAAATTCAAAACATTATTATTCATGCATACCATATTCTAATGTTCAGTGGCTTATTTATGTGTTCAGAGACATCAAATAATCTCCAATGTATGGCCACTTTTAATTGGTGTATATCCTGCATTCAAAGCCAGCAAAATGAATTGAACACTCTTTTCTTAAAGATTCTTCTGAAATATCTGTTAGAAGCAGCCAACAAACTTCCATCCAAGTAATGAAAACTTATGCATTGACAAAATTATCCACAAAGTATTTCCAGTGTTTTTTGAACAAGATTTTAACATGGTGAAAGACCTTTCAACTTTTCCGATAGGAGAAGTCATCCTTAATACTTTTCATGGATTAATCATTATTAAAATTAGAGACAATAAAGGAAACCTTTCTTTTTCTGTCTCACTAAAATTGACAGTGAAATACAGCCTTTTAAATCAATTACATTTATTACTTACATAAGAAGGAAGGTAAAGGAAACAAAAGGCTCTAATGTGAGTATTTATTAATATTTACCACTTCAGCTCTTAAATCTATGAAAAAAAATCAAAGTTTTCCCTTTCACTTTTTCATAACATATGCAGGGATTTCCCAAGAAGAGGCAGAATCCTATATATACTATGCCTCCAGTTTCTCTTGTAACACACAGTCAATCTTTCATATTTCCTTTGTCTACAGACATTGATCTACTAATACAGGCTTGGGAGGTAACCATTTCTGTGGTAGGAATCTTTGCATTTAAGCCATTGATCATCCTTTAAATTTGGTATCTCTCTTCAGGTTATGCCCTGTGTTTGTAAAATAGGAAAAGCCTTGGGTGGTTTTTGAAGATATATATAACTTTCCCTGAATCCTCCCTATTTCCTGCTACACTTCATCATGGTACATTTCTTGTCTCACGTGAATATTTACCCGTGCACACAAATGTTGGGAAATATCTCCCCATAAATTTATGGCTATGTCATGGATATAAAACCTCTTATTCTCTAATTTGACACTTAAACTTCTCACACATATTAAACTTAACACTCTTTTTCTTAAT
Source organism: Mus caroli (assembly GCF_978045245.1). Lineage (NCBI taxonomy): Eukaryota > Metazoa > Chordata > Mammalia > Rodentia > Muridae > Mus > Mus caroli. The sequence continues at coordinate 42,965,862 of NW_028227261.1, read as the reverse complement.
TCCTGATACATTTCTACTACCTAAGAACTTGTTATAAACCTTTTAATTTGGCCAGGATGTATTAAAATTTTTCTGGAATATCAAAGTTTCATAAGCTCCTATTTCAATCAAACCTCCTATTTCAATCCCGTTTGCTTCTAAAATTTAATTGGCCTTTGATAGAGAAGAGCTGAATATTGACACATTTTCTTGTACTTAAAACACTCTTGTTGGTTCACCTGTAGCAGTATTTCATAGCAGCTAGGGATATAGTGGCATTAAGAATATCCCAACTATACCATTAGATTTTATTTATACATATTTTCACAGACCCATGGGTTATAATTTTATTTTGCAAATTTAATTGATCATACCTATATCCACATTGGAACTTTGAATACTTGATTGAATAATTTTCAAAAGGAACTCTTTTGTCCCTGTAGGCAAAAAAAAAATATTGTATATGGACAAAATATAAGTAATGGCATACAGAAACAATCATTCCTTACTGCTTTTATGATGGCCATACTGCATCCATTGAAGACATCCAGATTAAGTGGATAGTCTCTTCATAGAGAGAATGTTGGAAAGAATGTATAAGAGTATCTGGTCTTTATTTTTGTGGCCCATATACATCAAATATGGGAATGAATTTATTTAAGATATTTTCATGAAGACATATCACAATAGATTGCAGTTCTTGACCCTCACCTATATATATATATATATATATATATATATATATATATATATATATATATATATTTCCCTGTCTATTGGGTTTTTAACTCCTAGACAACCTTGGTTTATATATTATCATCACCCATATATAACATTGTACTTGTATCTATGTTAAGTCTTCAATCCAAGAAGAGAATTTTCATTATATCTATTGTTCTGCAGTATGTAAGTTAAAATATTACTTTCATGTTGAAATCACCTCATGGCTTAAAAATGATAATTGTATACCTGAATGAAACAATTAATTGGGAACATAAATGGAAGGTGCTTTAGACAATACCATTACTATGGTAGGACTCTTGGTATTTAAGCCACTGATTCTCCTTTAAATTTAGTATCTATGTTATGATAATGTCCTGTGTTTGTAAAATATGAAAAGCCTTGGGTTATTTTTGAGGATATATATCAGTATCTTCCCCGGAAGCCTCCATCTTTTACCCCCTACATTTCATCATCGTGGTACATTTCTTGTCTCACAGGAATACTAACCTGTATACACCAATGTTGGGACACACCTAGTCTCCATAAATTTATGGGCATATCATGTATATAAGACCTTTGATTTGAGACTTGAACTTCTTCTCAACATATTAAACTTAACATTTTTTTTCTTTCTTTGGAATTCAGGATAACTTTCTACTACCTACAAACTTGTTATAAACCATTTAATTTGGCCATGCTATATTACAAAATTTCTTGGATATCAAAGTTTCATAAGCTCCTATTTCCAATGCCATTTATGTCGAAATTTTATTTGGACTTTGATGAAGAGGAGCTGATATTAACATATTTTCTTTTACTTCCAAATACTCTTGTTCTTTCACCTATAGCAGAATTTCATCACAGATAAGCATAGCATCAAGGAAATCACCAATAATACCTTTAAATTTTATTTACCAACATTTTCACAGACAATAGGTTTTAATTTTATTTTGACATCTTCATTGAACATACCTAGAGTCACACTGGAACTTTGAATAATTGATTGAATAATTTTCAGCACGAAATCTTTTGTCCCTGTAGGCAAAAGAACATACATTGAATTAGTTTAGATTTTCATAGCTTTCAAGTTTGGGGGGATGAGTAAGATATTTATATATTGCCATGTCTAGAGCAGCACTGATTGGCATAGCATATATTAGAACTTCACTAATTTGGCTGAGGAGCAATGGGTAAACCATTTTGGGTACCAGATCCCTCAGAGATTCGTCTGTGCAGGTGAGAGTGGACTACAAAAGCTACACAGTTTCTGGGCAGGCCCAGTATTTGGGCTCCAGATATCCGAGCACATTCCCAGCCAGAGGAGAGGTATACTCCCACTCAGGAGAGCTCTGCCGCAGAGTACCTGGGAGAGACATCTTGAGTCCCGGATCCCTCTGTGACTAGTCTGCAGAGGTAAGAGTGCAGACTACAGAAGTGACACAGCTTCTGGGACAGGCCCTGTGTCAGGCCTACATCTTCAGCCAGGAGGCAGGACTGAATGCCAGATATCTGTGCACCGTCCCTGCAAGAGGAGACATTGCCTGCAAAGAGTACTCTGACCACTGAAATTCAGGAGAGAGCTACACTCCCAGGAGAGAGGCTAACAGAATCACAGGAGGAACAAGCTCCAACCAGAGACAACTATAACAACTAACTCCAGAGATTACCAGATAGCAAAAGGCAAATGTAAGAATATTACTAACAGAAACCAAGACCACTGACCATTATTGGAACAGAGCAGTCCCACCTCAGCCAGGCCTGGATACATTAACTCACAAGAAATGCAAGTCTCAGATTTAAAATCATATCTCTTGATGCTGGTAGAGGACATAAAGGACTTTAATAACTCACTTAAAAAAAATATAAGAGAACACTGCTAAAGAGGTAGAAGTCCTTAACGAAATACAGGAAAACACAACCAAACAGGTGATGGAATGGAAAAAAAACATACAAGACCTAAAAAGGGAAGTAGAAGTGAGACAACACTGGAGATAGAAAACCTAGGAAAAATATCTGGAACCATAGGTGGAAGCATCAGCAACAGAATACAAGAGATGGAAAAGAGAATCTCAGGTGCAGAAGATTCCACAGAGAACATGGGCACAACAATCAAAGAAAATGCAAAATGCAAAAAGATCCTAACTCAAAACATCCAGGAAACCCAGAACACAATGAGGAGACCAAACCTATGGATAATAGGAGTAGATGAGAATGAAGATTTTCAACTTAAAGGGCCAGCAAATATCTTCAACAAAATTATAGAAGAAAACTTCCCAAACCTAAAGAAAGACATGCCCATGAACATACAAAAACCTACAGAACTCCAAATAGACTGAGTCAGAACAGAAATTCCTCCCAACACAATAATCAGAAAAACAAATGCTCTAAATAAATATACAATATTAAAAGCAGTAAGGGAAAAATGTCAAGTAACATATAAAGGCAAGCCTATTAGAATTATACCAGACTTCTCACCAGAGACTATGAAAGCCAGGAGATCCTGGACAGATATTATGCAGACCCTAAGAGAACACAAATGCCAACCCAGGCTACTATACCCAACAAAACTCTTAATTACCATAGATGGAGAAACCAAAGTATTCCATGATAAAACCAAATTCACACAATATCTTTCCACAAATCCATCCTTTCAAAGGATAATAAAGGGAAAATACCAATGCAAGGAAGGAATCTACATCCTTGAAGAAGTCAGAAAGTAATTCTTCAAAAAAACTAAAAGAAGACAGGAGCAAAAACAGAATTCCAAACAAACAAAAAAAAAAAGGAAGCAATAATTACTTTTCTTTAACATCAATGGACTCAATTCCCCAATAAAAAGACATAGACTAATAGACTGGCTACACAAACAGGACCCAACATTTTCTTCCTACAGGAAACCCACCTCAGGGAAAAGGACAGACACTACCTAAGAGTGAAAGGCTGGAAAACATTTTTCGAAGCAAATGGTCTGAAGAAACAAGCTGAAGTAGTAGCCATTCTTATATCAAATAAAATTGACTTCCAACCCAAAGTGATCCCAAAAGACAAGGAGGGGCACTTCATGCCCATCAAAGGTAAACTCTACGAAGATGAACTCTCAATTATGAATATCTATGCTCCAAATACAAGGGCAGCCACATTCATTAAAGAAACTTTAATAAAGCTCAAAGCACACATTTCACCTCACACAATAATAGTGGGAGACTTCAACGCTCCACTCTCACCAATGGACAGATCCTGGAAACGGAAACTAAAGTGAAACACAAGGACACTAAAAGAAGTTATGAAACAAATGGATTTAATTGATATCTACAGAACAATTTATCCTAAAACAAAAGAATATACCTTCTTCTCAGCACCACATGGTACCTACACCAAAATTGACCACATAATTGGTCACAAAACAGGCCTCCAAAGATACAAAAATATTGAAATTATCCCATGCATCCTATCTTATCACCATGAACTAAGGCTGATCTTCAATAACAACATAAATAATAGAAAGCCATCATTCACGTGAAAACTGAACAACACTCTACTCAATGATTCCTTGGTCAAGGATGAAATAAAGAAAGAAGATAAACACTTTTTAGAGTTTAATGAAAATGAAGCCACAACATACCCAACTTATGGGACACAATGAAGGCAGTCCTAAAAGGAAAACTCACAGACCTGAGTGCCTGCAAAATGAAATTAGAGAGAGAATTCACTAACAGACGGACAGCACACCTAGAAGCTCTAGAACTAAAGGGAGTAAATTCACCCAAAAGGAGTAGACAGCAGGAAATAATCAACTCATGGCTGAAATCAACCAAGTGGAAACAAAAAGAACTATTCAAAGAATCAACCAAACCAGGAGCTGGTTCTTTGAGAAAATCAACAAGATAGATAAATCCTTAGCCACACTAACTAGAGGGTACAGGGACAGTATCCTAATTAACAAAGTCAAAATGAAAAAGGAGACATAACAACAGAACCTGAGGAAATCCAAAACATCAACAGATCCTACTACAAAAGGTTATACTCAACAAAACTAGAAAACCTGAATGAAATGGACAACTTCCTAGACAGATAACAGATCCCAAAGTTAAATCAGGATCAGATTAAGGATCTAAACAGTCGCATTTCCCCTAAAGAAATAGAAGCAGTCATCAATAGTCTCCCAACTAAAAAAAGCTCTAGACTAGATGGGTTTAGTGCAAAGTTCTATCAGACCTTCAGAGGAGACCTAATTCCAACTCTTCTCAAACTATTCCACAAAATAGAAATAGAAATTAACCTACCCAATTCATTCTATGAAGCCACAATTGCTCTGATACCAAAACCACACAAAGATCTAATGAAGAAAGAGAACTTCAGACCAATTTCCTTTATGAATATTGATGCAAAAAATAATAAAATCCTCGCAAATAAAATCCAAGAACACATCAAAAATGATCATCTGCCTTTCCATCCATGCCAGCACCGGGGTTCCTTGGGCACGGAGTCTCCATACACTCGCAAGGACCCCCATAGGACCTTCCACTGGATCTTAGGACTTCTGGTGAGTGGAACACAGCTTCTCCTCTAATCCAATCACATGGGACCTAAGACTTCATTAATTAGGGAAGCAGAAAACCCGGCCTGATCAGTGTCACAAGTCCCTTCTGGTACACTCCAGCACCGGGGTTCCTTGCACACAGAGTCTCTGGACACTCACAAGGACACCCACAGGACCCTCCACAGGATCTTAAGACCTCTGGTGAGTGGAACACAACTTCTGCCAGGAGGCAGGTTGGAACACCAGATATTGGGGCACCTTCCCTGCAAGAGGAGAGCTTGCCTACAGAGAGTACTCTGACCACTGAAACTAAGGAGAGAGCTAATCTTCCCAGGTCTGCTGATAGAGGCTAACATAATCACCTGAGGAACAAGCTCTAACCAGAGACAACTATAACAACTAGGTCCAGAGATTTCCAGATGGCAAAAGGCAAACATAAGAATCCTACTAACAGAAATCAAGACCACTCACCATCATCAGAACCCAGCACTAGCACCCCACATAGTCCTGGGCATACCAACACACCCAAAAAGCTAGACCCGGATTTAAAATCATATCTCATGATGATGGTAGAAGACATCAAGAAGGACATTAATAACTCACTTAAAGAAATACAGGAGAACACAGCTAAACAAGTAGAAGTCCTTAAAGAGGAAACACAAAAATACCTTAAAGAATTGCAGGAAAACACGACCAAACAGGTGAGGGAATTGAATAAATCCATTCAAGACCTAAAAAGGGAAGTAGACACAATAAAAAAAGCCAAAGTGAGATAACACTAGGAGATAGAAACCCTAGGAAAGAAATCTGGAACCATAGATTTGAGCATTAGCAACAGAATATAAGAGATGGAAGAAAGAATCTCAGGTGCAGAAGACTCCATAGAGAACATCAGCACAACAATCAAAGAAAATACAAAACACAAAAAGATCCTAACTCAAAACATCCAGGAAATCCAAGACACAATGAGGAGACCAAACCTAAGGATAGTAGGAGTAGATAAGAATGAAGATTTTCAACTTAAAATCCAGCAAATATCTTCAACAAAATTATAGAAGAAAATTTCCCAAACCTAAAGAATGACATGCCCATGAACATACAAGAAGCCTACAGAACTCGAAATAGACTGGACCAGAAAAGAAATTCCTCCCGACACATAATAATCAAAACAACAAATGCACTAAATAAAGAGAGAATATTAAAAGCAGTAAGGGAGAAAGGTCAAGTAACATATAAAGGCAGGCCTATCAGAATTACACCAGACTTTTCACCAGAGACTATGAAAGCCAAAAGAACCTGGACAGATGTTATGCAAACACTAAAAGAACACAAATGCCAGCCCAGGCTACTATTCCCGGCCAAACTCAAAATTACCATAGATGGAGAAACCAAAGTATTCCACAACAAAACCAAATTCACACATTATCTTTCCACGAATCCGGGCCTTCAAAGGATAATAACAGAAAAGAACAATACAAAGACGGAATCCACGCCCTAGAAAAAGCAAGATGGTAATCCCTCAACAAACCAAAAAGAAGACAGCCACAAGAACAGAATGACTACCTTAACAACAAAAATAAAAGGAAGCAACAATTACTTTTCCTTGATATCTCTTAATATCAATGGACTCAATTCCCCAATAAAAAGACAAGACAAACAGAATGGCTACACAAACAGGACCCAACATTCTGCTGCTTACAGGAAACCCATCTCAGGGAAAAAGACAGACACTACCTCAGAGTGAAAGGCGGGAAAACAATTTTTCAAGCAAATGGTCTGAAGAAACAAGCTGGAGTAGCCATTCTAATATAGAATAAAATCGACTTCCAACACAAAGTTATCAAAAAAGAGAAGGAGGGACACTTCATACTCATCAAAGGTAAAATCCTCCAAGAGGAACTCTCAATTCTGAATATCTATGCTTCAAATGCAAGGGCAACCACATTCATTAAAGAAACTTTAGTAAAGCCCAAAGCTCACATTACACCTCACACAGTAATAGTGTGAGACTTCAACACACCACTTTCATCAAAGGACAGATCGTGGAAACAGAACCTAAACAGGGACACAGTGAAAATAAAGAAGTTATGAAACAAATGGACTTAACAGATATCTACAGAACATTTTATCCTAAAATGAAAGGATATACCTTCTTCTCAGAAACTCATGGGACATTCTCCAAAGTTGTCCATATAATTGGTCACAAAACAGCCTCAACAGATACAAAAATATTGAAATTGTCCCATGCATCCTATCAGACCACCATGGACTAAGGCTGATCTTCAATAACAACATAAATAATGGAAAGCCAGCATTCAAGTGGAAACTGAACAACACTCTTCTCAAAGAAGGAATAAACAAAGAAGTTAAAGACTTTTTAGAGTTCAATAAAAATGAAGCCACAACATACCCAAACGTATGGGACACAATGAAAGCATTTCTAAGAGGGAAACTCATAGCTCTGAGTGCCTCCAAAAAGAAACTAGAGAGAGCACACATTAGCAGCTTGACAACACACCTAAAAGCTCTAGAAAAAAAGGAAGAAAATTCACCTAAGAAGAGTAGACAGCAAGAAATAATCAAACTCAGCTGCAAAATCAACCAAGTGGAAACAAGAACTATTCAAAGAATCAACCAAATGAGGAGCTGGTTCATTGAGAAAATCAACAAGATAGATAAACCCTTAGATAGACTCACTAGAGGACACAGGGACATCATCCTAATTAACAAAATCAGAAATGAAAGGGAGACATAACAACAGATCCTGAACAAATCCAAAACACCATCAGATCCTTCTACAAAAGGCTATACTCAACAAAACTGGAAAACCTGGAAGAAATGGACAAATTTATAGACAGATACCAGGTACCAAAGTTAAATCAGGATCAGGTTAACGATCTAAACAGTCCCATATCCCCTAAAGAAATAGAAGCAGTCATTAGTAGTCTCCAAACCAAAAAAAGCTCAGGACCAGATGGGTTTAGTGCATAGTTCTATCAGACCTTCAAAGAAGATGTAATTCCATTTCTGCACAAACTATTCCACAAAATAGAAGTAGAAGGTACTCTACCCAACTCATTCTATGAATCCACAATTACTCTGATGTCTAAACCACAGAAAGATCCAACAAATATAGAGAACTTAAGACCAATTTCCCTTATGAATATAGATACAAAAATACTCAATACAATTCTTGCTAATTGAATCCAAGAATACATTAAAACAATCATCCATCCTGACCAAGTAGGTTTTATTCCAGGGATGAGGGATGGTTTAATATACTGAAATCCATCAACACAATCCATTATATAAACAAACTCAAAGAAAAAAACCACATGATCATCTCATTAGACATGGAAAAAGCATTCGACAAGATCCAACACCAATTCATGATAAAAGTCGTGGAAAGATCAGGAATTTAAGGCCCATACCTAATCATTATAAAAACAATCTACAGCAAACCAGTAGCCAACATCAAAGTAAATGGTGAGAAGCTGAGCTGAAAGCAATCCCACTAAAATAAGGGACTAGACAAGGCTGCCCACTTTCTCCCTACCTATTCAACATTGTACATGAAGACCTAGCCAGAGCAATTTGACAACCAAAGGACCTCAAGGAGATACAAATTGGAAAAAAAGAAGTCAAAATGTCACTTTTTACAGATGATATGATAGTATATATACGTGACCCTAAAAATTCCACCAGAGAACTCCTAAGCCTGATAAACAGCTTCAGTGAAGTAGATGGATATAAAATTATCTCAAACAAGTCAATGGCCTTTCTCTACACAAAGAACAAACAGGCTGAGAAAGAAATTAGGGAAACAACACCCTTCTCAATAGTCACAAATAATATAAAATATCTTGGCGTGACTCTAACTAAGGAAGTGAAAGATCTGTATGATAAGAACTCCAAGTCTCTGATGAAAGAAATTAAAGATCTCAGAAAATGGAAAGATCTCCCATGCTCATGGATTGGCAGGATCAACACTGTAATAATGGCTATCTTGCCAAAAGCAATCTAGAGATTCATTGCAATCCCCATCAAAATTCCAACTCAATTCTTCAATGAATTAGAAAGAGCAATCTCCAAATTCATCTGGAATAACAAAAAACCTGGGATAGCAAAAACTCTTCTCAAGGATAAAAGAATCTCTGGTTGAATCACCCTGCCTGACCTAAAGCTTTACTATAGAGCAATTGTGATAAAAACTACATGGTACTGGTATAGTGACAGACAAGTAGACCAATGGAATAGAATTGAATGCCCAGAAATGAACTCACAAACCTATGGACACTTGATCTTCGACAAGGGAGCTAAAACCATCCAGTTGAAAAAAGACAGCATTTTCAATAAATGGTGCTGGCACAACTGGTGGTTATCATATAGAAGAATGCAAATTGATCTATTCCTATCTCCTTGTACTAAGGTCAAATCTAAGTGGATCAAGGAACTCCACATAAAACGAGAGACACTGAAACTTATAGAGGAGAAAGTGGGGGAAAGCCTTGAAGATATGGGCATAGGGGACAATTCCTGAATAGAACAGCAATTGCTTGTGCTGTAAGATCGAGAATTGACAAATGGGACCTCATGAAACTGCAAAGCTTCTGCAAGGCAAAAGACACCGTCAATAAGACAAAAAGACCACCAACATATTGGGAAAGGATCTTTACCTATCCTAAATCATATAGGGGACTAATATCCAATATATATAAAGAACTCAAGAAGGTGGACTCCAGAAAATCAAATAACCCCATTAAAAATGGGGCTCAGAGCTAAACAAAGAATTCTCACTTGAGGAATATCGAATGGCTGAGAAGCACCCAAAAAAATGTACAGCATCCTTAATCATCAGAGAAATGCAAATCAAAACAACCCTGAGATTTCATCTCACTCCAGTCAGAAGGGCTAAGATCAAAAATTCTAGTGACACCAGATGCTGGCGAGGATGTGGAGAAAGAGGAACACTCCTCCATTGTTGGTGGGATTTGGAAGCTTGTACAACCATTCTGGAAATCAGTCTGGCAGTTCCACAGAAAATTGGACATAGTACTACCAGAGGATCCCACAATACCTCTCCTGGGCATATATCCAGAAGATGTTCCAACTGGTAAGGACACATGCTCTGCTATGTTCATAGCAGCCTTATTTATAATAGCCAGAAGCTGGAAAGAACCCAGATGCCCCTCAACAGAGGAATGGATACAAAAATTGTGGTACATTTACACAATGGAGTACTACTCAGCTATTAAAAAAATGAATTTATGAAATTCCTAGCCAAATGGATGGACCTGGAGGGCATCATCCTGAGTGAGGTAACACAATCACAAAAGAACTTAAATGATATGTACTCACTGATAAGTGGATATTAGCCCAGAATCTTAGCATACCCGAGATATAAGATACAATTTGCAAAACACATGAACCTGGAGAAGTACGAAGACCAAAGTGTATACACTTTGCCCCTTCTTAGAATTGGGAACAAAACACCCATGGAAGGAGTTACAGAGACAAAGTTTGGAGCTGAGACAAAAGGATGGACCAACTAGAGACTGCCATATCCAGGGATCCATCCCATAATCTGCCTCGAAACGATGACACCATTGCATACACTAGCAAGAGTTTGCTGAAAAGACCCTGATACAGCTATCTCTTGTGAGACTAGGCCGAGGCCTTGCAAACACTTAAGTGGATGCTCACAGTCAGCTATTGAATGGATCACAGGGCCCCCAATGGAGGAGTTAGAGAAAGTATCCAAGGAGCTAAAGAGATCTGCAGCTCTATAGGTGCAACAACATTATGAACTAACCAGTACCCCGGAGCTCTTGACTCTAGCTGCATATGTATCAAAAGATGGCCTAGTCGGCCATCACTGGAAAGACAGGCCCATTGGACTTGCAAACTTTATATGCCCCAGTACAGAGGAACGCCAGGGCCAAACAGTGGGAGTGGGTGCTAAGGGGAGTGGGGGGGGAGGGTATGGGGGACTTTTGGGGTAGCATTGGAAATGTAATTGAGGAAAATAGCTAATTAAAAAAATATCATCCAACATGACCAATTAGGCTTCATCCCAGAAATGCAGGGATGGTTTAATATATGGAAATCCATCAAAGTAATCCACTATATAAACAAAGTCAAAGACAAAAACCTCATGATCATCTCTTTAGATATTTAGAAAGCATTTGACAAAATCCAACACCCCTTCATGATAAAAGTTTCGGAAAGATCAGGAATTCAATGCCGATACCTAAACATAATAAAAGCAATCTACAGCAAACTAGTTGCCAACATCAAACTAAATAGAGAGAAACTCAAAGCAATCCCACTAAAATTAGGGAGTAGACAAGGCTGCCCACTTTCTCCCTACCTATTTAACATAGTACTTTAAGTTCTATCCAGGACTATTCACAGACTACCCCATCCAGGGATCTGTCCCATAATCAGCCACCAAACCCAGACGATATTGCATATGCCAGAAACATTTTGCTGAAGGGACCCTGCTATAGCTGTCTCTTATGAGACTATGCCAGTGCCTGGCAAATATAGAAGTGGATGCTCACGGTCATCTATAAGATGGAACACAGGGTTCCCAATGGAGAATCTAGAGAAAGCACCCAAGGAGCTGAAGGGGTCTGCAACCCTATAGGTAGAACAACAATATGAACTAACCAGTACCACCAGTGCTTGTATCTCTAGCTTCATATGTAGCAGAGGATGGCCTAGTCGGCCATCACTTGGAAGAGAGGCCCCTTGGCATTGCATACTTTATATGACCCAGTACAGGGGAATGCCAGGACCAAGATTTGGGAGTGTGTGGGTAGGGGAGGAGGGCATACGGAGGGAATAGGGAACTTTCTTTTTTTTTTCGAGAGCAAACATTTTATTACTGATTTCTTGTAAATTACACATGGCTATGTTTTTTTTTAGTGGATATTTCTTTTCAACCTCAGACCCAAAACATGCATAGTTAGATTTTTATGATGTTCTTGAACATTGGTTTTTAATTATATACTGATTAACAAAACAAATAAGACTGTCACTTCCACCAAGGGAGAGTTAAGGATAAAATAAAATAAATAATAAAAATAAATTAAAAAAAAAAGAACATCAGTACTTTATTGAGGTGTTTTGTCTGCAAATTCTTTCCTAGAAAACAATGTGAAATGTCTTGCATTTTTCACTGTGAGGCCTCCAGCCAGGTGCTCATTTCATCTTCTGATATCAGGAAAATAGGTTGTTTATATTGCTTGGACCTATGCTCTTTGTTCCAATGGTTAGCTTATCTGATGAAGTAAACACACCTGGACTTTAAAATTTCATTCTGATTTATACCTAGGACAACCATTGCCATAGAGATACCTTGTTCACTATTATGTTGCTACTGATAACAGTTCCCACAATAAAAGCACCAGATATTTTGAGACAATATTTTTTGCAAAGGAACATATTTCCTACAACTGGATTTCTAAATATATAAACCTCAAAGTACTCTAGGTATAAGATGATCTAGTGTAGTACCGTGATACATTTTAGAATCAATATCAGTTGTATCCCCATCCATTATGCCATAGGTTGTGCCTCAATCATTAGTGGTCTAAGTACTTGTTCATTCAAAAGATATTCAGATTTTCAAATATCAACATCCCTATCATAACCTGCTTTGCATCTGGTTATAATATGAATTTGTTCATGGGTGTTACCAATATTAATTAAATATCAGTTAAGTTTACTACAGAGATTGTGTAATCTTTGCAAATAATATAGGAATTTCCCTTGCTTGTGAAGCTTTTCCCGAAGAAGATAAAGTTTCAAAGTCACATTTTCTTTCTATTACAACAAGGTCTAATTGAGTCTGAATTTGGATTTGAGAATATTGCACTTGAATAGGTACCTGCTCTCTTAGTATCATCATTCTACTTGGTTGGCTTCATGGATCAGTAATCCCAACTGGTACAGAGTACTTGATATTTTAGTGAAAGTTTCCCTAGCATGCCAGATATTAAGTTCATTTTTGCATGAACCTATCAGACAATTTTTTCTACCTTGTCATCTATGTATCCTACCTTGAGTGGATTAACTGTTTTCAGAATTATAGCTAAATAATTGTACAAGTCATTCAGATCTGTCCAAGCCCTTTCACCCCTCAAATATCACACATACCATTGGTGTCAGCAAACCAGATAAAGTTCAGAGATAGAATCAAATATTCTCTGTATTTGGAATTCTCTAAACAACTTATAAACAGCCCTGTATCATGGGCACTGAACTGCTCTTCTATTATGCAATAATTTTTATGACTATTCTTTTTTCTCTATTGTTCTCCCATCTCTGATAACCAAAAGTAAACATGCCTGGAAATAGTTAAGAGTCCCCACTGTCTGTGAGTCAGTCCATCCATATGGATGCCTTTATACTGCCTTAGTCCATGTTGAATGCATAGACATGTTAATGTCTCTCAAGTTCTGTGGTACCCACATTTTCCCAAGAATTTCCATGTCCTGTTATGTCCTGAGTCTGGTACTGAGTAATTCCCTTTTAATTTAAAATCTTCTGAACTTCAACATTTGAGATACAATCTATTCCCTAAACATCATACCTTTTTTGCCTTTCTAATACTGATCCTTAAATGCATGCTAGATCCAAAATTTCGAGCACTGTTACCATCTCTTCCTATTCCTTCTCAGTTGAATATATTTTGAACATGAGCTACTAAGTTTTATTCCAAAGGAGTGTTCCTTTGCGACTGCTAAATCGTTCCCTCCTTCCATATTTCTAAAATTATACGCTAACATTTTCCTCCACCCTTTTACCTTCAAAGACTTGATTAGTATTGTTCATAGAAGAATCCCACATTGTTTGATTTTTGTTTCATTTTAAATTCATCCTTCTCTCCTGTGGGAAACTTCCTTGTGGGGATGCCAACAAGCCTCCTTTAAATGGCTTATCCTCAACAGTGAAGGCATAAGGCTGCTTACCATAGTTTCTTCTAATTTGTGCATTATGATGGACTTGCAATTATTTCAATAGATAGTGAGCAATGCATTTGAAATGCATCTCCATATTTCTGAAACAGTTAGGATTCAGCAAGGAGGCGTTTGGACTGATGCCATGTGAAGAAAGATTGCCACACTCAAAACGTCCTTATATAAGGTCACCCAACTCTGAGATATAACATCCTTCATTACATGATTCATAACTCATCACCGACTGCATACAACTTATGTTACAGAAAGGAGGTATTTCTTTTCATATCATATGGGAAAAGGTATAGTTATTGAGTTTAAACTGCACAGATTCCTTATCTTCAGTTTGAATGTCCTCACACAGCTTACGGTTAAAAGTAGCTAATGGTTGCTCTCGAATAGTTCTTGGTAGACAAAAGAAATTATATTCACCTTATTTAGGGACACATAAGTGACCAGTGACTTCAAAGAAGTCAACTTTGGTGAACCAACGACTTTATTTGATATTTCTCATACAATTATGAGTAAGAGCTTAATGAACTGAGTCTTGATGATTAAAAGCTAGATAGCTGTATATCTACATATTCTTCTGCATCATGGGTATGGACACACATGATTCAATATAGTCTATCATTAACTTGAATGGGAATCAACATTGTAAATGTTGTTTCAATAATTCGTATAAAGGCAACTCCACCTATTTAAACGACATTGTCTAAATCTCTACCAGTAAAAGTAGAGAATACAGGTACAAAATATGAGTAACAACATAAAGAAATATTCATTCCCATCTGCTTTTATGATGGCCATACTGCATCCATTGAAGATATCTAGATTAAGTGGATGGGCTCTTCTCAGAGAGAATTTATTCAAGATTGTACATTAATTTTTTTTATTTTTGTGGGATATATACATCACATATAGAGATGAATTTATTGAAGATATTTTTAAAAAGATATATCACAATAAATTGCAGTTCTTGACCCTCACTAAAAAATATTTTTCTCTGTATACTGGATTGCCTTTACTTCCCATACAATCTAGTTTTCATATTAACATCACAGATATATAACAATTTACTTTGGTTTATGCTAAATCTCCAACCCAAGTATAGAAAAATCATGATGTCTGTTGTTCTGCTTTATATAAGTTAACATATTAATTTTATGTTGCATTCAACTCATGGCCTAAAAATGATAATTATATAATTTGGAGCTGAAAAAAACATTATATTGGGCACATAAAGGAAAGGTGAAGCTGAAAGTTTCAGAAAGGAGAAAGAGAAAATAGAAGAGGGAGATGTAAGAGAGGAAGTAGAAAAAGAAAAAAGGTGGAGCAGAAACATATGGCCTGGAGAAACAGCAAGTTCTAAAGGGTCTCATAGATGTAGACGAAGGTAGTGTAGTGTTAGATATGCCCAAAATAGGCGCACAGTATGTATTCATAATCATTGAGTTGAATTTTAATTGCCAGAGCATTTTAAGGTTGGAGATGTACCACAACAAATAAGGTTCAACTTATTGATTTGAATTCACCTTATCTGAGATAAAAATTCACTGCCCCCATCGACTGAATTGAGCTTGGGAAGCAACATAGGATGCAGCAGGCAAGGTTTAATAGTGGCTGGCTTTTAGGGGCCTACAAACAAAGGGAGAGAGGCATCTTCACTGGAGAGATCTTTTCTGTGTTCCCTTCCCCCTATCCTTCACTCCTCACCCTGCCTCTGTCACCCCTAAAAAGGGACACAGACAAGGTGATTCTTTTTCAATCAGCTCATCCCTGTGAATAAAGAATCAGGAAACAAAGGTACAAAGATCTCTGGACCAGGTAACTCATTCAGATAAAGAGAGAAATATATTTTTTGATACTTAAAGATGAGAAAATTCACCTGCAGTTCAGAACTAGATAGGATATATTATTTACTGGCTCGAAGTAGAGAGAGGAGTGATAATCACCTAATATGAACAGGTATAAATTAAAAGAAGTCTTTGGCTCCAGGTAGAGAGCATACCAAATTGATGTTATAATAGGTAATAATTAAATAAATATTTCTTATTCAAGGTAGAGACCACAACAAATAGATGGTATAACAGATTCACTTCCTAAGCAGAGAGATTTACAATTAAAAACTAGCTGATTCCTATAGTCAAATATTAGTGAAGGTTTAAATTAATTGCTTTAAAATGGTATAAATATATATTGCTCTAATAGTCTTATAGGATACTCATATTTTGTCTAACATGGGCTCCATGCAAATTTTGGGATTAAATCCTGCTTTGACAACCTGCCTCTTATAAAGGTTTATAGATAAACATGAATCAATTTAATAAGGTCTGCAGGAGACTCATATTCTCTAACGTAGTCTCCATGGGAATTTGGGGTTAATATCCTGACATAACAAATTAGAAAAACCTAAGGAGGCTAAAATATGCGTGATTTTGAGTATTATGGTTGTGTTATTGTTCCTCTGGGTCAGTGAGCAAGCTACAGCTGTTCTTGGTTACTAGTTGAAGGATAGGCTGATTTGGGGAATAAGTTGTCTCTTTGTGTTTTTGGAAATGGTGTTTAAGCTTTTTTAAAGCTTCCAGAATTATATGTATTATATTTGATAGAGGGACACTCCCTGAAGGACTAGATTCTAGAGCATAAATCAAAATGGTTTTCTTGATGATACTAAAGGTTTTATTTTTTTTTTTTTGAGATTTATATATTACAGAATATACAGCCTTGGTGAATTCATCTTCAGACATGCTGAACTGACCTGACTGAACTCCTGATGTTTTGGTTTTTCATCCAGATCCATTCAGGTCACAGACATCAGAGACAATCATTGCTGTCGCCTTCTTAAAGCCAACAGATTGAGCCATTTCTCTACCCTTCCTCATCCCTTCAAAAATATCTCAACACCCATATTCAGCTAGAAGTTATGAAGAGTCTTCATTCCAGTTCTCTAGTCTTTAGGACTCGTGGTGCTTATTACTGGTTTTCTTTGAACTTAAAACGTTTGAAGTACAGGGCTTAGAACCAGCCCTTCTATAGTTGTTAGTATAAACAGATCAGAGATATTTAAGCTTGTGAGTTAAGGGCCAAATTAAAAAATTCATACCCTTGAATTTATTCTTAGAGTGTTTTCATTTATTTAACCAGAAATGACTGAGAGTAGGTAACAGAGAACAGTCCAGATTACTTCACATAAATAGTTGGTTTTCAAAAACATGAGAAGTCCACTGAATGTGAGGTTTAATTTATTCACTTCTTGTTGAGACTAGTTTTTCCTGCTTGGATTCAAAAAAGAAACTGAGCATCTTTGAGTTACTTTAGTTTTGGAAAAACAGCCATTAGGCAAGAAATGTCTTATTTCATAAAGAGACAGACTACTGTCCAAAGAAAGGACACAATTATAGGTTAAGAAAGCTTGATTATATGGAGACCAAGTATGCTAGTCCTTAATATTCCTGTTTCTCTAAGTCTGTGAGATGAACGTGGCCAGTAGGCTGAAGTCAGATGCTCTAAAATGTTGAAGTTAGGGACTTCCCAAGTGATCAGCAGTGTCTATAAACTGGTTAAAGTTTCAAGCTGTGTTATGCTTCCTATAAATTTTCAATTAATATCATTCGTTCTTGGATTTCTCATGGGGTTTAAAAATTACATAGTCTCTTGGCCAACCCAGGATATTCACTATGAAAGAACAGTTTTGAGAGGATGATTTTCAGATGGCATTCAAAGGCCAAGACATAGCCAGATGTAGAATTATAAGTATTTTAAGGAAGAATAAATGACAGAAGTTCTATATAATTAACAAAGATGATGGACTGGCTGTTAAGTTTCTTGTACTTAATGAATTACAAAGTAGTAATAGTTGTGTTCCATTATATCTGAGGTTAAATAGTCTATTTAATGGATAGAGAGTGGTAATTATTTTTGAAAGTACTGGGGCTCATTATATTTGATGTTAATTCCATTCTCCTCTGAAGGATTATGAACAAGGAATGAGTCAGCACTCATGTGATTTCCTGTAAACCTTCCCAAGAACAGAGAGCTGATGATTGGGCAAATAAAGGGAAGGTGGCATAGAAAGTTGGGAGAGAGAAGGAGAGGAAAATAGAAGAGTGAGAGGACATAGAGATGGAGGAAGAAGAAGAAATGCAGAGCAAAAGCACATGGCCTGGAGAAAACGAAAGGTCTAAAGGGTCTCATAGATGTGGAAGATTTTAGTGTAGAGGTAAATTTGTCCAATCTAGGCACACAGCACCTACTCATATTAATTGAGCTTCTTTTCATGAATGGAGTATTTGTGAGTTGGAGATTTATGTAACACATTACTATGCATGCATACCATAATCTCATGTACAGTTGCTTACTTATGTGTTCAGAGACATCAAATACTCTCTCATGCATGGGGACTTTGAATTGTGGTATGTACTGCATTCAAAGCCAGCATAATGGATTGGATACTCTTTCTTTAAAGATTTTTGTGAAGTATCTGTGTTAGAAACAGCCAACAAACTTCCATCCAAGTAATGACAACTTATGCATTGCCAATATTATCTACAAAGCATTTCTAGTGGTTTTTTGAACAAGATTTTGACATGGTGAAAGATCTTTCAACCATCCAAAAGAAAAAGTCATCCTTTAATAATTTTCATGGATTATCATTGTTATAGTTAGAGAAAATAAAGTCAACCTTTCTCTTTCCTGCTCACTACAAGTGACAGTAAATTGTACCGCTTTAAATCAGTTACAATCATTGCTTACATAAGAAGGAAGGTAAAGGAAACAAAAGGCTGTAATGGCAATATTCATTAATATTTAACATTTCGTCTCTAAAATCTATTATCATTCAATGTTTTCCCTTTAACTTTTTCATAACATATGCAGAGATTTCCCAAAAGATGGCAGGCCTCTATATACTTTGGCTCCAGTTTCTCTTGTAACAGATAGTCAATCTCCTATAATATTTCCTTTGTATACCGATATTGATATAGTAATACAGGCTTAGAAGGTAGCCATTTCTGTGGTAAGACTCTTGGCATTTAAGCCATTGATCCTCGTTTAATCTGTTATCTCTGTTCTGATAATGTGTGTATAAAATAGGAAAATCCTTGGGTTGTTTTCGAGGATATATATCGATATCTTCCCCTGAAGCCTCCATCCTTTCCCCCCATATATTTCATCATCATGGTACATTTCTTGTCTAATAGGAATATTAATCTTTGTACAGAAATGTTGGGACATATCTTGCCTCCATATATTTGTGGGCATATCATGTATATAAGATCTTTAATTTGGCACCTGAACTTCTTCTCAACATATTAAACTTAACACTTTATTTTTGTAATTCCAAATAAGTTTCTACTACCTAAGAACTTGTTATAAACCTTTTATTTTGGCTAGGATATATTATAAAATTTCTAGAAAAAAAGTTTCATAAGCTTCTATTTCAATCAAGCCTCCTATTTCAATGCCATTTATGAACTTTGATCAAGAAGAGCTGATATTAACATACTTTCTTGTACTTCCAAACACTGTTGTTCTTTCACCTGTAGCAGAATTTCATCACAGCCAGGGATACAGTGGCATCAAGGATATCCAAATAATACCATTAAATTTTATTTACACACACTGTTTCAGACCATGGGTTTCAATTCTATTTTGAAATCTTCATTGACCGTACTTTGATCCACACTGGAATTTTGAATACTTGATTGAATAAATTTCAACAGCATCTCTTTTGTCCCTGTAGGTGAAAGTTCATACATTGAATTAGATTATGTTTTTATATCATTGAAATTTGAGGGGATAGAGTTAGATGTTTATATATTATCATGTCTAGAGCAACAAGGATTGGCATAACATATATTAGATCATTATTTTATTGACCTATTTTTTATTGCAAATCCTTTCCTGGCTATCTAGAGATATTTTGTTCACTATTACATTGCAACTGAACAATGTTCCCACAATAAAAACACCAGACATATTGAGACCAGTTACATTTTTTAGATTGTACAGATTATATTTGCTAAAGACTATATTTCCTACAACTGGATCTCTAAACATGTAAACCTCAGAGTTCTCTAGGTATAGGATGATGTAATGTAGTACCATGATACAAATTAGAACCAGTATCTCTTTTATCCCTATAGATTACACCATAGGTTGTGCCTCAGCCATTAATTGTCTAAGTACTTATTCATTCACAAGGTATTCTGATTTTCAAACATCAACATCCCTATCATAACCTGCCTTGCATATGGTTATAATATGATTTTGTTCATGGCTGTGACCAATATTAATTAAATGTCAGTGAAGTGTTCTACAGAGATTGTATAATCTTTGCAAATAAGATAGAAATTTTCCTTGCTCATGAAGCTTTTCCCCAGGAAGATAAAGCTGCAAAGCAACATTTTCTTTCTATTACAGCGTGGTCTAATCGAGTCTGAATTTCGATTTCAGAGTATTGCCCTTGAATAGGTACCTGCTCTCTCACTACCATCATTCCACTTGGTTGGATTGATAATGCCAGCTGGTATATAGCATATGATATTTTACTATAAATTTACCTGGCATGCCAGATGTCACATTCATTTTTGGGTGAAACTAACAGACCAATTTTTCTAATTTCTCCTCTATGTTTCCCATCTTGACTGCACTAACTCTTTTCAGAACACAACCTAAATAATAGTGTAAGATATTCATATCTGTCAAAATCTTTTCCACGTATCAAATATGACATCACACTCTTCTGAGCAAATCTGATGAAGTTGAGAAACAGATTCAAATTATCTCTATATTTGGGATTCTCTAAACAACTTATAAACAGAATCATAATCTGGGCTCTGAACAGCTCTGCTATTACAAAGTCATTTATTGAAGCTTAAACTTTTGATATTGTTCTCTATGCTCTGATAATTACAATGAAATATGCATGGAAATAGTGAAGGGTTTCCAGTGTCCATGAGTCAGTCCATCCATTTGGATTCCTTGGCATTGCCTTAGCTCATGTTGAATGAATAGTCATATTACTGCCTCTCCAGTTCGGTGGTACCCACATTTTCACAAGAAGTCCCATGTTCTGTTTTGTTCAGGGTATGGTTCAGAGTAACTCCCTTTTAATTTAAAATCTTCTGAACTTCAACATTTGAGATACAATGTATTCCTTAAATATCATACCTTTTTTTGCCTTTCAAATACTAAACCAGAAATGTATGCTAGATCTAAATATTCAAGAACTATTATCCAGTTTTCTTATTCCTTCTCACTTGAATATATTTTGAAAGTGGGTTATAAAGTTTCATTCCAAAAGACTGCTCCTGTACAACAGGTAACTAGTTCCCTCATTCCATATTTCTGAAATTATAAGCTAACATCTACCCTGAGTAACTCTCTTATAATTTAAAACCTTCTGAACTTCAACATTAGACAAACAATCTATTTCATAAACATTATGACTTTTTGCTTTCTCAATACAGAACTTGAAATGAATGCTAGATCCAAATAATCGAGCACTGTTAACCAGTGTTCTTATTCCATCTCATTTGAATATAATTTGAAAGTGGATGATAAAGTTTTATTCCATAAGAGTGCTCCTTTGCGACTTGAAACTAGTTCTCTCCTTTCATATTGTGAAATTATAACCTAACATCTTCCCCCCACCCCATTTTTCTTCAAAGCCTTGATTAGAATTTTGCATAGCAATATACTTCTTTGTTTGATTTTTGTTTTGTTTTTAATTCATCTTGTATTCTTGTGGGAAAATTCCTTGTGGAAATGCCAACAGGCCTTCTTTAAATATTTTATCCTCAACAGTGAATGCATACTATTTTCCATAGTTTCTTCTAATTTGTACATTATCATTTAATTGCAATTATATTAATAGATAGTGAGCCATGGATTTGAAGTGCATCTCCATTTTACTGAAGCAGTCAAAATATACCAAAGAGGCATTTCGCATGATGCTATGTGAAGAAAGATTTCCACACTCACAACATCCTTCTATAAGGACACAAAACTCTGAGATATATCATCCTTCATTAAATGATGCATAACTCATCACTGACTGCATCCAATTTATGGTACAGAAAGGAGGCACTTCTTTTCATATCATATGGGAAAAGATGTAGTTATTGAGTTTAAGCTGTACAGATGGCTTATCTTCATATTGATCATCCTCACACAGTCTATTGTTAAAAGTAATTAATGGTTTGTCTCCAATTAGTTCTTAGTAGATGAAAGAAATTTTATACACATTATTGAGGACCCACCAATGACCAGTGACTCCTAGGAAGTCAACTTTAGTGAACCAGTGAGTTTATTTGGTATTTCTCATACAATTATGGGTAAGAGGTGAATAACTTGAGCATTAAAAGTTAAATTGCTGTATATATATATATATATATATATATATATATATATATATATATATTACATCATAGGTATGTTCACAAATGTTTTAATATAGAGCTCTATTATTAACTTGAATGGGAATCAATATTGTTGAAGTTGTTTTAGAAATTCATATAAAGTCAATTCTAGCTTTTTAGAACAGCATTGTAAAGCTCTACAACTAAAAGAAGAGAATATTGGGAAAATATGAATAAAGACATTCAGAAACATACATTCCCAAATGCTTATATGATGGTCATAATGCATCCATTGAAGATATCTAGTTTAAATGGATGGGGTCTTGTCAGAAAGAACTTTGCTAAGAATGTACGTGAGTGTGCGGTTTTTATCTTTGTGTCCTACATACATTACAATTTTTAAGATATTTTCATGAAGACATATCACAATAAATTGTAATTCTTGACCATCACTCAAAAAAATGAATTTTCCCTGTCTATTTGTTTGCCTTTACCTACCGAACTATATTGGTTTTTATACTAACATCACACATCTATAACAATGTACTTGTAACTATGCTAAGTCTTCAATGCAAGAAGGGAAAAATCATGATATCTGCTGTTCTACATTATATAACTTAAAATATTAAATTTATCTTGAATTAATCTCATGGCCTAGAAATGACAATTATATATTTTGGATCTGAATGAAACATTATATTGGGGAGATAAAGAAAAGGTGGAGTGGAAGGTTAGGAAAAAGGAGAAGGAGAAAATGGAAGAGGGAGAGGACTCAGAGCAAGAGGAAGAAGAAGAAAAGAGGAGCAGAAACACATGACCCAGAGAAACTGCAAGTTCTAAAACATCTCATAGATGTGGAAGATGATAATGTAGTGTTAGATCTACCCAACCTATGTGCACAGCATGTATTCATATTAATTGAGTTGTGTTTCATTGTCAGGACATTTTGGGGTTGGATATTTAACACAATAAATTGGCGCCCAACATATGGATTTGAACTCAACTAACTTGGGATAAAAATTCACTGCCCCCAACACATGAATGGGTCTTGTGCATGGATATAAGCTGCAGCAGAGTGAATTTGAAGGTGCCTGTGTTTGAGGGCCCTACAGAGAATCACAGAGAGGCATCTATATTGGAATGAGCCTTTCTGTGTTTGCTTCCCTTTATCTTTCACTCACCATTCTATCTCATCCACCACTAAACAGGAACACATATAATATCTTTTTTACACTCATCTCCTCCCTGTGAATAAAGAATCAGGTAACCAATGTACAAAGGGCTCTGGACCACTGATAAAAAGAGAGAAATAAAAACTTTTGATATTTAAAGAGAAGATGTTTCAACAGCAGTTTTGAACTAGATAGGGAATATTAGTCACTGACTCCAAGTAGAGAGAGCAGTGATAAACACCTGCTATGAACAGGTATTAATTAATAGAAGTCTGTGGCTCCAGGTAGAAAGTATAGCAGATAGATATTATAATACATACTAATTAAATAAATTTCTCTGGCTCAAGGTAGAGAGCACAACAAATAGATGGTATAACAGGATGGCTACTCTAGGCACAGAGTTTAACAATTGAAAACTAGCTGCTTCCTATAGGCAAATATTAGTAAAACTTTGAATAAATTGCTTTAAAATGTTATAAACATATATTGTGCTAATAAGTCTTGCAGGATACTGGTTTGAAATGCTGCCTCATATAGCAAGTATTTGTAGAGGTGTGGATCAAATTAATAAAGTCTGCAGGAGACTCATAATCTCTAACATGGCCTCCATGGGAATTTATGGTTAATATCCAGACATAACAAATTAGAAAGGTGTACATTGACTAAAATATGTGTGATTTTTTTTTTTTTTTAGTATTTTGGTTGTTTTAATGTTCCTCTGGGATAGTGAGAAAGCTACAGGTTTTCCTTGTTACCCGTTGAAGGATATTTTGATTTGGGGAATAGATTTTGTCTTTGTGTTTTGAAAAAGGTGATTAAGTTATTTACATCTTCCACAGTTATATGAATCGTATTTGATGGAAGGAGACTCTTTGAAGAACTAGATTCTAGAAAATAAATCAAAAAGTTTACCTTGATGATATTAAAGGTTTTATTTACATTTTTTGAGATTTATATATGACAGAATATACAGCCTTAGTGAATTTCATTGTCAGACATTCTGAATTGAACTGCCTGAACTCATGATGTTTTGGTTTTTCATCCAAATGCAGTCTGGACACGGGCAACAGAGACAATCATTGGCATGGCCTTCTTCAGGGCAATGAATTCCTGCTTTTCTCTGCCCTTTCTCCTCCCTTCAGAAATATGTCAACACCCATACTCAGCTTCAAGAATTTATGAAGAGTATTTGTCCCAGTTCCCTACTCTCTAGGACTTGGGGTGGTTATTATTGGTTTTCTTTGATACTAAAATTTTTGACATACAGGGCTTAGAACCAGACCTTCTATTACTACTATTATAAACAGATTAGAGATGTTTAAGCCTCTGAGTTGTGGGTCATATAGGAAATTCATGACGCTGAGTTTATTGTTAGGGTGTTTTCAGTTATTTTAATCCTAAATAATCTGAGAGTAAGTAACAGAGAACAGTCCAAATTACTTTATGTAGATAGCTGGATTTAAAAAAATGTCAGAAGTCCATAGAATGTGAGGTTTAAGGTTATTTATTCAGTTGTTCTTGACATTAGTCTTCTCCTGACAGTTTTCCCAGAATTGTATTTTAAAAACAAAACAAACAAACAAACAAACAACAAAAAACAAAACAAACAAACAAAAACAGAGCATCTTTGAGTTACTCAAGATGCAGCAAACAGCCACTAGGGAAGAATTGCCTCATTTCAAATAAGACTTAATACTGTCTAAAGAAACAATGGAAGGTTAAGACAACTTTATTATTCTGAGACAGAATTGGCCTCTAAGTCTGTCGGATGACCCTGATCAGTTTCCTGAAGATTGCTGCTCCAACATGTTGAAGTAAGCGACTGTACAAGTGTACAGCAGTCTCTATAAATAGGCTAAGTTTTGGAAGCTCTGTTAGGCTTCCTATATATTTTCAGTTAATATTAGTCATTATTCTATTTATTTGGGGGTTAAAAACCTACATAGTCTCCTAGCTAACCCAAGCTTTTTACTTTGAAAGGAACTGTTTTGAGAGGATGGTTTTCAGATGTCTTTCATTCTTAAGCCAAGACATAGCAAGATATGGATTATAAGTCTTAAGTAAGAATAGATGACAGAGGTTCTATTAATTAAAAAGGTGATGAATTGGGTGTTAGGTCTCTTGTACTTTATAAATTACAAAATAGTAATAATTGTGTTCAATTATATCTGAGATAAAGTAGTATTTTAATTGGTCAGAAATGTGGAAGTGTTTCAAATAGCCCTGGGACTGATTATATTTGATGTTAGTAACTTTCACCTCTGAGGAGTTGGGAAAAAGGAATGAGTTAGCAATCAGGTGATTTCTTATAAACCTTCCCAACTTAATTTGTAAAATAAAGGAGACCTGAAGACTGATCCTATAAAGGGAAAGTGGAGTGGAATGTTGGGAGAGAGAAGAAGAGGAAAATGTCAGAGGGAGAGGACACAGAGGAGGAAGAAGAAATGAGCAGAAGCATATGGCATGGAAAAAAACTCAAGTTCTAAAGATTCGCATAGATGTGGAAGAGGGTAGTGTAGTGGTCGATCTGCTCAATATAGACACACAGCATATATTCTAATTAATTCAGTTGTCTTTTCATTACGAGTTCATGTTTGTATTGGATATTTAACGCTACACATTTCTATACATGCATACCACATTCTCATGTACAGTTGCTTACTTATCTGTTAACAGACATCAGATATTCTCCCATACATGGCCACTTTGAATTGAGGTATGTTCTGTATTCAAAGCCAGCATAATGGATTGGATACTCTTTCCTTAAAGATTTTTGTGAAGTATCTGTGTTAGAAGCAGCCAACAAACTTCCATCTAGGTAATGAAAACTTATGCATTGACAAAATTACCTACAAAGTATTTCCAGGTTTTTAACAAGATTTTGACATGATGAAGAACTTTTAAACCTTCCTGAGAGGAGAAGTAATCTTTTAATACTTTTCATGGATTAATCATTGTTATAATTAGGTACAATAAAGGAACCATTCTCTTCCCTGCTAACCTAAAGGGACAGTAAAATGCAGCCCTTTAAATCAATTACAATCATTGCTTAGATAAGAAGGAAGTAAAGGAAACAAATGGCTGTAATAGAAATACTCATTAATATTTACCACTTAAGCTCTGAAATCTATTAACGTTCAATATTTTCCCTTTTTCTTTTTCATAAGTAGGGATTTCCCAAGAGGTGGCAGAATCCTCTGAATACTTTGGATCCAGTTTCTCTTGTTACACATAGTCAATCTCCTATCATATTTCCTTTGTCTACAGACATTGATCTACCAATAGAGAATTGGTAGATAACCATTACTATGGTAGGAGTCTTGGCATTTAAGCCATTGATCCTCCTTTAAATTTGGTATCTCCATTCTGGGTATGTCCTGTGTTTGTAAAATAGTCAAAAGCCTTGGGTTGTTTTTTTAGGATATATATCGATATCTTCCCATGAAGTCTCCATAATTTCCCCTAACATTTCACCAGGGTAGATTACTTGTCTCAAATGAATATTAACCTGTGTACCAAATGTTGGGGAACATCTAGTCCCCATACATTTAAGGGGGCATGCCATGGATATAAGACCTCTAATTTGACACTTGACCTTCTGTTCACACACAGACTGAATACTCTCTTGAAACTCTTGATAAATTTCCATTACCTCTGAACTTTGCATAAACCTTTTAATTTGGTCAATGTATTACATAATTTCTGGGACATCAAAGTTACATAAGTTCTTATTTCAACCAAGCACATATTTCAATGCCATTTACTTCGAAATTTTATTTGGCCTTTGATCAGGAAGAGCTGAATATTAACATATTATCTTGTACTTCTAAACTCTCTTGTTCTTTCACCTGTAGCAGATCTTTTTTGCAGCTATAGATATAGTGGCATCAGAGAACCAGACTAATATCAGTAAACTTTATTACACATGTTTTCACAGACCATGGAATGTAATTCTAATTTGAAATCTTCATTGGCCATACCTTGATCCACACTGGAACTTTGAACACTTGATTGAATAATTTTCAACAGCAACTCTTTTCTCTCTGTAGGCAGATACAATATATTGAATTAGTTTCTATTTTTATATCATTGAGTTTTGGGGGGATGGAATAAGATATTTATCTACTGCCATATCTAGAGAAGCACTGATTGCCATGGCAGATATTAGATCTCAATATTTTATTTTGGTATTTTTGACCTCTATTCCCATAGAGATGCTTTATTCACTCTTATTTTGCAAATGAATATATTTCTCAAAATAAATGCACTGGACATTTTGAGACCAGATACCGATAGCAGCTTGTATATAATATATTTGCAAAGGTCCATATTTGCTACTACTGGATCTCTAAACACGTAAACCTCACAGTTCTCTCGGTATAGGATGAGCTACTGTAGTATCTGGATACATATTAGAACCAATATCAGTTGTATCCCTCTTCCTTCCACCATAGGTTTTGCCTCAGCCGTTAATGGTCTAATTACTTGTTTATTCTCAAGGTATTTTCAAACACCAAGATCCCTATAACAACCTGCCTTGCATCTGGTTATCATATGATTTTGTTCATGGTTGTGACCAATATTAATTAAATGTCAGTGAAGTTTTCTACAGACATTGTATAAACTTTGCAAATAAGATAGGAATTTTTGTAGTTCATCAAGCTTTCCCCAGGAACTTAAAGCTGCCAATCCACATTGTTCTTTCTATTTCAGCATGGTCTAATTGACTCTGAATTTGGATTTCAGAGTATTGCTCTTGAATAGGTACCTGCTCTCTCAGTATCATCATTTCCCTTGGTTGACTTCATGGATCATTAATCACAGCTGCTATAGCATTTGATATTTTAGTGAAAATTTCCCTAGCATGCCAGATGTCATATTCATCTGTGGCTGAAGCTAGCAGACAATTTTTTCTACCATCTCCTCTATGAATCCCATCTTGATTGCATTAACTCTTTTCAGAACTCAACCTAAATAACAGTGTAAGCCATTTAGATGTGTCAAAGACTTTTCCACCTCTCAAAGATGACATCATACTACTGATCTCAGCAAATCTGATTAAGTTCAGAGACAGGACCAAATTATCTCTATATGTGTGATTCTCTAAACTACTAATAAGAGTTTTTTAACTTGGTCATAGAACAGATATGCTACTACACAATAGTTTGATGCCTGTCCTTTTGTTATTTTTCCTCAATCTCTGATAAGTTTGAAGAAACATGCCTGGAAATAGTTAAGGGTTAACTCTGTCCCTGAGTCAGTCCATCCATGCAGATGTCTGTATATTAATTCAGCCCATGTTGAATGCATTGTCATATTACACTCTGTGGTACCCACATTTTCCAAAGAATTTCCATAACGTTTTGTCCAGAGTCGGGTCTCAGTAACTCTCTTTTAATTTTAAATCTTCTGAACTTTAACATTTTAGATACAATCTATTCCCTAAACATCCTAACTTTTTTGCCTTTCCAATACTGATCCTTAAATGAATGCTATATACAAATATTTGAGCACTGTTATACTGTTTTTATTCCTTCTAATTTGAATGTATTTTATATGTGGATTATAAAGTTTTATTCCAAAAGATTGGTCCTTTTGCAACTGGTAACTAGTTCCCTTCTTCCATATTTGTAAAATTATAAGCAAACATCTTCCCTCCACCCCTTTTTCTTTAAAGCCTTGATTAATATTGTGCATAGCAGAATTCCTCTTTGTTTGATTTTTTTTTAATTCATCCTCCATTCTAGTGGGAAAATTACTTGTGGGAATGCGAAAAAGCCACCTTTAAATGTTTTATCCTCAAGAGAGAAGGCATGTGACTACTTAAAATAGCTTCTTCCTATGGTTCATCATGTTATACTTGAAATTATTTTAATACATAGTGAGCCATGCATTTGAAGTGCATCTCCATATTACTTGAACAGTCAAGATTCACTAATGGGGCATTTGGCCTATTGCTATGTGAAGAAAGATTGACACACTCACAACATCCTTCTATAAAGACACACTGCTCTGAGATATATCATCCTTCATTACATGATTCATAACTCATCACTGACTGCATGCAACTTATAGTACATAAAGGGGGCACGTCTTTTCATATCACATGGGAAAAGGTGTAGGTATTGTTTATGCTGCACAGATGGCTTATCTTCAGATTGATCATCCTCACACTGCCTAAGGTTAAAAGTAGGAAATGTTTGCTCTACAAATTGATCTTGGAAGACACAAGAAATATTAGTCATATTATTTAGGACCCACAAATGTCCAGTTAATCCAAGGAAGTCAACTTCTGTGAACCAGCAACTTTATTTGGTATTTCTCATACAAATATGGGTAAGACGTTAATGAATTCAGCCTTGATGATTAAAAGTTAGATAGCTTATATCTATAAATTACTGTGCATTATCGGTATGGGCACACATGATTCAATATAGAGCTTTATCATTAACTTGAATGGGAATCAACATTGTTAAATTTGTTTCAGTAATTCAAATAAAGGCAACTCTAGCTTTTTAAACAGCATTGTCTAAAGCTCCATCAGTAAAATCAGAGAATGTAGGAACAAAATATAAATAAAGCATTCAGAAACACACATTCCCAACTGCTTATATGATGGCCATACTACAAGTTCTAAAAGGTCTCATAGATGTGGAAGATGGTAGTATAGTGGTAGATTTGCTTATTTTAGTCACACAGCATGCATTCTTAAAAATTAAGTTGTGTTTTCATTGCTAGAACATTTTGGGGTTGTAGATAAAACACAAGAAATTGTCACCCAACATATGAATTTGAACTCAACTAACCGGAGGTAAAAATTCAGTGCCTCTCAACTCCTGAACTGGGCTTGGACAGCAATATGGGCGACAGGAGGGTGGATTTGAAGATGACTAGGTTTGAGGAGCCTACAGAGAATGGCAGAGAGGCATCTACAATGGAGAGAGTCTTTCTGTTTTCTCTTCCCCTTATCCTTCACTCCCCACACAGCTTCCCACCCCCAAAGAGGGACGCCTACAATGTGGGTGTTTTTACACTCAGCTCCTCCATGTGAATAAAGCATCAGGAAGCAAAGGTACAAAGGCCTCTGGACCAGGTAACTCATTTATATAAAGACAGAAATATAACATTTGACAAGTAAACATGGGAATTTTGACCTGTAGTTCTGAGCAAGATAGGGAATATTAGTCACTGACTCCAAGTACAGAAAGCTCTGATAAATGCCTGCTATGTATAGTTATTAATTAATAGAAGTCTGTGGCTCCAGATAGAGAGCATAACAGATAGATATTATAATATATTAATTTATAAATATCTGTGAATCAAGGAAGAGAGCACAACAAATAGATTGTAGAAGAGCATGGCTGCTCTAGGCTGAGAGTTTAACAATAAAAAAACCTAGATGCTTCACATTGGCAGATATTAGTGAAAGTTTGAATTAATTGCTTTAATAATTGTATAATGATATATTGCTATAGTAAGTCTTACAGGATGCCTATATTTTGTCTAGTGTAGGCTACTTGGGAATTTGGTGATTAAATCCTGGTTTGACAAGGTTACTTATATAAGCAAGTATAGATAGACATGTGAATCAATTTAATAAAGTCTGCAGGAGACTCACATTCTCTAACATCGACTCCACAAGAATTTTGGGTTAATATCCTGATATGACAAATTAGAAAAGCCTAACTAGGCTAAACTGTGTGTGATTTTGAGTATTGTGGTTGTTTTATTGTTGCTCTGGAACAATGGGCAAGCTACTGGTTTTCATGATTGCTGGTTGAAGGATATTCTGATTTGGGAAAAAGCTTTATCTTTGTATATTTGGAAAAGGTGATTAAGGTTTTACAGGTTTTATATGTTCCACCTTTAGGGTTACAGACCACTTCCGCTCCTTGGGTACATTCTCTAGCTCCTCCTTTGGGGGCCCTGTGTTCCATCCAATAGATGACCGTGAGCATCCACTTCTGTATATGCCAGGCACTGGCCTAGCCTCACAAGAGACAGCTACACCAGGGTCCTTTCAACAAAATCATGTGCCATATACCATAGTGTCTACATTTGGTGGCTGATTATGGGATGGATACCCGGGTGGGGAAGTCTCTAGATGGTCTATCTTTTGTCTCAGCTCCAAACTTTGTCTATTTAACTGCTTCCATGGGTATTTTGTTCCCTATTCTAAGAAGGAATGAAGTATCCATGCATTGGTCTTCCTTCTTCTTGATTTTCTTATGTTTTACAAATTGTATCTTGGGTTTTCTAAGTTTCAGGGCTATTATCCACTTACCAGTGAGTCCATATCAAGTGAGTTCTTCTGTGGTTGGGTTAACTCACTCAGGATGATATCCTCCAGATATATCCATTTGCCTAAGAATTTCATAAATTCTTTGCTTTTAATAGCTGAGTAGTACTATATTGTGTAATTGTACCACATTTCCTGTATCCATTCCTCTGTTGAGGGACATCTGGGTTCTTTCCAAATTCTGGCTATTATAAATAAGGCTACTATGAATATAGTGAAGCATGTGTCCTTATTACCAGTTGGGAAATCTTCTGGGTATATTCCCAAGAGAGGTATTGCTAGATCTTCCAGTAGTACTATGTCCAATTTTCTGAGGAACCACCAGACTGATTTCCCCACCGTGGTTGTACAACCTTGCAATCACACCAGCAATGGAGGAGTGTTCCTCTTTATCCACATCCTTGTCAGTATCTGTTGTCACATGAATTTTTGATGATAGCCAATCTGACTGGTTTGAGGTGGAATCTCATGGTTGCTTTCATTTCCATTTCCCTGATGATTTCCACAGTGGTTGTACAAGCTTGCAATCACACCAGCTATGGAGGAGTGTTCCTCTTTCTCCACATCCTTGCCATCATCTGTTGTCACATGAATTTTTGATGATAGCCAATCTGACTGGTTTGAGGTGGAATCTCATGGTTGTTTTGATTTCCATTTCCCTGATGATTACAGATGTTGAACATTTTTTCAGGTGTTTCTCAGCCCTTCTGTATTCCTCAGTTGAGAATTCTTTGTTTAGCATTGTACCCCATTTTTAATGGAGTTATTTGAATTTCTGGAGTCTAACTTCTTGAGCTCTTTGTATATATTGGATATTAGCCCCCTATCAGTTTTAGAATTTGTAAAAAATCCTTTCCCACTCTGTTGGTAGCCTTTTAGTCTTGTTGACAGTATCTTTTTCCTTGCAGAAACTGCAATTTCATGAGGTCCCATTTGTCAACTCTTTTTTTTTTTTTTTTTTTTTTTTTTTTTTTTGGTTTTTCGAGACAGGGTTTCTCTGTGTAGCCTTGGCTGTCCTGGAACTCACTTTGTAGACCAGGCTGGCCTCGAACTCAGAAATCCACCTGCCTCTGCCTCCCGAGTGCTGGGATTAAAGGCGTGCGCCACCACGCCCGGCTATTGTCAACTCTTAATCTTAGAGCACAAGCCATAGCTGTTCTGTTCAGGAACTTTCCCCCTGTGCCCATATCTTTGAGGCTTTCCCCCACTCTCTCCTCTATAAATTTCAGTATCTCTGGTTTTATGTGTAGTTCTTTGTTCCACTTAGACTTGAGCTTTGTAGAGGAAGATGAGAATGGATCAATTCACATTCTTTTATATGATAACAGCCAGTTAAGCCAGCACCATTTGTTAAAAATGCTGTCTTTTTTCCACTGGATGGTTTAAGCTCCCTTATCAAAGATCAAGTGACCATAGCTGTGTGGGTTCATTTCTCGGGTCTTCAATTCTATTTAATTGGTCTACCTGTCTGTCACTGTACCAGTGCCATGCAATTTTTATCACAATTGCAATGTGTAGAGTTTGAGGTCAAGCATGGTGTTTCCACCAGAGGTTTTTTTATGGTTGAGAATAGTTTTTGGTATCCTAGTTTTTTTTTGTTGTTGTTGTTGTTGTTGTTATTCCAGATGAATTTGCAAATTGCCCTTTCTAACTCAGTGAAGAATTGAGTTGGAATTTTGATGGGGATTGTATTGAATCGTTAGATTGTTTTCAGCAGGATAGCGATTTTGACTATATTAATCCTGCCATTGCATGAGCATGGGAGATCTTTCCATCTTTTGAGATTTTCTGCAATTTCTTTCTTCAATAACTTGGAGTTCTTCTCATACAGATCTTTCACTTCCTTCATTAGAGTCACACCAAAATATTTTATATTATTTGTGACTATTGTGAAGGGTGTTGTTTCCCTAATTTCTTTCTCAGCCTGTTTATCCCTTGTGTAGAGAAAGGCCACTGATTTGTTTGAGTTAATTTTATATCCAGCTACTGATATGAAGCTATTTATCAGGTTTAAAAGTTTTCTGGTGGAATTTTTAGGGTCACATATATACTATAATATCATCTGAAAATATGGATATTTTGACTTCTTCCTTTCCAACTTGTATCCCCTTGATCTCCTTTTGTTGTCGAATTGCTCTGGCTAGGACTTCGAGTACTATATTGAATAGGTAAAGAGAAAGTGGTCAGCATTGTTTAGTCCCTGATTTTAGTGGGATTGCTTCTAGCTTTTCTCCATTTATTTTGATGTTGGCTACTGGTTTGCTGTATACTGCTTTCATTATGTTTAGGTATGATCCTCGAATTCCCGATCTATCCATGACTTTTTATCATGAAAGGGTGTTGGATTTTGTCAACTGATTTTGTCAGCAGATAATGGGATGATCATGTGATTTTTATTGTTGAGTATGTTTATATAGTGGATTTCCATATATTAAACCATCCCTACATCCCTGGGATGAAGCCTACTTGGTCATGATGGATGATCATTTTGATGTGGTTTTAGATTTAGTTAGTGGGAATTGTATTGAGTATTCTTGCATTGATATTCATAAGGGAAATTGGTCTGAAGTTCTCATTCTTTTTGGATCTTTGTGTGGTTTATTTACCAGAGTAATTGTGGCTTCATAGAATGAATTGGGTACAGCACCTTTTGTTTCTATTTTGTAGTATGAAGAGAACTGGAATTAGGTCTTCTTTGAAGGTCTAATAGAACTCTGCATTAAACCTATCTGGTCCTGGGCTTTTCTTGGTTGGGAGACTACTAATGACTGATTCTATTTCATTAGGGTAAATGGAACTGTTTCAATAGTTATTCTGATACTCATTTAATTTTGGTGCCTGGTAGCTCTCTAGGAAATTGTCCATTTAATCCAGGTTTCCCAGTTTTGTTGAGTATAGCCTTTTGTAGTATGATCTGTTGGTGTTTTGGATTTCCTCAGGTTCTGTTGTTATATCTCCTTTTACAATTCTGATTTTGTTAATTTTGATACTGTCCCTGTGCCCTCTAGTTAGCCTGGCTAAGGGTTTATATATCTTGTTGATTTTCTCAAAGAACCAGCTCCTGGTTTGGTTGATTCTTTGAATAGTTCTTTTTGTTTCCACTTGGTTGATTTCAGCCCTAAGTTTGATTATTTCATGCTGTCTACTCCTCTTGGGTGAATTTGCTTCCTTTAGTTCTAGAGCTTCTAGGTGTGCTGTCAGTCGGCTAGTTTATTCTCTCTCTATTTTCTTTTTGGAGGCACTCGGGGCTATGTATTTTCCTCTTAGGACTGCCTTCATTGTGTCCTATAAGTTTGGGTATGTTGTGGCTTCATTTACTGTGGCCTCCCTTCCCCCCAGCCTGGAACCTGCCTGCTCAAGGGTGGAGCTACCGGCTCATTCGTCCTGCCACGCCCACTGCTGGAACCTGCCCTTGCTGCCTGGAGGCACACACGTGTTCGTCCTGCTACTGGACCCTGAGTTACTTGGCGGGAAATTGGGTTCCCTCCCCCTTCCTTTATAAACTGAGTGTCTGGAAATATTAAATTGAGTCTTGATCAGAATGTTGTCTTGACTCCATTGTTTCTTCCGCCCCGTCTAGTTACCTCTCTTTCAGCCTGAACTGCCTTTCTCAGTGAACCGTTCGTGTTGTGGACCGCGGGCGGGCCGCAACAGTTGGCGCCAGAACTGGGACCTGAAGAATGGCAGAGGGATGCTAAGAGAAACGACTGCTGTGTGGAGCTCCACAAGAAAGGAAAGAATCTTCGTATCGGAGGAGCATCGGAGCAACGGACAGGTACACATGCTAGCGCTAGCCTAAAAAATTTCAGCTTTGTAGAGTGTTGCTGAGGATGCGGTAGGATACGAACAAGATTGAAGCAGTGCTGACCCAACACTGGTTCTGCTTGGGGTCAGCAGTTCGTAAATCGGAACTAGATACGGAGACAGGCGGTGTGCCACAGTTTTTTAGAAAACTGCTTAGGTGGAAGAAAGAAGGGTTCAAAATCATGGATCAGGCGATTGTGTTTAGTTTTCAGGAGTTGCTTAAGGAAAAAGGAGTAAGGCTTGAAGTACAATTAGTAAGAAATTTTTTAGATAAGATAGATAGCTGTTGTCCATGGTTCAAAGAAGAAGAAACGATAGATTGTGGAACCTGGGAGAAAGTTGGTGAGGCCCTGAATATCGCTCAGACAGATAATTTTACCCTAGGTCTCTGGGCGCTTGTAAATGATGCTATAAAAGATGCAACTTCCCCAGGGCTAAATTGCCCTCAGGCGGAGCTTGTGGTATCTCAGGAGGAGTGACTATCAGAGAAGGCCTCCTCAGGAAAAAATCTTCTTAACTCAAAAATTGATAAATGTGGTTCCTATCCTAAATAGTAAAATTTAAGATAAGATATAAAGCAATGCCTCTTTATTAAAGCGTTAAATCTTGCTTTAACAGGTATTCATAGGTATTAATTGATATCCAAACTTCGTAATATGATAGTAATGCTTCTAATATTGATTTTAAAGGTGATAAATTGTTTTAAACATAGGTTTTGCTTTCCCAAAGTTGTAGGTATTATCCTAACCTTGCACAAAAACTTAAAAATTATGGTTAAAACTGCCATTGTTCCATTGACTGCAGCTTGCAGTTTGATTGCAAATTTAAGATTGATGCTCAGATTAAAAAGTATTTTACCTTTGAGTCAATACAGGGCTCTGGGCAGTCCCAGAGCGGCTTGTGGCCTTTTCTTTTGTTTTGCAAACAATGCCTAAAAAAGTTTTTCCCTGTGTTCAAGAAAATTTCTTTTTAACAGTGTTACAGATCTATTCAGATGTTTAAAATAATGCTTAAATTCAAAGATTTTTGCTTCTAGTAAACTGGTAATCACTAGAAAATTTTGCCTCTACGTATGGCTAATATAGCTTTACATTATGTAAGAAAAATGTTTATTGTTTCTGCTTCTTTACAAGAAGCCAAAAGTTTTAATCTTTCAGTATATATTGTTTCCTAAGTGGAAAGTATTTTATTAACTAATGCTTCTCAAGGGAAGTTTACCTTAAATCCTTGCTCTCACCCAAAAGATTCAGAGACAGTATCCTTTTGTAATTTGGTGTTTTGATTTGCTGCAAAAGGTTTTACAAAAAATAAAGAAAGCTTTTATAATTGTTGTTAATTGGTAATTAAAAATTAGTTGTGCCCAAGACAATTCTTTGGCCAGAAAAAACATTATTGTAAAGTCATTTTTCTCATCCTCCCAGCCGATCGTTGGCCACGTGGGCCCAACTAGCTGCTGTGGGGCGGAGTCTTAAGACACACAGTTGCCCCTATTCCAGCACAAATAATCTGGTTGTGTGCTGTAGATGGTGTTTTAAAATGCTGAACAATCAAACCTTAATTTATATATTAATAGTCAATGCTATATCTCTGAGCTCATAATTACTTAAAATTGTTCGTCCCTCAGATACTGTTAATTCTCAGATTTACAATTGCTTATACATACTTTTAGTTAATAAATAAATAAATTATGCACGTGTGACTCTTAATAACTTTTCTAGCCTTCTAGTTACAACCGTTCCTTAAGAAAAATAATTGAAAGTGCAATTAGTCACTGCCCCTTTACAGCCAAATATTTAAATGTTTTGTCCAAAAAGTTATTAATTCAAAAGGTTAGATATTGTAAAATTTTAAACTTTAACCTCTTAAAAGACAAAAGAGAGAAATTGTATCCCCATATATACTATTTAGTGCATTTCCATGCACACTATTTAAAACATACCTTTATTTTCAAAATTTGAAATTAAAATGTCAAATTTAATAAGTGCTTTTTAGTATCTTAAAAGGATCTACTTATTGGCTTATAGATTGATCCTAAAACAGCTACCTTATTAGGAAAGGGAAAAACAGGTTCTCTCCACAGAACTCTACAGAAGCATATTGGTAATTCGTGTGCTGAGCTGACAGGTAAGTTAACTCAGTGTCCTGATTAAAAGGACTAAAAGATTAAATTCATGTTTTAGATCCATCCTTACTTGTCATTTTTCCAGTTTGGACTAGCTTCTAGCCTTTTAACTTTATGGCAATAGTACATCAGAGACTGTATATTCAGGCTTAGTAAAATTAGTCATTTAATAGAGTCATAATGATTTTTCACTCTTCTTCAGTGTGACCAGCCATTCTAACTCAATCTTAGACTGGTCTAATATTCAGTTCAATTATTAGAGATTCCTATATTCTAAATTACCTAGCAAAGTTAATTCAGAGCATATCCCCCAAGGTCACCAAAGGCTCATCTTGCCTTTACCTTATTTGTCCTAAACTTTTTGCAAACTGACATTAAAGGTCAGTCTGCAGCGGAACGCCACTGGCACCCAATTACTTCTAATTCTTATGCATTGGTAAAATGGAAGGACGCCCTGACTAATAAATGGAAGGGTCCAGATCCAGTTCTAATCTGGGGAAGAGGCTCGGTTTGTGTTTTTTCACGAGATGAAGATGAAGCACGGTGGCTACCAGAGAGATTAATTCGTCAGGTAAACACAGATTCTGTCTCTCCTCGTAAGGATCATTCTAAAGACTAAAATTCCTCTTGAGCTGGGAGTGGAAGCTCTCAAAAAACACTGTTTCCTCTGAGCCAATTCCCCTACAAGAGGCCGGAGATTAACTTTAGCTTTACAATTTGCATCTAAATAAAGTACCTTGACTTCTCCAAACAGAAAATTTACATTGCTACACTCTCATTGTTTAGTATTCTTCCTTCTCTCAAGCAGGTCAATCTACATTCTCCGGTTCTCCGCCCCGCCCCTAAGAGCAAACAGGTGGTTCTGCTAATCTCCCTTCCAGGGACATCCCAGCATGTGGCTTTTCAGTCTAAGATAAGATTTAGATTTACCAGGAGAGCTAGGGAAGTAGAAATTTCATATATATTTACAAAGATTAGTTCTTATTTTGATAGATATAGGCTTAGTCCCTTAGCTGGCCTCTGGCTTTTCACCCTTGCTGTTACTGCAAGGTGTCCTTAGTTCCTCAGGCTACTGGGAATAACAGAGATGAAGAGGAAAGACTTTCAGCTCCTAGTTTAACCAAAATTAATGGTGTTAATACTGACATAATTCTTGTCTAGGCCTTGCTAAATCTGAGGTTGACAAGTCTCATATAGAGACCTCGCAATAACTCAGAATTGCGATACTGATTCATAATCATATGAATACGGTATGGGTACCGCTTGGCGCAGGAGATTACTGCGGAGGGAAGGTCCAGTTTGACCGTTTCTGAGTTCCCTGTGCGACACACCTGATTTGAAAGAGGTTGGTATCCGATTCCAGCTAAAAACCAAAAATACTTAAGGCTCTGCCTCCCCTCCCCAAAAGATACCAAGAGCCACAGATGTGAGTCGTTACAATGCTCACGGGAGGAATCAGGCTAATGTCCACCCAAGTCAAGGTTAAAGGCCCACTCATCTACGGATGAGAAAATCATTTGATCACCTCTGTTAAGCATTGCCTATTTAAACTTAATTAATAGGGGGGAGAGAGATTGGAGACCTTGCTGTCGTAAGGGCAAGCCCTTCACTGCCTCCCACCCAAAAAATAAAAAAGCCAATTGGCCTTGTACTAGGAGCCAGCCAGTCTTAATCTCTTCTCACTGTTCCCCTGCCTGTCACCCAAAATTGTGGATAATTATCAGTTCAGTGTTATTCTAAAATTGTTTAGCTAAACTCAGCCAGGGTTCCAACGCCCTACTTAAAAGGCAAA
The DNA here is from genome assembly GCF_978045245.1 of Mus caroli. Classification (NCBI taxonomy): domain Eukaryota; kingdom Metazoa; phylum Chordata; class Mammalia; order Rodentia; family Muridae; genus Mus; species Mus caroli. The sequence goes on along the minus strand of NW_028227261.1, from coordinate 42,926,102 downwards.
CAGGTAGCTACCTATTCAGCACTAATTAGCATTATAAAGTCAGAGCCTACAGCCCAGTGCTGGTATTCAGTCAGTGCTTTTAAGACAGTCTCAGCCAGATACAGTTTACCATTAGAATAGTTAGGGAATCCCACGGAAATAGGTTTTTTCTTTAGCCCTAGGAACTCAGGCAGAACTATTGAACATAGATAATTTTTCTGCCACAGGCCACCCCCTTTTTTATTTTTGTTTTGTTATCTAATGGGGGGAAATGTGGCCTCCCTTCCCCCCAGCCTGGAACCTGCCTGCTCAAGGGTGGAGCTACCGGCTCATTCGTCCTGCCACGCCCACTGCTGGAACCTGCCCTTGCTGCCTGGAGGCACACACGTGTTCGTCCTGCTACTGGACCCTGAGTTACTTGGCGGGAAATTGGGTTCCCTCCCCCTTCCTTTATAAACTGAGTGTCTGGAAATATTAAATTGAGTCTTGATCAGAATGTTGTCTTGACTCCATTGTTTCTTCCGCCCCGTCTAGTTACCTCTCTTTCAGCCTGAACTGCCTTTCTCAGTGAACCGTTCGTGTTGTGGACCGCGGGCGGGCCGCAACAATTTACATTAAACTCTAAAAAGTCTTTAATTTCTTCCTTTATTTCTTCCTTGACCAAGGTATCATTGAATTGGGTGTTGTTCACTTTCCACTTGAATGTTGGCTTTCTATTATTTATGCTGTTATTAAAGATCAGCCTTAGTCTATGGTAACCTGATAGGATGCATGGGATAATTTCAATACTTTGCATCTGTTGTGGCCTGTTTTCTGAACAATATATGGTCAATTTTGGAGGAGGTACCGTGAGGTACAGAGAAGAAGATATGTCCTTTTGTTTTAAGTTAATATGTTGTGTAGATATCTATTAAATTCACTTCTTTCATAACTTCTGTTAGTTTCCATGTGTCTCTCTTTAATTTCTGTTTCCCAGATCTGTCCATTGATAAGAGTGGTGCGTTGAAATCTCCCACTATTATTGTGTGAGGTGCAATGTGTGCTTTGAGCTTTACTAAAGTTTCTTCAATGAATATGGCTTTCCTTGCATTTGGAGCATAGATATTCAGGATTGAGAGTTCATCTTGGTACATTTTACGTTTGATGAGTATGAGGGGCCCCTCCTTTTCTTTTTTGATAAATTTGCGTTGGAAATCAATTTAATCAATATTAGAATGGCTACTTCAGCTTGTTTCTTCAGACCATTTGCTTGGAAAATTGTTTTTCAGCATTTCACTCTGAGGTAGTGTCTGTCTTTTTCCCTGAGTTGGGTTTCCTGTAAGTAGCTAAATGTTGGGTACTGTTTGTGTAGCCAGTCTGTTAGTCTATGTCTTTTTTTTTTTTTTTTGATGACTTGAGTCCATTGATATTAAGAGATATTAAAGAATAGTAATTGTGGCTTCCTGTTATTATTATTATTATTTTGTTAAAGTTGGGATTCTGTTCTTGCTCCTGTCTTTTTTTTTTTTTTTTTTTTGAAGAATTACTTTCTTGCTTTTTATAGGTCATATTTTCCATCTATGTGTTGGTGTTTTTCTTTTATTATCATTTGAAGGGCTGGATTCATGGAAAGATATTGTATGAATTTGGTTTTGTCATGAAACACTGGTTTCTCCATCTATGGTAATTGAGAGTTTTGCTGGGTATAGTAGTCTTGCTTGGCATTTGTGTTCTCTTAAGGTCTGTATAACATTTGTCCAGGATCTTCTGGTTTTCATAGTCTCTGGTGAGAAATCTCATGTAATTCTTTTTTTTTTTTTTAAATAGGTCTGCCGTTATATGTTACTTGACCTTTTTCCCTTACTGCTTTTCATATTCTATCTTTATTTAGTTCATTTGTTGTTCTGATTATTATGTGTCAGGAGGAATTTCTTTTCTGGTCCAGTGTATTTGGAGTTCTGCAGGCTTCTTCTATGTTCATGGGCATCTCTTTCTTTAGGTTACAAAAGATTTCTTCTACAATTTGTTGAAGATATTTACTGGCCCTTTAAGTTGAAAATCTTCATTCTCATGTACTCCTATTATCCATAGGTTTGGTCTTTCATTGTGTCCTGGATTTCCTAGATGTTTTTTGTTAGGATTTTTTTGCATTTTACATTTTCATTGATTACTGTATCTATGTTCTCTAAGGAATCTTCTGCCACTGAGATCCTATCTTTCATCTCTTGTATTCTGTTGCTAATGTTCGCATCTATGTTTCCTGATTTCTTTCCTAGGGTTTCTATCTCCATAGTTGTCTCCCTTTGGGTTTTCTTTATTTTTTCTACTTCCCTTTTTAGATCTTGGATGGTTTTGTTCAATTCCATCACCTGTTTGGTTGTGTTTTCCTGTAATTCTTTGAGGGATTTTTGTGTTTCCTCTTAAAGGACTTCTACCTATTTGTCAGTGTTTTCCTGTAGTTTTTTTAAGGACTTCTACCTGTTCACCAGTGTTCTCCTGTATCTCTTTAAGTGAGTTAATAATGGCGGTCTTAAAAATCCTCTACCAGCATCATGAGATATAATTTTAAGTCCAAGTCTTGCTTTTCAGGTGTGTTGGGGTATTCACCGCTCACTGTGGTGGGTGTACTGGGTTCTGATGATGGTGAGCAGTCTTTGTTTCTGTTAGTAAGAGTCTTAAATTTGCCTTTTTCCAACTGATAATCTCCGGTGTTAATTATTATAGCTGTCTCTGGCTGGAGCTTGTTCCTCCTGTGATTCTGTTAGCCTCTGTCAGCACTCCTGGGAGTCCAACTCTCTCCTGACACTGGTCAGAGTACTTTCTGAAGGCCACCTCTCCTCTGACTGGGAAGGAGTGCAGATGTCTGGAGCTCAACTCTGCTTCCTGGCTGAAGAATAGGGTCTGAAACGGGGCCTGTCCCAGAAACTATGTTGCTTTTGCAGTCCACAGCTTTTCCTGTGCAGACTGGTATCTACTGGACCTGGGATATAAGATTGCTCTCTCACCTTCTCCAGCCCTCCCTGGCAGCCACCTCTCCTCTGATGGAGAAAGTGTGCAGGTGTCTGGAGCTCAGCTCTGCTTCCTGGCTGAAGATGAGTGCCCTAACACTTTTTTTTAAAATGATTTATATATTACAGGATATATAGCCTAGGTGAATTTCATCATCAGACATGCTGAACTGACCTGCCTGATCTCCTGATGTTTTGGTTTTCATGAAGATGCAATCAGGCACAGACATCAGAGACAATATCTGATACAACACAGAAATTACAACAATCTTTGTGTTTGCCTTCTTAGGACCAGTGAATTCCCCCATTTTCTGACCCTTCCCCCCATGCCTCGCTTCCAAAATATCTCAACACGCATAATCAGCTTGAATACATTCTGAAGATTTGTCATCCCAGTTCCCTGGTCTTTAGGACTTGGGGTGGTTATTAATGATTTTCTTTGATACTAAATTTTTTGAAGTACAGGGCATGTAACCAGTTTTTCTATTGCTGTTATTATAAACAGATATGAGATGTTTAAGCCTGCGAGTTAAGGAGCAAATAGGAAATTCATGGCACTTTATCATTAGGTTATTTTCAGTTATTTTAATCCTAAATGCCTGAGTATAAGTAACAGAGAACAGTCCAGATTACTTAATGTAGACAGTTAGCTTTCAAAATATTAAAAGTTTACAATATGTGACATTTAATGTTATTTATTCAGTTGTTGTTGAGACTAGTCTGCTCCTGATAGTTTTCTCTGTCATGGATTCAAAGAAATAAACAGAGCATCTTTGAATAACTCCAGTTGTGGTGAAACAGCCACTAGAAACAATTGCCTCATTTCATCTACAGACATAATACTGTCCAAAGAAAGGACACAATTACAGGTTTAAGACAACTTGAGTATGCCAAGACAGTGTAGGATAGTTCTTACTATTCCTATTCCTATACATCTGTCAGACAACCCTTGCCTGTTGGCAGAAGATGGAGGCTCCAATGTATAGAAGTAAGGGACTGTGCAAGTGATCAGCAGTCTGTAATAATTGGCTAAGTTTTAGAAGCTGTTGGGCTTCCTATATATTTTTAGTTAAAATCAGTCATTCTTGGATTTCTTTTTTTTTTTTTTTTTACAATGTGAATGCTAAAGATTTATTTTAAGTTCCTTTTGTTTTTTGTTTTTTTTTTTGGACAACATTTTTTTTTTATTACATATTTTCCTCAATTACATTTCCAATGCTATCCCAAAAGTCCCCCATACCGCCCCCCCCTTCTCTACCCTCCCATTCCCATTCTTTTGGCCCTGGCATTCCCCTATATTGGGGCATATAAAGTTTGCAAGTCCAATGGGCCTCTCTTTCCAGTGATGGCCGACTAGGCCATCTTTCGATACATATGCAGCTAGAGACAAGAGCTCCGGGGTACTGGTTAGTTCATCATGTTGTTCCAACTATAGGGTTGCAGATCCCTTTAGCTCCTTGGGTACTTTCTCTAGCTTCTCCATCATTCTTGGATTTCTAATGGGGTTGAAAAATTCTATAGTCTCCTATCCAACACAGGATTTTTACTTTGAGAGGAACATTTTTTTTGAGGATGGTTTTCAGATGGCATTCATTCTAAAGCCAAATTCTAATAGACAAATTTAGAATTATATGTCTTTAAGTAGGAATCAATGACAGAGGTTCAATTTAATTAACAAAGATGATGGACTCGGTTCTAAGTCTCATGTACTTTATAAATTACAAAATAGTAATAGTTGTGTTCAATTATATCTGAGATAAAATAATCTTTTAATTGGGCAGAAATATGGAAGTGTTGTGCATTATCCTGAAGATGATTCTATTTGATGTTAATTCCTTTCTCCTCTGAGGAGTTGGGAACAAGGAATGATTCACCACTCAGGTGATTTCTTGTAAATATTCCCAGCTTAATGTGTAAAATAAAGAAGGGATTATGACTGAACAGATAAAGGGAAGGTGGATGGAAAGTTGGAAGACAGAAGGAGAAAAATGGAAGAGGGAGAGAAAGAAGAGGAGGAAGAAGACGAAGAAAAGCAGAGAAGCGCATGGCCTGGAGTAACCCCAAGTTCTAAATGATCTCATATATGTGGAAGATTGTAGTGTAGTGGTAGATCTGCCCAATCTAGACACACAGCACATAGTCAAATTAATTCAGTTGTTTATTCATTATGAGTTCATGTTTGTATTGGATATTTACTACAATACAATGCTATTCATTCATATCATATTCTCATGCACATTTCCTTACATATCTGTTCACAGATGTCAAATACTCCCTGATGCATGGCCACTTTGAATTGAGCTATGTCCTTCATTCACAGCCAGTATAATAAATTGGGTACTCTTTCCTTAAAAATTTCTTTGAAGTATCTGTGTTAGAAGCATCCAACAAACTTCCATTCAGATAATGAAAATTTATGCATTGACAAAATTATCTACAAAGAATTTCCAGTGGTGTGTATGTGTATATGTTTTTCTGGATTTTGACATGGTGAAGGACTTTTTAACCTTCCCTATACAATAAGTCATCCTTTCAAACTTTTCATGAATCAATAATTGTTATAATTAAGGAAAATAAAGCAAACCTTTCTCTTCCCTGCTCAATAAATGGGACAGTAAAATGCAGCCCTTTAAATCAATTAAAATTGTTGCTTAGATAAGAGGAAAGGTAAATGAAACAAAAACTGTAATGGGAATACTCATTAATATTTACGACTTCTACTATAAAATCTGTTAACATCCAAAGTTTTCCCTTTTACTTTTTCATAACATATGCAGGGATTTCCCAAGAGATGGCAGAATAATCTACATAATTTGTCTCCAGTTTCTCTTTAAACACATAGTAAATCTCCTTTCATATTTCCTTTGTCTACAGACATAGATATACTAATACAGGATTGGGAGGTAACCATTTCTGTGGTAGGGCACTTGGCATTTAAGCCATTGATCCTTCTTTAAATTTGGTATCTCTGTTCTGTTTATGCCCTGTGTTTGTAAAGTAGGAAAAGCCTTGGGTTGTTTTTGAGGATATATATCAATATCTTCCCCTGAAGCCTCCATCATTTCTCCCTACTTTTCAATGTGGTACATTTCTTGTCTCACAGGAATATCAACATGTGTCCCCAAATGTTTGAAAATATCTACTCTCCATACATGTATGGGCATTCCATAGATATAAGATCTCTATTTTGACACTTGAACTTCTTCTCATACATATTAAATTATTAAATTTAATACTTTTTCTTTTAGTTCCTGATAACTTTCTACTACCTATGAACTTGTTATAAACATTTTATGTTGGCCAGGTTATATTAAAAACTTTCTAGGAAATCAAAGTTTCATAAGCTTCTATTTTAATCAAGCCTCCTATTTCAGTGCCATTTATTTCTAAATTCTATTTGGCATTTTTGTCAAAAAGAGATCAATTTTACAATATTTTCTTGTACTTCCAAACACCCTTGTTCTTTCACCTGTAGCAGAATTTCATCCCAGATAGGAATACAATGGCATCAGGAAAATCCCAATAATACCATTAAATTTTATTTACACACATTTTCACAGAACAATGGTTTTAATTCTATTTTAAAATCTTCATTGACCATACCTGGATACACGTTGGAATTTTGAATACTTGATTGAATAATTTCCAACAGCATGTTTTTTGTCCCTGTAGGCAAAAGACCATATGTTGAATTATATTCTGTTTTTATATCATTGAACTTTGAGGGGGAATAGAGTAAGATGTTTATCTATTGCTATGTCTAGAGCAGCACTGATTGGCATAGCATATGTTAGATCTTCATTATTATATTGAGTTAATTTTCACTGGAAATTCTTTCCTAGCAAACAAAGAGAAACAGTTGCATTTTTCACTGTGAGTTCTTCAGTTAGGTCCTCATTTAATTTTCTGATGTTAGGAAAATGTGTTGTTTAGCTCTCTTGTACCTATGCTCTTTGTCCCAATGCTATTACTTGTCTCAAAAAATAAACATACCTGAAATTTAGACTTTCATTTTCATTTATACCTAGGACAACCATTGCCTTAGAGATGCCTTGTTCACTATTATGTCACAAATGAACAAATTTTCCAGAATAACAGCACTGGACATTTTGACACCAGATACCAATAGCAGATTGTACATATTTTATTTTAAAAGGAACATATTTCCTAAAGCTGGATCTCTAAACATGTAAATGTCAGAGTTCTCAAGGTATACAATGAACTAGTATAGCGCCATGATACATTTTAGAACGAATATCAGTTGTATCCCTCTCCATTCCACCATAGGTCATGCCTCAGCCTTTAATGATCTAAGTACTTGTACAAGGTATTCATATTTTCAAACCCAAGATCCATATCATAACTGGTCTTGCGGCTGGATATCTTATGACTTTGTTCATGGCTATGACCAATATTAATTAAATATCAATGAAGGTTTCGACAGAGATTGTTTAATATTTGCAAATAAAATAGGAATTTTCCTTGCTCATCAAGCTTTTCCCCAGGGACTTAAACCTTCAAATCCATTTTGTTCTTTCTATTTCTGTGTGATCTAATTGTAACAGAATTTTGGATTTCAGAGTATTGCCCTTGAATTGGCACCTGCTCTACATGGTTGGCTTCATAGATCAGTTATCCCAGCTGGTACATAGCATTTGATATTTTAGTGAAAATTTCCCTAGCATGCCATATATCACGTTTTTATGGGGGTGAACCTAGCAGACCATTTTTTTCTAACTTCTCCTCTATGTACCCCATCTTGATTGAATCAACTCTTCTTAGAAATCAAACTAAATAAAAGTTTAAATCATTCAAATCTGTCAAAGCCTTTTCCTTTCAATGATCACATCATACCACTGGTCTCAGCAAATCTGATGAAGTTCAGAGACAGAATGAAATTATTTCTATATTTGTGATTCTCTAGACAACTAATAACAGTTTTTAAACTTGGTCACTTTTTAGAACAGAGTTGTCTAAAGTTCTACTAGTAAAAACAGGGACTACAGCGACAAAATATGAATAAAGGCATTCAGAAAGATTCAATCACAACTGCTTATATGATGGCCATACTGCATTCATTGAAGATATCTACATTAAGTGGGTCAGTGAGAACTGTGCCAAGAATGTACATGAGTTTGTGGTATTTATTATTGTGGTCTATATACATCACATATAGGGATGAATTTACTTAAGATATTTTCATGAAGGCATATCACAATAAATTGCAGTTTTGACCCTCAACAAAAAATCATTTTTTCTCTGTCTATTGGGTTGCCTTTACATCCTAGAAAATCTTGGTTTTTATATTAACATCAAACATATATCACAATGTACTTTTATCTATGTTAAGTCTTCAATTCAAGAAGAGAAAAATCATGAAATCTGTTGTTCTGCATTATATGTTAAAATATAAATTTTATGCTGAGTTCACCTCATGGCCTAAAAATGAAACTTATATACTTTGGAGGAGAATGAAACATTATATTGGGCAGATAAAGGGAAGGTGGGGTGGAAACTAGGGAAAGGGAAGATGGAGAAAATGGAAGAGGGAGAAAACACAGAGGAAGGGGAAGAAGAAGAAAATAGGAGCAAAAAAATCATAGCCTGGAGAAATCTCAAGTTCCAAAGGGTATCATAGATATGGATGATGATATTGTAGTGGTTGTTCTACCCAATTTAGGCCCAGAGCATGTATTCATATTAATTGAGTAAATTAATGGCCTTCGTGGACCATTTTTGGATGGGAGATTAACCACAACAAAATAGTGCCCAACATATTGATTTGAGCTCAATTACCCTGAGATAAAAATTCACTGCCCCCATACACCTGAATGTTCTTGGGCAGAGATATAGGCTGCATCAGGGTGGATGTGAATGTTGCTGGGTTTGAGGGGTGTACAGAGAAGGGCAGAGAGGCATCTACACTAGATGAGAAACATTCAGTGTTCTCTTCCACTTATACTTCATTCTCCACACTGCCTCCCCTACGCCAAACAATGACAGAATATGTGGGTCTTTTTACATTCAGCTCCTCCCTGTAAATAAAGAATCAGGAAACAAAGGTACAAAGTTCTCTGAACCAGGTAACTCATTGATATAAAGAGAGAAATATAACCATTTGATACTTAAACATGGGAAATTTCACATGCAGTTCAGAACTAGAAAGGGAATATTAATAACTGACTCCAAGCAGAGAGAGCAGAGAGAGCAGTGATAATTGCCTGCTATGAACAGGTGTTAATTAAGTGAAGTCTGTGGCTCCAGGTAGAGAGCATAACAGAGACATATTATAATAGGTATTAATTAAATAAATGTCTGCGTCTCAAGGTAGAGAGCACAACAAATAGATGGTATAACAGGATGGCTGCACTAGGCAGAGAGTTTAAAAGTTAAAAACTAGTTGCTTCTCCCCAGGCGGTGGTGGTGCACACCTTTAATCCTAGCACTTGGGAGGCAGAGACAGGCTGATTGCTGAGTTCGAGGCCAGCCTGGTCTACAAAGTAAGTTCCAGGACAGCCAGGGCTATACAGAGAAACACTGTCTTGAAAGAAAAAAAAAAAAAAAAAAAAAAAACAAAACCAAAGCCAAACCAAACCAAAAAATAACAAACAAACAAACAAGAAAAAAATTAGCTGCTTGTTATAGGCAGATATTTGTGAAAGTTTGAATTAATTACTTTAAAAATGCTATAAAGATATATTGCTCTAATAAGTCTTATAGGATACACATATTCTGTCTAATATAGGCTCCATGTGAATTTTGGGTTAAAATCCTGGTTTGACAAGCTGCCTCTTTTAAACAGCTATAGATAGACCTGTGAATCAATTTAATAAGGACTGCAGGAGACTCATATTCTCTACCGCTGTCTCCACAGGAATGTGGGCTTAATATCCTGACATGACAAATTAGAAAGGCCTAAATAGGCTGAAATATGTGTGATTTTGAGTATTATGGTTGTTTTATTGTTCTTTTGGGGCAAAGAGCTAACTACAGCTTTTCCTGGTTACCAGTTGAAGGATAGGCGGATTTGGGGAATAGGTTTTGTTTTTGTGTTTTTGGAAAAGGTGGTAAAGTATTTACAGTTTCCAGAGTTATATGGATCCTATCTGAAAGAGGGAGACTTGCTGAAGAACTAGACTCTAGAGTATAAAACAAAATGATTACCTTGGTAATACTAAAATTTTCTTTTGAGATTTATATATTACAGAATATACAGCCTTGGTGAATTTCATCATTAGACATGCTGAATTAGCCTGTCTGTGTTCCTGATGTTTTGGATTTTCATCCAGATCCATTCAAGATACAGACATCAGAGACAATCGTTGGTGTGGCCTACCTAAACCCAACAAATTCCCCCATTTCTCTACCATTCTTTCTCCTTTCAAAAATATCTCAACACTGATATTCACCTTGAAGAAGTTATGAAGAGTCTTCATCTCAGTTCCCTAGTCTTTAGGACAGGGGGTGCTTATTACTGGTTTTCTTAGAACCTAAAACTTTTGAAGTACAGGGATTTGACCTCGTCCTTCTATTGCTGTTATTATAAATGGATGAGAGATATGTATGCCTGTGAGTTAAAGGCCAAATAGGAAAATGATGGCCCTGTATTTATTGTTAGGGTGTTTTCAGTTATTTTAATCAGAAATGCCTGAGAGTAAATAACAGAGAACATTTCAGATAACTTCACCGATAGTTGGTTTTCCCAAACATCAGAAGTCCACAGAATGTGACATTTAATATTATTTATTAAGTTGTTATTGAGACTAGTTTTCCCTGTCTTAGATTCAAAAAAGAAACTGAGCATCTTTGAGTTACTCTAATTGTGGCAACACAGCCACTAGGAAAAACTGCCTCATTTCATCTACAGACATAATACTGTCCAAAAAAAAAAAAAAAAAAGACACAATTATAGGTTAAGACAGCTGGATATTGCTGAGAGAGAAAGCTAGTCCTTATTATTCCTGTTTCTCTAAGTATGTCAGATTACCACGGCCAGTAGTCTGAAGAAAGATGGTATAAAATGTTGAAATAAGTGACTGTCCAAGTGATCAGCAGTTTCTATAAATTTGCTAAAGTCTGAAGCTGTGTTATTCTTCCTTTATATTCTCAATTAATATCATTCATTCTTGCATTTCTGATGCGGTTGAAAAACTCCATAATCTCCTAGCCAACCCAGGATTTTTATTTTGAAAGAAACAGGTTTAAAGGATGGTTTTCATATGGCATTCAACCTAAAGCCAACACATTGCCAGATGTAGAATTATAAGTCTTTTAAGTAAGAATAGATGACAGAGGATGCACTGGCTGTTAGGTCCCTTGTACATTATAAATTGCAAAATAATAACAGTTGTGTTCAATTATGTCTGAGATAAAAGAGTCTTTCAATTGGTCAGAAAGGGGTAATTGTTGTGCATAGCCATGGGCTGATTATATTTGATGTTAATTCCATTCTCCTTGAGGGGCTGTGAACAAAGAATGAGTCAGCACTCATGTGATTTCCTGTAAACCTTCCTTACTTAATTTTTAAATAAAGGAGAGCTGATGACTCGCAGATAAAGTGAAGGTAGTGTGGAAAGTTGTGGAGAGAAGAAGGGGAAAATGGAAGAGGGAGAGAACACACATGATAGGGAGAAAGAAGAAATGCAGAGAAAAATAACATGGCCTGAAGAAAACACAAAGTCTAAAGGGTATCATAGATGGGGAGGGTGGTAATGTAATAGTAGATTTCTCTAATCTATGCACAATGCATCTATTCATATTAATTGAGCTTCTTTTCATTAACTGGGCATATTTGAGTTGGAGATTTAATTCAACACATTACTATTCATTCATACCATATTCTCATGTACAGTGGCTTACCTACCTTTTCAGAGACATCAAATATTCTTTCATGCATGGGCACTTTGAATTGGTGTATATCCTGCATTCAAAGCCAGCAAAATGAATTGGATACTCTTTCCTTAAAGATTTTTCTGAAGTATCTGTGTTAGAAGCCACCAACAAACTTCCATCCAAGTAATGAAAACTTAGGCATTGACAAAATTATCCACAAAGTATTTCCACTGGTTTTTGAACAATATTTTGACATGGTGAAAGACCTTTCAACCTTCCCTATAGGAGAAGTCATCCTTTAATACTTTTCATGAATTAATCATTGTTGTAATTAAGGACAATAAAGCAAACCTTTTTCTTTCCTGCTCACTAAAAGGAACAGTAAAATGGAGCCCTTTTAATCAATTACAATCACTGCTTATCTTAGAAGGAAGGCAAAGGAAAGAAAAGGCTGTAATGGGAATACTCATTAATATTAACCACTTCAACTCTAAAATCTGCTAACATTCAAATTATTTTCCTTTTAATTTTTCATAGCATAAGTAGGAATTTCCCAAAAAGTGGCAGAATCCTCTATGTAGTTTATCTCCAGTTTCTATTTTAATACATAGTTCATTTCATATTTCCTTTCTGTACAGACATTGATCTATCAATACAGGTTTAGGATTTAACCATTACTGTGGTAGGACTCTTGGCATTTAAGCCATTGATCATCCTTTAAATTTGGTATCTCTCTTCAGGTTATGTCCTGTGCTTGTAAAATAGGAAAAGCCTTGGGTTGTTTTTGGGGATATATATCAATATCTTCCCCTGAAGCCTCCATCATTGCCCCCTACATTTTATCTTGGTAAGTTACTTGTCTCACAGGAATATTAACCTGTGTACCAACTGTTGGGAAAGATCTAGTCCCCATATATTTATGTGCATGGCATGGAAATAAGATCTCTAATCTGACACTTGGACTTCTTCTCACACATATAAAACTTAGCACTCTTTTTTTGCAATTCCTGATAACTTTCTACTACCTATGAACTTGCTATAAACATTTAATTTTGCCATGCTGTATTACAAAATGTCTGGAAAATCAAAGTTGATAAGCTCCTATTTCAATCAAACCTCCTATTTCAATGCCATTTACGTCTAAATTTTATTTGGCCTAGGATCAAGAAGCTGAATATTAACATATTTTTTGTACTTCCAAATACTCTTGTTCTTTCACCTATAGCAGAAATTCATTACAGCTAGGGATATTGTGGAATCAGGAAAATCTCAATAATACACTTAAATTTTATTTACACACATTTTCACAGACCATGGGTTTTAATTATATTTTGAAATCTTCATTAACCATACCTAGATCCACAGTGGAATTTTGAATTCTTGATTGAATAATTTTCACCAGCAACTTTATTGTCTCTGTAGGCAAAAGACCATACATTGAATTAGCTTCTATATTTATATCATTGAGGTTTGGGTGGATTGTGTAAGATTGCTGGAAGCTTCCTGGCACAGGCCAGGGTAGAGGTGGATTCACACAGTAGGAATCTGGTGATGGCTTTAAAGTCTGATCATCTGGAGGCTTTCTAGCTCTCTAAATATACTGAATTGCTGATGATAACTTCTAAAATGTCCTAAAAATTGTCTTGCTCTTTATGAGGGTAAAAGACTGCTGGCTTAAGTATTTAACACCTGTAGCCTAACAGTGGATGATTAAGTAATGGAACCTTTCTTCTATCTCAGCAGGAAATGCTGGGCTCTAACTTTCAGCCTGCTAGTAGGAAGTTGCAGAAAGAGAAGACACTCAGATAAGTGATTATAGAGTTTATTACCAAGTTGTAACAAGTTTCCTATGAAAGCTATCTAAGGGGAAAAGCAGAAAGATCTTAAGTGGGTAAAGGGTAAAATTCTCTAAGTGGGGAAAGGGTAAAGAATTTAGTCTAAGTGGGGAAAGGCAAAAAATTCTCCTCTACTGATCTTAGTTCTCACTTCTCTTTGTCCTCAGTAATTATACATCTTTCAAAATACATGATCCTCTGTTACAAAATTCATCACAAGTTCACACACACACAAAATCAAATAATAAATTGAAATAGAAAATCACAACAGCAAATGTTTACATGAATATCCATTAGGAGTTATTATCTGGCTAAACATCTATCATCTGTCTCGGCTGCACAGGCCCACTAAAGGTTTAAAACCATAACTAAGTTATTAGTGAAGTTTTGAATAGATAAACCCAGAAGATATTTTATCTTCTCTCCTAACACATATAATAAATCATTAGTTCCATTTTAATGCCCTTTGGTTAATTGTTTTACAACGTCTGGGAATGTGCTCTGAGTAGGAGAAAGTCTGGTTATCACCTAAGACCAAGAAATTGGTGACACATGAGAGACAGACAGAGTTCTCATTGCAGCTTTGACTATCAGAAAAGGACGTAATAGCAGTCCCATTAATAAAAAAGCTTAAGAATCACAGATATAATTTTACTAATTATTGTAGGATCATCATTAAGGTTTAAATCATCTATTTGTCAATATAGCATCACTATAAGTTAGTACATCGTTGTGGATCTGCAGAGATCTGCTTCAAATGGGGTGTGCTCCTATGTAGTGATTGTTATATATGTTTAATAATAACAGGAAAAGCATATTAATAGCAGGAACCTTTCCTAAAATTAGTTGCACACAGTCTTACTTAATGAGGGATCACCTGTCACAAATTATATAATGATCATAGGCAGTTCACTTCAGGATGATCACCTGCTAGTTATTAGCTTGTTTCATTATGGCTCCTGACATAAGATGTATATATATTGCCATGCCTAGAGCAGCAGTGCTTGACATAGCATATATTAGATCTCAATATTTTATTGAGGTATTTTTGACTGCAAATTTTTTCCTAGCGAACAAAGGGAAATATTTTGTATTTTTCACTGTAGGCCTCCAGCTAGGTCCTCATTTCATTTTCTAATATGAGGAAAATGTGTTGTTTATCTCTCTTGGTCCCATGATCTTTGTCCCAATGGTAGTGCTTGTCTCATAACATAAACACACGTGGAATATAGACTTTCATTCTGATTTATACCTAGGACAACCATTGCCCTAGAGATGCCTTATTCCATTTTATGTGGCAAATGAACAAATTTCCCACAACAAAAGCACCAGACATCTTGAGACCAGATACATATAGCAGCTTGTACATAATATGTTTTCAAAGGACCATATTTCCTTCAACTGGACCTCTAAACATGTAAACCCCAGAGTTCTCTAGGTATAGAATGATCTAGTGTAGTACCATGATACATATTACAACCAATATCAGTTGTATCCCTCTCCATTCTACAATAGGTTGTGCTTCAGGCTTGAATGGTCTAATTACTTGATTATTCACAAGGTATTCACATTTTCAAATACCAAGATCCCTATCATAACTTTATTTGCATCTGGTTATCATGTGATTTTCTTCATGGCTGTGACCAATATTAATTAAATATAAGTAAAGATTTCTACAGAGAGTGTAAAATTTTTGCAAATAGGAATTTTCCTTGCTCATGAAGCTTTTCCCCAGGAACTTAAAGGGGCATACCCATGTTGTTCTTTCTATGTCAGAATGGCTTAATTGTATCTGAATTTGGATTTCAGAGTACTGCCCTTGAATTGGTATCTGCTCTCTGAGCATCATCATAACATTTGGTTGGCTTCATACATCAGTAACACCATGTGGTACAAAGCATATGATATTTTAGTGAAAATTTCCCTAGCATGGCAGATGTCACATTCAGTTTTGGGTGAACCTAGCAAACAATTTTTTCTTCTTTCTCCTTATGTATCCCATCTTGATTGCATTACCTCTTTTTAGAATTCAACCTAAATAACAGGGTAAGACATTCAGATCTGTCAAAGCCTTTTCTATCCCTCAAAGATCACATTATACTACTGGTCTTAGCCAAACTGATGAAGATCAGAGACAGGATCAAATTATCTCTATATTTGCAATTCTCTAAACAATTACAAACAAAACAGCATTTTAATCTGTTCACTGAATAGCTCTGCTATTACAAAATAGTTTTTTTGATGCTTTCCCTATTTTTCTCCAATCTCTGATAATTATAAGGAAACATGGCAGGAAATAGTTAAGGGTTCCTAGTGTCCGTGTGTCAGTCCATCCATATGAATGCCTTTATATTGCCATTGCCCATGTTGAATGAATTAGTGTCATATTAGTGTCTCTCAAGTTCTGTGGTACCCAAATTTTCTCAGTAATTTCCATATCCATTTTTTTTGTCCAGGGTCTGGTACTGAGTAAATCTCTTTAAATTTAAAACCTTCTGAACTTCATCATTGGAGATACAATCTATTCCCTCAACATCATTTTTTTTTTTTTTTTTGCCTTTCTAATACTGAACCTAAAGCATATCCTAGATCTGAATACTTGAACACGGTTACCCTGTGGTTCTTATTCCTTTTCATTTGAACATATTTTGAACATGGGTTATAAAGTTTTATTCCAAAAGAGTGCTCCTTTGCAACTGGTAACTAGTTCCCTCATTCAAGAATTGTGAAATTATAAGCTAACAGCTTACCCCACCAGTATTTCCTTTAAAGCCTTGGTTAGTATTGTGCATAGCAGAATCCCTCTTTGTTTGATTTTATTTTTATTTAATTCATCCTTTATTCCTGTGGAAAAATTCCTTGTGGGAATGCCAACATGCCTCCTTTAAATGTTTTATCTTCAACAGTGAAGGCATATGACAGATTACCATTGTTTCTTCTAATTTGTGCATTATGATTGATTTGCAATTATTTCATTAGATAGTGAGCCAGGCATTTGAAGTGCATCTCCATATTATTGAAACAGTCAAGACTCACAATGAGGCATTTGGCCTGATGCTTTATGAAGAAAGATTGCTGCAATCTCAACATCCTTCTATAAGGACACCCAACATGTGATATATATCATCCTTCATTACAATATGCATAACTCATCACTGAATGCCTGCAACTTATGTTACATAAAGGAGACACTTCTTTTCATATCACTTGGGAAAATGTGTAGTTATTAAGTTTAAGCTGCACAGATAGCCTATCTTCACTTTGATAATCCTCACACAACCTACGGTTAAAAGTGGCTAATTGTTTCTCTCCAAACTGATCTTGGTAGAGAAAAGAAATGTTATTCACATTATTGAGGACCCACAAATGTCCAGTGACTCCAAGGAAGTCAACTTTGGTGAACCAGTGAGTTTTTTTGGTATTTCTCATTGAATTATGTGTAAGATGTGAATGACTTGAACCTTGATGACTATCACTTGGATTTCTGTATATCTATATACTACTTTGTAACATGGGTCTGGACACACATGATTCAATATAGAGCTCTATCATTAACTTGAATAAGAATCAATATTTTTAAAGTTGTTTCAGTAATTCATATAAAAGCAACTTCAGCTTTTTAAAACAACATTGTTTAAAGCTCCACCAGTAAATCAGAGAATATAGGGACAAAATATGAATAAAGGCATTCTGAAACTTTCATTCTAAACTGCTTATATGATTATCATCCACATTAAGTGGATGGCTCTTTTCAGAGAGAACATTGGCAAGAATGTATATGAGTTTGTAGTTTTCATTTTTTGCCTATATACATCACATATAGAATAATGAAATTATTTAAGATATTTTCATGAATACATGTCATAATAGTTTGCAGTTCTTGACCTTCACCAAAAACTAAATAAATAAATAAATAAATAAATTTTCTCTATCTATCGGGTTGCCTTTACCTCCCAGACAATCTTGGGTTTTTACTAATGTCACACATATATAACAATGTATTTGTATCTATTCTAAGTCTTAAGATCAAGAAAAGAAAAATCATATCTGTTTTTCTGCATTATGTAAGTTAAATATTCATTTTATATTGCATTCACCTCATGGTCTATAATTGATAATTATATAATTTGAAGCTGAATGAAACATTACATTGGGAAGATAAAGGGAAGGTTGAGCCAAAACTTGGAAAAGAGAAGAAGGAGAAAATGGAAGAGGGAGAGGACACAGAGTAAGAGGAAGAAGAAGAAAAGAGGAGCAGAAACACATGGCCTGGAGAAACTGCAAGTTCTAAAAGATCTTATAGATGTAGAAGATAGTAGTGTAGCAGTAGATCCACATAATATAGATGCAGAGCATGTGTTCATATTAATTGAGTTGTGTTTTCATTGCTTGGGCATTTTTAGGTTGAAGATTTAACACAACTTATTGGCACCCAATGGATTGATTTGAACTCAACTAACCTGAGATAAAAATTCCCTGCCCCAATGCCTGAATGAGGCTTTTGCAGCGATATAAGATGCAGCAGGGTAGATTTGAAATTGGCTGGGTTTGAGGGTTTATAGAGAATGGCAGAAAGGCACCTACACTGGAGAAAGCCTTTCTGTGTTTGCTTCTTCTTATCCTTCATTCACTACTTTACCTCCTCCACCCCCAAACAGGGACATATACAACTGGGTCTTTTTACACTCAGATTCTCCATGTGAATAAAGCATCATCCAAAAAAGTTACAAAGGGCTCTGGACCATGTAACTCACTGATAAAAACAGAGAAAATTAAATGTTTGATACTTAAAGATCAGAATTTTCACCTGTAGTTTCGACACTAGATAAGGAACATTAGTTACTGACTTCAAGTAGAGAGAGCAGTGATAATCTCCTGATATAAACAGGCATTAATTAATAGAAGTATGTGGCTCCTGGTAGAAAGTATAGAAGATAGACATTATAGTACATATTATTACTAAATGTCTTTGGCTCAAGATAGACAGCACAACATATATATCATATACCAGGATAGATAGATATCTAGGTATAGAGTTTAACAATTAAAAACTAGCTGCTTCCTCTAGGCAGATATTAATGAAAGTCTGAATAAATTGCTTTTAAAATGGTATAAAGATATATTGCTCTAATAAATCTTACAGGATACTTACATTTTGTCTAACATGGGTTCCAGTTTTTCCTGGTTGCCAGTTGAAGGATAGGCTAATTTGGGGAATAGGTTTTGTCTTTGTGGTTTTGGGAAAGGTTTTTAAGGTATTTGCACCTTCCAGAGCTATACAGATCATATTTGATAGCAGGAGACTCCATGAAGTACTAGATTTGAGAAAATAGAAGAAAAATTTAATCTAGATGATATTAAATTTTTTGAAATTTATATATGATAGAATATACAGCCTTGGTGAATTTCATCATCAGGCATGCTGAAGTGACCTGCCTGAACTTCTGATGTTTTGTTTTTTCATCCAGATCCAGTCAGGACACAGACATCATAGAAAAGCATTGGTGTGGTCCTCTTAAGGTAAACTAATTCCTCCATTTCCCTAGCCTTTCCCATCCCTTCAGAAATATCTCAACACCCATATTCACCTTAAAGAAGTTATGAAGAGTTTTTGTCCCAGTTCGCTAAACTTTAGGACTTGAGTGTGGTTATTATTGGTTTTCTTTGATACTAATTTTTTTGAAGTACATGGCTTAGACACAGTCCTGCAATTGCTGTTATGATAAACAGATAGATGTTTAAGCCTGTATGTTAAGGGCCAAATAGGAAATTCATGGAAATGAGTTTATTGTTAGGGTGTTTTCAGTTATTTTAACACTAAATAACCTGAGAATAAGTAATAGAGAACAGTGAGATTACTTCGCATAGATAGTTAGATATTTGGATTTCAAAAATGTTAGAAGTACACAGAATGAGATGATTAAGGTTATTTATTCAGTTGTTGTTGAGACTAGTCTGCTCCTGACAGTTTTCCCTGCTGTCGATTCAAAAAAAAAAAAAAAAAAAAAAAAAAAAAACACAGAGCATCTTTGGGTTTCTCCACATGTGGCAAAACAGCCAATGGGTAAGAATTGCCTCATTTCTACTAAAGACATAATACTATCCAAAGAGAGAAACAATTACAGGTTAAGATTGCTTAAATATGCCAAGACAGAGTAGGTTTGTCCTTCATATTCCTGTTTCTCAAAGTCTGTCAGAAGACCCTGTCCAGTTGGATGAAGATGGATGCTCCAACATGCTGAAGTAAGGGACTGTTCAAGTCTCTATAAAAAGGCTAAATTTTGGAAGTTGTGTTAGGCTTCCTAAATATTTTTAGTTAATATCAGAGTTCTTTGATTCCTTTTGGAGTTGAAAACCTACACAGTCTCCTAGCCAATCAAGGCTTTTTACATTGAGAGGAACAGTTTTGAGAGGATGGTTTTCAGATGGCATTCAATCTAAAGCCAAGATATAGCCAAATGTGGAATTATAAGTCTTTAAATAAGAATAGATGACAAAGTCCTACTTAATTAACAAAGATGATGAATTGTGTGTTAAGTTCTTGTACTTTATAAACTACAAAATAGTAATAGTTGTGTTCAATTATATCTGAGATAAAGGAGTCTTTTAATTGGGTAGAAATGGGGAAGTGTTGTGGGTAGCCCTGGGGCTGATTATATTTGATGTTAATATCTTTCTCCTCTGAGGAATTGGGAACAAGGAATGAGTCAGCACTTAGGTGATTTCCTGTAAACCTTCCCTGCTTAATTTTTAAAATAAAGGAGAGCTGATGACAGAACAGATAAAGGGAAGGTATTTGGAAAGTCGAGAGAAAGAAGTGGAAAATGGAAGGGGGAGAGGACACAGAGAAGAAGGAAGAAGAAATACCCCGGAGCTCTTGACTATAGCTGCATATGTATCAAAAGATGGCCTAGTCGGCCATCACTGGAAAGAGAGGCCCATTGGACACATAAACTTTATATGCCCCAGTACAGGGGAACGCCAGGGCCAAAAAAATGGGAAAGGGTGGGTAGGGAAGTTTGGGGGAGGGTATGGGGGACTTTTGGAATAGCATTGGAAATGTAATTGAGGAAAATATGTAATAAAAAATATTTTAAAAAAGAAAAAGAAAAGAAATGCGGAGAAGCAGCATATGACCTGGAAGGGTCACAAGATGTTGAAGATGGTAGTGTAGTGGTCGATCTGCCCAATCTAGGCACACAGCATGTTTTCATATTAATTGAGTTGTGCTTTGATTACCAGTGTATTTATGTTAGAGATTTAATACAACACATTACTATACATGCATACCACATTCTCATGTACAGTTGCTTATTCATCTGCTTACAGACATCAAATACTCTCCCATGTATGGCCACTTTGTATTGGTATATGTCCTTAATTCACAGTCAGCATAATGGTTTGAATACTCTTTCCTTAAAGATTTTTCTGAAGTAATTGTTTTAGAAGCAGCCAACAAAGTTCCATCTAGGTAATGCCAATGCATTACCTAGGAAAACTTATGCATTGACAAAATTATCTACAAAGTATTTCCAGTGGTTTTAGAACAAGATTTTGACATGGTAAAGAACTTTTCAAACTTCTCTATGGATGAAGTCATCCTTTAATACTAATCATGGATTAATCATTGTTATAATTAGAGGCAATAAACCAACCTTTCTCTTTCCAGCTCACTAAAGCAGACAGTAAAATACAGCCCTTTAAATCAATTACAATCACTGCTTAGATAAGAAGGAAAGTAAAGGAA
Source organism: Mus caroli (assembly GCF_978045245.1). Taxonomy (NCBI): domain Eukaryota; kingdom Metazoa; phylum Chordata; class Mammalia; order Rodentia; family Muridae; genus Mus; species Mus caroli. Next base: position 42,904,722 of record NW_028227261.1, on the reverse strand, counting down.
AGAAAAGGCTGAAATGGGAAAACTCATTAATATTTTCCACGTTAGCTCTAAAGTCTATTAACATTCAATGTTTCCCTTTTACTTTTTCATAACATATGATGGAATTTCCTAAGAGGTGGCAGAATCCTCTATATACTTTGTCTCTAGTTTCTCTTGTAACACTTAGTCAATCTCCTATCATATTTCCTTTGCCTACAAACATTGATATACTAATACAGTATTGGGAGTTAACCATTACTGTGGTAGGACTCTTGGCATTTAAGGCATTGATTTTCCTTTAAATTTGGATTCTGTTCCAGTTATGTCCTGTGTTTGTAAAATAGGTAAAACCTTGGGTTGTTTTTGAGGATATATAGAAATATCTTCCCCTGAAGACTCCATCATTTTCCCGTACATTTCATCATGGTATGTTACTTGTCTCACAGGATTATTAACCTGTGTATTCTAATATTGGGAAAGATAAAGTTCTAAAGGGATGTCATGGATATTAAACCTCTAATTTGAAAATTGACCTTCTGCTCACACACATTTAACTCAATGCTCACTGTTTTTTTTTTTAATTTTTTACTTATGTATGTATGTACGTTTGTATTTATTCATTCATTTATTTATTCTTTTATTTATTTATTTATTTATTTTATTTCTTAATAACATTCTACTACTCATGAACTTGGTATACATCTTGTGATTTGGCCAGGCTATATTACAAAATTTCTTACAAATTCATCTGAAATAACAAAAAACAGAGGATAGCAAAATCTAGTCTCAACAATAAAAGAACCTCTGGTAGAATCACCATGCCTGACCTCAATCTGTACTACAGATCAATTGTGATGAAAACTGCATGGTACTGGTATACAGCAACAGACAGGTAGATCAATGGAATATCATTGAAGCCTCAGAAATGAATCCACACACCTATGGACACTTCATCTTTGACAAGGGAGCTAAAACCATCGAGTGGAAAAAAGACATTTTCAAAAATGGTGCTGGCACAACTGGAGGTTATCATGTATAAGAATGTGAATTGATCCATTTTTAACTCCTTTCACTAAGGTTCAAAGTTTCATAAGCTCATATTTAATTCAAGCACGTATTTCAATGCCATTTACTTGAAAATTTTATTTGGCTTTGATCAAGAAGAGTCGAATATTAACATATTTTCTTATACTTCCAAATACTCATTCTTTTCTTTTTTTTTTTTTGTATCTTAAAATTATTTTGTAGGCTTTTTTTATTAGATATTTTCTTCATTTATATTTCAAGTGCTATTCTCAAAACCCCCTATACCATCCCACCTCCCTATTCCCCCTAACCAACTTCCCGACCCTGGCATTCCCCTGTACTGTGGCATATTATCTTCACAAGAACAGGGCCTCTCTTTCCATTGATGGCCAATTAGGCCATCCTCTGCTACATATGCAACTAGAGACATAGCTCTGAGGGTACTTGTTAGTTCATAATGTTGTCCCTCCTATAGGGTGGCAGACCCCTTTAGCTTCTTGGGTACTTTCTCTAGCTCCTTCATTAGGAGCCCTGTGTTCTATCCAATACATGACTGTGAGCACCCACTTCTGTATTTGCCAGGCACAGGCATAGCCTCAGAAAAGAGAGCTATGTCAGGATGCTGTCAGCAAAATATTTCTGGCATATGCAATAGTGTCTGGGTTTGGTGGTTGTATATGGGATGGATCCCCAGGTGAGGCAGTCTCTGGATTGTCTTTCCTTCCATCTCAGCTCTGAACTTTGTCTCTGTAACTCCTTCCATGGGTATTTTGTTCCCCATTCCAAGAAGGAGCCAAGTATCTACACTTTGGTCTTCCTTCTTCTTGAGTTTCATGTGTTTTGCAAATTGTATCTTGGATATTCTAAATTTCTGGGCTTATATCTGCTTATCATTGAGTGCATACCATGTGTGTTCCTTTGTGATTGGGTTACCTCACTCAGGATGAAATCTTCCAGATGCATCAATTTGCCTGATAATTTCATGAATTCATTGTTTTTAATTGCTGATTAGTACTCCATTGTGAAAATGTACCACATTTTCTGTGTCCATTCCTTCGTTGAGGGACATCTGTGTTCTTTCCACCTTCTGCCTATTATAAATAAGGCCACTATTAACATAGTGGAGCATGTTTCCTTATTACAAGTTGGTACATATACTGGGTATATGCTCAGGAGAAGAATTGCTGGATCTTCCGGTAGTACTATGTCTAATTTTCTTAGACAAAGCCAGACTGATTTTCAGAGTGGTAGTAAGAGCTTGCAATCCCACAAGTAATGGAATAATGTTCCTCTTTCTCCACATCTTTGCTAGCAGCTGTTTTCACCTTAATTTTTGAACTTAGCCATTCTGACTGGTGTGAGGTAGAATCTCAGTTTTGTTTTGTCCTCTGGAGGCCTTGAACCCTCCGCTGAGATCGCACCCAAGATGTCCAATACTCTTGTTTTTCATCTATAGCAGATTTTCTTTGTAGCTAGAGATACAGCAGCATCAAGGAAATACCACTAATATCATGAAATTTTATTACACACATCTTCACAGACCATGTTGTTTAATTGTATTTTAAAATCTTAATTGATCATACCTGGAAACAAATCGAAACTTTGAATACTTGATTGAAAAAATTTCATCAGCAACTCTTTTGTCCCTGTAGGCAGAAGACCATATATTGAATTAGTTTCTATGTCAATGAGGTTTAAGGCAATTGAGTAAGATTTATATTTACCACCACATCTAGAGCAGCACTGCTTGGCATAGCATATCTTAGATCTTCATTGTTTTATTGAGGTACTATTCACTGCAAATGCTTTCCTAGCTAATAAAGGGAAAAAACTTGCATTTTTTACTGTGAGGCCTTCAGCTAGGTTCTCATTTCATTTTTGATGTCAGGAAAATATGTTGTTTATCCTTCTTGGACCTATGCTCTTTGTCCCAATGGTAGTACTTGTCTCATAATATAGACATACATGGAATATAGACTTTCATTCTGATTTATACCTAGGACAACCATTGCCCTAGAGATGCCTTGTTCCATTTTATGTTGCAAATGAACAAATTTCCCCAAAATAAAAGCACCATACATTTTGAGATCAGATACCTATACACAATATATTCGCAAAGGACCACATTTCCTTCAACTGTATCTCTACATATGTAAAACTCAATGTATTGGATTATATAGTGTGGTGCCATTATACATATTAGAACCAATATCAGTTGTATCCCTCTCTATTCTACCATATGTTGTGCCTCAGACTTTAATGGCCTAAGTATGTGTTTATTCACAATGTATTCACATTTTCAAACACCAAGATCACAATCATAACATGCCTTGCATCTGGATATCATATGAATTTGTTAATGGCTGTAACCAATATTAATTAAATGTCAGTGATGGTTACTACAGAGAGTGTACAATCGTTCCAAATAAGATAGGAATTGGCTCAACAAGCTTTTACCCAGGAACTTAAAGCTACAAATCCATGATGTCCTTTCTGTTTCAGCATGGTCTAATTGAGTCTGATTTTTGGATTTCAGAGTATTGACCTTGAATAGGCACATGCTCTATGAGTATCATCATTGCATTTTTTTGGCTTCATGGATCAGTAATCCCAGCTGGTACATAACATTTGTTGTTTTAGTGAAAGTTTCCCTGGCATGCCAGATGTCCCATTAATTTTTGGGTGAACATATCAAACCATTTTTTCTACCTTTCTCTATATATATCTCACATGTGATGGTTTGTATATCCTTGGACCAGGGAGTGGCACCATCTGAAGGTGTGGCCTTGTTGGAATAGGTGTGACCTGGTTGGAATGGGTGTGTCACTGTGGATGTGAGTATAAGATCCTCACTCTAGTCGCCTGGAAGTCAGTCTTCCACTAGAAGCCTTTGGATGAAGACATAGAACTCTCAGCTCCTTCTGCGCCATGCCTGCCTGGATACTGCCATGCTCCCACCTTGATGATAATGTACTGAACCTCTGAACCTGTAAGCCAGCCCCAATTAAATGTTGGTTTTTTTTTATAAGACTTGCCTTGGCCATGGTGTCTGTTCACAGCAGTAAAACCCTAAGACACCACCTTGATTGGATTAACTCTTTTTACAATTCAAGCTAAAAACAGTATAAGACATTCAGATCTATCAAAGCATTTTCCACCTCTCAAATATCTCATCTTACCACTTGTCTCAGCAAATGGGATGAATTTCTGAGACAGAATGAAATTATCTCTCTCTCTAGAATTCTCTAAACTACTTACAGACAGCAGTGTAAACTCAGCACTAAGCTGCTCTGCTATGATTTAATAATCTTTAGTGTATATTATTTTGATATTGTTCTCCAATCTCTGATAATGATAATGAAACATGCCTGGAAATAGTTAAGGGTTCCCAGTGTCCATGAGTCAATCCATCCATATGGATGCATTTATAGTGCCTTAGTCCATGTTGAACACATGGTCATATTACTGTCTCCAGTACTGTGGTACCCACAGATTCCCAATTATTTCCATGTCGAGTTGTGTCCAGAGTCTGGTTTTGAGTAACTCCCTTTTAATTTTAAATCTTCTGCATTTCAACATTTGAGATACAAGCTATTCCCTAAACATAACTTTTTTGCTTTTACAATAGTGATCATGAAAAGCATACTAGATCCCTATATTCAAGCACTGTTATTATGTGTTCTTATACCATCTTATTTGAATATATTTGAATGTGGGTAATAAAGTTTTATTCCAAAAGAGTGCTTATGTGCAACTGGTAACTAGTTCCCTCCTTCCATATTTGTGGATTTATAAGCTAACATCGTCCCCCACCACTTTTTCCTTCAAAGCCTTGATTAGTATTATACATAGCAGAATCCCTCTTTGATTTTTGTTTTGATTTTGATTCATCCTTTATTCCTGCGGGAAAATTCCTTGTGGGAATGTCAACAAGCCTCCTTTAAATGTTTTATCCTCAACAGTGAAGTCATATGACTGCTTTCCATAGTTTCTTTTATTTTGTGCTTTATGATGTACTTGCAATTATTTCAATAGTGAGCCATGTATTTGAAGTGCATCTCTATATAATTGAAGTAGTCAAGATTCAGCAATGAGGCATTTGGCCTGATGCTATATGAAGAAAGATTGTCACATTCACATCCTTCTTTAAGAACACCCAACTCTGAGATATATCATCCTTCATTACATGATGCATAACTCATCACCAACTGCATGCAACTGATGTTACAGAAAGGAGACACTTCTTTTCATATCACATGGGAAAATGTGTAGTTACTGAGATTAAGCTGTACAGACAGCTTGTCTTCTGATTCATCATCCTCACATGGCCTACTGTTAAATGTAGCTAATTGTTTCTGTCCAAATAGATCTTGGTAGAGAAAACAAATTTTATTCACTTTACCAGGTGACCCACAGTGTACCCCGATTCAAAGGAAGTCAGCTGTGGTGTTTCTCGCTCAAATGGGTAAGAGGTTAATGAATGGAGCCTAGATGGTTAAAAGTTAAATTGCAAGTCCAATGGGCCTCTCTTTCCAGTGATGGCCGACTAGGCCATCTTTTGATACATATGCAGCTAGAGTCAAGAGCTCCAGGGTACTGGTTAGTTCATAATGTTGTTCCACCTATAGGGTGCAGATCCCTTTAGCTCCTTGGGTATTTTCTCTAGCTCCTCCATTGGGGGCCCTGTGATCCATCCAATAACTGACCGTGAGCATCCACTTATGTGTTTGCTAGTCCCCAGCATAGTCTCATTAGAGACAGCTATATCAGAGTCCTATCAGCACAATCTTGCTAGTATATGCAATGGTGTCAGCGTTTGGAGGCTGATTATGGGATGGATCCCTGAATATGGCAGTCACTAGATGGTCCATCATTTTGTCTCAGCTCCAAACTTTGTCTCTGTAACTCCTTCCATGGGTGGACTTGCAAACTTTATATGCCCCAGTACAGGGGAACGCCAGGTCCAAAATGTGGGAATGGGTGGGTAGAGAAGTGTGGGGGGGGAGGGTATAGGGGACTTTTGGGATAGCATGGGAAATGTAAATGAGGAAAATACCTAATAAAAAGAAAAAAATGGAACTAAAATTGAGAAAATGGCCAATCAATGAATGACCCAACTTGAGACCCAATCTCATGAGAGAAAGCAAACTCCTGATACTATTAAAGATATTCTGCTCTACTTGAAGATAGCAGCCTAGCATGACTGTCCTCTGAGAAGCTCTACCTATCTGCTGATGGAAACAGATGCAGAAACCCACAGCCAAACATTAGGCAGAGTTCATGGAATCTTGTGGAAGAGGTGGAAGAAGGATTAAAGAAGCCAAACAGGTCAAAAATATCCCAGAAAACCTATAGATGAATCCAAATGCCTGCATATACCAGATGTTTAAGACCCCCTGGAGCTAAAGTTGTAAAGACTGTGAGCCACCAGACCTGGAGATTGAATTCAGGTACTCTGTAAGAATAGTACTTGCTCTAAACAATTGAGCCATTTCCCGAGCCCCTAGTGATTCTTTTTTAGTCTCCACTTGAATCTAGATACTTTTGAACCTTTTGGCACAGACAGGCTTTACTAGCCTATTCATCACCAAGTCTTGGCTTAAACCTTTCTTTCTAAATGATTTTTGTCTGGCATGGAGATAGGAATCCAGAAAGAGCCATGGGAATGACAGTCGAGCAGCACATGATGAATAAGGGAACTTAACAGCACTCAGGCATTCATTAATCATTTAACATTTCTTCTTTTTCCATGCAAAATAAAGTGAGTGACAGGACCATGGATCTCAAAGCCACTGAGACAGAGAGTAAGCTCTAGGAAAGAGACAGGTAGAGCATAAACTGTGATAGGCTGAGATCAGAGGAAAGTCTGCCAGCCAGGAAATCTGTTCTCTCACTCAGTGGATCTTCAGCCAAGAGAGAAGTTCTCTGAAACTTTGACCACCATTTTTAAGGAGCCCAGTGCCATGGCATTTAGTGAACTTTTTCTGGGTAGGTTAACAAATGTCTTTTTACCCCATATAGGGCTCCAGGGACAGACCAAAGACAGAATTCTTCCCAAATCTAATCTCAGTTATTGAAGCAATGGCCTAGTCGGCCATCACTGGAAAGAGAGGCTCATTGGACATGCAAACTTTTTATGCCCCAGTACAGGGGAACGGCAGGGCCAAAAAGTGGGAATGGGTGGGTAGGGGAGTGGGGGGGTATTGGGGACTTTTGGGATAGCATTGGAAATGTAATTGAGGAAAATGCATAATAAAAAATATTTTTAAAAAGTTAGATTGCTGTATATCTATACATTACACTGCACCATGGATATGGACACACATGTTTCGATATAGATCTCTGTCAGTAACTTGAATGGGAGTCAACATTGTTAAAGTTGTTTCAGTAATTCATATAAAGGCAACTCCAGCTTTTAAAAACACCATTATCTAAAGTTCCTCCAGTAAAGCAGAGAATATAGGGACAAAATATGAATAAAGGCATTCATAAACATTATTTCCCAACTGCTTATATGATCGCCATACTGCATCCACTGAAGTTGTCTAGATTAAGTGGATGGGCTCTTTTCAGAGAAAACTTTGGCAACAATATACATGCCTTTGTGATATTTATTTTTTTGGCCTACATACATCACATATAGAGATGAGTTTATTTAAGATATTATGATATTTAAGATGAGTTTATTTAAGTTTATGAAGACATATCACAGTAAATTGCAGTTCTTGACCCTCACAAAAAATATCATTTTTCTCTGTCTATTGGGCTGTCTTTAACGCCTAAACATTATTGGTTTTTATATTAACATCACGCATATATATTTACTTGTATCTATGTTAAGTCTTCAATCCAAGAAGAGGAAAATCATGATACCTATTGTGCTGCATTATATAAGTTAAAATATTAACCTTACATTGCATTCACCTCATGACCTAATAATGATCATTACATAAATTCAAGCTGAATGAAACATTATAGTGGGCAGATATGGAGAAAATTGAGTGGAAAGTTGGGAAGCAGAGGTATAGGGTGTAGCAGAGTGGATTTGAAGGTGGCTGGGTTTGAGGGGCCTACAGAGAATGACAAAGGGACATCTACACTGGAAAGAGACTTTCTGTGTTCTATTCCACTTATCCTTCACTCCTCACACTGCCTCCTCCACCCCCAAAAATGACAGACAATGTGGGTCTTTTTACATACAGCTACTCCCTGTGAATAAAGAATCAAGAAACAAAGGTACAAAGTTCTCTGGACCAGGTAACTCATTGATATAAAGTGAGAAATATTAACTTTTGCTAGTTAAAGATGGGAAATTTCACATGTAGTTCAGAACTAGATAGGGAATATTAGTCACTGACTCCAAGTAGAAAGAGCAGTGATAATTGCCTGCTATGTACAGGTATTAATTAATAGAAGTCTATGGCTCCAGGTAAAGAGCATAACAGATAGATATTACAATATTTATTAATTAAATAAATGTATGTGTCTCAATGTAGAGAACACAAAAAATAGATAGTATAAGAGGATGGCTGCTCTAGAAAGACAGTTTAACAATTAAAATTTAGTTTCTTCCTATTGGGAAATAGTGAAAGTTTGAAATAATTGCTTTAAAAATTGTATAACAATATATTGCTCTAATAAGTCTTATAGGATACTCATATTTTGTCGTATGTGGGCTCCATGAGAATTTTGGGTTTAAGTTCAGTTTTGACAAGCTGCCTCTTATAAGCAGGTATAAATAGATGTGTGAATCAATTTAATAAAGTCTGCAGGAAACTCATATTCTCTAACATGGTCTCCACAGAAATTTGGGGTTAATATACTGACATGACAAATTACAAATTCCTAAAGAGGCTAAACATTGTGTGATTTTGAATAATGTGGTTGTTTTATAGGTCCGTTGTCAGATCAGAAGCTACAGGTTTTTGAGGTTACTGGTTGACGTATATGCTGATTCTTGGAAAAGGTTTTGTCTTTGTATTTTTGGAAAAGGTGATTAAGGTATTTAAACCTTCCAGAGTTATATAGAAAGTTAATTGAAAGAGGGAAACTCCTTGAAGTACTAGATTCTAGAGAATAGAACAAAAAAGTTACCTTGTGGATATTAAAATTTTTTGAGATTTATATATGACAGAATATACAGCCTTGGTGAATTTCATCATCAGATATGCTGAAATGTCCTGCCTCAACTGCTGATGTTTTCATTTGTCATCAAGATCCAGTCATGACACAGACATCAGAGACAAATATTGGTGTGGCCTTCTTATGTCCAATTTCCCTACCCTCCCTCCTCCCTTCAAAAATATCTCAACATCCATATTCAGCTTGAAGATGTTATGAAGAGTCATTGTCGAAGTTCTCTAGTCTTTAGAATTTGGGGGTTGGTTATTATTGGTTTTCACTGATACTAAAATTTTGAAGTACATGGCTTAGACCCAGTCCTTCTATTACTGTTATTATAAACAGATAGGGGATGTTTAAGAATGTGAGTTAAGTAACAAATAGGAAATTCATGGCGATGAGTTTATTGTTGGGTTGTTTTCAGTTATTTTAATCCTAAATTCCTGAGTGTAAGTAACAGAGAACTGTCCAGATTACTTTGTCGAGATAGTTGGTTTTCAAAAATGTCAGAAGTTTACAGAATGAGAACTTTAATGTTATTTACTCAGTTGTTGTTGAGACTAGTCTGCTGCTGACAGTTTTCCCTATTGTGGATTCAAAGAAAAAACAGCATCATTGAGTTAGTCCAGTTGTGGTGAAAAATCCACTCAGCAAAAATTGCCTCATTTCATCTACAGATACAACACTGTACAAAGAAAGACACAATTAGAGGTTAAGACAGCTTGATTATGGCAAGGCAGAGTAGGCTTGTCCTTAATATTCCTGTTTCTGTAAGTCTGTCAGATGAACCTGGACAGTAAGCTGAAGATGGATGCTCCAAGGTATTGAAGGAAGGGACTGTCCAAGTGATCAGCAGTCTTTATAAATAGGCGAAGTTTTGGAAGCTGTGTTAGGCTTCCTATATATTTTCAGTTAATATCAGTCATTCTTGCATTTCTTTGGGGGTTGAAAACCTACATAGTATCCTATCCAAGCGAGGCTTTTTACTTTGAGAGGATGGTTTTCAGATGGCATTCAATCTAAAGCCAAGATATAGCCAGATAAGGAATTTTAAGTCTTTAAATAAGAATAGATGACAGAGGTTCTATTTAACTAATAAAGATGATGGACTTGGTGTTAGGTCTCTTGTACTTTATAAATTACAATATAGTAATAGTTCTGTTCAATTATATCTGAGATAAAATAGTCTTCTAGTTGGACAGAAAGGGGGATGACCCCAGCCAGTAGTCTGAAGAAGGATGGTATAAAGTGTTGAAATAAGTAACTGTCCAAGTGATCAGCAGTGTCTATAAATTGGCTAAAGTCTGAATCTGTGTTATTCTTCCTTTATATTTTCAATTAATATCATTCATTCTTGGATTTCTGATGCAATTTAAAACCTACATAATCTCCTAGCCAACCCAGGCTTTTTACTTTGACAGCAAAAGATTTCAGAGGATGATTTTCAGGTTGCATTTAGTATAAAGCCAAGACATAATCAGATGTAGAATTATAAGTCTTTTAAGTAATACTAGATGACAGAGTTTCTATTTAATTAATAAAGATGATGGACTGGGTATTAGATCTCATATACTTTATAAATTAGCAAATAGTAATAGTTGTGTTCAATTATATCTGAAATAAAATAGTCTTTTAATTTGACTGAAATGAGAAGGTGTTGAGGATAGCCCTGGGACTGATTATATTTGATGTTAATTCCTTTGTCCTGTGAGGGGTTGTGAACAAGGAATGAGTCAGTACTCAGGTGATTTCTAGTAAACTTTCCCAGCTTAATTTTTGATAAAAGGAGAGCTTATGAATAAGCAGATACAGGGAATGTGGATTGGAAACTTGGGAGAGATGAGATGGAGAAAATGAAGAGGGAGACGATGCAAAGGATGAGGAAAAAGAAGAAATACAGAGCAAACACATATGGACTGGAGAAAACGCAAGGTCTAAAGGGTCTCAGAGATGTGGAAGCTGGTAGTGTAGAAGTAGATCTACCCAATCTAGGTGCACAGCATATATTCATATTAATTGAGTTTTCTTTTTATTACTGGGGAATATTTGTATTGTAGGCTTACTGCAACACATTACTATTCATGCATACCATATTCTCATGTACAGTGGCTTACTTACATGTTCTGAGACATCAAATACTCTCCCATGCATGGCCACTTTGAATTGGTGTATATCCTGCTTTCAAAGCCAGCAAAATGAATTGGATACTCTTTCCTTAAAGATTTTTCTGAATTATCTGTGTTAGAAGCAACCAACAAACTTCCATCTGGGTAATGAAAACTTATGCATTGCCAAAATTATCTACAAAGTATTTCAGTGTTTTTTTAACAAGATTTTGACATGATGATGGACTTTTAAACCTTCCCGAGAGGAGAAGTAATCTTGTAATAATTTTCATGGATTAATCATTGTTATAATTAGAGATAATAAGGCAAATTTTTCTCTTTTTTCTCACTAAAAGGGACAGTAAATTGTAGACTTTTAAATCAATTACAGTCACTGCTAAGATAAGGAAGGTAAAGGAAACAAAAGGCTGTAATGGGAATATTCATTAATATTTACCACTTCAGCTCTAAAATCTATTAACATTCAAAATTTCCCTTTTACTTTTTCATAACATGTGCAGGGTTTTCCCAAGAGGTGGCAGAATCCTCTATATACTTAGTCTCCAATTTCTCTTGTAACACATAGTCAATCTCATATCAAGTTTCTTTTGTCTACAGACATTGATCTACTAATACAGTGTTGGGAGTTAACCATTTCTGTGGTATGAATCAAGGCATTTAAGCCCTTGCTCCTTTTTAAAATTTGGTATCTCTGTTCCAGTTACATGCTATGTTTCTAAAATAGGAAAAGCCTTGGGTAGTTTTTGAGGATATATATCAATATCTTCCCATGAAGCCTCTATCATTCCCCCCTACATTTCATCAGGGTAAGATTCTTGTCTTACAAGAATGTAAACCTGTGTAACCAAATTTTGGGCAAGACCTAATTCCTATACATATGTAGGCATGTCATGTATATAAAACCTCAAATTTGAGACTTAACTCTTGCTCACACACAATAAACTCAACACTATTGATTTTGTCATACCTGATAACTTTCTACTACCTATTAACTTGGTATAAACTATTTAATTTGGCCAGGCTGTATTACAAAATTTCTGGGAAATCAAGATTTCATAAGCTCATATTTTAATCAAACCTCCTATTTCAATGCCATTTACTTAAAAAACTAACTTTTTGTTGTTGTTGATTTTCTTTCTTTCTTTCTTTCTTTCTTTCTTTTTTTTTTTTTTGAGACAGTGTTTCTCTGTATAGCCCTGACTGTCCTGGAACTCACTCTGTAGACCAGGCTGTCCTTGAACTCAGAAATCTGCCTGCCTCTGCCTCCTGAGTGCTGGGATTAAAGGTGTGAGCCACCACACCCTGGTTATTTTCTTATACTTCAAACACTCTTGCACTTTCTCCTGTAGAAGAATTTCAACGCATCTAGGGATACAGTGGCATCAAGGAAATACAATCAATAATATTTATTTACACACATTTCCATAGACCTTGAGTTTTAATTCTATTTTGAAATTTTCACTGACCATACCTAGATCCACACTGGAACTTTGGATACTTGATAGAAGAATTTTCAACAGCAACTTTTGAATCCCTGTAGGCAAAAGAACATATATTGAATTAGCTTCTACTTTATATCATTGAGGTTTTTTTGCGGGGAGGGTTGAGTAAGATGTTTATCTATTGTCATATCTAGAGCAGCACTGCTTAACATAGCATATATCAATTCTTCATTATTTTATTGAGGTATTTTTGACTGCAAATACTTTCCTAGCAAACAAAGGGAAACAGCTTTCATTTTTCACTCCAGCTAGGTTCTCATTTCTTTTTCTGATGTCAGAAAAATGTGTTGTTTATCTCTCTTGGACCTAGGCTCTTTTGTCCCAATGGTAGTGCTTGTCTTATAATATAAACACACCTGGAATGTAGAATTTCATTCTGATTTATACCTAGGACAACCATTGCCCTAGCGATGCCTTGTTCACTTTTATGTTGCAAATGAACAAATTTCTTACAGTAAAAGCACCGGACATTTTGAGACCAGATACATATAAAACGTTCTACACAATTTGCAAAGGAGCATATTTCCTTCAACTGGATCTCTAAACTTGTAAACCTCAGAGTTCTCTAGGTATAGGATGATCTAGTGCAGTACCATGATATGTAATAGAACCAATATCAGTTGTATCCCTCTCCGTCCCACTGTAGGTTGTGCCTCAGCTTTTAATGGTATAAGTATTTGTTTAATAATAAGGTATTCACATTTTCAAATACCAAGACCCCTATTATAACATGATTTGTGTCTGACTGTCATATGAATTTTTATGGCTGTGATAAATATTAATTAAATATCAGTAAAGTTTTCTACAGAAATTTCATAATCTTATCAAATAAGATAGGAATTTTCCTTCCTCATGAAGATTTTCCCTAAAAACTTAAATCTACAAAACCATATTGTTGTTTCTATTTCAGCATGGTCTAATTGTATCTGAAGTTGGTTTTCAGAGTATTGCCCTTGAATTTGCACCTGCTCTCTGAGTATCATCATTCCACTTGGTTGGCTTCATGGATCAGTAATCCCAGATGGTACATAGCATTTGATATTTTAGTGAAAATTTCCCTAGCATGCCAGATGTGACGTTCATTTTTGGTTTAATCTATCAGACCATTTTTTCTACCTTCTCTATGTATCCCATTTTGGTTACATTGACTCTTTTCAGAATTCAAACTAAATAATAGTGTAAATCATTCAGATCTGTCAAAGCCATTCCACATCTCAAAGATTACATCATATCACTCTTAGCAAATCTGATGACGTTCAGAGATAGAATCAAGTTATATCTATATTTGAGATTCTATAAACAACTTATAAACAGCATTGAATCCTGGGCATGTAACAGTGCTGCTATTACACATTAATTTTTGATGTCTATCATTTTGCTATTGTTCTCTAATCTCTGATAATTATAAGGAAACATGCCTGGAAATAGTGAAAAGTTCCCAGTGTCCATGAGTCAGTCCATCCATATGGATGTCTTTATATTACCTTAGCCCATGTTGAATGAATAGTGATATTACTATCTCTCCAGTTCTGTGATACCCACATTTTCCCAAGAATTTCCATATTCTGATGTCCAGAGTTTGGATCTGAATAAGGCTCTTTTAATTTAAAATCTTCTGTACTTCAACATTGGCCATACAATCTATTCTCTAAACATCATAACTTTTTGCTTTTCCAATATTAAACCTGAAATGCATGCTAGGTCCAAATATTAAAGCATGGTTACCCTTTGTTCTTATTCCTTCTCATTTGAATATATTTTGAACATGGGTTATAAAGTTTTTTTTTTTCCAAAAGAGAGCTCCAGTGCAATTGGTAACTAGTTCCCTCCTTCCATATTTGTGAAATTGCAAGCTAGCATCGTCCCCCACCACTTTTCCCCTCAAAGCTTTTATTAGTATTGTGCATAGCAGAATCCCTCTTTGTTTGATTTTTTGTTTTGGTTTTAATTCATCCTTCATTCCTCTTGGAAATTCCTTGTGGGAATGCCAACTTGCCTCCTTTGAATATTTTATCTTCAATGGTGAAGCCATATGACCGTTTAACATAGTTTCTTCAAATTTCTGCATTATGATTTACTTGCAATTATTTCAATAGACAGTGAGCCTTGCATTTGAAGTGCATCTCCATGTTACTGAAACACTCAAGATTCACCAATGAGGCATTTAGCCTGATGCTATGTGAACAAAGATTGCCACGCTCACATTATCCTTCTATAAGGACACATAACTCTGAGATAAATCATCCTTCATTACATGAGTCATAACTCATCAAAGACTGCATGCAACTTATCTTACAGAAAGAAGGCACTTATTTTCATATCACATGGGAAAGGTGTAGTTATTGAGTTTAAGCTGTACAGATGGTTTATCTTCAGAATGATAATCCTCATATAGCCTGCCTTTAAAAGTAGCTAGTGCTTTCTCTCAAAACAGTTCTTGGTATACAAAAGAAATTTTATACACATTATTGAGGACCCACAAATGACCAGTGACTCCTAGAAAGTCAACTCTGGTGAATCACTGAGTATATTTGGTGTTTCTCAGACAATTATGGGTAAGACATGAATGATTTGAGCCTCAATGATTAAAAGTTAGATTGCTGTTATCTATGTATTACTCTGTACCATGGGTATAGACACACATGATTCAATATAGAGCTCTATCATTAAGTTGAATAGGAATGAACATTGTTAAAACTGTTTCAGTAATTCATATAAAGGCAACTCCAGCTTTTTAGAACAGCATTGTCTAAAGATACACCAGTTTAAAAAAAGAGAATATAGGAACAAAATATGAATATAGGCATTCAGAAACATTATTTCCCAACTGCTTATATGATGCGCATACTGTATCCATTGAAGATATCTAAATTAAGTAGATGGGGTCTTGTCAGAGAGAACATTGGCAAGAATATACATGAGTATGTTTTCATTTTTGGAACCTACATACATCACATATAGAGATGAAATTATTTAAGATATTTTCATTAAAACATATCACAATAAATTTCAGTTCTTGACCCTCACCAAAAAAAAAAAAAATCATTTTCCCTTGCCCATTGTGTTGCCTTTACCTCCTAGACAATCTTGGTTTTTATACTAACATCACACATTGTCTTAGTCAGGGTTTCTATTCTTGCACAAACATCATGACCAAGAAGCAAGTTGGGGAGGAAAGGGTTTATTCAGCTTACAATTCCATACTGCTGTTTATCACCGAGGATGTCAGGAGTGGAAAAAACAGGTCAGGAAGCAGGAGCTGATGCAGAGTCCATGGAAGGATGTTCTTTACTGGCTTGCTCAGCCTGCTCTCTTATAGAACCCAAGACTACCAGCCCAGAGATGGCACCACCCACAAGGGGCCTTTCCCCCTTGATCACTAATTGAGAAAATGCCTTACAGTTGTATCTCATGGAGGCATTTCCTCAACTGAAGTTCCTTTCTCTGTGATAACTCCAGCTGTGTCAGGTTGACACAAAACTAGCCAGTGCACATATATATATAACAATGTACTTGTATCTATGCTAAGTTTTCAATCCAAAAAGAGAAAAAAAATCATTAAATCTGTTGTTCTGCATTGTGGGGAAATGGGCTATGTACATACAGCGTGGTCTCTAGTCGAGCTGAGGTCTTGAACCCTGGTAGAACCCGATGGGTGGTAATTTTCACCTACATGGGATGGAAGGCATTGCCTCATGTCTCCTGGACCCCTGGCTCCTGTCGAAGTTACCACCCCCAACCCCCACAGTAGAGGCATGTGGCTAGCAGTCATGTAGACCATGTTCCAAGCTTCTGGCCTTCAGACTAGACTCCTCCCCATAGTTACCTAGTAACTTCGAGATAACAAGCCCACTATAAGAGGGGCTGCTTGGCCTCACCTTGCTCTCTCTCCTCGCTCTCTAAGCTAGCTCTCTCTCTCTCTAAGATTTTACCTCTCTCTCTAAGCCTTTACCTTTCTTACTCTCTAACTCTCTTTCTCTCTTTCCCTTCCCCCCTCTCTCTACATGGCCATGGCCAGTCTCTCTCCCTTTCCACCTTTTCTCTTTCCCCCTGCCTTTCTATAATAAAGCCCTAAAACCCTAGACTGTCTCTGTTCATCAAGGCCTGTTGTGCTTGGATGATGGGATAGGCTTTCTTCAAATGAGTTGTTTCTAACCTCCTGTCAGAAGGCTTCCTGGACTGAACTAAAGACTCTCACCTGCATGGGAACCACCCCTTTCCCTCTGCCCTTGTCCAGTATCTCTGGGGCCTAGTACCACCCCGGGGCCCCTATTCTTTTCTCAGCTCCTCTGCCATATCCAGTGTGGGATGCCAGAGACAGAAACTGGTACTGCAGGCTGCTCCTTGTCTACCCCCTGCCCCCCCACCTTGTCAGTGGAGTCATACAGCCAGATGCCCACCCGAGGCCACATGGAAACAGTCCTGCAGTCCTCTCATGTCCAGCCACCCAGGGCACCAGAACTTTGGGCAGACACAGCTCTCTTCCCTCCCTACTCTTCACTCACACCCACAGCTCTGCACTGCATTATATAAGTTAAAATATTAATTTTATGTTGCATTCACCTCATGGCCTAAAAATGATAATTATATAATTTGAATCAGAATGAAACAAAATATTGGGCAGATAAATGGAAGGTGGAGCAGAAAGTTGGGAAAGAGAAGAAGGAGAAAATGGAAGAGAGAGAGGGCAAAGAGGAAGAAGAGGAAAAGAAGAGCAGAAACATGTAGCCTGAAGAAACAGCAAATTCTAATGGGTCTCATAGATGTGGAAGATGGTAGTGTAGCAGTAGTTCTGCCCAGTCTAGGCACACAGCATGTATTCATATTAATTGAGTTGTGTTTTCATTGCAGGGGTAGTTTTGTGTTGGAGATTTAACACAACAAATTGGCACCCAATGTATTGATTTGAGATAAAAATTTTGAGATAAACTAGAGATAAAAATTCATTGCCCACCCCAATGCCTGAATGGGGCTTGTGCTGCACTATAAGGTGCAGCAGGATGTATTTGAAGATGGCTGTGTTTGAGGGGCCTACAGAGAATGGCAGAGAGGCCTCTACATTGGAGAGAGCCTTTCTGTGTTTGCTTCCCCCATCACCCTACCTCCTCCACCCCCAAACAGGAACACATACAGCATGTATCCTTTTACACTCAGCTCCTCCCTGTGAATAAAGAATCGGGAAAAAAAAAAGGTACAAGGGTTCTTGACCAGTTAACTCACTGATAAAAAAAGAGAAATATAAACTTTTGATACTTAAAGATCAGAATTTTCACCTGAAGTTTCAAACTATATAGGTAATATTAGTCAATGACTCCAAGTAGATAGAGCAATGATAATCTCCTGCTATGGACAGGTATTAACTAATCAAAGTCTTTTGCTCCAGGAAAAAGAATTGCAGATAGATATTATAATACATATTAATTAAATAAATGTCTTTGGCTCAAGGTAGAAAGCACAACAAATAGATAGTATAAAAGGAAGGCTGACCTAGGCACAGAGTTTAACAATTGAAAACTAGCTGCTTCATATAGGATAATATTAGTGGAAGTTTGAATAAATTGCTTTAAAAATGTTATAAAGATATATTGCTCTAATATGTCTTACAAGATACCCATATTTTGTCTGACATGGGCTCCATGGTAAATTGGTTTTAAATCCTAGTTTGACATGCTGCCTCATATAGCAGGTATGGATAGATCTGTGAATCAATTTAATAAAGTGTGCAGGAGACTCATAATCTGTAACATGGACTCCACTGGAATTTGTGGTTAATATCCTTGCATGACAAATTAGAAAGGCCTAAATAGGCTGAAATTTGTGTGGTTTTGAATATTTTGGATGTTTTATTGTTCCTCTAGGACAGAGAGCAAGCTACAAGTTTTTCTGGTTAACAGTTGAATGATATGCTGATTTGGGGAAAAGTATTTGTCATTCTTTTTTTTGGAAATGTTGATTAAGGCATTTATACCTTCCAGAGTTATATGGATCATAAATGATAGAGGGACACTCCCTAAGGAACTAAATTCTAGGAAATAAAACAAAAAGTTTATCTTGATGATACTGACTTTTTTTTTTTTTTGAGATTAATATATGATAGCATATACAGCCTTGGTGAATTTCATCATCAGATATGTTGAACTGATCTGCCTGAACTCCGGATGTTTTGGTTTTTCATCCATATCCAGTCACGACACAGACATCAGAGACAATCATTGGTGTGGACTTCTTAAGGCTAATGATTTCCTTCATTTCCCTACAATTCCGTCTCCCTTCAGAAATATCTCAACCCCCATATACAGCTTGAAGAAGTTATGAAATGTCTTATCCCAGTTCCCTAGATTTAGAACTGGGCATGGTTATTATTGGTTGTCTTTGATACTAAGATTTTGAAGTAGGGGCTTAGGCCCAGTACTTCAATTCCTGTTATTATAAACAGATCGGAGATGTTTAAGCCTGTGAGTTAAGCAGCCAAATAGGAAATTCATGGAAATGAATTTATTGTTAGGGTGTTTTCAGTTATTTTAACCCTACATAACCTGAGAGTAGGTAACAGAAAACAGTTCAGATTACTTCATGTAGATAGGTGGTTTTCAAAAATGTTAGAAGTACACAGAATGTGATAATTAAGGTTATTCATTCAGTTGTTCTTGAGACTAGTCTGCTAATTACAGTTTTCCCTGCTGTGAATTCAAAGAAAAAACAGAGTATGATTGAGTTACTCCAGATGTCACAAAACAGCTACTAGGCAAGAATTGCCTTATTTCAATTAAAGACATAATACTATCCAAAGAAAGAAACAATTACAGGTTAAGACAGCTTGCTTTTGCCGAGACAGATTAGGCTTGTCCTTAATATTCCCGCTTCTCTAAGTCTGTCAGATGACCCTGGCCAGTTGGCTGAAGGTGGATGCTCAAATATGTACTGTCCAATTGAACAGCAGTCTCTATAACTACGCTAAGTTTTGGAAACTGTTTTAGGCTTCCTATATATTTTCAGTTAATATCAGTAGTTCCTGGATTTTTGGGGAGTGGGGTGTTAAAAACCTACATAGTCTCCTAGCAAACCAAGGCTTTTTACTTTAAGAGGAACAATTTTGAGAGGATGGTTTTAAGATAGCATTCAATCTAAAGTCAAGAAATAGCCAGATGTAAAATAAATCTTTTAGGTAAGAATAGATGACAGAGTTTCTATTTAATTAACAAAGATGATAGAATGGGTGTTAGGTCTCATACACTTTATAAATTACAAAATAGTAATAATTGTGTTCAATTATATCTGAGATAAAATATTCTTTTAATTGGACAAAAATAGAGAAGAGTTGTGGATAGCCCTGGGACTGATTATATTTTATGTTAATTCCTTTCTCCTGTGAGGAGATGGGAACAAAGAATGAGTCAGCACTCAGGTGATTTCCTGTACACCTTCTCAGCTTAATTTGTAAAATAAAGAAAAGCTGATGACTGAACAGATAAAAGGAAGGTGGAGTGGAAAGTTAGAGGAGAGTGAAGAAGTAGAAAATAGAAGAGGGAAAGGACACAGAGGAGGAAGAAGAAGGAAAGTAGAGCAGAAGCATATAGCCTGGAGAAACTGCAGGTTCTAAAGGGTCTCACATTAGTGGAAGATAGTAGTGGAGTGACTGGTAGATCTGCCCAATCTAAGTGCACAGCATGTATTCATATTAATTTAGTTGTCTTTTCATTACTGGTGCATATTTGTGTTGGAGATTTACTACTACACATTGCTATACATGCATACCACATTTTCATGTACAGTTGCTTACTTATCTGTTCAGAGACATCAAGTAAGCTCCCATGCATGGCCATTTTGAATTGAGGTATGTCCTGTATTCAAAGCCAGCATAATGGATTGGATACTCTTTCCTTAAAGATTTTTCTAAAGTATGTGTGTTAGACGCAGCCAACAAACTTACATTCAGGTAATGAAACTTATCCTTTGACAAAATTATCTACAAAGTATTTCCAGTGGTTTTAGAACAAGGTTTTGACATAGTGAAGGACTTTACAACCTTCCTTATAGAATAAGTCATCCTTTAATACTTTTCAGGGATTAATCATTGTTATAATTAGGGACAATAAAGCAAACCTTTCTCTTTCCTGCTCACTAAAAGGGACAGTAAATTGTAGCCTTTTAAATCAATTACAATCATTGCTTAGATAAGAATGAAGGTAAAGGAAACAAAAGGCTCTAATGGGAATATTCATTAATATTGACCACTTCAGCTCTAAAATCTACTAACATTCAAAGTTTTCCCTTTTACTTTTCCATAATATATGCAGGGATTTCCCAAGAAGTGGCAGAATTCTCTATATACATTGTCTCCAGTTTCTCTTGTAATACATAATCAATCTCCTATCATATTTTCTTTGTCTACAGACAATGATCTACCGATACAAGATTAGGAGTTAACTGGGTCTGTGATAGGCAGTCTATATTGGTTGAATGAGGCTTGCTCTGACAACCCAGTCAAGAACTCTACAAGAAATGAATGAGCGAGTCACATTCCCAGAGTCAGGTGCCTGACACCCCAGAGCCCCCAACTCCGTAATTTTGTGACTATAAGTCACATAAACATGTCCCAAGCTTTTGGCATTCTTGCTAGACTCCACCCCCACAGTTACCTGCCTATAGCCAGGTATGTTCCTCCCAACAGTTACCTGGCATCAGCAAGATAGCCCAGACCACTATGAAAGAGACTACTTGTCCCCTCCTTGCTCTCTTTTAGCTTTCTCCCTTCTTACTCTCATCTCTAGCCCTCCTTCTTTCTCTGCCTTCCCCACCCTATCCATGTGACCATGGACAGTCTCTCTCTCTTTCAACCTTCTCTCTTTCTCCCTGCTTTTTTATAATAAAGCTGTAAAACCATTGACTGTCTCTGCTCATCAAGGTCTGCTTAAATGATGGGATAGGCTTTCCCCTAATGAGGCCTTCCTGTGCTCCAGCCATGGACCATACCAAAGACTCTCACCCGCATGGGAACCAGACAGCACTCCCTCTCCCCCTGCCTTCCCCTCCCTTTGTCCCCAGGACTGGTTGAGCTGCCCCAGGGCCCCCACTCTGTTCTCAGTTCTTCAGTGGTGTTCAGTGGTATATTGGATTCCAATGCTGGGAGCCTGGTGCCTAGGACTGCCCCTTGTCCACCACACCCTGATGTGGGGTCAGTGGCTTTATACAGCAAGGTACCCACGCAGGACCTCTTGGAAAGAATGAAGCAGTCTTCTGAGTCTGCCAGTCCAGAGCACCAAAATTCTGGCAGGACACGTGTTTTCTCTCACTCCCTTTATTTCTCCAGTGCCCACTGCCCCACAGTTCACCATCGCTGTGGTAGGATTCTTGGCATTTAAGCCATTGATCCTCCTTTAAATTTGGGATCTCTGCTCGTTATGTCCTATGTTTGTAAATTAGGCAAAGCCTTAGATTGTTTTTGAGGATATATATCAATATCTTCCCCTGAAGCCTCCATCCTTTCGCCCTACATTTCATCATGGTACTTTTCTGTTCTCACAGGAATATTAATCTGTGTTCCTAAATGTTGGGAAACATCTACCATCTACGCCCCACATATTTATGGGCATGTCATGGATATAAGACCTCTAATTTAACAATTGACTTCCCATCAAACACATTAAACATTTCTCTCTCTCTCTCTCTCTCTCTCTCTCTCTCTCTCTCTCTCTCTCCCTCTCTCTTTCTTTTTCTTTTTTTTTCCTGAAAACTTTCTACTACCCATAGACTTTGTATAAGCCTTTTAATTTGGCCAGTCTGTATTACCAAATTTCTGGGAAACCAAAGTTACATAAGCTCTTATATCAATCGAGCACATATTTCAAAGCCATTTACTTCGAAATGTTATTTGGCCTTTGATCAAGAAAAGCTAATATTAACATATTTTCTTGTACTTCCAAACACTCTTGTTCTTTCATCTGAGGCAGATTTTCTTCACAGCTAGGGATACAGTGATATTGGGTAAATACCACTGATACCATTAAATTTTATTACACACATTTTCACAGACCATGGTTTTTATTTCTACTTTGAAAGCTTCATGGACCATACCTGGATCCATACATAAACTTTCAATACTTGATTGAATAATTTTCAACAGCAACTCTTTCGTCCCTGTAAGGAAAAGACAATACATTGAATTAGCTTCTATTTTTATATCATTGAGGTTTGTGGGAATTGAGTAAGATGTTGATCTGTTACCATGTCTAGACCAGCACTGCTTAGCATAGCATATATTAGATCTCAATATTTTATTGAGGTATTTTTGACTGCAAATTCTTTCCTAGCTAACAAAGGGAAACAACTTGCATTTTTCACTGTGAGGCCTCCAGCTAGGTCCCCAATTCATTTTCTGATGTCAGGAAAATATGTTTTTTATCTATCTTAGACCTATGTTCTTTGTCCCAATGGTAGTGCTTGTCTCATAAAATAAACACACCTGGAATGTAGACTTTCACTCTGATTTATACCTAGGACAACCATTGCCTTAGAAATGCCTTGTTCACAATTATGTTGTAAATGAACAAATTTCCCAAAATAAATGTACTGGAAATTTTGAGATCAGATACCTATAGCAGCTTGTACATAATATATTGGCAAAGAAACATATTTCCTACAACTGTACCTCTAAACAGGTAAAGATCAGAGTCCTCTAGGTGTATGATTACCTAGTTTAATACCATGATACATATTAGAAGAAATATCAGTTGTATCCCTCTCCATTCCACCATAGGTTGTGCCTCAGTCTTTAATTTTATAAGTTCTTGTTCATTCACAAGTTATTCACATTTTCAATCACATAGATGCCTCATCATAATATGCCTTGCATCTGGATATTATATGACTTTGTTCATGGCTGTGACCAATATCAATTAAATATCACTGAAGGTCTTTACAGAGATTGTACAATCTTTGCATTCTTGATAGGAACTTTCCTTGCTTGTCTAACTTTTACCCAGGAACTTAAAGCTGCAAAGCCGTGTTGTTATTTCTATTTCAGTATTGTCTAATTGTGTCTGAATTTGGATTACAGTGTATTGCCCTTGAATTGCCACTTACTCTCTGAGTATCATCATTGCACATTATTGGCCTCATGGATCCGTGATCTCAGCTGGTACATAGCACTTGATATTTTAGTGCAAATTTCCTGAGCATGCCAGATACCACGTTTATTTTTGGGTGAACCTAGCAGACTATTTATTCTACCCTCTCCTCTATGTAAACTATCTTGATTGCATTAACCCTTTTCAAAACTCAACCTAAATAACAGTGTAAGTCATTCATATGTGAAAGACTTCTACA
The DNA here is from genome assembly GCF_978045245.1 of Mus caroli. Taxonomy (NCBI): domain Eukaryota; kingdom Metazoa; phylum Chordata; class Mammalia; order Rodentia; family Muridae; genus Mus; species Mus caroli. Next base: position 42,880,643 of record NW_028227261.1, on the reverse strand, counting down.
CCTTGCATAGATCACATCATACCACAGGTCTCAGCAAATATGATGAAGTTCAGACACAGAAACAAATTATGTCTATATTTGGTATTCTCTAAACATCTAATAACAGTATGGCAACTTGGTCACTAAACAGATCTGCTTTACACAATACTTTTTTGATGCCTATACTTTTTCTATTGTTCTCCAAACTCTGATAATTATAAAGAAGCATGCCTGAATATAGTTAAGTGTTACCATTGTTCTTGAGTCAGTCCATCTATGCAGATATCTTTATATTACCTTAGCCCATGTTGAACACATAGTCATATACTGTCTCTCCATTTCTGTGGTACCCACATTTTCCTAAGAATTTCCATGTCGGGTTGTGTCCTGATTCTGGTTCTGAGTAACTCCTTTTTAATTTAAAATCTTCTGAACTTCAACATTTGAGAAACAATCTATTCCCTAAACATCATTGCTTTTTTGCCTTTCAAATACTGAACCTAAACTATATGCTAGATCCAAATATTAGAGAACTGTTATCCTGTGTTCTCATTCCCTCTTATTGGAATATATTTTAAATGTAGATTATAATGTTTTATTCCAAAAGAGTGCTCCTTTGCAATTGTTAACTAGTTCCCTCCTTCCATATTTTTGAAATTATAAGCTAACATCTTTCCCCACCCCTTTTTCATTCAAAGCCTTAATTAGTAGTGTGCATAGCAGAATCCTTGTTTTTTTGTTTTTTGTTTTGATTTTAATTCATCCTTGATCCTTGTGGGAAAATTACTTGTGGAATGGCAACAAGCCTCCTTTAAATGTTCTATCCACAACAGTGAAGGCATATGACTCCATAGTTTCTCCTAATATGAGCATTATGATTTACTTGCAATTATTTCAATAGACAGTGAGCAATGCACTTAAAGTCCATCTCCATATTACTGAAAGAGTTAAGATTTACAAATGAGGCTTTTTGCCTTATGCTATGTGAAGAAAGATTGCCACATTCACAACAGCCTTCAATAAGGACATGCAACTCTGAGATAAATCATCCTTCATTATATAATTCATAACTCATCACAGACTGCATGCAACTTAAGTTACATAAAGAAAGCACTTTTTTTCATATCACATGGGAAAAGGTGTAGTTAATGAGTTTAAGCTGTACAGATAGCTTATCTTCAGATTGATCATTCTCATACAGCCTACTGTTAAAAGTAGCTAATGTTTTCTTGCCAAATAGATCTTGGTAGAGAAAAGAAATTTATCCACATTATTGAGGACCCACAAATATCCTATGACTCCAAGGAAGTCAACTTTTGTTAACCAGTGAGTTTATTTGTTATTTCTCAAAAATTATGGGTAAGAGGTTAATGAATTGAGCCTCGATGATTAAAAGTTAGATAGATATATATCTATATATTACTCTGCACCATGTGTATGGGCACCCATGATTCAATATAGAGCTCTATCTTTAACTTGAATGGGAATCAACATTGTTAAATTTGTTTCAGTAATTCATATAAAGGCAAATCCAGCTTTTTAAAACAGCATTGTCTAAAGCGCCACCAGAAAAAAATTGACTTTAGGGAGAAAATATGGATAAATGCATTCATAAACATTCATTGCCACCTGATTATATGATGGTCATACTGCATCCATTGTAGACATGTATTTTTGAAGACATTTTGGCAAGAATGTACGTGAGCTTGTGGGTTGTATTTTTGTGGCCTACATACATCACATATAGAGATGAATTTATTTAAGATATTTTCATGAAGGCATATCACAATAAATTGCAGTTGTTGATCCTCAACAAAAGAATTATTTTTCTCTGTCTATTGGGTTGCTTTTACCTCCCAGACAATCTTGGTTTTTGTATTAACATAAAACATACATAACAATGTACTTGTATCTATGTTAAATTTTCAATCCAATAAGAGAAAAATCAAGATATCTGTTGTTCTGCATTATATTAGTTAAAATATTAACTTTATTTTGCATTCATATCATGATCTAAACATGATAACTTTATAATTTGGAGCTGAATTAAACATTATATTGGGCAGATATTGGGAAGACAGACTAGAAATTTGGGAAAGAGAAGACAGAGAAAATTGAAGAGGGAGAGGACACAGAGGAACAGTAAAAAGAAAAGAGCAGAAACACATGGCCTGGAGAAACTATATGTTCTAAAAGGTCTCATAGATGTGGATGATGGCAGTGTAGCGCAGATCTGCCCAATCTAGGCACACAGCATGTACTCATATTAATTGAGGTGTGTTTTCATTGCCAGAGCATTTTTGGGTTGGTGATTTAACAGAACAAATTGGAACCCAAACTATGGATATTAACTCAACTAACCTGAGATAAAATTTCACTGCTCGAAAATGACTGAATTTGGCTTGGGCAGCAATATGGGCTACAGCATGGTGGATTTGAAGGTGGCTGGGTATGTGGAGCCTACAGAGAATTACAGAGAGGCATCTACACTGGATGAGAGATTTTCTGTGTTCTCTTCCCCTTATCCTTCACTCCCTACACTGCCTCCCCCATCCCAAAATAAGGATACATATAATGTGGGTCTCTTTATACTCAGTTCCTCCATGTGAATAAAGTATCAGGAAATAAATTTAAAAGGTCTCTGGACCACGTAACTCATTGATATGAAGAGAGAAATAAAACATTTTGACACTTAAAGATTGGAATTTTCACTTGCAGTTCTGAAATAGATAGGGAATATTAGTCACTGACTACATGTAGAATGAGCAGTGATAATTGCCTGCTATGTACAATTATTAATTAATTGAAGTCTGTGGCTCCAGGTAGAGAGCATAACAGAGTGATATTATAATAAGTACTAATTAAATAAATGTCTGTGGTTCAAGTTAGAGAGCACAAAAAAATAGATCATATAACAGGATGTCTGCTCTAGGTAGAGAGTTTAACACTTAAAATGTAGCTGCTTCATATAGGCATATATTAGTGAAAGCTTGATTAAATTGCTTTAAAAATGGTATAATGATATATTGCTCTAATAAGTCTTATAGGATACTCATATTTTGTCTAACATGGGCTCCATGGGAATTTGGGGTTTAAATCCTGGTTTAGCAAGCTGCCACTTATAAGCAGGTGTAGATAAATGTATGAGTCAATTTAATAAAGTCTGCAGGAAACTCATATTCTCTAATGTGGACTCCATAGGAATTTGGGGTTAATATCTTGACATGACAAATTAGACAGGCCTAAGTAGGAAAAATAAGTGTGATTTTGTGTATTGTGGTTATTTATTTTTCCTCTGGGATAGAGGGCAAGCTACAGGTTTTACTGGTTACAGGCTGAAGGATATGCTGATTTTTGGAAAAGGTGATTAAGATATTTACACCTTCCAGAGTTATATGGATCATATATAATACAGCAGGACTCCCTGAAGAAATAGATTCTAGAGAATAGAACAAAAAAGTTTTCTTGATGACCTTAAAATTGTTTGAGATTTATATATTACAGAATATACAGCCTTGGTGAATTTCATCATCAGACATGCTAAACTTACCTGCCTGAACTCCGGATGTTTTGGTTTTTCATCCAGATCTAGTCCTGACACAGATATCATAGACAATCGTTGGTGTGACCTTCTTAAGGCCAACAAATTCCCCCATTTCCCTAACCTTTCCCCTCCCTTCAGAAATATCTCAACACCCATATTCAGCTTGAAGAAGATATGAAGAATCTTCATTCCAATTCCCTAGTCTTTAGTACTTGGGGTGGTTATTATTGTTTTTTTGGGTTTTTTTCTTGTTGTTGTTTTGTTTTGATTTTCAGAAACTTTTGAAGTACAGTGCTTAGACCCAGTCCTTCTATTTCTGTTATTATAAACAGATCTGATATGTTTAATCCTGTGAGTTAAGGGCCAAATTGGAATTTTATGGTGCTGAGTTTACAGTTAGGGTTTTTTAAGTTATTTCAATCAGAAATGTCTGGGAATAAGTAGCAGAGAATAGTCCAGATTACTTCATGTAGATAGTTGGTTTTTAAAAATGTCATAAGCCCATAGAATGTGACATTAAATGTTATTAATTCAATTGTTGTTTAGACTACACTGTTCCCGACAGTTTTCCCTGTCATGGATTCAAAGAAAAAACAGAGCATATTTGAGTTATGCTAGTTGGGGCGAAATATCCACTAGGAAAAAATTGCCTCATTTCATCTACAGATATAATACTGTCCAAAGAAAGACACAATTACAGTTTAAAGGTAATAGTTGTTGTTAGTACCAGAACACTCCAAGTCCCATCCTAACTATGTGATCCTTGACCTACATTGCCAAACCAACGACCCTCAATCCCACAACCCACTTTGCTCAGTTCCCACCCTCACTGGTGTGAAGTCATTTTCTGTATAAATTAGGGGATCACCCCCAACTGTCTCTCTCTTTTTTCTCTGTCTTCTCTCCCCATCTTTCTCTCTTTTTCCTCTTCTCTGCCCTTCTACCAGCTTTGTCTCTCCTCTACTTCTGCAAAATAAACCTCTCCCACGTGAAACCACCTTGACCTGGTCTGCTGTTTGGTTTATCCGCCACATGGATATATATATCGATCTAATATCTATATCTATATATTGATATTAATTAATTCATAAAAGTGGTGCTGTGACTCAGATTGGATTAAGCAGAAAAAAAACAACAGCCACCAGTGCCCAGTGTGCCCGACAGGGCACTCCAATGGACACAGCAGTGGGGGCACAGAATACAGTATTCAAGGTAAGAATCTCACTGCCTTGCAGCTGCACCAACCAACTCTGGGGAGCGGCTGCACCTATCTTTCCCTCCTCCTTCTGAGCCTGAACTCATGGCCACCCCACCTCCCTAGGTGTTTTTAAATCCCAGTCAAAAGGGGAATAAACTACTGCTAAGCCTTTGCACCTAAGCTTGCTCTCATGCAGAAGCAGTTGCCTGAGAAATGGCTTGGCACTCACACAAAGACCAGTGGGGGAGGGGCGCCACTGCCAGCCATTTTCACCAGGTGACCTGCTGCCACAGAGGGATACATGAACTTTAAAACTGAGCTGTGCCATTCCCACCCGACTTACAGGCTGGGCTTCCATGCTCCCATTTTATGGGTTCACTAAAAATTTCCATGCAGACACAGGTATACTATCGATAGGGCTTGTCAGCAGGGAGGGGCCTCCACTTCCAGGAACAGAGCCTGGCCAGTTCTGCCTGAGAACTAGGGGGCTGGCGTTTTTACAGCAATACCTCCAGCTGACATAGAAGCCAAGACATTGCCCATCTAAATCTTGTTCTTCTGAAAGTCGCTCTCTCCTCACAGGCCCTAGTGGCCAGCTGAAATCCCTGGTCAGGGTAGAGCACTCTCCACAGTAAGTCCAGGACTTACTGGGTAGCCACTAGAGGTCCTCTTGATGACTTGGGCACTCTAGCCTGGCTGATTTCCTTTTTGGTTTCTGGGTTGTTCTAGGGACGCCGGTAGGAACACCAGTAACCTCCAGAATATGGGCAACAGTATGTCTTCAAACGTATCCCCGGATTCACCACTGGGTTGTCTCCTGGAAAATCTTAAGTCTTTGTAGCTGACACCTCCTTTGAAGGCATCAAGATTGATATTCCTTTGCAATAAGGTCTGGACTCAGTACTCACTAGACAATGGCTATTTAATGTTCCAAATGGCCATTTAATGGCACCCTAGATCCAGCTGTTTTAAAGGATCTTAAAACATACTGCCAGTGAACCTGTAAATGGGAAGAGGTTATCTATGTAAAATCTTTCATTCATCTTCTTTCCAATCCTACTATGTGCTCTTCCTGTTCTCCAACTCAACTCCTGTTAGCCATGAATCCTGCACAACTCCCACTAGATGATACTGTGATATTGAACCCATCATATGAACCACCTCCTTTTCGCAGTAGGCCTGCTTCTGTGCCGCTAAAAACCCAAACTACTACCTCAGTTTTCCCTCACCGAGACTCCCCAGAGCCTGCCATCCCCAGCTCTCCTCCTTCTGCTTCACCCACAGGTCCGTCCAAACGATCCACCCGGGCACCTACCTTCATACCACCTATCACTTGCTCTAAGGCCACAACCAAAACCCCAAGCTCTCCACCACTAGAGGAATCTGACCCAGCAACTGTCCTTCCCTTAAGGGAAATTTCGGGGGTAGATGGTCTGGTCAGAGTACATGTTCCCTTCTCACTGAGTGAACTTTCTCAGATAGAGAAGAGATCGGGCTCCTATATTTCTAATTCTTCTGCCTTTATCAAAGAATTTCAGTGTATCACTCAGTCGTACAGTCTGACTTTTCATGATATACACATGACACCAACAATTTGCTTCCCAAGAAACGTGGTGAGTTTGGGAACAAGCAAAAGCCCATGCAGACAAGATTCATCAAACAGATAGAGCATATCCAATCAGAGCAGAGACAGTACCTGACCTGGATCCTCAATGGAATTATAATTTCACAGGTGGCATTCTAGCCAGGGACAGGTTTGTTACATGTCTTTTGGCGGGTCTGAGAAAAGCAGCTTTAAAGCCAGTAAATTTTGAAAAACTTCAAGAGGTTGTCCAAGATAAACAGGAGAATCAATCTCAGTTTTTAGAACGCCTTAAAGGGGCTTTATTACAGGATACCAACCTGGACCCTGAAAACCCAGAGTGTAAACTCTTAATGACTTACTTCTTTTCCCAGAGATACCCCGACATAAGAACTAAACTTAAAAAGTTGGAGAGGGGACCCCTCTCCCTGACTCCACAGGCAGAAGTCTTGGCGCTGGCCTTCAAGGTGTACCATGGGAGAGATGAGAGGGTTCAAAAGCAGAAGTACAATACTCTGGCAAAGGCTGTCTGACAAGCCCCTGCTGCTACCCCGAGCTCATGATCTTCTAAGACCCAGAGACCACTTGGCACATGTTACAGGGGCGGTCAACAAGATCATTGGGCCAAAGCCTGCCCTAATCCCCACAAACTGAGGGGGGCATGCCCTAGGTGCCATCAAGAGGGACATTGGGCTGTTGATTGCCCCCATGTTATGCAAAACAGGGGGACATCACTCCCAGATAACCCTCCAAATGATCTCCTAGGCTTGGCCATGGACGACTGAGGAGGCCCAGGCTCCTCTGACCTGACCACTCCCATCACGAACAGACATCATGGTCTGTGGGCAGCACATCTCTTTCCTCTTGGACACTGGAGATACTTACTCGGTCCTAACAGAGTCTTGGGGGCCCACATCTCCTTCTCATTTTCCTATTGTCAGGGTAGGAGGACAACCTTACTTTCCATTCCAGACCCCACCACTCAGGTGCATTTTTAGGGGTGTATCTATCATCCATTCCTTTCTTAGTAGTGCCCACATGTCCTGTCCCCTTATTGAGAAGAGACCTTCTTTCTAGGCTGGGAGCCTCTATTTCTTTTGCTCACCACATTCGCCTGAACTCAAGCTCACCAGCAGTTCCTCTGCTCCTCCTTTTAGCCAGGCAACCTACTAACAATACCATGTCATTCCCTTTACCAACCTCACAGGTAGATCCCCAAGTATGGGACATCCAGAGCCCCTCTGTTGCTAAACACCATTCACGTGTTGTCATCCAATAGTTGGACCCTACCAGGTATATTACCCAGGCTCAATACCCTCTATTTCTTCAGAGCCTCAATGGACTCAAGCCAATCATCTCTGACCTCTTGAGAAAGAAACTCCTTTACCCTACCTCTTCTCCCTTTAACACCCCTATACTGGCAGTCAAGAGAACCAGTGGTGCCTATTGCTTAGTCCAGGATCTCAGACATATTAACTCTGAAGTGGTGCCTCTGTACGTGGTTGTGGCTAACCCTTACACACTTCATTCTACAATTCCCTCAGGTACTTCCAATTTCTCACATCTAGATCATAAGGATGTGTTCTTCTCTATTCCTCTAGATGCCCAGTTACAAAACATATTTGCCATTACCTGGACAGAACCTGATACCCATTTTTCTACCCAACTGACCTAGACTGTTCTACCTCAGGGATTCTGGGATAGCCCACACCTATTTGGGCAAGCCTTGGCTTCTGACCTACTATCTCTGTCTCTCCCTAAATCTAAGATCATACTTTATGTAGATGATGCCCTTCTCTGTAGTCCTTTTTTAGAAATCAGCCAGACTGACACCTCAGCTCTTCTGAATTTCCTCTCTAATCGTGCCTACAGGGTCTCACCTCTAAAGTCCAACTTTCCAGTCCTCAGGTTACTTATTTGGGACTAGCAATCACCCCAATCCATAAGGCTATTACATTAGACAGAAAGAATCTGATTCAGTCTCTAACTGTCATTATTAAATTCTGTCATTCCTAGGAATAGCCAGCTTTTTACGTTTGTGAGCCCCTTCTTTTTCCCATTTTCTTGCCCCCTATATGAAGTAGCATCAGGCCCCACCCATGAACCTCTTTTAAATCCTGTTACCAAGCCCTTTCAAAGGCTCCCACAGGCCCTCCTTAGAGACCCGGCCTTATATCTTTCTGACCTGACTTGTCCTTTTTCCCTCTATGTAACAGAAAAGGAGGGATTTGCCCTTGGAGCCTTGGGCCCCGAAATAGGACCTTCTTTTGCACCTGTGGCATACCTGTCACAAAAACTAGACCTAATCATTCAGGGATGGGCACCCTGTATTCACATTCTAGCAGCCACTGAACTCCTTATAAGAGAATCAAAGAAACTAAGCTTTGGATCACCTATAACTGTATTCTCTTCTCATAACCTGTCACAGCTGCTAATGTATATGGATTACAGACTCTACCTCCCTCTAGAGTTCTCTCTTTTCAGGTATCTCTAATAGAAGACCCCACACTCACTTTCAAATCATGTCCACCTGTCAATATTTCTAACCTTCTTCCTTAACCAAATACTAATCACTCCCTATCCTAGTCCTGCACTGAAACTCTGGAAGAACTATTACTTCATCCTTCACACATACAGGAAGGCACACTGTCCCAAGCCACATACACTTGGTATACAGATAGCAGCTCCTTCCTACATGAAGGAGCCAGAAGGGCTGGCTATGCCATAGTATCATACACCGAAGTAGTGGAGGCACAGGTCCTTCCTGCTCATACCACTAACCAACAAGCCAAACTAATAGCCCTCACCCACACTTTTCAACTGGCACAGGGATAGTCCCTAAACATCGACACAGATTCCAAGTATGCTTTTCACATCCTCCTGTCCCATGCTGCTATCTGGAAGGAACACGGACTATTTGCCACAAACGGAGGATCAGTAACTAACACAAGCCAAATCATGGCTATGCTAGAGGCCTCCCACCTCCCTGCAGCTATTGGGATCATCCATTGCAGGTCCCACCAGACAGATGATTCTATTGTCTCTAAGGGAAACAATCAAGCTGATGAGGCATCTAGAGCTGCAGCCCTCAGGGGCCTAGACTCGCCTTATCCTCTCCAGGACATTCTTATACTACAGTCTACATCTCCACTCTCACCCTTTGACATCCTCCAAACTCTGTCATACCTTCACCAACTCTTTCATCCTAATAGCCAAGTATTATCTTCCTTTGTTAAAACTCACCTACAGTCCACTCCTGAAGACCTACATTTCCTTAAATCTATCACTGCTTCTTGTAAAATCTGTCAGACATTTAACTCCAACTCAAGGTATCACAGCCTTCCTTTTCCCACTCATCAGGCTAGAGGTTCCCTTCCTGGAACTGAATGGCAACTTGATTTCACCCACATGCCCACCATCAGATGTATCAAATACCTCCTGGTGTTGGTGGACACCTTCTCACGGTGGGTAGAAGCATTTCCCATAACTAATAAAAGGGCTCAGTCTCTGATCTTCTCCTCCGAGAGATCATCCCTCGATTTGGTGTCCCGGTCCCTCTCCAATCAGACAACAGACCTGAATTTACCTCCCAAGTTTCTCAGATCCTATATAAGACCCTAGACATCCCCTGGCACTTTCACATTCCTTATACCCTCAATCTTCAGGCAAGGTAGAAAGAACTGCTCCTTTAAAACTACTCTTGTTAAACTGTCGCAGAAACTTCATCTTGACTGGGTGAAGCTACTGCCCCTGGCTCTTTTCAGATTGCAAGCTCTCCCCAAGTGACCTCTCCTCATCTAACCTTTTGAACTCATGTATGTACGTCCAGTCCTAACTCTTGGCTTCTCGCCCAAGCACTCTCCCCTTCCAGATCATTTGCTTACCCCATTACTTTCTCATCTCCATTCTGTCCTATGGTACTTTGCTGACCATCACCTACCTCAACCACACTGTGTTTCCTGCCCACTTCCTGTTAACATTGGAGACCAAGTCATTTTATCTCCTCCAGGTCATCAGCCTTCACCCCTTTCTCCTAAATGGCAGGGTCCTTTTAAGGTAATCCTCATAACTCCAACAGCTGCTAAGCTTGAGGCACTCTCTCATTGGGTCCACCTGTCTCACCTGAAACCCTTCATTCCTCCACCTCTTCATACACATCGACCCTAACAGGACCGTGCTGTTAGCTCCAGAAGACATCAAGACTACCTGCCTTGCCTCCCATCCCAGAAAATGAGGCTTCACCTAGGCAGCCAAACCTGATCTCACAGGACGAGACACTGGATTAGTTGTGGCCTTTTCATCTTTCCCTTGCTGTTCATTTCCATCAAGGATAGTCCTTACATCTGGAGATTCAAAGTTCAAGAAACACCCACAGATAACAAGCAAACTGGTCCATAGCCAGATGCCAGGAACTGATCCCGATTACCATCATTCCTATATCTGTTACTCCATCTGCGTATTATGACCTCTATACCTGTTTTCTCTTTGACCAGACAAAAGATTATTGCAGAAAATTGCCAGACGAGTATGGGGGCTGCCCATACTGGTCTTCTGAGATACACATGCTAAGGACACAGATTAATCATTTCTTCTATCGATTCCACAAGACACTCTTCTTCTACATTCGAGGCCCATGGGATCTCAGGTTGGAAATAGGAGTTGCTGGTAAGCTTTACCACAAAACTCAGCCCAGTTCCCTGTAAGTACCATCCACATCCAGAGAAAATATGTCTTACTAATCTTGTCGCTACATTCCTTCAACAACAGGTACAAAGATTTTTAACCAAATTATTAATCAGCTCCTGTTAAAGGATTACCAGCCACTGCCCACAAAGGAATCGCTGTCCATAGAGGAACCTGATTCAGATGATTACCAAACGGATTCCAATGGTGAAAGACAGATACACCCTGAAATTGACAACTCCCCTAAACAACAGGAAGTAGTTTAAGAGACAAAACACCTTTATTTCCTCTTCACCATTGGTTTCCCCTCTCTTTTTCTGCCCTTATTTTATAATAACAAGAAGGGAGGAATGTTAATACCAGGACACTCCAAGCCCTGGCCTAACTATGTGACACTTGAACTGTGTTGACAGGCCAACGACCCTCAATCCCACAACCCACTTGGCTCAGGTCCCACCCTCACTGGTGTAACATCATTTTCTGAATAAATTAGGGGATCACCCCTCCTCTCTTTCTCTCTTTCTTCTCCCCCCTCTTTCTGTCTTTTTCCTCTTCTCCACCCTTCTACCTGCTTTGCCTCCCCTCTACCTCTGCACAATAAACCTCTCCCATGTGACACCACCTTGGCCTGGTCTGCTGTTTGGTTTATCCGATATATATAATTTGATATTAATTAATTCATAGAAGTTGTATTCAATTGTATCTGAGATAAAACACTCTTTTAATTGGACAGAAAGGGGAAAGTGCTTTGGATAGCCAGGGGACTGGTTATATTTGATGTTTATTACTTTCTCCTATGAGGGGTTGAGAACAAGAAATTTATCAGCACTCAGGTGATTTCTAGTAAACCTTCCAAGCTTAAGTTGTAAAATAAAGGAGAGCTGATGACTGAGCAGATAAAGCAAGATGGTTGGAAAGTTGTAGGAGAGAAGAAGAAAAAAGTGGAAGAGGGAGAAGATGCAGATACAGAGGAACAAGAAGAAAAGCAGAGCAGAAGCACATGGACTGGAGAAACCTCAAGTTCTAAATGGTCTCATAGATGTGAAAGATGGTAGTGTAGTGGTATGGTAGATCTGCATAATCTAGGTGCACACAATGTACTCATATTAAATGAGTTGTAATTTTATTATTGGGATATATTGGTGTCGGAGATTTACTGCAACACATTACTATGCATGATACCACACTCTAATGTACAGTTGGTTAATTATCTGTTCACATCAAATACTCTCCCATGCATGGTCACTTTGAATTGAAGTATATCCTTCATTCAGAGCCAGCATAATGGATTAGATATTCTTTCATTAAAGATTTTCTGAAGTATCTGTGTTAGAAGCAGCCAACAAATTTCCATCCAGGTAATGAAGACTTAAAAATTTAAGAAATTATCTGCAAAGTATTTCCAGTGGTTTTTGAACAAGATTTTGACATAGTGAAGAACTTTTCTTCCTACCTTTTAGAAGAAGTCATTCTTTAATATTTTTCATGGATTAATCTTTTTTTATAATTATGGAAAAAAAGAAAACTTTTCGTATTCATGCTCACTAAAAGAGACATTAACTCAGAGACCAGTCTGTGCTGGACAGTGTGTGGGCTGCAGAACCCAATATAGCTTCTTCCATAGGGTCCCTTTGGGCCTTCATCTTCAGTCAGCAGGCATAGCTGAGATCCAGACCTCTGTGCACCTTCTGTGCAAGAGGGGAGTTTGTCTGAAGAGAGTGCTTTGATGATTGGGACTCAGGATAGAGGTGGACTCCCAGGAGTGCTGACAGGGGCTAATAGTATCACAGGAGGAACAAGCTCCAGCCAGAGACAGCTATAACAAATAACACCAGAGATTACCAGATAGCGAAAGGCAAACATAAGAATCTTACTAACAGAAACCAAGACCACTCAGCATCATCAGAACCCAGCACTCCAACCACAGGGAGTCCATGATACCCCAACAGATCCAAAAAGCAAGATTCAAATTTAAAATCATATCTCATGATGCTGATGGAGGATTTCCTTTCTCTTTTCTTTTCTTTTCTTTTCTTTTCTTTTCTTTTCTTTTCTTTTCTTTTCTTTTTTCTCTTCTCTTCTCTCCTCTCCTCTCCTCTCCTCTCCTTTCCTTTTCTTTTCCTTTTTTTCCTTTTCTTTTTATTATTGTTTGTTTATTTGTTTTTCAAAACAGAGTTTCTATGTGTAGCCCTGGCTGTCCTGGAACTCACTCTGTAAACTAAACTGGCTGGCCTCAAACTCAGAAATCCATCTGCCTCTTCCTCCCAAGTGGTGGGATTAAAGGCATGTGCCACCACTGCCCAGCCCTGGTAGAGGATTTTAAGAAGGACATTAATAAATCACTTAAAGAAATACAGGAGAAAACTGCTAAATATGTAGAAGACCTTGAAGCAGAAGCACAAAAATCGTTAAAAAATACTACAGGAAAACACTGCTAAGCAGGAAGAAGTCCTTAAATAAGAAATACAAAAAATACCTTAAAGAAATACAGGAAAACACAACCAAACATGTGATGGAATTGAAGAAACGATCCAAGATCTAAAAATGGATGTAGAAACAATAAAGAAAACCCAAAGGGAGACAACTCTGGAAATATAAATTCTAGGAAAGAAATCTGGAACCATAGATGCGAGCATCAAAAACAGAATAAAAGAGATGGATGAAAGAAACTCAGGTGTAGACAATTCCATAGAGAACACCGGCGAAACAATCAAAGAAAATGCAAAATGATCCTAAATTAACACATACAGGAAATCCAGGACATAATGAGAAGAGCAAACCTACGGTTAATAGGAGTAGATGAGAATTAAGATTTTCAACTTAAAGGGCCAGCAAATATCTTCAACAAAATTATAGAAGAAAACTTCCCAACCAAAAGAAAGAGATGCCCATGAACATACAAGAAGACTACAGATTCTCCAAGTAGACTGAACCAGAAAAGAAATTCCTCCCAGCACATAATAATCAGAACAACAAATGCACTAAATAAAGATAGAATATTAAAAGCATTAAGGGAAAAAGATCAAGTAACATAGAAACACAGACCTATTACAATTACACTAGACTTCTCACCAGAGACTTTGAAAGCCAGAACATCCTGGACAAATGGTATACATAACCTAAGAGTACACGAATGCCAGGCCAGGGTACTATACCCAGAAAAGCTATTAATTACCATAGATGGAGAAACCAAATTATTCCATGACAAAACCAAATTCACAGAGTGTATTTCCACAAATACAGCCCTTCAAAGGATAATAAAGTGAAAACACCAGCACAAGGATAGAAATTATGCCCTAGAAAAAACAAGAAAGTGATCCATCAACAAACCTAAAAGAATACAGCCTCAAGATCCAATGTTAACAACAAAAATAACAGGAAGCAACAATTACTTTTCCTGGATATCTCTTAATATCAATAGACTCAATTTCCAAATAAAAAGACATTGACTACCAGACTGGCTACACAAACAGGACCCAACTTTTTGCTGCTTACAGGACACCTCAGGGAAAATGACAGACACTATGTCAGAGTAAAAAGCTGGAAAACATTTTTCCAAGCAACTGGTCTGAAGAAACAAGGTAGAGTAGACATTCCAATATTGAATAAAATAGACTTCCAACCCAAAGTTATCAAAAAAAATAATAATAAGGAAGAGCACTTCAAACACATCAAAGGTTAACTCTTCCAAGATGACCTCTCAGTTCTGCATAGCTATGCTCAAAAGCACGGGCATCCACATTCATTAAAGAAACTTTACTAAAACTCAAAGCACACATTGCACCTCACACAATAATAGTGGGAGACTTCAACACCCCCACTTTTTTCAATGGACAGATGCTGGAAAGAGAAACGAAACAGAAATGCATTGAAACTAACAGAAGTTATGAAGCAAATGGATTTAACAGATATCTGCAGAACTTTTTATTCTAAAACAAAATAATCCACCTCCTTGTCAGCACCTCATGGCACGTTTGAGAATATAATTGGTCAAAAAAACAGGCCTCAACAGATACACAGATACAAAAGTACTGAAATTTTCCTATGCATCCTATTAGATCACCATGGGCTATAGCTGATCTTCGATAACAACATAAATGATAGAAAGCAACATTCACATGGAAGCTAAACAAAATTCTACTAAATGATAATTTGGTCCAGGCAGAAATAAAGAAAGAAATTAAAGACTTTTTAAGAGTTAAATAAAAATGAACCCACAACATACCCAAATTTAATGACACAAGGAAAGCAGTCCTAAAAGGAAAAACCCATAGCTCTTAGTACCTCCAAATATAAACTAGAGAGCATACACTAGCAGCTTTACAGTATATCTCAAAGCTCAAAGCTCTCAAAGCTCTAGAACAAAAAGAAGAAATTCACCCAAGAGGAGTAGATGGCAAGAAATAATCAAACTCAGGACTGAAATCAACCAAAAGGAAACAAAAACAACTAGTCAAAGAGTCAACCAAACCAGGAGCTGTTTCGTTGAGAAAATCAACAAGCTGGATTACCCCTAGCCAGACTTGGTAGAGGGCACAGGGACAGTATCCTAATTAACAAAATCAGAAATGAAAAAGGAGACATAACAACTGAACACGAGGAAATCCAAAACATCATCAGACCCTACCACGAAAAGCTATACTTAACAAAACCGGAAAACCTGGGTGAAATGAACAAATTTCTAGACAGATACCAGGTACCAAAATTCAATCAGGATCAGATTAATGATCCAAACAATCCCATATCCCTAAAGAAATAGGAAGTCATTAGTAGTCTCCTCCCCCCCTCAAAAAAAAGGGCCAGGACCGGATGGGATTAGTGCAGAGTTCTATCAGACCTTAAAATAAGACCTAATTCCAATTTTCTTCATACTATTCCACAAAATAGAAACAGAAGGTCCTCTACCCAATTCATTCTATGAAGCCACAAGTACTCTGATACTTAAACCACATAAAGACCCAACAAAGAAACTTCAGAACAATTTCCCTTATGAATTTCGATGCGAAAAATACTCAATAAAATCCTTTCAAACCAAATCCAAGAACAAATCAAAATGATCATTCCTCATGATCAAGTAGACTTGATTCCAGGGATGCAGAGATGGTTTAATACACTGAAACACATCAATGTAATCCACTATATAAACAAACTAGAAGATAAAATCCACATGATCATCCCATTAGATGCTGAGAAACCATTTGTTGAAATCTAACACCAATTCATGATAAAAGTCTTGGAAAGATCAGGAATTCAAGACCCATACCTAAACATAATAAAAGCAATCTACAGCAAACCAGTAGCCAACATCAAACTAAATGGAGAGAAGCTAGAATCAATCCCACTAAAGTCTGCCCACTTTCTCCCTACCTATTCATTATAGTATTTGAAATCCTAGGCAGAGCAATTAGACAACAAAAGGAGGTCAAGGGGATACAAATTGGAAAGGAAGCAATCAAAATATCACTATTTGCAGATAATATTATAGTATATATAAGTGACCCTAAAAAATCGACCAGAGAGCTCCTCAACCTGATAAAGAGCTTCAGTAAATTATCTGGATGGAAAATTAACTCAAACAAATCGGTGGAATTTTTCTACACAAAGGATCAACAGGCTGAGAAAGAAAGTAGGGAAACAACACCCTTCACAATAGTCACAAATAATATAAAATATCTTGGTGTGACTCTAACTAAGGAAATGAAAAATCTGTACAATAAGAACTTCGAGTCTCTGAAGAAAGAACTCGAAGAGAATCTCAGAAGATGGAAAGATGCCCAATGCTCATGGATTGGCAGGATTAATATAGAAAAATTGGCTCTCTTGCCAAAAGCAATCTACAGATTCAATGCAATCACCATCGAAATTCCAACTCAATTCTTCACCGAGTTAGAAATGGAAATTTGCAAATTAATCTTGAATAACAAAAAACCGAGGATAGCAAAACTATTCTCAACAATAAAAGAACCTCTGGTGGAATCACTATGCCTGACTTCAACCTGTACTAAAGAGTAATTGTGATAAAAACTGCATGGTACTTTTATAGCAACAGATAGGTAGACCAATGGAATAGAATTGAAGACCCAGAAATGAACCCACACACCTATGGTAACTTGATTTTTGACAAGGGAACTAAAACTGTTTAGTGGGGAAAAAAGACACTATTTTCAACAAATGGTGCTGGCACAACTGGCAGTTATCATGTAGAAGAATGTTAATTGATCAATTCTTATCTCCTTATACAAAGCTCAATTCTAAGTGGATCAAGGAACTCCACATAAAACCAGAGACACTGAAACTTATAGAGGGGAAAGCAGGGAAAAGCCTCCAAAATATGAGTACAAGGGAAAAGTTCCTGAACAGAACAGCAATGGCTTGTGCTGTAAGATTGAGAATCAACAAATGGGACCTCATAAAATTACAAAGCTTCTGTAAGGCAAAAGACACTATTGATAAGACAAAAAGGACACCAACAGTTTGGAAAAGTACATTTACCAATCCTAAATCAGATAGGGGACTAATATCCAATATATATTAAGAACTCAAGAGGATGGACAACAGAAAATCAAATTATCATATTTAAAAATGGGGTACAAAGAAAAACAAAGAATTTTTCAACTGAAGATTACAGAATGGCTGAGAAGCAACTGAAAAAAAATGTTAAATATTCTTAATCAACAGAGAAATGCAAATCAAAACAAAACTGAGATTCCACCTCACACCAGTCAGAATGGCTAGGATCAAAAGTTCTGCTGACAGCAGATGCTAGGGAGAATGTGGAGAAAGAGGAACATTCCTCCATTGTTGGTGGGCTTGCAAGCTTCTACAACCACTCTGAAAATCAGTCTGGTGGTTCCTCAGAAAATTGGATATAGGACTAATGGAAGATCCAGCAATACTTTTCCTGGGCATATACCCAGAAGATGTTCCAACTTGTAATAAGGACACATGCTCCACTATGTTCATATCAGCCTTACTTATAATAGAAGCTGGAAAGTAGCCAGATGTCCCTCTACATAGGAATGTATACAGAAAATGTGGTACATTTACACAATGGAGTACCACTCAGCTTTCAAAAACAATGAATTTATGACATTCTTAGGCAAATGGATGGATCTGGAGGATATCATCCTGAGTGAGGTAACCCAATCCCAAAAGAACACACATGATATACACTCACTGATAAGTGGATATTAGCCCAGAAGCTTAGAATACCCAAGATACAATGTTCAAACCACATGAAAATCAAGAAGAAGTAAGACCAAAGTGTGTATACATCATTTCTTCTTAGAATTGTGAACAAAATACCCATGGAAGGAGTTACAGAAATAAAGTTCGGAGCAGAGCCTGAGGGAACGGCCATCCAGAGACTTCCCAACTTGGGGATCCACCTCATAAATAACCAATCACAGTCACTAGGCAGATGCCAAAAAGAGCCTGCTTACAGGAGCCTGCTATAGCCAGGCTCTGCCAGTGCCTGGCAAATACAGAAGTGGTTGCTCACAGTCATCCATTGGATAGAGCACAAATCCCCAATTAAGGACCCAGAGAAATACCCAGGGAACTGATGGGGACTGCCCCTTCCGGGGATCCATCCCATATACAATCACCAAACCCAGACACTATTGCATATGCCAGAAAGATTTTACTGGCAAGACCCTGGCATAGCTCTCTATTGTGAGGCTATGCCAATGCCTGGCGAATACAAAAGTGGATGCTCACAGTCATCTATTGGATGGGACACAGTGCCCCTAATGAAGGAGCTAGAGAAAGTACCCAAGGAGTTAAACGGGCCTGCAACCCTATAGAGGGAACAACAATATGAACTAACCAATATCCCCAGATCTGTGTCTCTAGTTGCATATTTAGCAGAGGATGGTCTCTTCGGCCATCAATGGAAGGAGAGATCCTTGGTCTTGCATAGATCATATGCCCCAGTACAGGAGAATGCCAAGGCCAGGAAGCAGGAGTGAGTGTTATGGGGAGCAGGGTGGGGGCAGTGTATAGGGGACTTTGGTGACAGAAATTAAAATGTAAATGAAGAAATTTTCTAATAAAAAAGTGAAATGGAAAGTGAAATGCAGACCTTTAAATAAATTGCAATCATTGCTTAGATAAGAATGAAGGTAATCGAAGTAAAAGACTGTAATGGGAATACTCATTAATATTTACCACTTTAGCTCCAAAAACTATTAACATCCAAAATTTGCCATTTTACTTTTTAATAACATGTGCAGGGAATTCCGAAGGGATTCCGATGGCAGAATTCTTTTTATACTTTGAGTCTACTTTCTCTTGTAACACATAGTCAATCTACTATCATATATCATTTGCCTACAAACACTGATTAACTAATACAGGCTAGGGAGGTAACCATTTCTGTGGTAGGGCTCTTGACATTTAAGCTATTTTTCCTCCTTTACATTTGATATCTTTGTTCCAGTTATGTCCTGTGTGTGTAAAATAGGCAAAGCCATGTGTTGTTTGTGAGGATATTTATCAGTATCTTCCCTTGAATCTTCCATTCTTTCCCCCTACATTTCATCATGGTAAGTTTCTTGTATCAGAGAAATATGAACCCTCGTACTCAAATGTTGGAAAAGATCTTGTCCCCATATATTTATGGGCATGTCATGGATATATGACTACTAGTTTGACACTTGACCATCTGCACAAAATTAAACTCAACATTCTCTCTCTCTCTCTCTTTTTTTTTTAATTCCTGATAACTTTAAAGTACCTATGAACTTTGTAAAAGCCTTTCAATTTGTGCAGTCTGCATTTCAAACTTTCTGGAAATCATAGTTCCATGAGCTCTTATTTCAGTCAAGCCTCCTATTTCAGTGCCATTTATTCCCAAATATTATTTGGCATTTGTTCAAGCAGAACAGCATAATAACATATTTCCTTGTAGCTCCACACACTCTTATTCTTTCACCTGTAGCAGACTTTCATCGCAGCTCGGTATATAGTGGCATCATGCAAATCCCACTAACACCATTAAATTATATCTTCTTTCACAGACCATGGGTTTATTTTTATTTTAAAAGCTTCATTGATCATACCTAGATCCACACTGGAACTTTGAATACTTGATTCAATTGTTTCCAACAGCGACTCTTTTATTCCTGTAGGCAAAAGACCATAAAATGAATTAGTTTCTCTTTTTGTATCATTGAGGTTTGGGAGGATTGAGTAAGATGTTTTCTTTTGCCATGTCTAGATCATCACTGCTTGGCATAGCATATACTAGATCTTCATTGTTTTTGTGAGGTATTTTTGACTGCAAAGTTTTTCCTAACTAATACAGGGAAAGAGCTTGCTTTTTTTACTGTGAGGCCTCCAGCTAGGTCCTCATTTATTTTCTGATGTCAGGAAACTGTATTGTTTATCTTTCTTGGACCTATGCTCTTTGTCCAATGGTGTGGGGCCTTGGGCTATACAAAGATAGTCTGATCTCCAATCGAGCTGTGATATGGAACGCCAGGACCGCGTGGTGATAATTCACCTACACAGGATGGAAGGAGTTCTCTCATGTCTCCTGGACTCAAGGCTCCTGTCGAAGTTACTGGCCCCTGAACCCCCACAGGAGAAGCATGGCTAGTAGTCACATAGCAATGTCCCAAGCTTCTGACCTTCAGGATAGACTCCTCCCCAGTTACCTAGCAACAGTAAAGATTCAGCATAACATAAGAGGGGCTGCTTGGCCCCACCTCACTCTCTTGCTCTCTTGCTCTTACTGCCCTTACAAAATTCTTCTCTCTGTCTTCCTCTCTTTCCCTCTTTCTCTCTAGCCTTTCTTCTCTCTCTCTACTTTCCCCCTTCTCTGCTCTTGGTTATGGCCAGTCTCTCTCTCTCTCTCTCTCTCTCTCTCTCTCTCTCTCTCTCTCTCTCTCTCTCTCTCTCTCTCTCTCTCTCTCTCTCTCTCTCTCTCTCTCTCTTCTCTCTCTCTCTCTTCTCTCTCTCTCTCTTCTCTCTCTCTCTCTCTCTCTCTCTCTCTCTCTCTCTCTCTCTCTCTCTCTCTCTCTCTCTCTCTCTCTCTCTCTCTCTCTCTCATTTACCTTCTTTCATTCTCCCTGCCTTTCTATAAAAAAGCTCTAAATTCATAGACTATCTCTGTTCATCAAGTTCACTGCACTTATTCTTGCCTGCATGGGAATCTCTCTCCCTAAGTCCTCTCTCCCATAACTCCAGGGCACAAAGTGTCCCCTAGGGTCCTTTGTTTTTGTGGACTGCCCCTTATCCATGCCTCCTCCCCATCGAATGGGGTCAGTGGCTTAGATGCCCACCCAGGGCCTAGTCAAAAGTGTCTGGCAGTACTCCCATATCTACCTGCCTAGAGCATTGGAGGAATTCTAGCTGGGTGTGGGCTATCCTCCTTTCCCCCTTCCTTCCCAACCCCCTTTTACTTCCCACACAACGGTAGTGTTTGTCTCATAAAATAAACACACCTGGAATGTAAACTTTATTTTATTAAGGAAAATCATTGCCCTAGAGTTGCCTTGTTTGTTATTATGTTCCAATGAACAAATTCATTTCCCACAATGAAAGCACCAGACATTTTGAGACCAGATACCTATAGCATTTTGTTATATATATATGTGTGTGTGTGTGTGTGTGTGTGTGTGTGTGTGTGTGTGTGTGTCTGTGTGTGCACAAAGTACAATATTTCCTAAAACTAGGTCTGTAAACATGTAAACCTCAGAGTTCTCTAGGTGTAGGATGATCTAGTGTAGTACCATGATACATACTAGAAATAATATCAGTTGTATTCCTATTCATTCAACCATAGGTTGTGCCTCAGCTTTTAATGGTCTAAGTACTTGATTATTCACAAGGTATTCAAATTTTTAAACACCAAGATCCCTATCATAACATGCCTTGCATCTGGATATCATATGATTTGTTCATGGCTGTGACCAATATTAATTAAACATCAGTGAAGATTTCTAAAGAGATTGTACAATCTTTGCCAATAGGACAGGAATTTTCCTTGCTCATTGAGCTTTTCCACAGGAACTTAAATCCATGATGTACTTTCCATTTCAGCATGGTCTAATAGAATCTGAAATCGGATTTCAGCTTATTGCCTTTGAATTGGCTCCTTCCCTGTGAGTAACATCATGTGATTTGGTCGGCTACATGGATCAGTAAAGCCAGCTGGTATATAGCATTTGATATTTTAGTGAAATTTTCCCTAGCATTCCAGATGTCATGTTCATTTTTGGGTGAACCTAGCAGACCTTTTTTCTACATTCTCCACTATGTATCCCATCTTGATTGTATTAACTCTTTCAAGAACTCAAACTAAATAGCAGTGTAAGTTATCCAGACCTTTCAAAACCTTTTCCACCTCTCAAAGGTCATGTTGTACCAATAGTCTGAGAAAATCTGAAGACGTTCAGAGACAGAATCTATCTCTATATTTGGAATTCTTTAAAAAAAAACTTATAAACAGCATTGTAAGCAGGACATTGAACAGCTCTGCTATTACACAATAGTTTTTGATGCCTATCCATTTGCTATAGTTCTCCAATTTCTGATATTATAAGAAAACCTGCCTGGAAATAGTTAAGGGGCCCCAGTGTCTGTGAGTCAGTACATACATTTGGATGTTTTTATATTGCCTTAGCCCATGTTGAATGCATAGTCCTATTCCTGTCTCTCCAGTTCCGTGGTACCCACATTTTCCAAAGAATTTCAATATCCTGTTGTGACAAGTCTGATTCTGATTAACTCCCTTTTAATTTAAAATCTTCTGAAGTTCATCATAGGAGACACAATCTATAGTCTAAACATCACAACTTTTTTCATTTCCAATGCTGAACCTAAAATACATGCTAGATCCAAATATCTGAGCACTGTTACCCTGTGTTCTTATTCCTTCTCATTTGAATATATTTTGAATATGGATTATAAAGTTTTATACCAAAAGAGTGCTCCTTTGCAACTGGTAACTTGTTCCCTCCTTCCATATTTGTGACATTATAAGCTAACATCTTCCCTCACCACTTTTTCCTTCAAAGCATTGATTATTATTGTACATAGCAGAATTCCTCTTTCATTGATTTCCATTTTGGTTTTAATTCATCTTTCATTCCTGTGGGAAAATTTCTCATGGGACTGACAACAAACCTTCTTTAAATGTTTTATCTTGTCCAGTGAAGGCATATGACTGCTTATCATAGTTTCTTCTAATTTGTGCATTATGATTTACTTGCACTTATTTCAATAGATTGTGAACCATGCATTTGAAGTGCATCCCCATGTTACTGAATCAGTGAAGATTCACCAATGAGGCTTATGGCCTGATGCTATGTGAAGAAGGATTGCCACACTCACAACATCCTTCTATAAGAATACATAACTCTGAGATATTTCATCCTTCACTACACGATTCATAAAAAGTCACAAAATGCATGCAACTTATTTTACAAAAAGGAGGCTCTTTTTTATATCACATGGGGAAAAGTGTAGTTACTGAGTTTATGCTGCAGAGATGGCTTATCTTCAGATTGTTCATCCTCAAACAGCTTACATTTAAAAGGAGATAATGGTTCATTCCAAATATTTCTTGGTAGAGAAAAGAAATTTTATTCGACTTTCTGGGAGATCCACAAATGACCAGTGACTCTAAGGATGTCAACTTTGGTGAACCAGCAAGTTTATTTGCTACTTCTCATACCTCTCATGTATAAGAGGTTAATGAATTGAGCCTCAATGATTAAAAGTTAGATAACTGTATATCTATATATTCCTCTGCATCATGGGTATGGACAAATATGATTCAATATAGAGCCCTATCATTAAATTAAATGGGAATCAACATTGTTAAAATTGTTTCAGTAATTCATATAAAGGCAACTCCAGCTTTTTTTTTTGGGGGGGGGGTTCTAGACAGGGTTTCTCTGTATAGCTCCGGCTGTCCTGGAACTCTCTCTGTAAACCAGGCTGGCCTCGAACTCAGAAATCTACAGGCCTCTGCCTGCCAAGTGCTGGGATTAAAGGCATGTTCCATCACTGCCCGGCTTACCACTCCAGCTTTTTAAAACAGCATTTTTTTTAAAGCTCCACCAGCAAAAAAAAAAAAAATAGAGTTTAAGGAGAAAATATGAACAAATGCATTCATAAACATTCATTCCCACCTACTTATATGATTGGCATACTGATTCCATTGAATACATCTAGATTAATTGTTGTCCGGGAGAACATTGGCAAGAATATACATGAGTTTGAGGTTTTTACTTTTATGTCCTATATACATCACATATAGGGATGAATTTATTTAGGATATTTTCATGAAGACATATCACAATAGGTTGCAGTTCTTGAACCTCACCAAAAAGAAAATCATTTTTCTCTGTCTATTGGGTTGCCTTTAACTCCTAGATAATCTTCGTTTATATATTAACATCACACATATATCAAACCCTACTTGTATCTATGTTAAGTTTCCACTCCAAAAAGAGAAAAATCATGATATTTCTTGTTCTTCTTTATGTAAGTTATTAATTTTTGTTGTATTCACCTCATGGCTTAAAAATGATAATTATATAATTTGGAGAAGAATGAAACAGTACATTGGGCAGATAAAGAGAAGGTGTAGCAGAAAGTTTGGAAAGAGAAGAAGAAAAAAATGGAAAGGGAGAGGACACAGAGGAAGAGGGAAAAGAAGAAAATAGGAGCAGAAAAAAAGAATCAGGAAACAAAGGGACAAGTTTGCTGGACCAGGTAACTCATTGATATAAAGAAAGAAATATAACCTTTTGATATTTAATTATGGGAAATTTCACCTGCATTTCAGAACTAGAAAGGGAATATTAGACACAGACTACAAGTAGAGACAGTAGTGATAATCACCTGGAGAAACTGAATGTTCTAAACGGTCTCATAGACATAGAAGATCATAGTGGAGTGGTAGATCTGCATAATCTAGTAACAGCACATCTATTCATATTGATTGAGTATTTGTTTTCATTGCCAGACCATTTTATCATAACAAAATAATGCACAACTTATTGATTTGAACTCAAATAACCTGAGATAAAAATTCACTGCCCCCAAACCACTGAGTGGAGAATGAGCAGCGATATAGGAATCAGCAGGGTGGATTTGTAGGTAGCTGGATTTGAAAGGGATAGAAAATGGCAGAGAGGCATCTCCTCTGGACAGATCCATTCTGTGTTAGTATTCCATTATCCTTCACTCTCTAACCTATCTTTCTCACCCCAATCAGGGACACAGAAAAAGTGTGTCTTTTTAACCTAAGCACCTCCCTGTGAATAAAGAATCAAGAAACAAAAATAGAAAGTTCTCTGGACCAGGTAACTCATTGATATAAGGACAGAAATCTAAGCTTTTGACACTTAGTAATAGGAAATTTCACCTTCACTTCAGAAATAGAAAGGGAATATTAGTCACTGATTCCAAGTAGAGAAAGCTGAGATAATTGCCTGCTATGAACAGGTGTTAATTAACTGAAGTTTGCAGCCCCAGGTAGAGAGCATAACAGACAGATATTATAATAGTTATTAAATAAATAAATATCTCTGTCACAAGGTTGAGGACATAATTAATAGAACTTATAACAGGATTTCTGCTCTAGGTAAAGAAAGAGTTTAACAATTAGTATAGCTGCTTCCTATTGGCAGATATTAGTGAAAGTTTGAATTAATTATTATAAAAATTCTATAAAGAGAAATTTCTCTAATAAGTATTGCAGGACCCTTATATTTTGTCTAACGTGATCTCCATGGGAATTTGGGTTTAAATCCTGCTTTGACAAGCTGCCTCTTATAAGCAGGTATGATAGATGTATGGATCAGTTTCATAAAGTTTGCAGGAAACTCATATTCTCTAACATGGTCTCCATGGGAATTTAGGTTTAGTATCCTGGCATGACAAATAAGAAAGGACTCTATAGACTAAACTCTGTGTGATTGTGAGTACTGTGGTTGTTTTATTGTTCCTTTGGGACAGAGGCAAGCTACAGGTTTTTCAGCTTACCATATGAAGGATCAGGTGATTTGGGGAAAAGGTTTTGCCTTTGTGTTTTTGGAAAAGGTGATAAAGATATTTAAAATATCAAGAGTAATATAGATGTTATTTAATAGAAGGAGACTCCCTAAAAAATGAGATTCTAGAGAATAAAACAAAAAGTTTATCTTGATGATATTAAAATTTTGTTTTGAGATTTATACATTACAGTATGTAAACTTTGTTGAATTTCATCCTCAGACATGCTGAACTGACCTGCCTGAACTTCTGATGGTTTGGTTTTTCCTCCAGATCCAGTCATGACACAGACATCTGAGACAATCATTGGCTTGGCCTTCTTAAAGCTAATGAATTGCCCCATTTACCTACCTTTCCACTACTTTCAGAAATATCTCAACACCCATATCAGCTTGAAGAATTTTTGAAGATTTGTTGTCCCAGTTTCATAGTCTTTGGGACTGGGGTTGTTTATTATTGGTTTTCTTTGATACTAAACATTTGAAGTACAGTTCTTAGATCCAGTCCTTCTATTGCTATTATTTTAAACAGATCTGAGATATTTAAGTCTGTGAGTTAAGAAATAGGAATTTCATGGATCTAAGATTATAGTTAGGGTGTTTTAAGTTACTTTAATAATAAATGCCTGAGAGTAAGTAAAAGAGAACAGTCAAGATTATTTCATGTAAATAGTTGGTTTTTAAAATGTCAGAAGTACCCAGAATATGATATTTAATGTTATTTATTCACTTGCTGATCAGACTAGACTATTCCTGACAGTTTTCCCTGTATTGGATTCGAAGAAATAACTGGCCATCTTTGAGTTATTGCAGATGTGGTGAGACAGCCACTAGGCAAGAATTGCCTCATTGTATCTACAGACATAATATTGTCCAAAGGAAGGACACAAATGCAGATTAAGACAGCCTGATTATGCCAAGACACAATAGGCTTTTCCTTAATATTCCTGTTTCTGTAAGTCAGTAAAATGACCACAGCCAGTTGTCTAAAGGCTTCTGCTCCAATATGTTGAAGTAAGGGACTGTGCATGTGATCAGCACTCTCTAATAATTGGCTAAGTTTTGGAAGCTGTGTTGGCATTCCTATATATTTTTAGTTAATATCATCTTCTTCTTGGATTTCTGATGGAGATGAAAACCTCCATAATCTCCTAGCCAACCCAGGATTTTTACTTTGAGAGGAACAGTTTGGGAGGATGGTTTTTGGATGGATTTGAACCTAAAACCAAGACAGCCATATATAAAATTATAATTCTAAAAGTAAGAATAAATGACAAAGGTTCTATTTAATTCACAAAGATAATGGACTGGGTGTTAAATCTCTTTTATTTCATAAATTACAAAATAGTAATAGTTATGTACTATTAAATTGGACAGAATGGAGGAATGTAGTGAATAGCCCTAGGGCTGATATTATTTGATGTTAATTCTGCTTTCCTGTGAGCTCTTGGGAATAAGGAAAGAGTCAGCACACAGGTGATGTCCTATAAAACTTCCCAGTTTATTTTGAAAAAAAAAAGAAAAGAAAGAGAAAGAGTTGAAACCTGAGCAGAGAAATAGAAAATGGAGTAGAACATTGGAAAGAGTAGAAGGAGAAAATGAAAGGGGGAGTGAAAACAAAGTAGGAGGAAGAAGAAGAAAAGTAGAGCAGAAGCACATAGCCTGGAGAAACTACGGGTTCTAAAGTATCTCATATTAGTGGAAGATAGTATTGTAGTCACTTGTAGATCCGCCCAATCTAGGCACACAGCATGTAGTCATATTAATTTAGTTGTCATTTCATTACCGGCGCATATTTGTGTTGGAGATTTACTGCAACACATTACTATCCATGCATACTATATTCTCATGTAGAATTGTTTACTTATGTGTTCCGGGAAATCAAATACTATACCTTGCATGGCCACTTTGAATTGAGGTATGTCCTTCATTCAGAGCCAGCATAATGGATTGGACAGTCTTTCCTTAAATATTTATTTGAAGTAACTGTGCTAGAAGCAGCCAACAAACATACATCCAGGTAATGAAAATTTATGCATTGACTACTTTACGTACAATTTATTTCCAGGGGCTTTAGAACAAGGTTTTGACATGGTGAAGGACTTTTCAACCTTCCTTATAGAATAAGTCATCCTTTAATACTTTTCAGGGATTAATCACTGTTATAATTATGGAAAATAAAGCAAACCTTTCTCTTTATTGCTCAATAAAAGGCACAGTAAAATGCAGCCCTTAAAATCAATTTCAATCATTGCTTAGATATGAAGAAAGGTAAAGGAAACAAAAGAGTGTAATTGGAATAATCATTAATATTTAACACTTCAGCTCTAAAATCTTTTAACATTCAAAATTTTCCCTTTTTACATTTTCATAACATATGAAGAGATTTCCAAAGAGGTGGCAGATTCCTCTATATACTTTGTCTCCAGTTTCTATGGAACAAATAGTCAATCTCCTACCATATTTTCTTTGCCTACAGACATTGATCTACTAATACATGCTTGGAAGCTAACCATTTCAATGGTAGGGCTCTTGTCATTTAAGCCATTGATCCATGTTTAAATTTAGTATCTTTGTTCCGGTTGTGTCCTGAGTTTGTAATTGAGAATATATGTCAACATCTTCCCCTGAAGCTTCCAACATTTCCCTCTACATTTCATAGTGATGTGTTTCTTGTCTCAACTGAATATTAACCTGTGTACCCAAATTTTTACAAATATCTAGTCCCCATACATTTATGGGCATGTCATGGATATAAGACCTCTAATTTTACAGTTGAACTTCTCACACATATTAAACTTAACACTTTTTTTTTTAAATCCTGATAACTCTCTACTACCCATGATCTTGTTATAACCCTTTCAATTGCAAAGGATGTATTAAAAAATTTCTGGGAAATCAGTCTTTCATAAGCTCCTATTTCAATGAAGTCTCTTATTTCAGTGCCATTCACTTCTAAATTTTATTTGCCATTGACCCAGAAGTATTGCATATTAACATATTTTCTTGTACTTCCAAACACTCTTGCTCTTTCCCCTGTAGAAGAATTTCATCGCATCTAGGGATACAGTGCCCTCAAGGAAATCCCAACAATATCATTAAATTTTATTTACACACATTTTCACAGACAATGGGTTTTAATTCTATTTTGAAATCTTCATAGACCATACCTAGATCCACAGTTGTACTTTCAATACTTGATGTAATACTTTGCATCAGCAACTCTTTTGTTCCTGTAGGTAAAAGACCATACATTGAATTAGTTTCTGTTTTTATACCATTGAGGTGTGGGGGATTGAGTAAGATGATTCTCTATTGTCATGTCTAGAGCAGCACTGCTTGCCATAGCATATATAAGATCTTCACTATTATATTGATATATTTTGATAGCAAATTCTTTCCTAGCAAACAAAGGAAAGGATGCTTTTTGTCTCAATGGCAGTGCTTGTCGCATAAAATAAAAATCCCTAGACTTTAGACTTTCATTCTATTTATACCCAGGTCAACCATTCCCTAGAGATACCTTGTTCACTATTTTGTTGCAAATGTAGAAATTTCCTCTTATAAAAGCACCGGACATTTTGAGACCACATACCTATAGCAGATTGTACACAATATATTTACAAATGAAAGTATTTCCTAAAACTGGGTCTCTACACATGTAAACCTCAGAGTTCTCTAGGTATAGGATGATCTAGTGTAGTACCATGATATATATTAGAAGCAATATAAGTTGTATCTCTCTCCATTCTACCATAGGTTGTGCCTCAGGTTTTAATGGTTAAGTACTTGTTTATTCACAAGGTACACACCTTTTTTCAAACACCAAGATCCCTATCATAATATGACTTGCATCTGGATATAATATGATTTTGTTCACTGCTGTGACCAATATTAATTAAAAATCCCTGAATGTTTCTATAGAAATTGTAGAATCCTTGCCAATAAGAGGAATTTTCCTTGCTCATCAATCTTTTCCTCAGGAACTTAAACCTTCAAACTCATGTTGTTCTTTCTATTTCAGCATGATCAAATTGAGTCTGAATTTGCATTTCAGAGTATTGCCGAATAATGGCACCTGCTTTCTGAGTATCATTATTCCATTGGTTGGCTTCATGAATCAGTTATCCTAGCCGGTTCATAGCATTTGATATTTAAGTGAAAATTTCCCTAGCCTGCCAGATGTCACATTAATTTTTGGGTGAACTTTGCAGACCATTTTTTCTACTTTCTTCTCTGTGTATCACATCCTGATTGCATTGACTCTTTTCAGAAATCAACCTAAATAACAGTGTAATTCATTCAATTCAAAGACTTTTCCACCTCTTAAAGTTAATATCATACCACTGGTCTCAGCAAATCTCATGAAGAGCTGAGACAGATTCTAATTATCTCTATATTTGGGACTCTCTAAACTACTAATAATAGTATTGTAACTTGGTCACCAAACCGATCTGCTATTACAGAATAGTTTTTTGATGTCTATCCTTTTGTCATTGTTCTCCAGTCTCTGCTAATTATAAGGAAACATGCCTAGAAATAGTTAATGGTTCTCAGTGTCCATGAGTCATTTGATCCATAGGGATATCTTTATAATGCCTTAGCCCATGTGGAATGCATAGACATAATACTGTCTCTCCAGTTCTGTCTTACCCACTTTTCCCCAAGATTTTCCATGTCTGGTTCAGACCAGAGTCTGGTTCTGAGTAACTCTCTTTTAATTTAAAATCTTCTCTATTTGAACATTAAAGATATAATCTATTACCTAAACATAATATGTTTTTCTTTTTCCAATACTGTACCTAAAACGCATTCTAGATCCAAATATCTGAGCACTGTTTCCTTCTCTTCTTCTTTATTCAAATTTGAATATTTTTGAACGAGGTTTATAAAGTTTTATTCAACAATAGTACTCCTTTGCAACTGGTAACTAGTTATGTCTTCCCATATGTGTAAAATTTTAAGCTAATATCATCCCCCACCCCTTTTTTCATTTAAAGTCTTGATTATTATTGTGCATAGAAGAATCCCCCTTTGTTTGATTTTCCTTTTGTTTTTAATTCACCTTTCATTCCTGTGGGAAAACTCCTTCTGGGAATTCCAACAAGCCTCCTTTAAATGTTTTATCTTCAACAGAGAAAGTATAAGGCTGCTTACCACAGTTTCTTCTAATTTGTGCGTTATGGTTAACTTGAAATTATTTCAATAGATTGTGTGCCATTTATTTGAAGTGAATCTCCATGTTACTGAAACTGTGAAGATTCACCGATGAGGCTTATGGCCTGATACTATTTGAAGAAGTGTTGACACACTCACAACATCCTTCTACAAGGACACACAACTCTGAGATATACCATCCTTCATTACATGATTCATAATTCGTCAGTGACTGCATGCAACTTATGTAGCAGAAAGGAAGCACTTCTTTTCATATCACATGTGAAAAGTTGTAGTTATTGAGTTTAGGCTGCACAGATGGCTTATCTTCAGATTGATCATCCTCACACAGCTTATCGTGAAAAGTAGCTAATGGTTGTTCCCCAAATAATTCTTGGTAGACAAAAGCAATTTTATTCACCTTTCTAGAGGACTCACAAATGAGCATTGCCTCGAAGGAAGTCTACTTTGATGAACCAGAAAGTTTATATGGTATTTCTCATACAATTCTGGGTAAGAGGTTAATGAATTGAGCCTCGATGATTAAAACTTAGATGGCTATATATCTGTATGTTCTCCTGCATCATGTGTATGCACAAACATGATTTGATATAGAGCTCAATCATTAATTGAATGGGAATCAACATTGTTAAAGTTCTTTCAGTAATACATATAAAGGCAAATCCTTTTAAAACAGCATTGACTAAATCTCTATCAGTAAAAGATGAGACTATATGGACATATGAATGAAGGCATTCAGAAACATTATTTCTTAACTGCTTATATGATGAGCATAGTGTATCCATTGAAGACATCTATATTTAGAGGATGGCTCTTGTCAGAAAGAACTTTTGCAAGAATGTACTTTAGTTTGTGGTTTTTATTGTTGTGGCCTAAATATGCCATATATAGGGATATATTTATTTAAGATCTTTTCATGAATTCATAGCACAATTATTTAAAGTTCTTGACCCTCATCAAAAAAAAATCATTTTCTGTCTATTGAGTTGCCTTTT
The DNA here is from genome assembly GCF_978045245.1 of Mus caroli. Lineage (NCBI taxonomy): Eukaryota > Metazoa > Chordata > Mammalia > Rodentia > Muridae > Mus > Mus caroli. Next base: position 42,848,473 of record NW_028227261.1, on the reverse strand, counting down.
ACCTCCCAGACAATCTTGGTTTTTATATTATCCTAAAACATATATCACAATGTAATTGTATCTATGTTAAATAATCAATCCAAGAAAGGAAAAATCATGATATCTGTTGTTTTGCATCATACAAGTTAAAATATTAATTTTATGCTGAATTTACCTCTTGGCCTAAAAATGAAAATTATATAATTTGGAGAAGGATGAAATATTATATTGGGCAGACAAAGGGAAGGTGGAGTGGAAAGGAGGGAAGGAGAAGACTGAGAAAATGAAAGAGAGAGAGGACACAGAGGAAGGGGAAGAAGAAGAATAGAATAGCAGAAACCCATGGTCTGGGGAAACCTCAAATTTTAAAGGGTCTCACAGATATGGAAGATAGTAGTATAGTGGTAGATCTGCCCAATTTAGGCAAACAGCATGTATTCATATTAACTGAGTTGTGTTTTCATTGCCAGGCCATTTTTGGGTTGGAGAGAGACCACAACAATATAGAGCCCAATGTATTAATTTGAACTCAAATAAACCTATATAAAAATTCACTGCCCCCAAATATCTGAATGAGCTTAGTCATCAATATAGGCTGAAGCAGTTTTGATTTGAAGGTGACTGGGTTTGAAGGGCCTACAGAGAATGGTAGAGAGGCATCTACACTGGATGTGTGCCTTTCTGTGTTCTCTTCCACTTATCTTTCATTCCCCACACTGCCTCTCCCACCCCAAACAATAACATAGATAATGTGGGTCTTTTTATATTAAGCTACTCCCTGTAAATAAGAAGTAGGAAAGAAAGGTAAAAAGTTCTCTGGAACAGGTAATGCATTGATATATAGGCAGAAATACAACCATTTGATACTTAGAGATGGGAAATTTCACATGTAGTTCAGAAGTAGATAGGGAATATTAGTAACTGACTCTAAGCAGAGAGAGCAGTGATAATTGCCTGCTATGAACATGTGTTAATTAACTGAGGTGTGTGGCTCCAGTTAGAGAGCCTAACATACAGATATTATAATAGGAATTAATTAAATAAATGTCTAGGTCTCAAGGAAGAGAGCACAAAAGGTAGATGGTATAACAGGATGGCTGCTCTAGGCAGAGAGTTTAACAATTAAAATCTAGCTGCTTCCTATTGGGAGATATTAGTGAAATTTTTAATTAATTGCTTTAAAAATGTATAAAGATATAGTACTCAAATAAATCTTATAGGATACACATATTTTGCCTAACATGGGCTTCATGGGAATTTTCTGTTTAATCCAGATTTGAAAAGCAGCCTCTTATAAGTAGCTATAGAAAGACTTGTGAATCAATATAATAAAGTCTGCAGGTGACTCATATTCTCTAATGTAGACTCCATGGCAATTGAGGTTTAGTATTCTGGCATGACAAATTAGAAGGTTCTAATTACGATAAACTGTGTGTGATTTTGAGTATTGTGGTTGTTTTATTCTTTCTCTAGGACACAGGGCAATCTACAACTTTTTCTGGTTACAAGTTGAATGATATGCTGATTTGGGGAAAATGTTTTCTACTTGTGTTTTTGGAAATATGATTAAGGTATCTACACCTTCCAGAGTTATATAGATCATATTTGATAGATAAAGATTACTGAAAATCTAGATTTATAGAGAATAGAACAATATATAACATTATATGCATCTTTGGTGAATTTCATCATCAGATATGCTGAACCATCTGGCCTGCCTGATGGTTTTGGTTTTTCATCCAGATCCAATCACTACACAGACAATAGAACAATCGTTTATGTGGCCTTCTTCAGGCCAATGAATTCCCCCATTTCCCTACCCTTCCCACTCCCTTCAGAAATATATCAAAACCCATATCAGCTTGAAGAAGTTATGAAGAGTCATTGTCCCAGATTCATAGTGTTTAGGACTGGGTGTGGTTATTGTTCGTTATCTTTGATACTGAAAATTTTGAAATACAGGTCTTAGAACCAGTCCTTCTATTGCTGTAATTATAAACAGATCTGAGATGTTTAACCCTGTGAGTTAAGTGCCAAATAGGAATTTCATTGAACTGAGTTTACAGTTAGGGTGTTTTAAGTTACTTTATTCAGAAATGCCTGAGAGTAAGTAAAAGAGAACAGTCCAGATTATTTCACATATTGTTGGTTTTTACAAATGTCAGAAGTCCACAGAATATGATGTTTAATGTTATTTATTCACTTGTTGTTTACGCTAGTCTTCTCCTGAGAGTTTTCCCTGTATTGGATACAAAGAAGAAACCAAGCATCTTTGAGTTACTTCAGATGAGATGAAACAGCCACTAGACAGAAATTACCTCATTGCATCTACAGACATAATACTGTCCAAAGTAAGAAAACGAATACAGATTAAGACAATCTGAATATTCCAAGACAGAGTAGGCTTTTCCTTAATATTCCTGTTCCTGTAAGTCTGTCAAAAGACAATACCCAATTGACTAAAGACATATGCTCCAATGTTTTGAAGTAAGGGACTGTCCAAGTAACCAGAGGTTTATTTAAATAGGCTAAGTTTGGGAAGCTGTGTTGGCTTTCCTATATATTTTCAGTTAATTTTGTTTGTTCTTGGATTCCTGATGGAGTAGAAAACCTACATAGTCTCCTAAAGTATCCAGGCTTTTTACTTTGAAAGGAACACTTACGTAAGCATGGATATCAGACAGCATTCAATTTAAAGCCAAGATATAGCCAGATGTAGAATAATAAAATTTTAAGTAAGTATAGAAGACAGATTTCTATTCATTTAAAAACATGATGGACTGGGTGTTAGGTTTCTTGTACTTTATAAATTACAAAAGAGTGATAGTTGTATTCAATTACATCTGAGATAAAATACTCTTTTAATTAGACCAAAAAGGGGGAGAGTGATTTGGATAGCCAGGGGACTGATGCTATTTGAAGTTAATTCCTTTCTCCTTTGAGAGGTGGCAAAGAAGGAATGAGTCAACATTCAGGTGATTTCTAGTATGCCTTCCCAGGTTAAGTTTTAAAATAAAGAAGAGATTATGACTGAGGAGATAAAGGAAGATGGTTGGAAAGTTGGAGGAGAGAAGAAGGAAAAAATGGAAGAGGGGGAGGATGCAGAGGAGGAGGAACAAGAAGAAAATCAGAGCAGAAGCACATGGACTGGAGAAGCCTCAAGTAATAAAGGGTCTCATAGATGTGGTTGATGCTAGTGTAGTGTTATGGTAGATCTGCACAATTAAGTTCACAGAATGTATTCGTAGTAAGTGAGATGTCTTTTCATTACTGGGATTATGGCAGTGGGGTTTAGGGGAAGAGGGTGGAGGGAAAGAGCCCATGTCTTGCCAGAGTTCCTGTGCTCTTGGCAGGTGGACACGGGAGGACTGCCAGATGATTTCCACTCTTCCCCAGGTGGCCTTCTGGATGTGTGAAGTCACTGGACCCCCTCAACAGGGGGTGGACAAAGGGAAGCCCCTGATACCAGGAGCCCTGGGTGGAAACCCTCAGCCCTGGAGATACAGGAAAGAGGGCAGAGGGAGAGACGTTTCCATGCAGGCAAGAGTCCTTAGTCAGGTCCATGGCTGGAACACAGGAAGACCTAATGACTGAAGATTTGAATTGGCTCCTTAGGAGAAAGTCTATCCCATTGTCCAAGCACAGCGGGCCTTGATGAACAGAGACAGTCTATGATTTTAGAGATTTATTATAGAAAGGCAGGGAGAAAAGAGAGAAGGTAGAAAGAGAGAGAACAGCCATGGCCATGAAGAGGGAGGGGGGGAGAGAGAAAGAGGAAAGGCTAGAGTGTAAGAGGTAAGTCATGCTTCTCCTGTGGGGGCTGTAGGGTCAGTAACTTCTACAGGAGACATTGGTCTAGGAGACATGAGGGAATGCCTTCCATCCCATGGAGTTTAGAATTACCACCACTGGGCACAGGGGTTCAGACCTCAGCTTGACTGGAGACAAGCCTATCTGTGCATAGCCCATTTTCCCACACTGTGACATATTTGTGTTGGTGATTTACTGCAACACATTACTGTGCATGATACCACATTCTCATGTACAGTTGGTTACTTATCTGTTCACAGACATCAAATACTCTCCCATGCATGACTACTTTGAATTGAGGTATGTCCTTCATTCACAGGCAGCATAATGGATTAGATACTTTTTCATTAAAGATTTTTCTGAAGTATCTGTGTTAGAAGCAACCAACAAACTTCCATCTAGTTAATGAAAATTTATGCACTAATGAAATTATCTACGTAGTTTTTCCAGTGTTTTTTAAGCAAGATTTTTACATGGTGAAGGACTTCTCTTCCTACCCTGTAGAAGTGATCCTTTCATATTTTTCATGGATTAATCATTGTTTTAATTACAGAAAATAAAGCAAACTTTTTCTCATTCCTGCACACTAAAAGAGACAGTAAAGTGCAGTTCTTTAAATCAATTGCAATCATTGCTTACATCAGAAGGAAGGTAATGCAAACAAAAGACTGTAATGGGAATACTCATTAATATCTCCCACTTCAGCTCAAAATTTATTAACAGTCAAAATTTTCCCTTTTACTTTTTCATAGCATATGCAGGGAATTCCAAAGAGGTGGCAGAACCCTCTATATACCTTTCTCGAGTTTCTCTTGTAACATACAGTCAGTCTCCTACCATATTTCTTTGCCTACAGACACTGTTCAACTAATAAAGGCTTGGGAGATAACCATTTCTGTGGTAGGGCTCTTGGCATTTAAGCTATTTTTCCTCCTTTAAATTTGATAACTTTGTTCCGGTTACTTGCTGTGCGAGTAAAATGGGCAAAGCCTTGTATTGTTTTTGAGTATATTTATCAATATCTTTACCCTGAAGCCTCCTTCATTTTCTTCTACAGTTCATCATGATACATTTCTTGTCTCACAGGAATATAAACCCCTGTACCCAAATGTTGGGAAAGATCTTTTCACAATATATTTATTGGCATGTTATAGATATAAGACTTCTAATTTGACACTTGACCATATGCGCACACAATTTACAATCAACATTCTCTCTCTCTCTCTCTCTCTCTCTCTCTCTCTCTCTCTCTCTCTCTCGCTCACTCTGTGTGTGTGTGTGTGTGTGTGTGTGTGTGTGTGTGTGTGTAATTCCTGATAACTTTCTACTACCAATGAACGTTGAAAAAGCCTTTAATTATTGGAGTCTGTATTTCAAACATTCTGGAAATAAAATTTGCATAAGCTCTTATTTCAATCAAGCCTCCTGTTTCAATGCCATGAATTTCCAAATATTATTTGGCGTTTGATCAAGAAGAGCTGTATATTAACATACTTCTGAGACATATTGGATCTGCGACACCACCGAGACTAGTCTGCACAGGTGAGAGTGTGGAATACAGAAGCGAACAGCTTCTGGGAAAGGTGAGAGCAACAGAGATTCTGAGGCAGACCCCTTTTCATGCTCCAGACATCCGGACACCTGCCCTGCCAGAGGGTAGGATAGGCATCCTCCCACCCAGGGAGGGCTTTGCCTGAGCAGCAGTGGGAGACATATTGGATCTGGGATCCCACATAGACTAGTCTGCACAGAGATTACCAGATGGGGAAAGAATATTATAAGAATCTTACTAACAGAAAGCAAGACCATTCATCATCATCAGAACGCAGCACTCCCACCCCACCCAGTCCTGGGTAACACAACACACCCAAAAACATAGACCCGGATATAAAAGCATATCTCATGATGATAGTAGAGGATATCAAGAAGGACTTTAATAACTCACTTAAAGAAATACAGGAGAAAACTGCTAAACAGGTAGACGACCTTAGAGAGGAAGTACAAAAATCCCTTAAAGAATTGCAGGACAAAACGACCAAACAGGTGATGGAATTGAATAAAATCACCCAGGACTTAAAAAGGGAAGTAGAAACAATAAAAAAAAAAAACAAAGTGAGACAACGCTGGAGATAGAAACCCTAGGAAAGAAATCTGGAACCATAGATGCAAGCATTAGCAACAGAATACAAGAGATGGAAGAGAGAATCTCAGACGCGGAAGATTCCATAGAGAACATCGGCACAACAATCAAAGAAAATGCAAAATGCAAAAAGATCCTAACTCAAAACATCTAGGAAATCCAGGACACAATGAAAAGATCAAACCTAGGGATAATAGAAGTAGATGAGAATGAAGATTTTCAACTCAAAAGGCCAGCAAATATCTTCAACAAAATTATAAAAGAAAACTTCCCAAACCTAAAGAAAGACATGCCCATGAACAAACAAGAAGCCTACAGAACACCAAATAGACTGGACCAGAAAAGAAATTCCTCCCGACACATAATAATCAGAACAACAAATACACTAAATAAAGATAGAATATTAAAAGCAGCAAGGGAAAAATGTCAAGTAACATATAAAGGCAGGCCTATTAGAATTACATCAGACTTTTCACCGGAGACTATGAAAGCCAGAAAATCTTGGACAGATGTTATACAGACACTAAGAGAGCACAAATGCCAGCCCAGGATACTATACCCAGCCTAACTATCAATTACTATAGATGGAGAAACCAAAGCATTCCACGACAGAACCAAATTCACACATTATCTTTCCATGAATCCAGCCCTTCAAAGGATAATAACAGAAAAAAAAAATACAAGGATGGAAACCACGCCCTAGCAAAAGCAAGAAAGTAATCCTTCAACTTACCTAAAAGAAGACAGCCACAAGAACAGAATGCCAACTCTAACAACAAAAATAATAGCAAGCAACAAGTACTTTTCCTTAATATCACTTAATATTAATGGACTAAATTCCTCAATAAAAAGACATAGACTAACAGACTGGCTACAATAACAGGACCCAACATTTTTTTGCTTACAGGAAACCCATCTCAGGGAAAAAGACAGACACTACCTCACAGTGAAAGGCTGGAAAACAATTTTCCAAGCAAATGGTCTGAAGAAACAAGCTGAAGTAGCCATTCTAATATCAAATAAAATCAACTTCCAACCCAAAGTTATCAAAAAAGACAAGTAGGGACACTTCATACTCATCAAAGATAAAATTCTCCAAGAGGAACTATCAATTCTGAATATCTATGCTCCAAATGCCAGGGCAGCCACATTCATTAAAGAAACTTTAGTAAAGCTCAAAGCACACATGCACCTCACACAATAATAGTGGGAGACTTCAACACCCCACTTTCATCAGTTGACAGATCATGGAAACAGAAACTAAACAGAGACACAGTGAAACTAACAGAAGTTATGAAACAAGTGGACTTAACAGATGTCTACAGGACATTTTATCCTAAAACGAAAAGATATACCTTCTTCTCAGCATCCCATGGTACCTTCTCCAAAACTGACCATATAATTGGTCACAAAAATGGCCTCAACAGATACAAAAATATTGAAATTGTCCCATGCATCCTATCAGACCTCTATGGAATAAGGCTGATTTTCAATAACAAAATAAATAATGGAAAGCCAACATTCACGTGGAAAGTGAACAACACACTTCTCAAAGATACCTTGGTCAAGGAAGGAATAATGAAACAAATTAAAGACTTTTTACAGTTTAATGAAAATGAAAACAAAAAATACCCAAAACTTATGGGACACAATGAAAGCATTTCGAAGAGGGAAACTCATAGCTCTGAGTGCCTCCAAAAAGTAGCTCGAGAGAGCACACACTAGCAGCTTGACAACACACCTAAAAGCTCTAGAAAAAAGGAAGCAAATTCACCCAAGAGGAGTAGACAACACTAAATAATCAAACTCAGGGGCAAAATCAACCAAATGTAAACAAGGAGAACTATTCAAAGAATCAACCAAACAAGGAGCTGATTCTTTGAGAAAATCAAGAAGATAGATAATCTCTTAGCCAGACTCACTAGAGGGCACAAGGGGAGCATCCTAATTAACAAAATCAGAAATAAAAAGGGAGACATAAAAACAAATCCTGAAGAAAACCAAAACACCATCAGATCTGTCTACAAAGTCTATACTCAACAAAACTGGAAAACCTGGACGAAATGGACAAATTTCTACACAGATACCTTGTACCAAAGTTAAATCAGGATCAAGTTAATGATCTAAAAACAATCCCATATCCCCTAAAAATAGAAGCAGTCATTAATAGACTCCCAACCAAAAAAAAAAAAAAAAAAAAAAAAAAAAAACCCAGGACCAGATAGGTTTAGTGCAGAGTTCTATCAGACTTTCAAAGAAGATCTAATTCCAGTTCTTCACAAACTATTCCACAAAATAGAAGTATTAGGTACTCTACCCAACGCATTCTATGAGAACACAATTACTCTGATGCCTAAACCACAGGAAGATCCAACAAAGATAGAGAAATTCAGACCAATTTCCCTTATGAATATGGATGCAAAAATACTCAATAAAATTCTCGCTAACCAAATCCAAAAATACATTAAAACAATCATCCATCTTGACCAAGTAGGTTTTATTCCAGGGATGCAGGGATGGTTTAATATAAGGAAATCCATCAACGTAATCCATTATATAAACAAAGTCAAAGACAAAAACCACATGATGATCTCCTTAGACTCAGAGAAAGCATTTGGCAAAATCTAACACCCATTCATGATAAAAGTCCTGGAAAGATCAGGAATTCAAGGCCCATACCTAAACATGATAAATCAATCTACAGCAAACCAGTAGCCAACATCAAAGTAAATGATGAGAAGCTGGAAGCAATCCCACTAGAATCAGGGACTAGAGAAGGCTGCCCACTTATTCCTTACCTATTCAACATTGTACTTGAAGTCCTAGCCAGAGCAATTCGACAACAAAAGGAGATCAAGGAGATACAAATTGGAAAGAAAGAAGTCAAAATATCACCTTTTGCAGATGATATAATAGTATATATAAGTGACCCTAAAAATTCCACAAGAGAACTCCTAAACCTGATTAACAGCTTCGCCGCAGTAGCTGGTTATAAAATTAACTCAAACAAGTCAATAGCCTTTCTCTACACAAAGAATAAAGAGGCTGAGAAAGAAAGTAGGGAAATAACACCCTTCTCAATAGTCACAAATAATATAAAATACCTTGGCATGACTCTAACTAAGGAAGTGAAAGATCTGTATGATAAGAACTTCAAGTCTCTGAAGAAAGAAATTCAAGAAGATCTCAGAAGATGGAAAGATCTCCCATGCTCATGGATTGGCAGGATCAACATTGTAAAAATGGCTATCTTGCCAAAAGCAATCTACAGATTCAATGCAATGCCCATCACAATTCCAACTCAGTTCTTCAACGAATTAGAAAGAGCAATCTGCAAATTCATCTGGAATAACAAAAAACCTAGGGTAGCAAAAACTCTTCTCAAGGATAAAAGAACCTCTGGTTTTAATCACCATGCCTGATCTAAAGCTATACTACAGAGCAATTGTGATAAAAACTGCATGGTACTGGTATAGCTACAAACAAGTAGACCAATGGAATAGAATTGAAGACCCAGAAATGAACCCACACACCTATGGTCACTTGATCTTTGACAAGGGAGCTAATACCATCCAGTGGAAAAAAGACAGCATTTTCAACAAATGGTGCTGACACAATTGGTGGCTATCATGTAGAAGAATGCAAATTGATCCATTCCTATCTCCTTGTATTAAGGTCAAATCTAAGTGGATCAAGGAACTCCACATAAAACCAGAGTCACTGAAACTTATAGAGGAGAAAGTGGGGAAAGTGGGGAAAAGCCTCCAAGATATGGGCACAGGAGAAAAATTCCTGGATAGAACAGCAATGGCTACTGCTGTAAGACTGAGAATTGACAAATGGGACCTCATAAAACTGCAATGCAGGCCGGGCATGGTGGCACACACCTTTAATCCCAGCACTCGGGAGGCAGAGGCAGGTGGATTTCTGAGTTCGAGACCAGCCTGGTCTACAGAGTGAGTTCCAGGACAGCCAGAACTACAAAGAGAAACCCTGTCTCGAACCCCCCCCCCCAAAAAAAAAAAGAAAGAAAAAACAAAACTGCAATGCTTCTGTAAGGCAAAAGACACCTTCAATAAGACAAAAAGGCCACCAACAGATTGGGAAAGGATCATTACCTATCCTAAATCAGATAGGGTACTAATATCCAATATATATATAAAGAACTCAAGAAGGTGGACTCCAGAAAATTGAATAACCCCATTAAAAAATCTGACTCTGAGCTAAACAAAGAATTCTCACCTGAGGAATATCGAATGGCTGAGAAGCACCTGAAAAAATGTTCAGCATCCTTAATCATCAGGGAAATGCAAATCAAAACAACCCTGAGATTCCATCTCATACCAGTCAGAATGGCTAAGAACAAAAATTCACGAGACAGCAGATGCTGGCGAGGATGTGGAGAAAGAGGAACACTCATCCATTGTTGGTGGGATTGCAAGCTTGTACAACCACTCTGGAAATCAGTCTGGTGGTTCCTCAGAAAATTGGACATAGTACTACCAGAGGATCCTGCAATACCTCTCTTGGGCATATATATAGAAGATGTTCCAGCCCATTGGTCATGCAAACTTAATATGCCCCAGTACAGGGGAATGCCAGGGCCAAAAAGTGAGAGTGGGTGGGTAGGGGAGTGGGTGGGGGAGTGTATGGGGGGCTTTTGGGATAGCATTGGAGATGTAAATGAGGAAAATACCTAATTAAAAGTATATTTTAAAAAAACATATTTCCTTGTACTACCAAACATTGTTATTCTTTCACCTGTAGCAAATTTTCTTTGAAGGTAGGGATTCAGTGGCAACAGAGAAATCCCACTTATACAATTAAATTATATTATACCATTTTGACCGACCATGTGTTATATCTCTATATTGAAATATCCATTGATCATACCTAGATCCACACTGGAACTTTTAATACTTGACAGAATGCTTTCCAACAGCCACTTTTTTGTTCCTGTTGGCAAAAGAGCATACATTGAATTAGTTTTTTTTTTTTTCATTGAGTTTTAGGAGGATTGAGTAAGATGCTTTCTGTTGCCAAGTCTAGAGCATCACTGCTTGTCATACCATATATTAGATCTTCATAATTTTTGTGAGGTAATTTTGACTGCAAATTCTTTCCTAGCTAACAAAGGGAAACAACTTGCTTTTTTCATTGTGAGGCCTCCACCTAGGTACTCATTTATTTTCTGATGTCAGGAAAACCTGTTGTTTATCTCTCTTTGACCTATGTTTTTTGTCCAGTGGTAGTGCCTGTCTCATAAAATAAACACACCTGGAATGTAGATTTTCATTTTGATTCATACCTAGGCCAACCATTGCCCTTGAGATACCTTGTTTATGATTATGTTGGAAATGAACAAATTTCCCAAAATAAATGCACCAGACATTTTGAGACAAGATACCTATAGCAGATTGTACACAACATATTTACAAAGGGCAATATTTGCTAACTCTGGGCCTCTAAACATGTACAATTCAAAGTTCTCTACGTGTAGGATGATGTAGTGTAGTACCATGATACATATTAGAAGCAATATCAATTGTATCCCTCTACATTCCAGCATAGGATGTATCTCAGCTTTTAATGGTCTAAGTACTTGATTGTTCACAAGTTATTCACATTTTCAAGCAGCCATATCCTTATCATACCATGCCTTGCATCTTAATATCATATGATTTGTTCATGGCTATGATGCATATTAATTAAATATCAGTGAAGATTTCTAAAGAGATTGTACAATTTTACCCATAAGATAGCAATTTTCCTTGTTCATCTAGCATTTCCACAAGAATTTAAAGCTGCAAAGCTGTGTTGTTCTTTCTATTTCAGCATGGTCTAATAGAGTCTGAATTTATACTACCTCTTATTCCCTTTGAATGGTAACATCATGCCATTTTTTTTACTTCATTGACCAGTAATTATAGCTGGTACATAGCATTTGATATTTCAATGAAAATTTCCCTAGCATGCCAGATGTCCCTTTCATTTTTGAGTGAACCTTGCAGACCAGTTTTTATACATTCTCCCATATGTATCCCATCTTGATTGCATTATCTCTTTTCAGAATTCAACCTAAATAACAGTGTAACTCATCCAGATCTGTCAAAGACTTTTCTACCTCTCAAAGATTATATCATACCAATAGTCTCAGCAAGTATGAAGTTCAGAGACAGAATCTAATTATCTCTATATTTGGGATTCTTGAAACAACTTATAAATAGCATAGTAAGCTCGGCACTGAACATATCTGCTATTACACAATATTTTTGATGCCTATCCATTTTCTATTTTTCTCCAATCTTGGATATTAAAAGAAAATCTGCCTGGAAATAGTTGAGGGGTCCTAGTGTCTGTGAGTCAGTCCATCTATTTGCATGTCTTTCTATGGCTAAAACCACATTGAATTCATAGTCATATTACTGTCTCTCCAGTTCTGTGGTACCCACATTTTCCAAAGAATTTCAATGTCCTCTTATGACCAGTCTGGTTCTGACTTACTCCCTTTTAATTTAAAATCTTCTGAACTTCATCATTGGAGATTAAATCTATTCCCTATTCCCTAAACATCATAACTTTTTTGGCTTTCCAATACTAAACCTAAAATACATGCTATTTCCAAATATCTGAAAACTGTTACCCTGTGTTCTTCTTCCTTCTCATTTGAATATATTTTGAACATGGGTTATAAAGTTTATACCAAAAGAGTGGTCCTTTGCAACTGGAAACTTGTTCCCTCCTTCCATATTTGTGAAATTATAAGCTAACATCTTCCCCACCCCTTTTCATTTAAAGTCTTGATTATTATTGTGCATAGAAGAATCGCTCTTTGTTTGATTTTCCTTTGTTTTTAATTCATCTTTCATTCATGTGGGAAAATTCCTTGTGGAATTCCAACAAGCCTCCTTTAAATATTTTATCTTCAGCAGTGAAGGCATATGACTCTTACCATAGTTTCTTCTAATTTGTGCATTATGATTTACTTGAAATTATTTCAATAGATTGTGAGCCATGCATTTGAAGTGCACCTCCATGTTACTCAAACAGTGAAGATTCACCAATGAGGCTTATGGCCTGATGCTATGTGAAGAAGGATTGCCACACTCACAACATCCTTTTACAAGGACACACAACTCTGACATATACCATCCTTCGTTACATGATTCATAATTTGTAAGTGACTGCATGGAACTTATGTAACAGAAAGTAAGCACTTCTTTTCACATCGCATGTGAAAATGTGTAGTTACTGAGATTAGGCTGCACAGATAGCTTATCTTCAGATTGCTCATCCTCACACAGCTTATCGTGAAAAGTAGCTAACGGATGTTCCCCAAATAATTCTTGGTAGAGAAAAGGAATTTTATTTACCTTTCTGGGGGACTCAAAAATGACCAGTGTCTCCAATGATGTCAACTTTGGTGAACAAGAAAGTTTATATGGTATTTCTTTTACAATTTTGGGTAAGAGGTTAATGAATTGAGCCTAGATGATTAAAAGTTACATGGCTGTAAACCTCTATATTCTTTTGCATCATGTGTATGCACAAACATGATACAATATTTTCTCTATCATTAACTTTAATGGGAATAAACATGGCTAAAATTGTTTCAGTAATTCATATAAAGGCAACTTCTTTAAAAACAGCATTGACTAAGTCTCTGCCAGTAAAAGAAGAGACAACATATTAATTAATATTATTTGCATTTCTTGACCCTCACAACCAACAACAAAAAATTCTCTTCTATTGAGTTGCCTTTACCTCCCAGACAATCTTGGTTTTTATATTACCCTCAAACATATATGGCAATGTAATTGTATCTATGATAATTCTTCAATCCAAGGAGGGAAAATCATGATATCTGTTGTTTTTTTCATATAAGTTAAAATATTAATTTTATTCTGAATTCACCTCATGCCCTAAAAATGAAAATTATATAATTTGGAGAAGGATGAAACATTTTATTGGACAGACAAAGGGAAGGTGAAGTGAAAAATAGGGAAAGAGAAGATGGAGCAAAAGAAAGAGGGATAGAACACATAGAAAGGGGAAGAGGAATATAGTAACAGAAACCCAGTGCCTGGAGAAACCTCTTCATTTAAAGGGTCTCATGGATGTAGAAGATGGTAGTGTAGTGGTAGATCTGCCCAATATAGGCACATAGCATGTATTCATATTAACTAAGTTGTGTTTTCCTTGCCAGGCCATTTTTGGGTTGGAGAGAGACCACAACAAAATGGAGCCCAATGTATTAATTTGAACTCAACTAACCTGAGATAAAAATTCACTGCCCCTAAACACCTGAATGAGCTTAGTCATCAATATAGGCTGAAGCAGTGTTGATTTGAAGGTGGTTTGGTTTGAAAGTCCTACAGAGAATGGCAGATAGGTATCTACACTGGATGAGAGCCTTTCTGTGTTCTCTTCCACTTATCTTTCATTCCTCACACTGCCTCCCCCACCCCAAACAATAACATTGATAATGTGGGCCTTTTTATATTCAGCTCCTACCTGTAAATAATCATGAAAAAAAATACAATGTACTATGGACCAGGTAACTCATTGATATAAAGGCAGAAATATAACCATTTGATACTTAAAGATGGAAATTTTCACATGCAGTTCAGAACTAGGTAGAGAATATTAGTACCTGACTCCAAGCAGAGATAGCAGTGATAATCGCCTGCTATGAACATGTGTTAATTAACTGAAGTTTGTGGCTCCAAGTAGAGAGCTAACACACAGATATTATAATAGGTATTAATTAAATAAATGCCTGTGTCTCAAGGAGAGAGCACAACAAATAGATGGTATAACTGGATGGCTGCTCTAGTCAAAGAGTTTAACAATTAAAATCTAGCTGCTTCCTATTGGGAGATATTAGTGAAATTTTTAATTAATTACTTTAAAAATGGTATAGAGATAAAGTGCTCTAATAAATCTTATAGAATACTCATATTTTGCCTAACGTAGGCTTCATGGAAATTTTCAGTTTAAATCCAGGTTAGAAAAGCTGCCTCTTATTAGTAGATATAGAAAGATCTGTGAATTAATTTAATAAAGTCTGCAGAGGGCTCATATTCTCTAATGTGGACTCCATGGGATTTTAGATTTAGTATTTTGGCATGACAAATTAGAAGGTTCTAAATACGATAAACTGTGCGTGATTTTGAGTATTGTGGATGTTTTATTCTTTCTCTAGGACAGAGGGCAATCTCTAAGTTTTCCTGGTTACAAGTTGAATGATATGCTGATTTTTGGAAATTTTTTCTATTTCTGTTTTTGGAAATATGATTAAGGTATCTACACCTTCCAGAGCTATTGAGATCATATTTGATAAATAGAGATTACTGAAAAATCTATATTCTAGAGAATATATATATATATGTATATATATATATATATATATATATATATATATATATATGTGTGTGTGTGTGTGTGTGTGTGTGTGTGTATATAAGCATCTTTGGTGAATTTCATCATCAGATATGACTGACTGGCCTGCCTGAAATCCTGATGTTTTGGTTTTTCATCCAGATCCAGTCACTACAGAGATGTAGCCTCCCCCATCCTGAAGTGGGCTGGTACAAACCTTGTTGCCACTGAGGTGGTGCCACCTGCAGTGCAGCTTTCTGACTTGGCTGGCTCCTTTTTGAAATGACAACTGCTCTGCTCTTCTGCTACCTGACTAGAGGCTGAACCTGTCTTCCTGAGACATTCCTGAATAAGCAACCAGCCTGGAGACCAAGTGGTGTCAGAATGGCTCCAGGCAAGAAGAGTGGACTGTTGGGGGGGATGGGCCTTCCCCCAAAAGAATGGTTCCTTAGTAAACTCGAGGGCCTTGGACAGAAAACCTGTGTGGTCTCCATTAATTTCTCTTGCAGTCTAAGTCTCTTTCAGCCCCAGCCTACCTCTCAGGTGTACCTGGTTCATGTAGGCCGCGGGCTGGCATACAACAGATTGGGGCCTGAACAATGATGAATGGGAAACCTGGAAACAGGGGGGAAATACTGAGGGAATCTCTGTCTTGTGTGGCGCTCCATGAGAAGGAAAGAATCAGAGGATAGTATTGGCACTGTGAGCAACAGGCAATGCTATCTATGGCTTTATGCTAGCTCTGGCTTTAAACTTCATTTTTTAAAGTGTTGCAGGAGGTACGATATGATACGGGCTAAGTTTGGAACAGTGCTGACCCGGTGGCTGTGTCCACTTAGGTTTCACAGCAAAATATGTGTGGGACTAGAAACTTTGAATCAGGTGGTTGTCCACAGTTTTCAAAAGCTGCTTCAGGCGAGAGGAATAGGGTTTAAAATAATGGAACAGGTGGTTTTCTACAGTCGAGTACTGCATCAGGCTAGAGGAATAGGGTTTAAAATAATAAAATAAAATAAAATAAAATAAAATAAAGAAAAATGTATTTTTAAACTCTCCCAGAGACAGAGAGAAAATCGGGGGGCACCCTGCTTTATTCTCTCTGGCCCCTGCAGCAGAAGTTCTCTGCCCTCTTTGTGTTGTCTAATGTCTGGTGCACCAATCAGTTTCCGTGTCAATCCTCATTGTCTGAATGACTGAATGTTCTGTGGTTCATGTTGGAAAATAAAAATGGCTGAAACTTTATGGGCTGGTTCAGCAAAGCCAGAGAGTGGCTCACACTTTGGCCAAGGATCAGGCACAGCAGGGGAGCCTGGCTGGCTCGTTTTTGAAGTGACAACTGCCCTGCTCTTCTGCTACCTGCCAAGAGAATTGCTGAGGCACCAAGAGTGGACCAGCGGTGGGGATGGACCTTCCCCTTATAAGCATGGTCTCTTAGTAAACTCACGGGCCTTGAACAGAAATGTGTCTTGTTCTCCAATAGTTTCTATTACAGTCTAAGTCTCTTTCAGCCCCAGCCTGCCTCCCAGGTGTACCTGGTTCATGTAAGACGTGGGCCAGCATACAACAAACAGACATTAGAACAATCATTGGTTTGGCCTTCTCCAGGCCAAAGAATTCCCTCATTACCCGACCCTTCCCACTCCCTTCAGAAATATCTCAACACCCATATCAGGTTGAAGAAATTATGAAGAGTCGTTGTCCCAGTTTCATAGTGTTTAGAACTGGGTGTGTTTATTATTGGTTTTCTTTGATACTGAAACTTTTGAAATACAGGTCTTAGACCCGGTCTTTTTATTGCTGTAATTATAAACAGATCTGAGATGTTAAACCCTGTGAGATAGGTGACAAATAGCAATTTCATGGAACTGAGTCCATAGTTAGGGTATTTTAAGTTATTTTATTCAGAAATGCATGAGAGTAAGTAACAATGAACAGACCAAATTATCTCACATATTGTTGGTTTTAAAAAATGTCAGAAGTCCACAGAATATGATGTTTAATGTTATTTATTCACTTGTTGTTTACACTAGTCTTCTCTTGAGAGTTTTCCCTGTATTGGATACAAAGAAGAAACCCAGTATCTTTGAGTTACTTCAGATGAGGTGAAACAGCCACTAGGCAGGAATTGCCTCATTGCATCTACAGACATAATACTGTCCAAAGTAAGAACGCAAATACAGATTAAGACAGCCTGAATATTCCAAGACAGAGTAGGCTTTTCCTTAATATTCCTGTTCTTGTAAGTCTGTCAAATGACCATGGCCAATTGGCTAAAGACATATGCTCCAATGTGTTGAAGTAAGGGACTGTCCAAGTGATCAGTGGTCTGTTTAAATAGGCTAAGTTTTGGGAGCTGTGTTGCCTTTTCTATATATTTTCAGTTAATATTGGTCATTCTTGGATTTCTGATGGTGTAGAAGACCTATACAGTTTCCTAGCCAATCCAGGCTTTTTACTTTGAAAGGAAAATTTATGAGAACATGGATGTCAGACAGCATTCAATCTAAAGCCAAGATATAGCCAGAAGGAGAATTATAAATTTTTAAGTAAGTATAGAAGACAGATTTCTATTTATTTAAAAACATGATAGACTGGGTGTTAGGTTTCTTGTACTTTCTAAATTACAAAATAGTAATAGTTGCATTCAACTATATCTGAGATAAAATACTCTTTTAATCAGACCAAAAAGGGGGGAAGTGTTATGGATAGCCAGGGTACTGATTATATTTGATGTTAATTCCTTTCTCCTATGATAGGTGGCAAGAAGGAATGAGTCAACATTCAGGTGGTTTCTAGTATGCCTTCCCAGGTTAAGTTGTAAAATAAAGAAGAGATGATGACTGACCGGATAAAGGAAGATGGTTGGAACGTTGGAGGAGAGAAGAAGGAAAAAATGGAAGAGGGAGAGGATACAGAGGAGGAGGAACAAAAAGAAAAGCAGAGCAGAAGCACATGGACTGGAGAAGCCTCAAGTAATAAAGGGTCTCATAGATGTGGATGTTGCTAGTGTAGTGTTATGGTAGATCTGCAGAATCTAAGTTCACAGAATATATTCATATTAAATGAGTTGTCTTTTCATTACTGGGATGTTGGGCTTTAGTTGGGTTTAGGGGAAGAGGGTGGAGGGAAAGAGCCCATGTCTTGCCAGTGTTCCTGTGCTCTCGACAGGTGGGCATGGGAGGACTGCCAGATGATTTCCACTCTGCCCCAGGTGGCCTTCTGGATGTATGAAATCACTGGACCCCCTCAACAGGGGGTGGACAAAGGGAAGCCCCTGATACCAGGAGCCCTGGGTGGAAACCCTCGGCCCTGGAGATACAGGAGAGAGGGCAGAGGGAGAGAGGTTTCCATGCAGGCAAGAGTCCTTAGTCAGGTCCATGGCTGGAGCACAGGAAGACCTAATGACTGAAGATTTGAATTGGCTCCTTAAGAGAAAGCCTATCCCATTGTCCAAGCACAGCGGGCCTTGATGAACAGAGACAGGCTAAGATTTTAGAGATTTATTATAGAAAATCAGGGAGAAA
Organism: Mus caroli; assembly: GCF_978045245.1. Lineage (NCBI taxonomy): Eukaryota > Metazoa > Chordata > Mammalia > Rodentia > Muridae > Mus > Mus caroli. Next base: position 42,829,639 of record NW_028227261.1, on the reverse strand, counting down.
AGAGAGAAGGTAGAAAGAGAGAGAACAGCCCTGGCCAAGAAGAGGGAAGGGGGGAAAGATAGAAAGAGGAAAAGCTAGAGTGTAAGAGGTTAGAGAGATAGAGCAAGGAGACAGAGGACAGAGTGAGAAGGGGATATGCAGCCCCTCTTATAGTGGAATGTTATCTTGTTGTTACTAGGTAACTGGGATGAGTATAGCCTGAAGGTCAGATGTTTAGAACATTGTGTATGTGACTAAAAGCCATGCTACTTCTGTGGCGGCGGTAACTTTGACAGGAACCATGGGTCTAGGATACATGACGGTAAGTCTTCTATCCCATGTAGGTGGGAATTACCACCACCTGGTACTGGGGTTCAGACCTCAGCTTTACTGGAGACAAGCCTGTCTGTGCATAGCCCATTGACCTACAATTTGACATGTTGGTGTTGGTGATTTACTGCAACACATTACTATGCATGATGTCACATTCTCATGTACATTTGATTACTTATCTGGTCACAGGCATTAAATAATCTCTCATGCATGGCCACTTTGAATAGGGGTATATCCTTCATTCACAGGCAGCATAATGGGTTAGATACTTTGTCATTAAATATTTTTTCTGAAGTATCTGTATCAGAAGCAGCCAACAAATTTCCATCTAGGTAATGAAAATTTATGCATTGATGAAATTATCTAAAAACTTTTCCAGTGGTTTTGAACAAGATTTTTTCATGGTGAAGGACTTCTCTTCCTACCCTGTAGAAATGATCCTTTCATAGGAAATAAAGCAAACGTTTCTCATTCCTGCACACTAAAAGGGACTATAAAATGCAGTTCTTTAAATCAATTGCAATCATTGCTTACATCAGAAGGAAGGTAATGAAAACAAAAGACTGTAATGGGAATACTCATTACTATTTACCACTTCAGCTCAAAATCTATTAACAGTCAAAATTTTCCCTTTTACTTTTTCATAGCATATGCAGGGAATTCCGAAGAGGTGGCAGAACACTTGATGTACTTTGTCTCTAGTTTCTCTTGTAACACATAGTCCCTTTTATTGTATTATATTTCCTTTGCCTATAGACACTGATCAACTAATACAGGCTTGGGAGATAACCAATTCTGTGGTAGGACTCTTGGCATTTAAGCTATTTTTCCTCTTTTATATTTGATAACTTTCTTCTGGTTATTTCCTGTGTGTATAAAATGGGCAAAGCCTTGTGTTGTGTTTGAGTATATTTATAAATATTTTCCCCCTGAAGCCTCCTTTATTTCCTACTACTGTTCATCATGGTAAGATTCTTGTCTCACAGGAATATGAATGTCTGTACCCAAATGTTGGGAAAGATCTTGTCCCCATACATTTATGGGAATGTCTTGGATATAAGACCTCTAGTTTGACACTTGACCATTTGCACACAAAATTTACACTCAACATTCTCTCTCTCTCTCTCTCTCTCTCTCTCTCTCTCTCTCTCTCTCTCTCTCTCTCTCTCTCTCTCTCTCTCTCTCTCTTCAATTCCTGTTAATTTTCTACTACCTATGAATGTTGTAAAACCCTTTAAATGATTGCAGTCTGCATTTCAAATATTCTGGATATCAAAGTTGCATAAGCTCTTATTTCAATCAAGCCTCCTATTTCAATGCCACATATTTCCAAACATTATTTGGCATTTGATCAAGAATAGCTGATATTAACATATTTCCTTCTACTACCAGATACTCTTTTTTCTTTTACATGTAGGAGATTATCTTCTCCGCTAGAGATTCAGTGTCAACAGGGAAATCCCACTAATATCTTTAAATTTTATTATACCACTTTTGACCGACCATGGGTTTTATTTGTATTTTGAAATCTTCATTGACCATACCTAGATCCACACGGGGATATTGAATACTTGATTGAATACTTCCCAACAGCCACATTTTTGTTTCTGTAGGGAAAGACCATACATTGAATTAGTTTTTTGTTTGTTTGGTTGGTTTTGTTGTTGTTGTTGTTGCTGTTTTTTAATTATTGAGTTTTGGGAGGATTGAATAAAATGTTTTCTATTGCCATGTCTAGAGCATCACTGCTTGGCATAGCATATACTAGATCTTCATAATTTTTGTGAAGTACTTTGACTGTAAACTCTTTCCTAGCTAACAAAGGAAAACAGCTTGCTTTTTTCACTGTGAGGCCTCCACCTAGGTACTCACTTATTTTCTAATGTCAGAAAAATATGTTGTTTATTTCTCTTAGACCTATGATTTTTGTCCAATGGTAATGCTTGTCTCATAAAATAAACACACCTGGAATTTCGACTTTAATTTTGATTTATACCTAGAACAACCATTGCCCTAGAAATGCCTTGTTTATTATTATGTTGGATATGAACAAATTTCCCACAATAAATGCACCAGATATTTTGAGACCAGATACCTATAGCAGATTGTACACAATTGACAAAGGGCAATATTTGCTAAATCTTGGTCTCTAAACATCTACAATTCAGAGTTCTCTAGGTGTAGGATGATGTAGTGTAGTAATATGATACATATTAAAAGCAATATCAGTTGTATCACTCTACATTCCAGCATAGGATGTATCTCAGCTTTTAATAGTCTAAAAACTTGATTATTCACAAATTATTCACGTTTTTAAACGCCCAGATCCCCATCATACCATGCCTTGCATCTTAATATCATATGGTTTGTTCATGGCTATGACGCATATTAATTAAATATCAGTGAAGCTTTCTAAAGAGATTGTACAATCTTTGCCAATAAGATGGGAATTTTCCTTGCTCATCTAGCTTTTCCACAAGAGTTTAAAGCTGCAAAGCCGTGTTGTACTTTCTATTTCAGTATGGTCTAATAGAGTCTGAATTTAGATTTCAGCTTATTCCCTTTGAGTTGGGTCCATCCCTATAATATCATGCCATTTAGTTCGCTTCATGGATCATTAATGCCAGATGGTACATAGCATTTGATATTTCAATGAAATTTTCCCTAGCATGCCAGACATCACTTTCATTTTTGAGAGTACCTAGCAGACCAGTTTTTATACATTCTTCTATATGTCTCCCATGTTGGTTGCATTAACTCTTTTCAGAATTCAACCTAAATAACAGTGTAACTCATCCAGATCTGTCAAAGTCTTTTCCACCTCTCAAAGATTATATCATACTAATAGTCTCAGCAAGTATGAAGAAGTTCAGAGACAGAATCTAATTATCTCTATATTTGGGATTCTTGAAACAACTTATAAAAAAACATAGTAAGCTGAGCACTGAACAGCTCTGCTACTACACAATAGTTTTTGATGCCTATCCATTTGCTATTTTTCTCCAATCTCTGATATTATATGAAAACCTGGCTGGAAATAGTTGAGGGGTCCCAGTGTCTGTGACTCAGTCCATCTATTTGCATGTCTTTATATGGCTTAAACTACCTTGAATGCATAGTCATATTATTTTCTCTCCAGTTCTGTGGTACCCACATTTTCCAAAGAATTTCAATGTCCTCTTATGACCAGTCTGGTTCTGATTTACTCCCTTTTAATTTAAAATCTTCTGAACTTCATCATTGGAGATACAATCTATTCCCTAAATATCATAACTTTTTTGCCTCTCCAATACTGAACCTAAAATACATGCTAGATCCAAATATCTGAGCACTGTTACCCTGTGTTCTTCTTCCTTCTCATTTGAATATATTTTGAACATAGGTTATAAAGTTTTATACCAAAAGAGTGGTCCTTTGCAACTGGAAACTTGTTCCCTCCTTCCATATTTGTGAAATTATAAGCTAACATCTTCCCCCACCACTTTTTCCTTCAAAGCCTTGATTTTCACTATTGTACATAGCAGGATCCCTCTTTCTTTGATTTTTGTTTTGGTTTTAAATTCATCTTTCATTCCTGTGGGAAAATTACTTGTGGGTATGGCAACAAGCCTTCTTTAAATGTTTAATCTTCACCTGTGAAGGCTTATGATGGCTTACCATAAATTTTCAATTTTTTTCATTATGAGTGACTTGTAATTATTTCAATGATTGTGAACCATATATTTGAAGTGCATCTCAATGTTACTGAAACAGTTAAGATTAACCAATTAGACTTATGGCCTGATGCTACATGAAAAAGGATTGCCACTCTCAGAACATCCCTCTATAGGGACACAAAACTCTGAAATATCTCATCCTTTATTACATGATTCATAACATGTCACTGACTGAATTCAATTTATGTAACATAAATGAGGCATTTTTTTTTATATCACATGGGAATGGGAAAAGGTACAGTTCTTGAGTTTAAGCTGCACACATGGCTTATCTTCAGATTGATCATCCTCACACAGCTTATGGTTAAATGTAGCTAATCGTTGCTCTCCAAATAGTTCTTTTAGAAAAGAAATATATTAAACTTACTGAGAGACCCACAAATGTCCAGTGACGCTAAGGATGTCAACTTTGGTGAACCAGCAAGTTTATTTGCTATTTCTCATACAATTATGTATGAGGTTAATGAATTGAGCCTTAGTTATTAAAAGATAGATAACTCTCTATCTCTATATTCCTCTGCATCATGGGTATGGACACAAATGATTCAATATAGAGATTTATCATTAACTTGAATGGGAATGGACATTGTTAAAGTTGTTTCAGTAATTAATATAAATGCAACTCCAGCTTCTTAAAACAGCACTGTCTAAAGATCCACCAGAAAAAAAAGGAAAAAAGAAAGAAAGAAAGAAAGAAAGAAAGAAAGAAGAAAGAAAGAAAGAAGAAAGAAAGAAAGAAAATGGAGTATATGGACAAAGTTGGTTAAAGTCATTCAAAAATATTCATTCCCAACGGCTCATATGATGAGCATACTGCATCCATTGATGATATCTAGATTAATTTAATTGGGTCTTGTCAGAGCAAACTTTGTCAAGAATACACATTTGTTTGAGGTTTTTATTTTTATGGCCTATATACATCATATATAGGGATGAATTTATTTATGATATTTTCATGAAGACATAGCACAATATATTGCAGTTCTTGAACCTCACCAAAATAAATCATTTTTTCTCTATTGCGTTGCCTTTAACTCCCAGACAATCTTAGTTTATATATTAACATCATACATATATCAAAATTTACTTGTATCTATGTTACATTTGCACTCCAAAAAGAGAAAAATCATACCTATTGTTCTGCATTATATATGTTAAAATATTAATTTTATGTTGCATTCACCTCATGGCTTAAAAATGATAGTTATACAATTTGGGGAAGAATGAAACCCTACATTGGAGAGATAAAGAGAAGGTGGAGCAGAACGGTGGGAAAGAGAAATAGAAAAAAAATGGAAAGGGAGAGGACACAAAGGAAGAGGGAAAAGAAGAAAATAGGCGGAGAAAAAAGTAATCAGGAAATAAAGTTACAATTTTGCTGGACCTTTTGATACTTAAAGTTGGGAAATTTCACCTGCATTTCAGAACTAGAAAGGGAATATTAGACACTGACTATGAGTAGTGATAATTGACTGGAAAACCTGCAAATTCTAAATGGTTTCATAGACATAGATCATAGTATAGTGGTAGATCTGCATAATCTAGTAACACAGCATCTATTCATATTGATTGAGTTGTGTTTTCATTGCCAGGCCATTTTATCACAACAAAATAGAGCGCAACTTATTGATTTGAACTCAAATAACCTGCGATAAAAATTCACTGCCCCCAAACCACTGAATGCATGTGCAGCAATATAGGCTTCAGCAGGGTGAATGTGTAGGTAGCTGTGTTTGAGAGGGCCAGAGAATACCAGAGAGGCATCTACACTGGACAGATCCTTTCTGTGTTAGCTTTCCCTTATCATTCACTCTCTACCCTGTCTTCCTCACCCCAATCAGGTGACACACAGAAAAATTGTGTCTTTTACCCTCAGCAAATCCCTGTGAATAAAGAATCAAGAAACAAAAGTGCAAAGTTCTCTGGACCAGGTAATTCATTGATATAAAGACAGAAATCTAACCTTTTGACATTTAATAATGGGAAATTTCATCAGCAGTTCCGAACTAGAATGGGAATATTAGTCACTGACTCCAAGTAGAGAAAGCAGTGATAATCACCTGCTATGAACAGGTGTTAATTAACTGAAGTTTGCAGCTCCAGGTAGAAAGCATAATAGATAGATATCTAATAGGTATTAATTAAATAAATAACTGTGTCTCAAGGTAGAGCGTATAACTAGTAGAAAATATAACAGGATTGCTGCTCTAGGTAGAGAGAGAGAATTTAACAATTAAATCTAGCTGCTTCCTATTGGCAGATGTTAGTGAAAGTGTGAATTAATTGCTTTAAACATGCTATAAAGATATATTGTTCTATTAAGTATTGCAGCATACTCATATTTTGTTTAATATGAGCTCCATGGGAATTTTGGGTTTAAATCCTAGTTGAACAAGCTGCCTCTTATAAACAGGTATGATAGATGTATGGATCAATTTCATAAAATTTGCAGGAAACTCACATTCTCTAACATGGACTCCATGGAAATTTAGGTTTAGTATCCTGGCATGACAAATTAGAAAGGACTCTATAGACTAAACTCTGTGTGATTGTTGTACTGTGTTTGTTGTATTGGGACAGAGGCAAGCTACAGGTTTTTCAGGATACCATTTGAAGGATCAGGTGATTGGGGAAAATGTTTTGCCTTTGTGTTTTTGGAAAAGGTGATTAAGGTATTTAATACAAGAGTTATATAGATTTATTTGGTAGGTGGAGACTTCCTGAAAAGCAAGATTCTAGAGAATAAAACAAAAATTTTATCTTGATGATATTAAATTTTTGTTTTGAGATTTATATATTACAGTATGTAAACTTTTGGTGAATTTCATCCTCACACATGCTGAACTGACCTGTCTGAACTTCTGATGGTTTGTTTTTTTTTATCCAGAGCCAGGCATGACACAGAAATCAGAGACAATCTTTGGTGTGACCATCTTAATGCTAACAGATTCCACCATTTCCCTAACTTTCCCACTCCCTTCAGAAATATCTCTAGACCCATATCAGCATGAAGAAGTTATAAAGATTCGTTACCCCAATCCCATACTCTTCAGGACTTGGGTGGTTATTATTGGTTTTCTTTGATACTAAAACTTTTGAAGTATAGGTCTTAGACCCAGTCTTTCTATTACTGTTATTATAAACATGTCTGAGATATTTAAGTCAGTGAATTAAGTGCGAAATTGGAATTTCATGGAGCTAAGATTATAGTTAGGGTGGTTTTAGTTATTTTGATAATAAATGCCTGAGAGTAAGTAACAGAGAACAGTCAAGATTACTTCTCGTATATAGTTGGTGTTTAAAAATGTCAGAAGTCCACAGAATATTCTATTTAATGTTATTTATTTACTTAGAGATCAGACTAGCCTGCTCCTGACAGTTTTCCCTGTATTGGATTCAAAGATGAAACTGACCATCTTTGAGTTACTCCGGATGTGGCGAAACACCCACTAGGCAAGAATTACCTCATTGCATCTACGCACATAATACTGTCCAAAGTAAGGGCACAAATACAGATGAAGACAGCCCGATTATACCAAGGCAAAGTAGTTTTTTCCTTAATATTCCTGTTTCTGTAAGTCAGTAAAATGACCATACACAGTTGTCTAAAGACATATGATCCAATGTGTTGAAGTAAGGGACTGTGCTTGTGATCAGCAGTATCTAATAATTGGCTAAGTTTTGGAAGCTGTGTTGGCCTTTCTATATGTTTTTAGTTGATATCATCTTCTTCTTGCAATTCTGATTGGGTTTAAAACCTCCATAATCTCCTAGCCAACCCAGGATTTTTAGTTTGAGACGAACAGTTTTGGGAGGATAGTCTTCAGATGGCTTTGAATCTAAAGACAAAACATAGCCAGATTTAAAATTATAAATCTTATAAGTAAGAATAGATGTCAGAGGTTCTATTTCATTAACAAAGATAATGGACTGGGTATTAAATATCTTCTACTTTATCATTTACAAAATATTAATAGTTGTGTAATATTAAATCTGAGATAAAATAGTCCTTTTATTAGACAGAAAGGAGGAATATATTGGATAGTCCTGAGGCTGATTTTATTTGTTTTTAATTCTGCTCTCCTGTGAGGAGTTGTGAGTAAAGAAAGAGTCAGCACACATGCAATGTCCTATAAAACTTCCCCGCTTATTTTTTTTTTAATTTTTGTTTTTTGTTTTCTTTTTTTCCAATTTTTCAGTAGGTATTTTCTTCATTTACATTTCTAATGCTACTCCCAAATCCCCTATACCCCCACCCCGCTCCCCTACCCACCCACTCCCAAAGTTGATTCCAAAGGGAGACAACTCTGGAGATAGAAACCCTAGTGTGATGGTTTGTATATTCTCAGACCAGGAAGTGGCACCATCTGGAGGTGTGGCCTGGTTGGAATAGGTGTCTCACTGTGGGTGTGGGCTTAAGACTCTCATCCTAGTTGCCTGGATGTCAGCCTTCCACTAGCAGCCTTTGGATGAAGACATAGAACTCTCAGCTCCTCCTGCACCATGCCTGCCTGGATGCTGCCATGCTCCCACCTTGATTATAATGGACTGAACCTGTAAGCCAGCCCAATTAAATGTTTTTTTATAAGACTTGCCGTGGTTATGGTGTCTGTTCACCGCAGTAAAACCCTAACTAATACACCTAGGAAAGAAATCAGGAAACATATATGTGAGCATCAGCAACAGAATACAAGAGATGGAAGAGAGAATCTCAGGTGCAGAAGATTCCATAGGGAACATGGACACAACAACCAAAGAAAATGCAAAATGCAAAAAGATCCTAACTCAAAACATCCAGGAAACCCATCTTATTTTGAAAAAACAAACAAAAAAACAAAACAACACAAAACAAAACAACAAAAAAAGGAGAGCTGATGCTTAAGCAGATAAAGGGAAGATGGAGTAGAAATTTGGGAGAGAGTAGAAGGAGAAAATGAAAGCGGGAGTGGACACAGAGCAGGAGGAAGAATAATAAGAAGAGTAGAGCAGAAGCACATAGCCTGGAGAAACTGCAGGTTGTAAAGGGACTCATATTATTGGAAGATAGTAGTGTAGTGACTGGTAGATCTGCCCAATCTAGGCACATAGCATGTACACATATTCACTGAGTTGTCCTTTAATTGCCAGGGCATATTTGTGTTGGAGATTTACTGCAACACATTACTATGCATGCATGCTATATTCCCATGTAGAGTTGTTTACTTATGTGTTCAGAGACATCAAATACTATTCCATGCATGACCATTTTGAATTGAGCCAGCATAATGGATTGGACACTCTTTCCTTAAAGATTTCTTTGAAGTATCTGTGCTAGAAGCAGCCAATAAACTTACATCCAGGTAATGAAAACTTATGCATTGACTACTTTATCTACAATTTATTTCCAGTGGGTTTAGAACAAGGTTTTGACATGGTGAAGGACTTTTCAAACTTCCTTTTAGAATAAGTCATCCTTTAATACTTTTCAGGGATTAATCATTGTTTTAATTAGGGAAAATAAAGCAAACCTTTCTCTTTCCTTCTCGCTAAAAGGGAAAGTAAAATGCAGCCCTTTAAATCAATTACAATCATTGCTTAGATAAGAAGTAATGTAAAGGAAACAAAAGACTGTAATGGGAATACTCATTAATATTTACCACTTCAGCTCAAAATCTATTAACATTCAAAGTTTTCCCTTTTTACTTTTTGATAACATATGCAGGGATTTTCGAAGAGGTGGCAGAGTCCTCTATACACTTTGTCTCCAGTTTCTCTTGTAACACATAGTCAATCTCCTACCATATTCTCTTTGAGTACATACATTGATCTACTAATATAGGCTTGGGAGGTAACCATTTCATTGGAAGGGATCTTGGCATTTAAGCCATTGATCCTCCTTTAACTTTAGTATCTTTGTTCAAGTTGTGTCCTATGTTTGTAAAATAGGCAAATACTTGGGTTGTTTTTGAGAATATATGTCAATAACTTCCCCTGAAGCTTCCATCACTTCCATCACTTTTCTTCTCCCTACAGTTCACCAGTTTTTGTGCTTCTTGTCTCAACTGAATATTAAACTGTGTACCCAAATTTTGGGAAAGAGCTAGTCCCCAAACATTTATGGGCATATCATGGATATACGACATCTAATTTTACAGTTGAGCTTCTTCTCACACATATTAAACTTAACCATTCTATTTTTATTTATTGATTTTTTATTTTTTATTTTATTTTTTATTTTTTGTAAATCCTGATAACTCTCTACTACCCATGATCTTGTTATAACCCTTTAAATTTGGAAAGTCTGTATTACAAAATTTATGGGAAATCAATGTTTCTTAAGGTTGTATTTCAATCAAGCCTTTTATTTCAATGCCATTCACTTCTAAATTTTATTTGGCAGTTAATCAAGAAGAGCTGAATATATTAATATATTTTCTTGTACTTCCAAACATTCTTGTACTTTCACCTATAGAAGAATTTCATCATTTCTAGGGATACAAAGGCATCAAGGAAATCCCAAAAATACCATTAAATTTTATTTACCCACATTTTTACAGATCATGCGTTTTATTTCTATTTTTCAATCTTCAATGACCATACCTAGATCCACACTGGAACATTGAATACTTGATTGAATAATTTTCAACAGCAATTCTTTTGTTCATGTAGGCAAAAGACCATACATTGAATTAGTTTCTATGTTTATATTATTGAGGTTTGGGTGGATTGAGTAAAATGTTTCTCTATTGTCATGTCTAGAGCAGCACTGCTTGGCATAGCATATATTAGATCTTCATTATTTTATTGATTAAATTTTGAGTGAAAATTCTTTCCTAACAAATGAAACAGCTTGCATTTTGTACTGTGAGTACCCCAGCTAGGTCCTCATTTCATTTTCCGATGTCAGGGATATGTGTTGTTTATCTCTCTTGAAAGGATGGTTTTTGTCCCGATGGCAGTGCTTGTCCTATAAAATAAAATTCCCTAGAATTTAGACTTTCATTCTGATTTATACCCAGGTCAACCATGCCCTAGAGATGCCTTGTTCACTATTTTGTTGCAAATGTAGAAATTTTCTCCTATAAATGAACCGGACATTTTGAGACCACATAACTATAGCAGATTGTAAAAAATGTATTTACAAAGGAAAAGGTTTCCTAAAACTGGGTCTCTAAACATGTAAACCTCAGAGTTCTCTAGGTATAGGATGATGTAGTGTGGTACCATGATACATCTTAGAAACAATATCAGTTGTATCCCTCTCCATTCTACCATAGGTTGTGCCTCAGCTTTTAATGGTTAAGTAATTAATTGTTTATTTACAAGGTACACACATTTTATTCAAACACCAACATCCCTACCATGATAAGCCTTGCATCTGGATATTATATGATTTTGTTCATGGCTGTGACCAATATTAATTAAAAATGGGTGAATGTTTCTACAGGAAGTGTAGACTGCCAATAAGAGGAATTTTCCTTGCTCATCATTCTTTTCCTCAGGAACTTAAACCTTCAAACCCAGGTTGTACTTTCTATTTCAGCATGATCTATTTGAGTCTGAATTTGGATTTCAGAGTATTGCTGTATAAGTGGCACCTGCTCTTTGAGTATTATCATTCCATTGGTTGGCTTCATGAATCAGTTATCCTAGCTGGTTCATAGCATTTGATATTTTAGTGAAACTTTCCCTAGCATGCCAGATATCACATTCATTTTTGGGTGAACCTTCGAGAACATTTTTTCTACCTTCTCTATGTATAGCATCTTGATTGCATTATCTCTTTTCAGAAATAAAACTGAATAACAGTGTAAGACATTCATATCAGTCAAAGACTTTTCCACCTCTAGAAGATCAAATCATACCACTGGTCTCAGCAAATCTCATGAATAGCAGAGACAAATTCCAATATTTGGGACTCCCTAAACTACTAATAACAGTATTGTAACTTGGTCACTAAAAATAAAAATCTGCTTTTACACAATATTTTTTGATGCCTATCCTTTTGCTATTGTTCTCCAATCTCTGCTACTTATAAGGACACATGCTTGGAAATAGTTTATGGTTTTCAGTGTCTGTGAGTCAGTCCATCCATAATGATATCTTTATATTGCCCTAGCACGAGTTGAATGCATAGACATAATACCGTCTTTCCAGTTGTGAGGTAATCATATTTCCCAAGAATTTCCACATCTGGTTGAGTCCAGTGTCTGGCTCTGAGTAACTCTCTTTTAATTAAAAATCTTCTGTACTTCAACATTGGAGATATAATCTATTCCCTAAACATCATACATTTTTTTCTTTCCAATACTGTACCTAAAATGTGTTCTAGATCCAAATAACTAAACACTGCTTCCTTCTCTTATTTCTTCTAATTTGAATATTTTGAATGAGGTTTATAAAGTTTTATTCTAAAAAAGTATGCCTTTGCCACCAGTAACTAGTTATGACCTCCCATATTTGTAAAATTTTAAATTAACATAATGCCCTCCTTTTAATTTAAAGCCTTGATTAGTATTGTGCATAGAAGGATCCCCCTTTTTTGGACTTTCCTTTTTGTTTTTAATTCATCTTTTATTCCTGTGGGAAAATTCCTTGTGGGAATTTCAACAAGCCTCCTTTTTTTTTCTACAATTTTTTATTAGGTATTTTCTACATTTAAATTTAAATGCTATCCTGAAAGTTTCTTATACCCTTCCTCTGCCTATACCCCTACACACCCGCTTCCAGTTTTTGGCCCTGGCATTCCCCTGTACTGGGGCATATAAAGTTTGCAAGACCAAGGGGCCTCTCTTCTTAATGATGGGCGACTAGGCCATCTTCTGCTACATATGCAGCTAGAGACACTAGCTCCGGGGGTGGGGGGGGGGGCGGGAGATGGTACTGGTTAGTTCATATTGTTGTTCCACATATAGGGTTGCAGATCCCTTTAGCTCCTTGGGTACTTTTGCTAGCACTTACATTAGTGGCCCTGTTTCCATCCTATAGATGACTGTGAGCATCCACTTCTGTATTTGACAGGCACTGGCATAGCCTCACTCAAGACACCTATATCAGGGTCCTTCAGCAAAATCTTGCTGGCATATGGAATAGTGTCTGGGTTTGGTGGCTGATTATGGAATGGTTTCCCGGGTGGGGTAGTCTCTGAATGGTCCATCCTTTCATCTTAGCTCCAAACTATGTCTCTATAACTCCTTCCATGGGTGTTTTGTTCCCTATTTTAAGGAGGAAAGAAGTATCCACACTTTGATCTTCATTCCTCTTGATTTTCGTGTTTTTCTTGTGTTTTACAAATTTTATCTTTGGTATTCTAAGTTTCTGATTTAATATGCACTTTTCAGTGAGTATATATCAAGTGACTTCTTTTGTGATTGGTTTACCTCACTAAGGATATGTTCTAGATACATACATTTGCCTAGGAATTTCATAAATTCATTGTTTTTAATAGCTGAGCTGTACTCCATTGTGTAAATGTGCAACATTTATATATATCTATTACTCTGTTGAGGGACATCTGGGTTCTTTCCATCTTCATGATATTATAAATAAGGCTGCTATGAACATAGTGGAGCATGTGTCCTTATTACAACTTGGAACATCTTTTGGGTATATGCCCAGGAGAAGTATTGCTGGATCTTCAGTAGTACTATGCCCAGTTACCTGAGGAACTGCCAGAATGATATCCAGAGTGTTTGTACAAGCTTGCAATCTTACCAGCAATGGAGGAGTGTTCCTCTTTCTCCACATCCTGGTCAGCATCTGCTTTCATCTGAATATTTGATACTAGCCATTCTGACTGGTGTGAGGGGGAATCTCAGTGTTGTTTTGATTTGCATTTCCCTGATGATTAAAGATGTTGAATATTTTTTCAGGTGCTTCTCAGCTCTTCAGTATTCCTCACATGAAAATTCTTTGTTTAGCTCAGTACCACAGTTTTTAATGCAGTTATTTGATTTTCTGGAGTCCAGCTTCTTGAGCTCTTTGCATATATAGGATATTAGTCCCCTATTAGATTTAGGATTGGTAAAAATACTTTCCCAATTTGTTGGTGTCCTTTTTGTCTTATTGACAGTGTCTTTTGCCTTACAGAAGCTTTGCAATTTCATGAAGTTCCATTTGTCAATTCTTGATCTTACAACACAAGCCATTGCTGTTCTGCTTAGGAATTTTTCCCCAGTGCCCATATCTTCGAGGCGGTTTCCCCACTTTCTCCTCAATAAATTTCAGTGTCTCTGGTTTTATGTGGAGTTCTTTGATGTACTTCAAGTTGAGCTTTGTACAAGGAGATAAGAATGGATCAATTTGCATTCTTCTACAATATAACTCCCAGTTGTGCCAACACCATTTGTTGAAAATGCTGTCTTTTTTCCATTGGATGGTTTTAGTTCCCTTGTCAAAGATCAAGTGACCATAGGTGTGTGGATTCATTACTGGGTCTTCAACTCTTTTCCATTGATCTACCTGTCTGTTGCTGTACCAGTACCATGCGGTTTTTATCACAAATGCTCTGTAGTACATCTTGAGGTCAGATATGGTGATTCCAACAGAGGTTCTTATATTGTCAAGAATAGCTTTTTCTATCCTAGGTTTTTTATTATTCCAGATGAATTTGCAAATTGCCCTTTCTAACTCAGCTAAGAAGTGAGTTGGAATTTTGATGGGTATTACATTGAATGTGTAGATTGCTTTTGACAGGATAGCCACTTTGACTATATAAATCTTGCCAGTCCATGAGCATGGGATATCTTTCGATCTTCTGAGATCTTCTTTAATTTCTTTCTTCAGAAACTTGAAGTTCTTATCATACAGATCTTTCACTTCCTTAGTTAGAGTCACACCAAGTTATTTTATATTATTTGTGACTATTGAGAAGGGTGTTGTTTCCCTAATTTCTTTCTCAGTCCATTTATCCTTTGTGTAGAGAAAGGCCATTGATTTGTTTGAGTTAATTTTATATCCATCTACTGCACTGAAGCTGTTTATCAGGTTTAGGAGTTCTCCGGTGGAATTTTTAGGGTCACTTATATATATTATTATATCATCTGCAAATAGAGATATTTTGAATGTTTTCTTTCCAATTTGTATCACCTTGTTCTCCTTTTGTTGTCGAATTGCTCTGGCTAGGACATCAAGTACTACATTGAATAGGTAGGGAGAAAGTGGGCAGCCTTGTCTAGTCTCTGATTTTAGTGGGATTGCTTCGAGTTTCTCTCCATTTAGTTTGATGTTGACTACTGGTTTGCTGTAGATTGCTCTTATCTTTTATTATGTTTAGGTATGGACCTTGAATTACTGAACTTTCCAAGAATTTTGACATGAATGGGAGTTGGATTTTGTCAAATGCTTTCTCAACATCTAAGAGATGATCATATGTTTTTTGTCTTTGTGTTTGTTTATAAAGTGAATGATGTTGATGGATTCCCGTATATCAAATCATCCTTGCATCACTGGAATGAGGCATACTTTGTCATGATGGATGATCGTTTGGAGTGTGGTCTGAAGTTCTCTTTCTTTGTTGGATCTTTCTGTGGTTTAGGTATCAGAGTAATTGTGGCTTCATAGAATGAATTGGGTAGAGTACCTTCTGTTTCTATTTTGTGGAATACTTTGAGGAGAGAAGGAATTAGGTCTTCTTTGAAGGTCTGATAAAACTCTGCAATAAATACTTCTGTTTTTTTTTTTTTTTCTGTTGGAAGACTATTGATGACTGCTTCTATATCTTTAGGGGAAATGGGACTGTTTAAATCATTAATCTGATCCTAATTTAACTTTTGTACCTGGTATCTGTCAAGTAAGTTGTCCATTTCATCCAGGATTTCCAGTTTTGTTGAGTATACCCATTTGTAGTAGGATCTGATGATGTTTTGGATTTCCTATGGTTCTGTTGTTATTTCTCCTTTTTCATTTCTGATTTTGTTGATTAAAATATTGTCCCTCTGCCTTCTAGTTAGTGTGGCTAGGGGTTTATCTATCTTGTTGATTTTCTCAAAGAACCAGCTCCTGGTTTGGTATATTATTTGAATAGTTCTTTTTGTTTGATTATTTCCTGTAGTCTACTCCTCTTGGGTGAATTTGCTTCCTGTTGTTCTAGAGCTTTTAGGTGTGCTGCGAGGCTGCTAGTGGATGCTCTCTCTAGTTTCTTTTTGGAGGCATTCAGGGATATAAGTTTTCCTCTTAGTTCTGCCTTCATTGTGTGCCATAATTTTGGGTATGTTGTGGCTTCATTTTCATTAAACTCTAAAAAGTCTTTAATTTCTTTCTTTCTTTCTTCCTTGACCAATTATCATTGAGTACAGTGCTGTTCAGTTTCCACGTGAATGTTGGCTTTCAAATATTTATGCTGTTATTGAAGATCAGCCTTAGTCCATGGTGATCTTATAGGATGCATGGGATAATTACAATATCTTTGTATCTGTTGAGGCTTGTTTTGTAACCAATTATATGGTCAATTTTGGAGGAGGTACCAGGTGGTGCTGAGAAGGTATACCCTTTTAGGATAAAATGTTCTGTACATATCTATTAAATACATTTGTTTCATAACTTCTTTTAGTGTCCTTGTGTCTCTGTTTTATTTCTGTTTTCAGGATCTGTTCATTGGTGAGACTGGAGTGTTGAAGTCTCCCACTATTATTATGTGAGGTGCAATGTATGCTTTGAACTTTAGTAAAGTTTCTTTAATGATTGTGGTTGACCTTGCATTTGGAGCATAGATATTCAGAATTGAGAGTTCATCCTGGTAGATTTTACCTTTGATGAGTATGAAGTACACCTTCTAGTCTTTTCTGATAACATTGGGTTGAAAATAAAATTTATTTGATATTAGAATGGCTAGAACACTTTGTTTCTCTGGACCATTTTCTTGAAAAATTGTTTTCCTGCCTTTAACTCTGGGGTAGTGCATCTTTTTCCCTGAGGTGGGTTTCCTATAAGCAGCAAATTGTTGAATCCTGTTTGTATAGCCAGTTTATTAGTCTACGTCTTTTTATTGGGGAATTGAATGCACTGACATTAAGAGAAATGAAAGAAAAGTAATTGTTGCTTCCTGTTATTTTTGTTGTTAAAGTTGGGGTTCTGATCTTGTGGCTGTCTTCTTTTAGGTTTGTTGTAGCTTCCCTTGGTTATGGTGTCTGTTCACAGCAATAAAACTCTAAGACAATTACTTTCTTGCTTTTTCTAGCGTGTAGTTTCAGTCCTTGTGTTGGTGTTTTCCAGTAATTATCCTTGTAAGGGCTGGATTCGTGGAAAGATATTCTGTGAATTTTGTTTTGTCATGGAATACTTTGGTTTTTCCACCTATGGTAATTGAAAGTTTGGCTGGATATAGTAGCCTGGGCTGGCATTTGTGTCTTCTTAGTGTCTGTATAACATCTGTCTGGTATAATGTTAATAGGTCTGCCTTTATATGTTACTTGACCCTTTTCCCTTACTGCTTTTAATTTCTATGTTTATTAAGTGTATTCGTTGTTCTGATTATTATGTGTCAGGAGGAATTTCTTTTCTGGTCCAGTCTGCTTGGAGTTCTGTAGGCTTCTTGTATGTTCATGGACATCTCTTTCTTTAGGTAAAGGAAGTTTTCTTCTGTAATTTTTTTGAAGATATTTACTGGCCCTTTAAGTTGAAAATCTTCATTCTCATCTATTCCTATTATCCCTAGGTTTGGTCTTCTCATTGTGTCCTGGATTTCCTGGATTTTTTGAGTTAGGATCTTTTTGCATTTTGCATTTTCTTTGATTGTTATGCCCATGTTCTCTATGCGATCTTCTGTACCTGATATTCTCTCTTCCATCTCTTGTATTCTGTTGCTGATGCTCACATGTATGCTTCCTGATTTCTTTCCCAGGGAAAAAAATCTCTAGAGTTGTCTCACTTTGGGTTTTCTTTATTGTGCCTACTTCCCTTTTTCTGTCTTGGATGATTTTGTTCAATTCCATCACCTGTTTGGTTGTGTTTTCCTGTAATTCTTTAAGGAATTTTTGTGTTTCCTCCTTAAGGACTTCTACCTGTTTACCAGAGTTTTCCTGTATTTCTTTAAGTGAGTTATAAATGCCCTTCTTAAGGTTCTCTACCAGCATCATGAGATATGAATTTGAATCCGATACTTGATTTTTAGGTGTATTGCGGTATCCAGGACTGGCTGAGATGGGAGTGCTAGGTTCTGATGATGGTGAGAGGTCTTGGTTTCTGTTGGTTAGATTCTTACATTTTCCTTTCACCATCTGGTAATCTCTGGTGTTAGTTGTTATAGTTGTCTCTGGCTAGAGCCTGTTCCTCCTGTGATTCTTTTTTTTTTTTTTTTTTTTTTTTTTTTTTTTTTTTTTTGGTTTGGTTTGGTTTTTCCAGACAGGGTTTCTCTGTGTAGCCCTGGCTGTCCTGGAACTCACTCTGTAGACCAGGCTGGCCTCGAACTCAGAAATCCCCCTGCCTCTGCCTCCAGAGTGCTGGCATTAAAGGCATGTGCCACCACCGCCCTGCCCTCCTGTGATTCTTTTAGCCTCTGTCAGCAGGCCTTGGAGTCCAGCTCTCTTCTGAGTCTCAGTGGTCATAGTACTCTCTTTAGGCAAGCTCTCCTCTTGCAGGGAAGGTGCACAGAGGTCTGGCGTCAGTCCTGCCTCTTGACTGAAGATGAAGGCCTGAAATAGGTCCTGTTCCAGAAGATGTGTTGCCTCTGCAGTCTTTGCACTCACCTGCACAGAATGGTCTCTGAGGGACCCAGAATACAAGATGGCTCCCTCACCTGCTCTAGAGGTCAGAGCCCTCCCAGGTGGTCACCTATCCTCTGGAGGGGAATGTGTCCGGATGTCTGGAGCCTGAAACGGGGGTCCGTCCCAGAAGCTAAGTCACTTCTGCCTGTCCCAGAAGCTGTTTCCCTTCTTCAGTCTGCTTCGGCTCAGACTAGTCTCAGAGGGACCCGGGAGACAAGATGGCTACCTCACCTCTCAACAAGCCTCCTTTAAATGTTTTATCTTCAACAGTGAAGGCATATAACTGCTTACCATAGTTTCTTCAAATTTGTGCATTATGATTTACTTGAAATTATTTCAATAGATTGTGAGCCATGAATATGAAGTACATCTTCATGTTACTGAAACAATGAAGATTCACCACTTAGGCTTATGGCCTGATGCTATGTGAAGAAGTGTTGCCACACTCACAACATCCTTCTACAATGACACACAACTCTGAGATATATTATCCTTTATTACATGATTCATAATTTGTCAGCGACTGCAAGCAATTTATTTACTGAAAGGAAGCAGTACATTTCATATCATATGGGAAAAGATGTAGTTATTGAGTTTAGGCTTCACAGATGGCTAATCTTCAGACTGACTATCCTCAAACAGCTTATCATTAAATGTAGTTAATGGTTATTCTCCAAATAATTCTTGGTAGACAAAAGGAATTTTATTCACTACCTGGGGGACCCACAAATGGCCAGTGTCTCCAAGGAAGTCAACTTTGGTGAACCAGAAAGCTTATATGGTACTTCTCACACAATTATGGGTAAGAGGTTAATGAATTGAGCCTTGATAATTAAAAGTCAGATTGCTGTATATCTATATATTTCTCTGCATCATGTGTATGCACACACATGATTCAATATAGAGCTCTATCATTAACTTGAATGGGAAACAACAATTCATATAAAGGAAACTCCTTTTAAAACAGCATTGACTAAATCTCTACCAGTAAAATAAGGAACAAAATATTAATAACATGATTCAGAAATATTATTTCCAACTGCTTATATGATGGCCATTCTTTATCCATTGAGGAAATTTACATTTACTGGATGGGCTCTTGTCAGTAAGAACTTTGACAAGAACGTGCATGAGTTTGTGGTTTTTATTTTTTTGGCCTATATACATCAAATATTGGGATGAATTTATTTGAGATATTTTCATGAAGACACAATTATTTGCAGTTCTTGACCCTAATCAAAAAAAAATCATTTTCTCTGTCAATTGGGTTGCCTTTGCTCCCAGACAATCTTGGATTTTATATTACCCCCACACATATATCACAATTTAATTGTATCTATGTTAAATCTTCAATCCAAGAAGGGAAAAATTGTGAGATCTATTGTTTTGCATTATAAAAGTTAAAATGTTAATTTTATGCTGAATTCATCTCATGGCCTAAAAATGAAAAGTATATAATTTGGAAAAGGATGAAACATTATATTGGGCAGACAAAGGGAAGGTGGACTGGAAAGTAGGGAAAGAGAAGACAGAGAAAATGGAAGAGGGAGAGGATATAGAGAAAGGGGAAGAAGAAGAATAGAGTAGCAAGATGGAAGATGGTAGTGTAGTGGTACATCTGCCCAATTTGGGCACACAGCATATATTCATATTAACTGAATTGTGTTTTCATTGCCAGTCCATTTTTGGGTTGGAGAGAATCCACAACAAAATGGAGCCTAATGTATTAATTTGAACTCATCTAACCTGAGATAAAACTTTACTGCCCCCATACAACTGAATAAATTAATCATCGATATAGGCTGAAGCAGTGTTGATTTGAAGGTGGCTGGATTTGGAGGGCCTACAGAGATTGGTAGATAGGCATATACACTGGATGAGAGACTTCTGTGTTCTCTTTAACTTATCTTTCATTCCCCACACTGCCTCCCCTACCACAACCAATGACATAGACAATGTAGGTCTTTTTACATTCAGCTCCTCCCTTTAAATAACGAATCACTAAAAAAAGGGTACAAAGTACTATGCACCAGGTAACTCGCTAATATAAAGAGAAAATATAACCATTTGATACTTAAAGATTGGAAATTTCACATGCAGTTCAGAACTAGATAGGGAATATTAGTAACTGACTCCAAGAAGAGAGAGGAGTGATGATCAGCTGCTATGCTGTTAATTAACTGAAATCTGCAGCAACAGGTAGAGAGCCTAACAGACATATATTTTAGTAGGTATTTATTAACTAAGTGCCTGTGTATCAAGGTAGAGAGCACAAAAAAATAGATTGTATAACAGGATGAATGCTCTAGGCATAGAGTTTAACAATTAAAATCTAGCTGCTTAGTATTGGGAGATATTAGTGATGGTATAAAGATATCATGCTCTAATAAATAATATAGATACTCATATTTTGTGGAATGTGGCCTTCATGGGAAATTTCAGTTTAAATTCAGCTTTGAAAAGGTGCCTCTTCTAAGTAGGTATAGATAGACCTGTGAATCAATTCTAAAAAGACTGCAAGAGACTCATATTCACTAATGTGAACTCCATGAGAATTTAGTTTAGTATTCTGGCATGACAAATTAGAAGGTCCTAAATACAATAAACTGTGTGTGATTTGAGTATTGTGGTTGCTTTGTTCTTTCTCTAGGACAAAGGGCAATCTACATGTTTTTCTGGTTACAAGTTGAAGGATAAGCTGATTTTGGGGAAGTGTTTTCTATTTGTGTTTTAGAAATTTAATTAATGTATTTACACCTTCCAGAGTTATATAGAACATATGTGATAGACAGAGACTCACTGAAAATCTCGATTCTAGAGAATGAAACAAAAAGTTTATTTTGATGATATATATATATATATATATATATATATATATATATATATATATATCATTAGAAACACCTTTGGTGAATTTCATTAGCAGACATGCTGAACTAACTGGCCTGCCTGAACTCCTGATGTTTTGGTTTTTCATCCACATCCAGTCACTACACAGACATTAGAATAATCTTTGGTGTGGCCTTCTTAAGGACAATGAATTCTCCCATTTCCCTACCTTTCCCACTCCTTTCAGAAATATTTCAACACCCATATCAGTTGAAAGAAGTTATGAAGAGTCATTGTCCCAGTTTAATATTGTGTAGGACTTGGTGTGGTTATTATTGGTATTCTTTGATACTGAAACTTTTGAAATACAGGTCTTAGACCAAGTCATTCTATTGCTGTAATTATAAACAGATCTGAGATATTTAACCCTGTGAGTTAAGTGCCAAATAGGGATTTCACAGAACTGAGTTTATTGTTAGGGTGTTTTAAGTTATGTTATCCATAAATGCCTGAGAGTAAGTAACAGTGAACAAACCAGATTATTTTACATATTGTTGGTTTTAAAAAAAAATGTCAGAAGACCACAGAATATGATGTTTAATGTTATTTATTCACTTGTTCTTAAACTAGTCTTCTCCTGACAGTTTTCCCTATATTAGATACAAAGAAAATCTAAGTATCTTTGAGTTACTCCAGCTGTGGTGAAACAGCCACTAGGCAGGAATTGCCTCATTGCATCTACAGACATAATACTGTCCGAAGTAAGGACACAAATAAAGATTAAGACAGCCTGATTATGTCAAGACAGAGTAGGCTTTTCCTTAATCTTCCAGTTTCTTTGAGTGTGTCAAATGACATTGGCCAGCTTGCTAAAGACATATGCTCCGAGATGTTGAAATAAGGGACTGTCCACCTGATCAGTGGCCTATTTAAATAAGCTAAGTTTTGGAAGCTGTGCTAGTTTTCCTATATATTTTCAGTTGATATTGGCCATTCTTGGATTTCTGGTGGGGTAGAAAACCTACATAGTCTCCTAGCGAATCCAGGCTTTTTAATTTGAAAAGTACATTTATGACAGCATGGGTGTCAGATGGCATTCAATCTAAATCCAAGATATAACCGGATGTAAAATTATAATTTTATAAGTAAGTATAGAAGACTGATTTCTAATTAATTAACCAACATTATGGAGTGTGTGTTAGGTTTCTTGTACTTTCTAAATTACAAAATAGTAGTAGTTGTATTCAATAATGTCTGAGATAAAATACTCTTTTTATTAGATAAAAAAGGGGAGAAGTGTTTTGGATAGCCTGAAGACTGATGATATTTGAAGTTAATTACTTTCTCCTATGAGGGGTTGCGAACAAGGAATGAAGCAGCACTCATGTGATTTCTAGTAAACCTTCTCAGCTTAAACTGTAAAATAAAGAAGAGCTTATGACTGAGCAGATAAAGGAAAATGGTTGGAAAATTGTAGGAGAGAAAAAAGAAAAAATGGAAGAGGGAGAGAATGCAGAGGAGGATGAAAAAGAATAAAAGCAGTGCAGAAGCACATGGACTGGAGAAACCACAAATTTTAATCGGTCTCCTAGATGTGGAAGATGGTAGTTTAGTGGTATGGCAGATTTGCACAATCTAGGTGCACAGAATATATTCACACTAAATGAGCTGTCTCTTTGTTACTGGGACATATTTTTCTGAAGATTTACTACAACACATTACTATGCATGATCCCACAGTTTCATGTACAATTGGTTACTTTTCTGTTCACAGACATCAAATACTATCCCATGAATGGCCAGTTTTAATTGAGGTGCGTCCTTCATTCACGGCCAGGATAATGGATAAGATAGCCTTTCGTTAAAGATTTTTCAGAAGTATCTGTGTTAGAAGCAGCTAACAAATATTCATCCAGGTGATGAAAACTTATGCATTGAAGAAATTACCTACAAAGTATTTCAGGTGGTTTTTGAACTAGATTTTGACATGGTGAAAACTTTTCATTCTACACTGTAGAAGACATCCTTTAATATTTTTCATGGATTAACCATTGTTATAATTACAGAAAATAAAGCAAAACTTTTCTCTTTCCTGCTCACTAAAAGTTACAGTAAAATGCAGTTCTTTAAATCAATTACAATCATTGCTTAAATAAGATGGAAGGTCATGGAAACAAAAGACCCTAATGGGAATACTCATTAATATTTACCACTTCAGCTCTAAAATATCTTAACATTCAATTTTTCCCTTTTACCTTTTCATAATATACGCAGAAAATTTTGAAGAGGTGGCAGTATTCTCCATTTACTTTGTTTCCACTTTATTTTGTAACACATAGTCAGTTTTCCTTTATATTTTCTTTGACTACAGACACTGGCCAACTAATACAAGCTTGGGAGGTAACCAATTCTGTAGTAAGACTCTTGGCATTTAAGCTATATGGTATCTTTGTTCTGGTTATGTCTTCTGTTTGTAAAGTGGGCAAAGTCTTGGGTTGTTTTTGAGGATATTTATCAATACCTTCCCCTGAAGCTTCTATCCTTTCCCCCTACAATTCATCATGGTAAGATTCTCATCTCACGGAAATTTGAAACTCTGTACCCAAATGTTGGGAAAGATCTAGTCCCCATAAATTTATGGGCATATCATGGATATATAACCTCTAGTTTGATACTTGAACATCTGCACACAGAAATTACACTTACCATTCTCATTCTTTTTTTTTTTTATTACTGATAAATATCTACTACCTCTGAACTTTGTAAAAGCCTTTCAAATTTTGCTGTCTATATTTGAAACTTTCTGGAAATCAAAGTTACATGAGCTCTTATTTCAATCAAGCCTCCTATTTCAATGCCATTTACTTCCAAATATTATTTGGCTTTTCATCAAGAAGACTGAATTTTAGCATATTTCCTTGTAGTTCCAAACACTCTTGTTTTCACCTGTAGCAGATTTTCCTCAGAGCTGGGAATACAGTGCCATAATGTAATCCCTAATAATACCATTAAATTAAATTATAACCTTTTTTACAGACCACACGTTTTAATTATATTTTGAAACCTTCATTGATCATACCTTGATCCACACTGGAATTTTGAATCCTTGAGTGAATCCATTTCAACAGCCAGTCTTTTTTCTCTGTAGGCAAAAGACCATACACTGAATTAGTTTCTGTTTACATATCAATGAGAAATGGGGGGATTGAGTAAGATGTTGAACTATTGTCATGTCTAGAGCAGCACTGCTTGGCATAGCATATATTAGATCTTCATTATTACTGGGAGAAATTTTTTTTACTGCAAATACTTTCCTAGCTAACAAATGGAAATAGCTTGTATTTTTCTCTGTAAGGCCTCCTGCAACGTTCTCATTTCATTTTCTAATATTAGGAAAATGTGATGTTTATCTCTCTTGGTCCTATGTTCTTTGAACTAATGGTAGTAATTGTCTCTTAAAATATGCACACCTGGAATGAAGACTTTTATTCTGATTTATATCTATATCAACAATTGCCCTAGAGAATACTTGTACATTATTATGTTGGAAATGAACATATTTCCCACGATAAAATCACTGGATATTTTGAGACCAGATACCTATACCAGATTGCACACAATATATTTACAAAGAAAAATCTTTCCTAAAACTGGGTCTCTAAACATGTAAACTCAGAGTTCTCTAGGTGTAGGATGATCTAGTATAGTACCATGATACATATCAGAAGCAATATCACTTGTATCCCTGTCCATTCTACTATAGGTTGTGCATCAGCTTTTACTTATTAACTACTTGTTTTTTCACAAGGTATACACATTTTTTCAAACACCAACATCTCTATCATAATATGCCTTACATCTGGATATCATATGAATTTGTTCATGTCTGTGACCAATATTAATTAAAAATTGGTGAATGTTTCTACAGAAATTGTAGAAACCTTGCCAATAAGAGGAATTTTCCTTGCTCATTGATCCTTTCCCCAGGAACGTAAACCTTCAAACCCATGTTGTTATTTTTATTTCAGCATGATCTAATTGAGTCTGAATTTGGATTTCAGAGTATTGTATAATTGGCACCTGCTCTCTGAGAATCATCATTCCATCTGCTGGTTCCAAGAATCATTTATCCCAGCCTGTTCATAGCATTTGACATTTTAGTGATATTTTCCCTAGCCTGCCAGATGTCACAATCATTTTTGGGTGAACATTGCAGGCCATTTTTCTACCTCTGTTCTATGTATCCCATCTTGATTGCATTGATTCTTTTCAGAAATCAACTTAAATAACTGTGTAAGTCATTCAAATCAGTCAAAGTCTTTTTCACTTCTCAAAGATCACAACACACCAATGGTTTCTACAAATCTCATGAAGAGCAGAGACAGATTCCAATTATCACTATATTTGGGACGATCTAAACTACAAATAACATTACCACTGAAACGATCTGCTGTTACACAATAGTTTTGATGCCTATCCTTTTGCTATTGTTCTCCAATCTCTGCTATTTATAAAGAAACATTCCTAGAAATAGATAACAGTTCTCAGTGTCCATGAGTCAGTCCATCCATAGGGATATCTTTACATTCCCTTAGCCCTTGTTGAATGCATAGATAATTCTGTGGTAACCACATTTTCCCAAGAATTTCCATGTCTGGTTAGTCAAGAGTCTGGTTCTTAGTAACTCTCTTTTAATTTAAAATATTCTGTCCTTCAACATTGGAGATATAATCTATTCCCTAAACATCATACTATTTTTTTCTTTCCAATACTGTACCTAAAATGCATTCTAGATACAAATAACTGAGCACTGTTTCCTTCTCTTCTTATTTCTTCTAATTTGAACATTTTTTGAATGAGATTTATAAAGTTTTATTCCAAAGGAGTACTGCTTTGCAACTGGTAACTAGTTATGTCATCCAATATTTGTGAAATTTTAAGTTAAGATTATTTCCCACAACTTTTAAAAGAAAATGCCTTATTTAATTTTAAAGCCTTAATGAGTGCACAGAAGAATCACGGTCAAAGCCTTGATTAGTGTATGGAAGAATCGCTCTTTGTTTGGTTATACTTTTGTTTTATTTCTTTTATATATATTTTTTTATTAGGCATTTTCCTCATTTACATTTCCAATGTTATCCAAAAAGTCCCCCATACCCTCCCCCCCCACTCCCTTATGCACCCACTTCCACTTTTTGGCCCTGGCATTCCCCTGTACTGGGGCACATAAAGTTTGCATGACCAATGGGTCTCTCTTTCCAGTGATGGCCAACTAGGCCACTTTTGATACGTATGAAGCTAGAGTCAAGAGCTCTAGGGGTACTGGTTAGTTCATATTGTTGTTCCACCTATAGGGTTGCAGTTTCCTTTAGCTCCTTGGGTACTTTGTCTAACTCCTCCATTGGGGGCCCTGTGATCCATCCAATAGCTGACTGTGAGCATCCACTTCTGTGTTTGCTAGGCCTGGCATATTCTCACAAGAGACAGCTATATCAGGGTCCTTTCAGCAAAATCTTGCTAGTGTGTGAAATGTTGTCAGCGTTTGGAGGCTGATTATGGGATGGATCCCTTGATATGGCAATCACTAGATGGTCCATCCTTTTGTCTCAGCTCCAAACTTTGTCTCTGTAACTCCTTCCATGGGTGTTATGTTCCCAATTCTAAGAAGGGCCAAAGTGTCCACACTTTGGTCTTCGTTCTTCTTGAGTTTCATGTATTGTGCAAATTGTATCTAATCTTGGTTATTCTAAGTTTCTGGGCTAATATCCACTTATCAGTGAGTATATATCATTTGAGTTCTTTTGTGACTGGGTTACCTCACTCAGGATGATGCCCTCCAGTACATCCATTTGCCTAGGAATTTCATAAATTCATTCATTTTAATAGCTGAGTAGTACTCCACTCTGTAAATGTACCACAGTTTTTTGTATCCATTCGTCTGTTGAGGGGCATCTGGGTTCTTTACATCTTCTGGCTATTATAAATAAGGCTGCTATGAACACAGTGGAGCATGTGTCTTTCTTACCAGTTGGAACATCTTCTGGATGTTCCAGAAGACAGGAGATGCACAGGAGACAAATTGCAGGATCCTCTGATAGTACTATTTCCAATTTTCTGGGGAAAATCCAGACTTATTTCCAGATTGGTTGTACAAGCTTGCAATCCCACGAACAATGGAGTAGTGTTCCTCTTTCTCCACATCCTCGCCAGCATCTGCTGTCACCTAATTTTTTGATCTTAGCCATTCGGACTGATATGAGATGGAATCTCAGGGTTGTCCTGACGATTAAGGATGCTGAACATTTTTCAGGTGCTTCTCAGCCATTCCATATACCTCAGGTGAGAATTCTTTGTTTAGCTCAGAGCCAAATTTTTTTAATGGGGTTATTTGATATTATGGAGTCCACCTTCTTGAGTTCTTTATATATTGGATATTAGTCCCCTATCTGATTTAGGATAGGTAAAGATACTTTCCCAATCTGTTGGTGGCCTTTTTGTCTTATTGACTGTGTCTTTTGCCTTACAGAAGCTTTGCAGTTTTATGAGATCCCATTTGTCAATTTTAGATCTTACAGTACAAGCCATTGCTGTTCTATTCAGGAATTTTCCCCTGTGCCCATATCTTCGAGGCTTTTCCCCACTTTCTCATCTATAAGTTTGAGTGTCTTTGGTTTTATGTGGAGTTCCTTGATCCACTTAGATTTGACCTTAGTACAAGGAGATAGGAACGGATCAATTCACATTCTTCTACATGATAGCCACCAGTTGTGCCAGCACCATTTGTTGAAAATGCTGTCTTTTTTTCCACTGGATGGTTTTTGCTCCCTTGTCAAATATCAAGTGGCCATAGGTATGTGGGTACATTTCTGGGTCTTCAATTCTATACCATTTGTCTACTTGTCTGTTGCTCTACCAGTGCCATGCAGTTTTTATCACAATTGCTCTGTAGTATAGCTTTAGGTCAGGCATGGTGATTCCACCAGAGGTTCTTTTATCCTTGAGAAGAGTTTTTGCTATCCTAGGTTTTTTGTTATTCCAGATGAATTTGCAGATTGCTCTTTCTATTTCGTTGAAGAATTGATTTGGAATTTTGTTGGGGATTGCATTGAATATGTAGATTGCTTTTGGCAAGATAGCCATTTTTACAATGTTGATCCTGCCAATTCATGAGCATAGGAGATCTTTCCATCTTCTGAGAATTTCTTTAATTTATGTCTTCAGAGACTTGAAGTTCTTATCATACATATCTTTCACTTCCTTAGTTAGAGTCAAGCCAAGGTATTTTATATTATTGTGACTATTGAGATGGGTGTTGTTTCCCTACTTTCTTTCACAGCCTGTTTATTCTTTGTGTAGAGAAAGGCCATTGACTTGTTTGAGTTAATTTTATATCCAGCTAATTCACCAAAGCTGTTTATCAGGCTTAGGAGTTCTCTTGTGGAATTTTTAGGGTCATTTATATATACTATCATATCATCTTCAAAAGGTGATATTTTAAGTTCTTCCTTTCCAATTTGTATCCCCTTGATCTCCTTTTGTTGTCGAATTGTTCCTGTTAGGATTTCAAGTACAATGTTGAATAGGTAGGGAGAAAGTGGGCAGCCTTTTCTAGTCCCTAATTTTAGTGGGATTGCTTCCAGCTTCTCACCATTTACTTTGATGTTGGCTACTGGTTTGCTGTAGATTGCTTTTATCATGTTTAGGTACAGTCCTTGAATTCCTGATCTTTCCAAGTTTTTTATCATGAATGAGTGTTGGATTTTGTCAAATGCTTTCTCTGCGTCTAAGGAGATCATCATGTGGTTTTTATCTTTGAGGTTGTTTATAAAATGGATTACATTGATGAATTTCCTTATATTAAACCATCCCTGCATCCCTGGAATAAAACCTACCTGGTCAGGATGGATGATTGTTTTAATGTGATCTTGGAATCGGTTAGCGAGAACTTTTTTGAAGATTTTTGCGTCGATATTCATAAGGGAAATTGGTCTGAAGTTCTCTATCTTTGTTGGTCTTTTTGTGGTTTAGGTGTCAGAGTAATTGTGGCTTCATAGAATGACTTGGGTAGAGTACCTTCTGTTTCTATTTTGTGGAGTAGTTTGTGAAGAACTGGGATTAGATCTTCTTTGAAGGTCTGATAGAACTCTGCAATAAACCCATCTGGTCCTGGACATTTTTTGGTTGGAAGACTCTTAATGACTGCTTCTATTTCTTTAGGGGATATAGGACTGTTCATATCATTAACCTCATCTTGATTTAACTTTGGTACCTGGTATCTGTCTAGAAACTTGTCCATTTCATCCAGGTTCTCCAGTTTTGTTGAGCATAGCCTTTTGTAGAAGGATCTGATGGTGTTTTGGATTTCTTCAGGATCTGTTGTTATGTCTCCCTTTTCATTTCTGATTTTGTTAATTAGGATGCTTTCCCTGTGCCCTCTAGTGAGTCTGGGTAAGGGTTAATCTATCTTGTTGATTTTCTCAAAGAACCAGCTCCTCCATTGGCTGATTCTTTGAATAGTTCTTATTTCCACTTGGTTGATTTCACACCTGAGTTTGATTATTTTCAGCTGTCTACTCCTCTTGGTTGAATTTGCTTCCTTTTTTCTAGAGCGGTTAGGTGTGTTTTCAAGCTGCTAATGTGTGCTCTCTCGAGTTACTTTTTTTGAGGCACTCAGAGCTATGAATTAGAAATTAGAATTAGAAATGCTTTCACTGTGTCCCATAAGTTTCGGTATGTTGTGGCTTCATTTTCATTAAACTCTAAAAAGTCTTTAATTTCTTTCTTTAACCAAGGTATCATTGCATAGAGTGTTTTTCAGTTGCCACATGAATGTTAGCTTTCCACTATTTATGTTGCTATTGAAGATCAGTCTTAGTCCATGGTTGTCTGATAGGATGCATGGAAAATTTCAATATTTTTGTATCTGTTCAGGCCTTTTTTGTGACCAATTATATGGTCAATTTTGGAGAAGGTACCATGAGGTGCTGAGAAGAAGGTATATCCTTTTTTTTTTTTTTTTTTTTTTTTTTTTGAAAAAGTATTCTGTAGATATCTGTTAAGTCCATTTGTTTCATAACTTCTGTTAGTTTCACTGTGTCCCTGTTTAGTTTTTGTTTCCACCATCTGTCCATTTATGAATGTGGGGTGTTGAAGTCTCCCACTATTATTGTTTGAGGTGCAATGTGTGCTTTGAGCTTTACTAAAGTTTCTTTAATGAATGTGGCTGCCCTTGCATTAGGAGCATAGATATTCAGAATTGAGAGTTCTTCTTGGAGGATTTTACCTTTGATGAGAATGAAGTGTCTCTCCTTGTCTTTTTGATAACTTTGGGTTGGAAGTCAATTTTATTTGATATTAGAATGGCTACTCCAGCATGTTTCTTCAGACCATTTTCTTGGAAAATTGGTATCCAGCCTTTCACACTGAGGTAGTGTCTGTCTTTTTCCCTGAGATGGGTTTCCTATAACCAGCAAAATGTTGGGTCCTGTTTTTATAGCCAGGCTGTTAGTCTATGCCTTTTTATTTGGGAATTGAGTCCATTAATATTACGAGATATTTAAAAAAGTAATTATTGCTTCCTATTATTTTTGTTGTTAGAGTTGGCATTCTGTTCTTGTGGCTGTCTTCTTTTAGGTTTGTTGAAGGATTATCTTCTTGTTTTTTCTAGGGCGTGTTTTCCGTCCTTGTATTGGTATTTTTCTGTTATTATCCTTTGAAGGGCTGGATTCATGGAAAGATAATGTGTGAATTTGGTTCTGTGGTGGAATACTTTGGTTTCTCCATCTATGGTAATTGAGAGTCTGGTTGGGTATAGTAGCCTGGACTGGCATTTGTGCTCTCTTAATTTCTGTATAACATTTGCCCAGGATCTTTTGGCTTTCATAGTCTCTGGTGAAAAGTCTGGTGTAAATCTGATAGGCCTGCCTTTATATATTACTTGACATTTTTCCCTTACTGATTTTAATATTCTATCTTTATTTAGTGCATTTGTTGTTGTAATTTTTGTGTGTTGGGAGGAATTCTTTTCTGGTCCATTCATTTTGGAGTTCTGTAGTCTTCTTGTATGTTCATGTGCATGTCTTTCTTTAGGTTTGGGAAGTTGTATAATTTTGTTGAAGATATTTGCTGGCTCTTTGAGTTGAAAATCTTTATTCTCATCTACTCCTATTATCTGTAGATTTGGTCTTCTCATTGTTTCCTGGATTTCCTGGATGTTTTGAGTTAGGATCTTTTTGCATTTTCCATATTCTTGGATTGTTGTGCCGATGTTCTCTATGAAATCTTCTGCCTCTGAGATTCTCTCTTCCATCTCTTGTATTCTGTTGCTGATGCTCACTTCTATGGTTCCAGATTTCTTTCCTAGGGTTTCTATCTCCAGCCTTGACTCTCTTTGGGTTTTCTTTATTGTGTCTACTTCCCTTTTTAGGTCTTGGATGGTTTTATTCAATTCCATCACCTTTTTGGTCATGTTTTCCTGTAATTCTTTAAGGGATTTTTGTGCTTCCTCTCTAAGGTCTTCTACCTGTTTAGCAGTGTTCTCCTATATTTCTTTAACTGAGTTATTAAAGTCCTTCTTGATGTCCTCTACCATCATCATGAGATATGCTTTTAAATCTGGTTCTACCTTTTTGGGTGTGTTGGGGTGTCCAGGACTGGGTGGGGTGGGAGTGCTGGATTCTGATGATGGTGATTGGTCTTGGTTTCTGTTAGTAAGATTCTTACATTTGCCTTTCGCCATCTGGTAATCTCTGGAGTTACTTGTTATAGTTGTCTCTGGTTAGAGATTGTTCCTCTCGGGATTCTGTTATCCTATACCAGCAGACCTGGGAGAATAGCTCTCTCCTCTGTGTTTCAGTGGTCAGAGCACTCTCTTCAGGCAAGCTCTCCTCTTACATTGAAGGTGCACAGATATCTGGCTTTCAGACTTCCCTCCTGGCCAAAGATGACGGCCCCAAACAGGACCTTTCCCAGAAGCTGTGTTGCTTCGGCCTGTCTCAGAATCTGTTAGCTTCTTTAGTCCTCACTCTCACCTGCACAGACTAGTGTTAGAGGGATCCAGGAACCAATATGGCTCCCGCTGATATTCTGGCAAAATCCTCTGGCAGGACGCCTGGCAGACACCTCTCCTCTGGCAGGGCAGGTGCCTGAATGTCTGGAACCAGAAAAGGGGGCTGCCTTAGAAGCTCTGTGGTTCCCACCTGTCCCAAAAGCTGTTAGCTTCTGTAATCCACACTCTCATCTTTGCAGACTAGTCTCAGTGGAGTCCCAGATCCAAGATGTCTCTAGCTGATGCTCAGGCAAATCCCTCTATACTTTTGTTTTCAATTAATCTTTAATTCCTTGTGGGAATTCCAACAAGCCTCCATTAAATGTTTTATCTTCAACAGTGAAGAAATATGACTGATAACCATAGTTGCTTCTAATTTGTGCATTATGACTTACATGAAATTATTTCAATAGATTGTGAGGCATGCATTTGAAGTGTACCTCCATGTTACGGAAACTGTGAACATTTACCAATTAGACGTATGGCCTGATGCTATGTGAAGAAGGATTGCCACACTCACAAAATCCTTCTTAAGTACACACATCTCTGAGATATATCATCCTTCATTAAATGATTCATAATTTTTCAGTGACTGCACGCAACTTATTTAACAGAAAGGAGGACTTCTTTTCATATCGCATGGGAAAAGGTGTAGTTATTTAGTTTAGGATTCACAGATGGCTTATCTTCAGATTGATCATCCTCACACACCTTATCTTGAAAAGCAGCTAATGGTTATTATCCAAATAATTCTTAGTAGCCAAAAATAATTTTATTCACTTTCTTGGGGACCCACAAATGACCAGTGTCTCCAATGAATTCAACTTTGGTGAACCAGAAAATTTATATGGCACTTCTCATACAATTATACATAAGATGTTAATGAATTGAGTCTCGATGAATAAAAGTTAGATGGATGTATATCTGTATATTTCTCTGTATCATTTGTATGCACAAACATGATTCAATATAGAGCTCTATCATTAAGTTGAATGGGAATCAACATTGTTAAAGTTGTTTCAGTAATTCATATAAAGGCAACTCCTTTAAAAAGAATATTGACTAAATTTCTACCAGTAAAAGAAGGGAATATAGGTACAAAATATAAATAAAGGCATTCAGAATCGTTATTTCCCAATTGCTTATATGATGGCCATTCTTTATGCATTCAGGAGATTTACATTTAGTGGATGGGCTCTTGTCAGAAAGAACTTTGGCACAAATGTACATGAGTTTGTGTTTTTTTTTTATTTTTGTGGCCTATATACATCAAATATTTGGATGAATTTATTTGAGATATTTTGATGAAGACATAACACAATTATTTGCAGTTCTTGACCCTCACCAAAATAAACATTTTTTCTGTCTATTGGGTTGCCTTTACCTCACAGACAATCTTGATTTTTATATTACCCCCATGCATATATCACAGTATAATGTATCTATGTTAGATCTTCAACCCAAGAAGTGAAAAATTGTGAGATCTATTGTTTTGCATTATATAAGTTAAAATATTAATTTTATACTGAATTCAACTCATGCCTTAAAAATGAAAATTATATAATTTGGAGAAGGATGAAACATTATATTGGGCAGACAAAGAAAAGGTGGAGTGGAAAGCAGGGAAAGAGAAGACAGAAAAATCGAAGAGGGAGAGGACACAGAGGAAGGGGAAAAGAAGAATAGAGTAACAAAAAACACATGGCCTAGAAAAACCTCAATATTTAAAGGGTCTCATAGATGTGGCAAATTGTAGTGTAGTGATACTTCTGCCCAATTAAGGCTCACAGAATGTATTAATATTATCTGACTTGTGTTTTCACTGCCAGGCCATTTTTGGTTGGAGAGAATCCACAAGAATTCTAATTTGTATACTAATTTGAATTCAGCTAACCTGAGATAAAAATTAACTGCCCCCAAACATCTGAATGAGCTTACTCATCGATATAGTCTAAAGCAGTGTTAATTTAAGGTGGCTTTGTTTGAAGGGTCTATAGAGAATGGCAAGCAGGCCTATACACTGGATGAGAGCCTATCTGTGTTCTCTTCCACTTATCTTCCATTCCCCACGCTGCCTCCCCCACACCAACCAATAACATTGACAATGTGGGTCTTTTTACATTCAGCTCCTCCCTGTAAATAAAGAATCACCAAAATAAGTTACAAAGTACTAGGGACCAGGTAACTCAGTGATATAAAGAGAGAAATATAATGATTTAGATACTTAAGATGGGAAATTTCACATCCAGTCCAGAACTAAATAGGTATTATTAGTAACTGACTCCAAGCAGAGAAAACAGTAATAATTGCCTGCCATGAACAGGTGTTAATTAACTGAAGTCTGCGGCTCCAGTTAGAGAGCCTAACCAACAGATATAATAATAGGTATTAATTAAATAAATGTCTGTGTCTCAAAGTAAAGAGCACAAAAAATAGATTGTATAACAGGATGGCTGCTCTAGGCAGAGAGTTTAATAATTGTAATCTAGGTGCTTCCTATTGGAAGATGTTAGTGAAAATTTAAATAAATTGCTTTAAAAATGGAATAAAAATATACTGCTCTAATAAATCTTATAGCATACTCATATTTTGTCTAATGTGGCTTTATTGGGATTTTTCAGTGTAAATCACAGTTTGAAAGGCTACTTATCAGTAGGTATAGATAGACCTGCGAAACAGTTTAATAAAGTCTTCATGAGACTCATACACTCTAATGTGGATTCCAAGGGAATTTAGGTTTAGTATACTGGCATGACAAATTAGAAGGTCCTAAATACGATAAAGTGTGTGTAGTTTTGGTTGCTTTATTCTTTCTCTAGGACAGAGGGCAATCTACAAATTTTTTCTGGTTAAAAGGTGAAGGATATGGTGATTTTGAGAAAATATTTTCTATTTGTGTTTTTAAAAATATGATTAAAGTATCTACACCTTGCAAATTTATATAGATCATATTTGATAGACAGAGACTCACTGAAAATCTCAATTCTAGAGAACAAAACAAAAAGTTTATCTTGATGATATTAAAGTGTTTTGACATATATATATATATATATATATATATATATATATATACATACATATTTATATATACACTCATACAACACACACACACATATATATATAAAACATTTTAGACACTTTGGTGTATTTCATCATCAGACATGCTGAACTAACTGGCCTAACTGAACTCCTGATACTTCCTGAAAACTCCTGTGGTTTTTCATCCACATCCAGTCACTACACAGACATTAGAACAATCGCTGGTGTGGTTTTTCATCCACATCCAGTCACTACACAGACATTAAAACAATCACTGGTGTGGCCTTTTTCAGGACAATGAATTCTCCCATTTCCCTACTCTTCCCACTCCCTTCAGAAATATCTCAACACCCATATAAGGTTAATGAACTTATGAAAATTCATTGTACCAGTTTCATATTATGTAGGCCTTGGTGTGGTTATTATTGGTATTCTTTGATACTGATACTCTTGAAATACAGGTCTTAGAACAAGTCATTCTATTGGTGTAATTATAAACAGATATGAGATGTTTAACCCTGTGAGTTAAGTGCCAAATAGGGATTTCATGGAACTGAGTCTATCGTTAGGGTATTTTAATTTATTTTATTCAGAAATGCATGAGAGTAAGTAACAGTGAGCAGACCAGATTATTTCACATACTGTTGGTTTTAAAAATGTCAGAAGTCCACAGAATATGATGTTTAATGTAATTTATTCGCTTGTTCTTAAGATTAGTCTTCTCCTGACAGTTTTCCCTGTATTGGATACAAGGAAGAATCTGACTATCTTTGAGTTACTCTAGATGTGGTAAAACAGCCACTAAGCAGGAATTTCCTTCTTGCATCTACAGACATAATATTGTCCAAAGTAAGGACACAAATACAGATTAAGACAGCGTGAAAATGCCAAGACAGAGTAGGCTTTTCCTTAATATTCCTGTTTCTTTAAGTCTCTCAAATGACATTGGCCAGCTTGCTAAAGACATATGCTCCAATGTGTTGAAGTAAGGGACTGTCCAAGTGATCAGAGGTCTCTTTAAATATGATAAGTTTTGGAAGCTGTGCTGGTTTTCCTATATACTTACAGTTAATATTTCTCATTCTTGGATTTCTGATGGGGTAGAAAACCTTCATAGTCTCCTAGGGAATCCAGGCTTTTTAATTTGAAAAGTAAATTTATGACAGTGTGGATGTCATACAGCATTCAATCTAAACCCAAGATACAGCCAAATATAGAAATATAAAATTTTAAGCAGGTATAGAAGACAGATTTCTATTTAATTAAAAAACATGATGGACTGGGTGTTAGGTTTCTTGTACTTTTTAAATTACAAAATAGTAGTAGTTGCACTCAATTATGCCTGAGATAAAATACTATTTTAATTAGCCAAAAAAAAGGGGGAAGTGTTTTGGATTACCAGGGGACTGATGCTATTTGAAATTAATTCCTTTCTCCTGTGAGGGGTTGGAAACAAGGAATGAATCAGCACTCAGGTGATTTCTAGTAAACCTTCTCAGCTTATATTATAAAATAAAGAAGAGCTGATGACTGAGCATTTAAAGGAAAGTTGTTGGAAAGTTGTAGGAGAGAAGGAAAAAATGGAAGAGGGAGAGAATGCAGAGGAGGATGAAAAATAATAAAAGCAGAGCAGAAGGACATGGACTGGAGAAACCTCAAGTTCTAATGGGTCACATAGACATGGAAGACTGTAGGTTAGTGGTATGGCTGATCTGCACAATCTAGTTGCACAGAGTATATGCATACCAAATGAGGTGTCTCTCCATTACTGGGACATATTCTTGTTGAAGATTTACTACAACATGTTACTATGCATGATCCCACAGTTTCATGTACAGTTGGTTACTTATCTGTTCACAGACTTCAAATAATATCCCAAGCATGGCCAGTTTGAATTGAGGCATGCCCTTCATTCACGGCTAGCCTAATG
Organism: Mus caroli; assembly: GCF_978045245.1. Lineage (NCBI taxonomy): Eukaryota > Metazoa > Chordata > Mammalia > Rodentia > Muridae > Mus > Mus caroli. Next base: position 42,792,086 of record NW_028227261.1, on the reverse strand, counting down.
GATAAGATACTCTTTCATTAAATATTTTTCAGAAGTATCTGTGTTAGAAGCAGCCAAATAACCTCCATCCTGGTGATGAAAATTATGCAGTGAAGAAATTATCTACAAAGTACTTCCAGTTATTTTTTGTTTAGATTTTGACATGGTGAAGAACTTTTCATCCCACCCTGTAGAAGACTTCCTTTAATATTTTTCATTAATTAGTCATTGTTATAATTACGGAAAGTAAAGCAAAATTTTCTCATTCCTGCTCACTAAAAGTTACAGTAAAATGCAGTTCTTTAAATCAATTACAATCATTGCTTAGATAAGAAGGAAGGTCATGGAAACAAAAGACTGTAATGGGAATACTCATTAATATTTATCACTTCAACTCAAAAATTTCTTAACATTCATATTTTCCCTTTTAATAATATATGCAGAAAATTCTGAAGAAGTGGCAGGAATCTCTATTTAATTTGTCTCCAGTTTCTTTTGTAACACATAGTCGTCTTCCTTTATATTTTCTTTGCCTACAGACACTGGCCAACTAATACAGGCTTGGGAGGTCACCATTTCTGTGGTAAGACTCTTGGCATTTAAGCTATTTTTCCTCCTTTACATATGGTATCTTTGTTCTGGTTATGTCCTGTGTTTGTAAAATGGGCAAATCCTTGGGTTGTTTTGAGGATATTTATCAATACCTTCCCTTGAAGCATCCATCCTTTCCCCGTACAGTTCATCATGGTAAGATTCTTGTCTCATGGGAATTTGAACCTGTGTACCCGAATGTTGGGAAAGACCTAGTCCCCATACATTTATGGGGATATCATGGATTTAAGACATCTAGTTTGATACTTGACCATCAGCACACACAAATTACACTCAACATTCTCCCTCTTTTTTTGTTATTACTGATAATTATGTACTGCCTCTGAACTTTGTAAAAGCCATTCAGTTTTTGCTGTCTATATTTGAAACTTTCTGGAAACCAAAGTTACATAAGCTCTTATTTCAATCAAGCCTCCTATTTCAACGCCATTTACTTCCAAATATTATTTGGCTTTTGATCAAGAAGACTGAATATTAGCATATTTCCTTGTACTTCCAAACAGTATTGTTCTTTCACCCGTAGAAGATTTTCATCGCAGCTAGGAACACATTGGCATCAGGGAATCCCCACTAATACCATTAAATTATACTATACCCTTTTTCACAAACCATGTATTTTATTTATATTTTGAAACCTTCATTGATCATACCTTGATCGACACTGGAATTTTGAATCCTTGATTTAATACATTTCAACAGCCAGTCTTTTTTCTCTGTAGGCAAAAGACCATACATTGAATTAGTTTCTGTTTTTATATCACTGAGTATTTGGGGTGGGGGGAGATTCAATAAGGTGTTTATTGTCATGTCTCTAGCAGCACTGCTTGGCATAGCATCTTCATCTTCATCATTATAGTGAGGTATTTTTTTACTGCAAATGCTTTCCTAGCGAACAAAGGGAAACAGCATATATTTTTCAGCATGAGGACTCCTGCAACGTTCTCATTTCATTTTCTAATATTAGGAAAATGTGTTCTTTAAGTCTCTTGGACCTATGCTCTTTGAACTAATGGTAGTACTTGTCCTTAAAATAAGCCCACCTGGAATGAAGACTTTTATACTGATTTATATCTAGGTCAACCACTGCCCTAGAGATGCCTTGTACGTTATTATGTTGGAAATGATTAAATTTCCCACAAAAAAAATCACTGGACATTATGAGAGCAGATACCTATAGCAGATTGTACACAATATATTTACAAAGAAAAAAGTGTCCTAAAACTGGGTCTCTAAACATGTAAATCTAAGAGTTCTCTAGTAATAGGATGATCTAGTGTAGTACCATGATGTATATTAGAACCAATATCAGATGTAACCTTCTCCATTCTACCATAAGTTTTGCCTTAGCTTTTACTCATTAACTGCTTGTTTATTCACAAAGTATACACATTTCTTTTCTTTTTTTTTCTTTTTTTTTATTAAGTATTTTCCTCGTTTACATTTCCAATGCTATCCCAAAAGTCCCCCATACCATCCCCCAAACCTCCTAACCCACCCACTCCCACTTTTTGGCCCTGGCGTCCCCCTGTACTTGGGCATATAAACTTTGCAAGTCAAACACCAAGATCCCTGCCATAATATGCCTTGCATCTGGATACCATATGAATTTGTTCATGGCTGTAATCAATATTAATTAAAAATTGGTGAGTGGTTATAAAGAAATTGTAGAAACCTTGCCAATAAGAGGGATTTTCCTTGCTCATTGCTCTTTTCCCAGGAACTTAAACCCTCAAACCCATGTTGTTATTTCTATTTCAGCATGATCTCATTGAGTCTGAATTTGGATTTCAGAGTATTGCTGTATAATTGGAACCTGCTCCCTGAGTATTCTCAATCCATCGGCTGGCTTCAAGAATAATTTATCCCAGCCTGTTCATAGCATTTGACATTTTAGTGATAATTTCCCTAACCTTCCAGATGTCACATTCATTTTTGGGCAAAACTTGCAAGCCATTTTTCTAACTCTGCTCTATGTATCCCATCTTGATTGCATTGACTCTTTTCAGAAAGCAACATAAATAACTGTGTAGGTCATTCAAATCAGTCAAAGACTTTCCACTTCTCAAAGATCACATCACACCACTGGTTTCTACAAATCTCATGAAGAGCAGAGACAGATTCCAATTAGCACTATATTTGGGACTCTTTAAACTATTAATAACAGTATTATAACTTTATTACTGAAAAGATCTGCTGTTACACAATATTTTTTGATGCCTATCCTTTTGCTAATCTTCTCCAATCTCTGCTATTTATAAAGAAACATGCCTGGAAATAGTTAACGGTTCTCAGTGTCCGTGAGTCAGTCCATCCATAGGGATATCTTTACATCGCCTTAGCCCGTGTTGAATGCATAGATAGTTCTGTGGTACCCACATTTTCCCAAGAATTTCCATGTCTGATTAGTCAAGAGTCTGGTTCTTAGTAACTTTCTTTTAATTTAAAATCATCTGTCCAGATACCAGGTACCAAAGTTGAATCAAGATCAGGTTAATGATCTAAACAGCCCTATATCCCCCAAAGAAATAGAAGCAGTCATAAATAGTTTCCCAACCAAAAAAAGCCCAGGACCAGATGGGTTTAGTGCAGAGTTCTATCAGACCTTCAAAGAAGATCTAATCCCAGTTCTTCACAAACTATTCCACAAAATAGAAACAGAAGGTACTCTACCAACTCATTCTATGAAGCCACAATTACTCTGATACCTAAACCACAAAAAGACCCAACAAAGATAGAAAACTTCAGACCAATATCCCTTATGAATATTGATGCAAAAATCCTCAATAAAGTTCTTGCTAAGTGAATCCAAGAACACATCAAAATAATCATCCATCCTGACCAAGTAGGTTTCATCGCAGGGATGCAGGGATGGTTCAATATACGGAAATCCATCAACGTAATCCATTATATAAACAAACTCAAAGACAAAAACCACATGATCATCTCGTTAGATGCGGAAAAAGCATTTGACAAGATCCAACACCCATTCATGATAAAAGTCTTGGAAAGATCAGGAATTCATGGCCCATACCTAAACATAATAAAAGCAATCTACAGCAAACCATAGCCAACATCAAAGTAAATGATGAGAAGCTTGAAGCAATCCCTCTAAAATCAGGGACTAGACAAGGCTGTCCACTTTCTCCATACCTATTCAACATTGTACTTGAAGTCCTAGCCAGAGCAATTCGAAAACAAAAGGAGATCAAAGGGATACAAATTGGAAAAGATGAAGTCAAAATATCACTTTTTGCAGATGATATGATAGTATATATAAGTGACCCTAAAAATTCCACCAGAGAACTCCTAAACCTGATAAACAGCTTTGGTGAAGTAGCTCGATATAAAATTAACTCAAACAAGTCAATGGCCTTTCTCTACACAAAGAATAAACAGGCTGAGAAAGAAATTAGGGAAACAACACCCATCTCAATAGTCACAAATAATATAAACTATCTTGGTGTGACTCTAACTAAGGAAGTGAAAGATCTGTATAATAAAAACTTGAAGTCTCTGAAGAAAGAAATTATAGACGATCTCAGAAGATGGAAAGATCTCCCATGCTCATGGATTGGCAGGATCAACATTGTAAAAATGGATATCTTGCTAAAAGCAATCTACAGATTCAATGCAATCCCCATCAAAATTCCAACTCAATTCTTCAACGAATTAGAAAGTGCAATCTGCAAATTCATCTGGAATAACAAAAAACCTAGGATAGCAAAAACTCTTCTCAAGGACAAAAGAACCTCTGGTGGAATCACCATGCCGGACCTAAAGCTTTACTACAGAGCAATTGTGATAAAAACTGTGTGGTACTGGTATAGTGTCAGACAAGTAGACCAATGGAATAGAATTGAAGACCCAGAAATGAACCCACACACCTATGGTCACTTGATCTTCAACAAGGGAGCTAAAACCATCCAGTGGAAGAAAGACAGCATTTTCAACAAATGTTGCTGGCACAACTGGTTGTTAACATGTAGAAGAATGCGAATCGATCCATTCCTATCTCCTTGTACTATGGTCAAGTCTAAGTGGATCAAGGAACTTCACATAAAACCAGAGACACTGAAACTTATAGAGGAGAAAGTGGGGAAAAGCCTTGAAGATATGGGCACAGGGGAAAAATTCTTGAATAGAACAGCAATGGCTTGTGCTGTAAGTTCGAGAATTGACAAGTGGGACCTCATGAAACTGCAAAGCTTCTGCAAGGCAAAAGACACCATCAATAAGACAAAAAAAAAAAAAAAAACACCAACAGATTGGGAAAGGATCTTTACCTATCCTAAATCAGATAAGGGACTAATATCCAATATATATAAAGAACTCAAGAAGGTGGACTCCAGAAAATCAAATAACCCCATGAAAAAATGGGGCTCAGAACTTAACAAAGAATTCTCACCTGAGGAATACCGAATGGCAGAGAAGCACCTGAAAAAATGTTCAACATCCTTAATCATCAGAGAAATGCAAATCAAAACAACCCTGAGATTCCACCTCACACCAGTCAGAATGGCTAAGATCAAAAATTCAGGTGACAGCAGATGCTGGCAAGGATTTGGAGAAAGAGGAACACTCCTCCATTGTTGGTGGGATTGCAAAGTTGTACAACCACTCTGGAAATCAGTCTGGCAGTTCCTCAGAAAATTGGACATAGTACTACTGGAGGATCCAGCAATACCTCTCCTGGGCATATATCCAGAAGATGTCCCAACCGGTAAGAAGGACACATGCTCCACTATGTTTATAGCAGCCTTATTTATAATAGCCAGAAAATGGAAAGAACCCAGATGCCCCTCAACAGAGGAATGGATACAGAAATATGGTACATTTACACAATGGAGTACTACTCAGCTATTAAAAAGAATGAATTTATGAAATTCCTAGCCAAATGGATGGACCTGGAGGGCATCATCTTGAGTGAGGTAACACAATCACATAGGGACTCACACAATATGTATTCACTGATAAGTGGATATTAGCCCAAAACTTAGGATACCCAAGATATAAGATACAATTTGCTAAACGCATGAAACTCAAGAAGAATGAAGACCAAAGTGTGGACAATATGCCCCTTCTTAGAATTGGGAACAAAACACCCATTGAAGGAGTTACAGAGACAAAGTTTTGAGCTGTGATGAAAGGATGGACCATCTAGAGACTGCCATATCCAGGGATCCATCCCATAATCAACTTCCAAACGCTGACACCATTGCATACACTAGCAACATTTTGCTGAAAGGACCCAAATATAGCTGTCTCTTGTGAGACTATGCCGGGGCCAAGCAAACACAGAAGTAGATGCTCACAATCAGCTATTGGAAGTATCACAGGGCTCCCAATGGAGAAGCTAGAGAAAGTACCCAAGGAGCTAAACGGGTCTGCAACCCTATAGTTGGAACAACATGATGAACTAACCAGTACCCCGGAGCTCTTGTCTCTAGCTGCATATGTATCGAAAGATGGCCTAGTCGGCCCTCTCTGGAAAGAGAGGCCCATTGGACTTGCAAACTTTATATGCCCCAATACAGGGGAATGCCAGGGCCAAAAGAATGGGAATGGGTGGGTAGGGAATTGGGGGGGGGGGTTACGGGGGACTATTGGGATAGCTTTGGAAATGTAATTGAGGAAAATATGTAATAAAATATTAAAAATTAAAAAATAAATAAATAAAATCATCTGTCCCTCAACATTGGAGATATAATCTATTCCCTAAACATCATACATTTTTTCTTTCCAATACTGTACCTAAAATGCATTGTAGATACAAAAATCTGAGCATTGTTTCCTTCTCTTCTTATTTCCTCTAATTTGAATATGTTTCGAATGAGATTTATTTATTTTTATTCCAAAACAGTACTGCTTTGCAACTGTTAACAAGTTATGTCTTCCCATATTTGTGAAATTTTAAGCTAAAATCATTTCCCACCACTTTTTTTAATTTAAAGCCTTGTTTAGTTTTAAAGCCTTAATGAGTGCACAGAAGTATAACTATCAAAGCCTTGATTAGTGCATAGAATAATCTCTCTTTGTTTGATTATACATTTGTTTTCAATTAATCTTTGATCCTTGTGGGAATTCCAACAAGCCTCAGTTAAAATTTTTATCTTCAACAGAGAAGACATATGACTGCTTACCATAGTTGATTCTAATTCTTGCATTATGATTTACTTGAAATTATTTCAATAGATTGTGAGTCATGCATTTGAAGTGCATCTCTATGTTACTAAAACTGTGAACATTTACCAATTAGACTTATGGGCTGATGCTATGTGAAGAAGGATTGCCACACTCACCACATCCTCCTCAAGGACACACAACTCTGAGATATATCATCCTTCATTACATGATTCATAATTTGTCAGCGACTGCATGGAACTTATTTAACAGAAAGGAGGCACTTCTTTTCATATCACAAGGGAAAAGTTGTAGTTATTGAGTTTAGGATTCAAAGAAGGCTGATCTTCAGATGGATCATCGTCACACAGCTTATCATGAAATGTAGGTAATGGTTGTTCTCCAAATAATTCTTGGTAGACAAAAGGAAATTTATTCTCTTTCTTGGGGACCCACAAATGATCAGTATCTCCAAAGAAGTCAACCTTGGTGAACCAGAAAATTTATATGGCACTTCTCATACAATTACAAGTAAGAGGCTAATGAAATGAGTCTCGATGAATTAAATTTAGATGGCTGTATATCTGTATATTTTTCTGTATCATGTGTATGCACAAACTTGATTCAATATAGAGCTCTATCATTAAGTTGAATGGGAGTCAACATAGTTAAAGTTGTTTCAGTAATTCATATAAAGGCAACTCCTTTAAAAAAGAGCATTGACTAAATCTCTACCATTAAAGGAAAGGAATATAGGTACAAAATATAAATAAAGGCATTCAGAAACGTTATTTCCCAACTGCTTATATGATGATATGATGGTTATTCTTTATCCATTCAAGAGATATCATTTAGTGGATGGGCTTTTGTCAGAAAGAACTTTGGCAAGAATGTACATGAGTTTGTGGTTTTTATTTTTATGGCCTATATACATCATTATTGGGATGAATTTATTTGAGATATTTTGATGAAGACATAACACAATTATTTGCAGTTCTTGGCTCTCACCAAAATAAACATTTTTTCTGTCTATTGGGTTGCCTTTACCTCACAGACAATCTTGATTTTTATATTGCCCTCAAACATATATCACAATATAATTGTATCTATGTTAAATCTTCAATCCAAGAAGGGAAAATTCGTGAGATCTCTTGTTTTGCATTATATAAGTTAAAATATTAATTTTATGCTGAATTCACCTCATGGCATAAAAATGAAAATTATATCACTTGGAAAAGGATGAAACATTATATTGGGCAGACAAAGGGAAGGTGGAGTGGAAAGCAGGGAAAGAGAAGACAGAGAAAATGGAATAGGGAAAAGACACAGCAGAAGGGGAAGAAGAAGAATAGAGTAACAAAAAGACATGGCCTGGAGAAACCTCAACATTTAAAGGGTCCCATAGATGTGGAAAATGGTAGTGTAATGGTACATCTGCCCAATTTGGGCACACAGCATGTATTCATATTAACTGTGTTGTGTTTTCATTGCCAGGCCATTTTTTGGATTGGACAGAATCCACAAGAAAATGGAGCCCAATGTACTACTTTGAATTCACCGAACCTAAGATATAAATTCACTGCCTCCAAACACCTGAATGAGCTTACTCATCGATATAGTCTAAAGCAATGTTAATTTGAAGGTGGCTTTGTTTGAAGGGTCCATAGAGAATGGCAGGCAGGCCTATATAGTGGATGAGAGCCTATCCGTGTTCTCTTCCACTTATCTTTCTTTCATTATTTTTTTAATGGAAACTTGCTTTATTCTGCTGAGTGTAGCAATACAGCTTTATCAAATATATTTCATAATTACATTGTAGGAAAACATGATGTATATTCAGTACACCTTAGAATCAAAGAATCTCATCTTTCCTTCTTAAAAGGCAAAATACTTGGGTCATAGTAAACACTCATCAATGGAAATATGGTTGATTTTAAATCTGCTATTGAGGTACTTTGCAAAACATTCTTGAGTTTGTATATTGAATAAATCCTGTGTCCAACTATTAATCAAATGGAAGAGGTGACAGACACTCTGATTCCCAGTTCCTCATCCACTTATCTTTCATTCCCCACGCTGCCTCCCCCACACTAACCAATGACATAGAAAAAGGGGGTCTTTTTACATTCTGCTCCTCCCTGTAAATAAAGAATCAGGAAACAAAGTTACAAAGTGCTATGGACCAGATTACTCATTTATATAAAGAGAGAAATGTAACCATTGGATACTTAAAGATGGGAAACTTCACATTCAGTCCAGAACTTGCTAAGGAATATTAGTAACTGACTCCAAGCAGAGAGAACAGTTAAAATTGCCTGCTATGAATAGATGTTAATTAACAGAAATCTGTGGCTCCAGATAGAGAGCCTAACTGACAGATATAATAGGTATTAATTAAACAAATGTCTGTGTCTCAAAGTAAAGAGCATAAAAAATAGATGTTATAACAGGATGGCTGCTCTAGGCAGAGAGTTTAATAATTAAAATCTAGCTTTTCCTATTGGAAGATATTAGTGAAAATTTTAATTAATTGATTTAAAAATGGTATAAAGATATAGTGCTCTAATAAATCTTATAGCATAATCATATTTTGTCCAACGTGGCTTTAATGGGAATTTTCAGTGTAAATCCCAGTTTGAAAAGCTGCTTCTTGTCAGTCTGTATACATAGACCTGACAAACAGTTTAATAAAGTCTTCATGAGACTCATATTCTCTAATGTGAACTCCATTGGAATTTAGGTTTAGTATTCTGGCATTACAAATTAGAAGGTCCTAAATATGATGAACAGTGTGTGATTTTGAGTATTGTGGTAGCTTTATTCTTTCTCTAGGACAGAAGGCAATCTACAAGTTTTTCTGGTTACAAGTTGAAGGATATGCTGATTTTGGGAAAATATTTTCTATTTGTGTTTTTTGAAATATGATTAAACTATCTACACCTTCCAAAGTTATCTAGATCATATTTGATAGAGACTCTCTGAAAATCTCAACTCTAGAGAGTTAAACAAAAAGTTGATCTTGATGATATTAAAGCCTTTTGATATATATATATGTATATCATAATATACATATATGTATATTGTATATGATATATATGTGTATATGATATGTATATATATACATATGTATGTATATGTATGTGTATATATATATATATATATATATATATCATAATATACAACTTTGGTGAATTTCATCATCAGACAAGCTGAACTAACTGGCCTACATCAACTCCTGATGTTTTGGTTTTTCATCCACATCCAGTCACTACACAGACATTAGAACAATCGCTGGTATGGTCTGCTTAAGGACAATGAATTCTCCCATTTTCCTACCCTTCCCACTCCCTTCACAAATATCTCAACACCCATATCAGCTTAAACAAGTTATAAAGAGTCATTGTCCCAGTTTCATATTGTGTAGGACTTGGTGTGGTTATTATTGGTATTCTTTGATACTGATACACTTGAAATACAGGTCTTAGACCAAGTCATTCTATTGCTGTAATGATAAACAGATATAAGATGTTTAAACCTATGAGATAAGTGACAAATAGGGATTTCACAGAACTGAGTTCATAGTTAAGGTGTTTTAAGTTATTTTATTCAGAAATACATGAGAGTAAGTAACAGTGAACAGACCAGATTATTTCACATATTTTTGGTTTTTAAAAAATGTCAGAAGTCCACAGAATATGATGTTTAATGTTATTTATTCACTTGTTCTTGAGACTACTCTTCTCCTGACAGTTTTCCCTATATTAGATACGAAGAAGAATCTGAGCATATTTGAGTTACTCTAGGTGTGGTGAAACAGCCACTAAGCAGGAATTTCCTTCTTGCATCTACAGACATAATACTGTCCAAAACAAGGACACAAATACAGATTAAGACAGCGTGAAAATGCCAAGACAAAGTAGGCTTTTCCTTAATATTCCTGTTTCTTTAAGTCTCTCAAATGACATTGGCCAGCTTGCTAAAGACATATGCTCCAATGTGTTGAAGTAAGGGACTGTCCAAGTGATCAGAGGTCTATTTAAATATGATACGTTTTGGAAGCTCTGCTGGTTTTGCTATATACTTACAGTTAATATTGATCATTCTTGGATTTCTGATGAGGTAGAAAACCTACATAGTCTCCTAGCAAATCCAGGGTTTTTTACTTTGAAAGCTACATTTACAACAGAATGGATGTCAGACGGCATTCAATCTAAAGCCAATTTATAGCCAGATGTGGAATTACACATTTTTAAGTAAGTATAGAAGACAGATTCTATTTAAATAACAAACATGATGGACTGGGTGTTAGGTTTCTTGTACTTTTTAAATTACAAAATAGCCATAGTTGCGTTCAATTATGCCTGAAATAAAATACTATTTTAATTAGCAAAAACAAGAACAACAACAACAACAACAACAACAGGAAGTGTTTTGGATAGCCAGGGTACTGATGCTATTTGAAGTTAATTCCTTTATCCTATGAGGGGTTGCAAACAAGGAATGAATCAGCACTCAGGTGATTTCTAGTTAACCTTCTCATCTTAAATTGTAAAATAAAGAAAAGCTGATGACTTAGCAGATAAAGGAAGGTGGTTGGAAAGTTGCAGGAGAGAAGAAGGAAAAAATGGAAGAGGGAGAGAATGCAGAGAATGATGAAAAAGAATAAAACCAGAGCAGAAGGACATGGACTGGAGAAGCCTCAAGTTCTAATGGGTCTCATAGATGTGGAAGACTGTAGGTTAGTGGTATGGCAGATCTGCACAGTCTAGGTACACAGAGTATATTCATACTAAATGAGCTGTCTCTTCATTACTGGGATATATTCTTGTTGAAGATTTACTACAACACATTACTATGCATGATCCCACAGTTTCATGTACAGTTCATTACTTATCTGTTCACAGACATCAAATACTCTCCCATGCATGGCCAATTTGAATTGAGGAATATTCTTCATTCACAGCCAGCATAATGGATAAGATACTCTTTCATTAAATATTTTTCAGGAGTATCTGTGTTAGAAGCAGCCAACAAACATCCATCCAGGTGATGAAAATTATGCAGTGAAGAAATTATCTACAAAGTAATTCCAGTGGTTTTTGGACTATATTTTGACATATTGAAGAACTTTTCATCCTACCCTGTAGAAGAAGTCTTCCTTTAATATTTTTCATTAGTTAGTCATTGATATAATAATGGATATTAAAGCAATCTTTTCTCATTCCTGCTCACTAAAAGTTACAGTAAAATGCAGTTATGTAAATCAATTACAATCATTGCTTAGATAAGAAGGAAGGTCAATGGAAACAAAAGACCCTAATGGGAATACTCATTAATATTTACCACTTCAGCTCAAAAATCTCTTAACATTCAATTTTTCCCTTTTACATTTTCATAATATGTGCAGAAAATTCTGAGGAGGTGTCAGGATTCTCTATTTACTTTGTTTCCAGTTTCTTTTGTAACACATAGTCAGTCTTCCTTTATATTTTCTTTGCCTACAGACACTGGCCAACTAATACAGGCTTGGAAGGTAATCATTTCTGTGATAAGACTCTTGGCATTTAAGCTATTTTTCCTCCTTTAAATATGGTATCTTTGTTCCAGTTATGTCCTGTGTTTGTAAAATGGGCAAAGCCTTGGGTTTTTTTTTTTTTTTTTTTTTGAGGATATTTATCAATACTTTCCCGTGAAACTTCCATCCTTTCCCTGTACAGTTCATCATGGTAAGATTCTAGTCTCATGGGAATTTGAACCGTTGTACACAAATATAGGGAGTGATCTTAACCCCATACATTTATGGCCATATCATGGATATAAGACCTCTAGTTTGATGCTTGACCATCTGCACAAACATATTACACTCAACATCCTCCCTCTATTTTTGTTATTACTGATAACTATCTACTGCCTCTGAACTTTGTAAAAGCCTTTCAAATTTTGCTGTCTATATTTGAAACTTCCGGAAATCAAAGTTACATAAGCTTTTATTTCAATCAAGCCTCCTATTTCAACGATATTTACTTCCAAATATTATTTGGCTTTTGATCAAGAAGACTGAATATTAGCATATTTCCTTCTACTCCCAAACACTCTTGTTCTTTCACCAGTAGCAGATTTTCATCACAGCTAGGAATACATTGGCATCAAGGAATCCCCACTAATACGATTAAATTAAATTTTAACCATTTTTACAGACCACATGTTTTATTTATATTTTGAACCCTTCATTGATCATACCTTGATCCACACTGGAATTTTGAAACCTTGATTGAATACATTCCAACAGCCACTCTTTGTTTTCTGTAGGCAAAAGACCATACATTGAATTAGTTTCTGTTTTCATATCATTGAGAAATCGGGAGATTGAGTAAGATGTTTATCTATTGTCATATCTAGAGAAACACTGATTCACATAGCATATATTAGATCTTCATTATTATAGTGAGGTATTTATTTACTGCAAATGCTTTCCTAGTTAACAAAGGGAAACAGGATGTATTTTTCAGTGTGAGGACTCATGCAACGATCTGATTTCATTTTCTAATATTAGAAAAATGTGTTGTTTATGTGTCTTGGACCTATGCCCTTTGAATGAATAGTAGTAATCGTCTCTTAAAATAAGCCCAACTGGAATGAAGACTTTTATTCTGATTTATACCTAGGTCAACCATTACCCTAGAGATGCCTTACACGTTATTATTTTGGAAATGAACAAATTTCCCACAATAAAATCACTGGACATTTTGAGACCAGGTGCCTATAGCAGATTGTACACAATACATTTACAAAGAAAAGTATTTCCTAAAACTTGGTCTCTAAACATGTAAACCTCAGAGTTCTCTAGGTATAGAATGATCTAGTGTAGTACCATGATACATATTAGAAGTTTTATGAGTTGTATCCCTCTCCATTCTACCATAGGTTGTGCCTCAGCTTTTACTCATTAACTACTTTTTTACTCACAAGGTATACACTTTTATTCAAACACCAAGATCCCTATAATAATATGCCTTACATCTGGATATCATATGAAGTTGTTCATGGCTGTGACCAATACTAATTAAAAATTGGTGCATGTTTCTACAGAAATTGTAGAAACCTTAACGATAAGAAGAATTTTCCTAGCTCATTGATCTTTTCCCCAGGAAATTAAACCTTAAAACCCACGTTGTAATTTCTATTTCAGCATGATCTAATTGAATCTGAATTTGGATTTCAGGGCATTGCTGTATAATTGGCACCTGCTCTCTGAGCATCATCATTCCATTGGCTGGCTTCATGAATCAGTTATCACAGCAGGTTCATAGCATTTAATATTTTAGTGAAATATTCCTTAGCCTGCCAGATGTCACATTCATTTTTGGGCGAACCTTGCAGGCCATTTTTTTCTACCTCTTCTCTATGTATCCCATCTTGATTGCTTTGACTCTTTTCAGAAATCAACCTAAATAAGTGTGTAAGTCATTCAAATCAGTCAAAGACTTTTCCACTTCTCAAAGATCATATCATACCACTGGTTTCTACAAATCTCATGAAGAGCAGAGACAGATTTCAATTATTACTATATTTGGGACTCTCTAAACTACTAATAACAGTATTATAACTTTATCACTGAACTGATCTGCTGTTATACAATAGTTTTGGATGCCTATCCTTTTGCTTTTGTTCTTGAACCTCTGCTATTTATAAAGAAACATGCCTGGAAATAGTTAAAGGTTCTCAGTGTCCGTGAGTCAGTCCATCCATAGGGATATCTTCACATTGTCTTAGCCCATGTTGAATGCATAGATAGTTCTGTGGTAACCACATTTTCCCAAGAATTTCCACATCTGGTTAGTCCAGAGTCTGGTTGTTATTACCTCTCTTTTAATTTAAAATATTCTGTTCTTCAACACTGCAGATGTAATCTATTTCCTAGACATCATACTTTTTTTTTCTTTCCAATACTGTACCTAAAATGCATTCTAGATACAAATATCTGAGCATTGTTTCCTTCTCTTATTCTTCCTTCTAATTTGAATATTTTTTGATGAGATTTATAAAGTTTTATTCCAAAAGAGTACTGCTTTGCAATTGGTAACTAGTTATGTGTTCCCATATTTGTGAAATTTTAAACTAACATCATTTCCCACAACGTTTTTTTCTTAATTTAAAGCCTTATTTAGTTTTAAAACCTGAATAAGTGCACAGACGTATAACTATCAAAGCCTTGATTTGTGCATAAAATAATCGCTCTTTGTTTGATTATTCTTTTGTTTTTAATCCATCTTTAATTCCTTGTGGAAATTCCAACAAACTTCCGTTAAATATTTTATCATCAGTAGTGAAGACATATGACTGCTTACCATAGGTGCTTCTAATTTGTACATTATGATTTACTTGAAATTGTTTCAAAAGATTATGAGCCATGCATTTGAAGTGCATCTCCATGTTACTGAAACTGTGAACATTCACCAATTAGGCTTCTGGCCTGATGTTATGTAAAGAAGGATTGCCACACTCATAACATCTTTCTCAAGGACACACAACTCTGTGATATATACTTCATTACATGATTCATAATTTGTCAGCGACTGCATGGAACTTATTTAACAGAAAGGAGGCACTTCTTTTCATATCACATGGGAAAAGGTGTACTTTTGGGTTTAGGATTCACAGATGGCTTATCTTCAAATGGATCATCCTCACACAGCTTATCATGAAAAGTAGCTAATGGTTGTTCTCCAAATAATTCTTGGTAGACAAAAGGAACTTTATTCTTTTTCTTGGAGAACCACAAATGACCAGTGTCTCCAAAAAAGTCAACTTTGGTGAACCAGAAAATTTATATGGCCTTTCTAAATACAATTACAAGTAAGAGGTTAATAAATTGAGTCTCGGTGAATAAAAGATAGATGGCTGTATATTTATATGTTTCTCTGTATCATGTGTATTCACCACATAATTCAATATAGAGCTCTATAATTAACTTGAATGGGTAATGAGCATTGTTAAAGTTGTTTCATTAATTCATATAAAGGCAAGTCCTTTTAAAACAGCATTGACTAAATCTCTACCAGTAATAGAAAGGAATATGGGTACAAAATATAAATAAAGGTATTCAGAAACGTTATTTTCCAACTGCATATATGATGGCCATTCTTTGTCCATTGAGAGATCTACATTTAGTGGATGGGTCTTTTCAGAAAAAAATTTGGCAAAATGTGCGCGAGTTTGTGTTGTTTTTTTTTTTAATTTTGTGGCCTATATACATCAAATATTGGGATGAATTTATTTGAGATATTTTCATGAAGACATAACACAATTATTTGCGGTTCTTGGCCCTCACCAAAAAAATCATTTTCTCTGTATATTGGGTTGCCTTTACCTCCCAGGAAATCTTGATTTTTATGTTACCCCCACACATATTTCACAATATAATTTTATCTATGTTAAATCTTCAATTCAAGCAGGGAAAAATCGTGAGATATCTTGTTTTGCATTATATAAGTTAAAATATAAATTTTATGCTGAATTCACCTCATGGCATAAAAATGAAAATTATATCATTTGGAGAAGGATGAAACATTATATTGGGCAGACAAAGGGAAGGTGGAGTGGAAAGCAGGGAAAGAGAAGACAGAGAAAATGGAAGAGGGAGAGGACACAGCAGAAGGGGAAGAAGAATAGCGTAACAGAAACACATTGTCTGGTGAAACCTGAACATTTAAAGGGTCCCATAGATGTGGAAGATAGTAGTGAACTGGTACATCTGCCCAGTTTGGGCACAGAGCATGTATTCATATTAACTGAGTTGTGTTTTCATTGCCAGGCCATTTTGTGGTTGGAGAGAATCCACAAGAAAATGGAGCCCAGTGTACTAATTTGAACTCAATTAACCTAAGATAAAAATTCACTTCCCCCAAACACCTGAATGAGCTTACTCATCGATATAGTCCAAAGCAGCGTTAATTTGAAGGTGGCTTTGTTTGAAGGGTCTATAGAGAATAGCAGGCAGGCCTATATAGTGGATGAGAGCCTATCCGTGTTCTCTTCCACTTATCTTCCATTCCCCACACTGCCTCCCCACACCAACCAATGACATAGACAAAGTGGGTCTTTTTACATTCAGCTCCTCCCTGTAAATAAAGAATCACGAAACAAAGTTACAAAGGATTATGGACCAGGTAAAACATTGATATAAAGAGAGAAATATAACCATTTGATACTTAAAGATGGAAAATTTCACATGCAGTCCCGAACTAGATAGGGAATATTAGTAACTGACTCCAAGCAGAGAGAGCTGTGATAATCACCTGCTATGAACAGGTGTTAATTAACTGAAGTTTGTGGCACCAGGTAGAGACCCTAGCCGACAGATATAATACTAGGTATTAATTAAATAAATGTCTGTGTCTCAAATTAAAGGTCACAAAAAATAGATGGTATAACACGATGGCTGCTCTAGGCAGAGAGTTTAACAATTAAAATCTAGCTGCTTCCTATTGAAAGATATTAGTGAAAATTTTAATTAATTGCTTTAAAAATTCTATAAAGATATAGTGCTCTAATAAATCTCATAGCATACACATATTTTGTCTAACGTGGCTTTCATGGGAATTTTTAAAGTAAATCCCGGTTTGAAAAGCTGCTTTTTATCAGTAGGTATAGATAGACCTGCCAAACAGTTTAATAAAGTCTTCATGCGGCTCATATTCTCTAATGTGGATTCCATGAGAATTTAGGTTTAGTATTCCGGCATTATAAATTAGAAGGTCCTAAATATGATAAACTGTGTGTGAATTTGAGTATTGTGGTAGCTTTATTCTTTCTCTAGGACGAGGGCAATCTACAAGATTTTCTGGTTACAAGTTGAAGGATATGCTGATTTTGGGAAAATATTTTCTATTTGTGTTTTTGGACATATCATTAAGGTATCTACACCTTCCAAAGTTATATAGAACATATTTGATACACAGAGACTCACTGAAAATCTCGATTCTAGAGAATAAAACAAAAAGTTTATCTTGATGATATTGAAGTCTTTTGATTATATATATATATATAATTTGTATATATATAACTTATATATATATATAATTTGTATATATATATATACACATCATATATATATATATATATATATATATATATATATATATATATATATATATATATATATAATCACATTATATACACCTTTGGTGAATTTCATCATCAGACATGATGAACTAAGTGGCCTAACTGAACTCTTGATGTTTTGATTTTTCATCCACATCCAGTCACTACACAGACATTAGAAAAAATGTTGGTGTGGCCTTCTTCAGGACAATAAATTCTCCAATTTCCCTACCCTTCCCACTACCTTCAGAAATATCTCAACACACATATCAGCTTAAAGAAGTTATGAAGAGTCATTGTCCCAATTTCATATTGTGTAGGACTTGGTGTGGTTATTATTGGCATTCTTCGATACTGAACCTTTTGAAATACAGGTCTTAGACCAAGTCATTCTATTGCTGTAATGATATACATCTGAGATGTTTACCCCTGTGAGTTAAGTGTTAATTGGGATTTCGCGGAACTGAGTTTATAGTTAGGGTATTTTAAGTTATTTTATTCAGTAATGCATGAGAGTAAGTAATAGTGAGCAAACCAGATTATTTCACATATTGTTGGTTTTAAAAAATGTCACAAGTCCACAGAATATGATGTTTAATGTTATTTATTCACTTGTTCTTGAGACTAGTCTTCTCCTGACAGTTTTCCCTGAATTGGATACAAGGAAGGATCTGAGTATCTTTGAATTACACTAGATGTGGTAAAACAGCCACTAAGCAGGAATTTCCTCATTGAATCTACAGACATAATACTGTCCAAAGTAAGGACACAAATACAGATTAACACAGGGTGAAAATGCCAAGACAGAATAGGCTTTTGCTTAATATTCCTGTTTCTTTAAGTCTGTCAAATGACGTTGGAAAGCTTGCTAAAGACATATGTTCTAATGTGTTCAATAAGGTAATGTCCAAGTAATCAGTGGTCTATATAAGCTAAGTTTTGGAGGCTGTGCTAGTTTTCCTATATACTTACAGTTAATATTTCTCATTCTTGGATTTCTGATGGGGTAGAAAACCTACATAGTCTCCTAATGAATCCAGGCTTTTTACTTTGAAAACTACATTCATCACAGAATGGATGCCATAAGGCATTCGATCTAAAGCCAAGATATAGCCAGATGTAGAATTATAAATTTTAAGTATAGAAGACAGAGTTATATTTAATTAACAAGCATAATGGACTGGGTGTTAGGTTTCTTATATTTTCTAAATTACAAAGTACTAGTAAATGCATTCAATTATGCCTGAGATAAAATACTATTTTAGTTAGCCAATGAAACGGAAAGTGTTTTGGATAGCCAATGGACTGATGCTATTTGAAGTTAATTTCTTTCTCCAATGAGGGATTGCAAACAAGGAATGAATCAGCACTCAGGTGATTTCTAGTAAAACTTCTCATCTTAAATTGTAAAATAAAAAAGAGCTGATGACTGAGCAGATAAAGGAAGGTGGTTGGAAAGTTGTAGAAGAGAAGAAGAAAAAATGGAAGAGGGAGAGATTGTAGAGGAGGATGAAAAAAAAATAAAAGCAGAGCAGAAGCACATGGACTGGAAAAACCTCAAGTTCTAATGGGTCTCATAGATATGGAAGACTAGATATGGTAGGTTAGTGGTATGGCTGATATGCACAATCTAGGTGCACAGATTATATTCATACTAAATGAGGTGTCTCTTCACTACTGGGACACATTCTTCTTGAAGATTTACTACAACACATTACTATGCATGATCCCACAGTTTCATGTACAGTTCATTACTTATCTGTTCACAGACATCAAATACTCTCCCATGCATGGCCAGTTTGAATTGAGGAATGTTCTTCATTCACAGCCAGCATAATGGATAAGATACTCTTTCATTAAATATTTTTCAGGAGTATCTGTGTTAGAAGCAGCCAACAAACATCCATCCAGGTGATGAAAATTATGCAGTGAAGAAATTATCTACAAAATAATTCCTGTGGTTTTTGGACTAGATTTTGACATGGTGAAGAACTTTTCATCCTACCTTGTAGAAGAAGTCTTCCTTTAATATTTTTCATTAGTTAGTCATTGAAATAATAATGGATAGTAAAGCAAAATTTTCTCATTCCTGCTCACTAAAAGTTACAGTAAAATGCAGTTATGTAAATCAATTACAATCATTGCTTAGATAAGAAGGAAGGTCATGGAAACAAAAGACCCTAATGGGAATACTCATTAATATTTACCACTTCAGCTCAAAAATCTCTTAACATTCAATTTTTCCCTTTTACATTTTCATAATATGTGCAGAAAATTCTGAGGAGGTGTCAGGATTCTCTATTTACTTTGTTTCCAGTTTCTTTTGTAACACATAGTCAGTCTTCCTTTATATTTTCTTTGCCTACAGACACTGGCCAACTAATACAGGCTTGGGAGGTATCCATTTCTGTGATAAGATTCTTGGCATTTAATCTATTTTTCCTCCTTTAAATATGGATTATTTGTTCCAGTTATGTCCTGTGTTTGTAAAAAGGTCAAAGCCTTGGGTTGTTTTTGAGGATATTTATCAATACCTTCCCTTGAAGCATCCATCCTTTCCCCATACAGTTCATCATGGTAAGATTCTTGTCTCATGGGAATTTGAACCTGTGTACCCAAATGTTGGGAAAGATCTTGTCCCCATACATTTATGGGAATATCATGGATATAAGACCTCTAGTTTGATACTTGTCCATCTGCACACACAAATTACACTCAACATTCTCTCTCTTTTTTTGTTAGCACTGATAACTATCTACTGCCTTTGAACTTTGTAAATGCCATTCAGTTTTTGCTATCTATATTTGAAACTTTCTGGATATCAAAGTTACATAAGCTCTTATTTCAATCAAGCCTCCTATTTCAACACCATTTACTTCCAAATATGATTTGGTTTTTGATCAAGAAGACTGAATACTAGCATATTTTCTTGTACTTCCAAACACTCTTGTTCTTTCACCTGTAGCAGATTTTCATCGCACCTAGGAATACATTAGCTTCAGGGAATCACCACTAATGCCATTAAATTCTATTATACCCTTTTTTAAAGACCATGTGTTTTCTTTGTATTTGAAACCTTCATTGATCATACCTTGATCCATTCTGGAATTTTGAATCCTTGATTGAATACATTTCAACAGCCACGCTTTTTTGTCTATAGGCAAAAACCATACATTGAATTAGTTTCTGTTTTCATATCATTGAGAAATGCAGGTGGGGGAGATTGAGTTAGATGTTTATCTATTGTCATATCTCTAGCAGCACTGCTTGGCATAGCATATATTAGATCTTCATTTTTATAGTGAGGGTTTTTTTTTTTTGGTTTGTTTTTTTGTTTTTGTTTTTGTTTTTGTTTTTTTACTGCAAATGCTTTCCTAGCTAACAAAGGGAAACAGGTTGTATTTTTCACTGTGAGGATTCCTACAACGTTCTCATTTCATTTTCTAATATTAGGAAAATGTGTTGTTTATTCTCATTGAACTAATGGTAGTACTTGTCTCTTAAAATAAGCCCACCTGGAATGAAGACTTTTATTCTGATTTATATCTGGGTCAACCATTGCCCTAGAGATGCCCTGTACATTATTAGGTTGGAAATGATCAAATTTCCCACAATAAAATCACTGGACATGTTGACATCAGATACCTATAGCAGATTGTACACAATATATGTACAAAGAAAAATATTTCCTAAAACTGGGTCTCTAAACATGTAAACCTCAGGGTTCTCTAGGTATAGGATGATCTAGTGTAGTACCATGATACATATTAGAAGCAATATCAGATGTAACCTTCTCCATTCTACCATAGGTTGTGCATCAGCTTTTACTTGTTAACTACCTGTTTATTCACAATGTATACACATTTATTTCAAACACCAACATCCCTATCATAATATGCCTTACATCTGGATATCATATGAATTTGTTCATTGCTTTGACCAATATTAATTAAAAATCAGTGAATGTTTCTACAGAAATTATAGAAACCTTGCCAATATGAGGAATTTTCCTTGCTCATTGATCTTTTCCCCAGGAACTTAAACCTTCAAACCCATGTTGTTCTTTCTATTTCAGCATAATCTAATTGAGTCTGAATTTGAATTTCAGGGCATTGCCATATAATTGGCACCTGCTCTCTGAGTATCATTATTCCATTGGCTGGTTTCATGAATCAGCTCTCCCAGCCCGTTCATAGCATTTGATATTTTAGTGATAATTTCCCTATTATGCCAGATGTCATATTCATTTTTGGGTGAACCTTGCAAACCATTTTTTCTACCTTCTCCTCTATGTATCCCATCTTGATTACATTAACTGTTTTCAGAAATCAACCTAAATAACAGTGTAAGTCATCCAGATCTGTCAAAGCCTTTTCTATATCTCAAAGATCATATTATACTTATAGTCTCAGCAAATCCGATAATGTCCAGAGACAGAATGATTAGGTCTATATTTGGGATTTTCGAAATGACTTATGAATAGCATGGTAAGGTGGCTACTGAACAGTTCTGCTATTACACAATAGTTTTTTGTTTTGTTTTGTTTTGTTTTTGTTTTTTGTTTTTTGTGGGTTTTTTTTTTTTTTTTGGTTTTTTTTTTTTTCTCCAATCTCTGACATTATAAGGAAACCTCCCTGGAAAGAGTTAAGGATTTTCAGTGTCCATGAGTCTGTCCATCCTTTTGAATGTCTTTATATAACCTTAGCCCATGTTGAATGCATAGTCATATTACTGTCCCTCCAGTTCTGTTTTACCCACATTTTCCAATAATTTCAATGTCCTGTTCTGTCCAGTCTGGTTCTGATTAACTCCCTTTTAATTTACAATGTCCTGAACTTCATCACTGGAGAAAAAAAATCTATTCCCTAAACATCTTAACTTTTTTCATTTTACAATACTTATCCTGAAGTACATGCTAGATCCAAATATTTGAGCACTGTTACCCTGCGTTTGTATTTCTTCTCATTTGAATATATTTTGAACATGGGTTATAAAGTTTTATACTAAAAGAGTGCTCCTTTGCAACTTGAAGCTTGTTCCCTCCTTCCATATTTGTGAAATTATAAGCTAACATCTTCCCCACACCACTCTTTCCTTCAAAGCTTTGATTATTCTAGCAGAATCCCTCTTTCTTTGATGTTTGTTTTGGTTTTAATTCATCCTTCTTTCCTGTGAAAATCCTTGTGGGAATGCCAACAAGCCTCCTTTAAATGTTTTATCTTCACCAGTAAAGGATTATGACTGCTTACCGGAGTCTCTTCTAATTTGTGCATTATTATTTACTTGCAATTTTTTAATAGTCTGTGAAGCATGTATTTGAAGTGCATCTCAATGTTACTGAAACAGTTAAGATTAACCAATTAGGATTATGGTCTGATGCTATGTGAAGGATTGCCACACTAACAACATCCTTCTGCAGGGACACACAACTCTGAGATATATCATCCTTCATTACATGATTCATAACATGTCACTGACTGCTTGCAACTTATGTTACAGAAAGGAGGCACTTTTTTCATATTACATGGGATAAGATGTAGTTGTTGAGTTTAAGCTGCAGAGATGGTTTATCTTCAGATTGTTCATCCTCACACAACTTATCGTTAAAAGTAGCTAATGGTTGCTCTCCAAATAATTCTTGTTAGAGAAAATAAATTTTATTCAACTTACTGGGAAACCCACAAATGACCAGTGACTCTAAAGTCGTCAACTTTGGTGAACCAGCAAGTTTATTTGTTACTTCTCATACAACTATATAAAAGAGGTTAATGAATTAAGCCTTAATGATTAAAAGATAGATAATTATATATCAATATATTGCTCTGCATCATGGTTATGGACACATATGATTCAATATAGAGATCTATCATTAACTTGAATGGGAATGAACATTGTTAAAGTTGTTTCAGTAATTCAAATAAAGGCAACTCCAGCTTTTTAAAGCAGCACTGTCAAAAGTACCACCAGAAAAAAAAAGGAGTTTAGGGACAAAATATGGATAAAGGCATATCAATTCATGACGTCTAGATTAATTGAAAGGGCTCTTGTCAGCGAGAATTTTGGCAAATTCCTACCGTGTCTTTCTTACCCCAATCAGGGACCCATGTCTTTGTACCCTCACCTCCTCCTTGTAAATACAGAATTAGGAAACAAAGGTACAAAGTTCTCTGGACCAGGTGACTTATTGATATAAAGAGAGAGATATAACCTTTAGATAATTCTTTTCTTTTTATTCTTTTTTTAAAAAAATAGGGTTTCTCTGTGTAGCCCTGGCTGTCCTGGAACTCACTCTGTAGGCTGGCCTCTAACCCAGAAATCTGCCTGCCTCTGCCTCCCAAGTACTGGGATTAAAGGCAGGTGCTACCACAGCCCAGCACCTTTTGATACTTAATTGTGGGAAATTTCACCTGCACTTCAAAACTAGAAAGGGAATATTAGTCACTGGCTCCAACTAGAGTGAGCAGTGATAATCACCTGGTATGAACAAGTATTAACTGAAGTCTGCAGCTCCAAGCAGAGAGCATTACCGATAGATATTATAATAGGTATTATTTAAATAAATGTCTATGTCTCAAGCTAGAGAGCATAACAAGTAGAACATATAGCAGGATTCCAGCTACAGGTAGAGAGAGAGAGTTTAACAATTAAATCTAGCTGTTTCCTATTGGCAGATATCAGTAAAGCTTGAATTAATTGCTTTAAAATGATATAAAGATATATTGCTATAATAATTATTGCATGATACTCATATTCTGTGTAAAGTGGGCTCTTAGGGAATTTTGTATTTAAATCCTGGTTTGACAAGCTGCCTCTTATAAGCAGGTATGATAGATGTGTGGATCAATTTCATAAAATTTGTAGGAAACTCATATTCTCTAACATGGACTCCACAGGAATTTAGGTTTAATATCCTGGCATGACAAATTTGAAAGGACTCTATAGGCTAAAATCTGTTTGATTTTGAGTATTGTGGTTGTTTTATTGTTACTCTGATATAGAGGCAAGATACAGGTTTTTCAGATTATCATATGAAGGATAAGGTGATTTGGTGAAAAGGTTTTGCCTTTGTGTTTTTGGTAAAGGTGATTAAGATATTTAAAACTTCAAGAGTTATATAGATCTTATTTGATAGGGGGAGACTCCCGGAAAACAAGATTCTAGAGATTAAATCAAAAAGTTTATCTTGATTATATTAAACTTTTGTTTTGAGATTTATATATTACAGTATGTAAACCTTTGGTGAATTTCATCCTCACACATGTTGAATTGACCTGCCTGAACTCCGGATGCTTTGTTTTTTCCTCAAGATGCAGTCAGGACACAGACATCAGAGACAATCATTGGTGTGGCCTTCTTAAGGCTTACGAATTCCACCATTTCGCTACTTTTCCCACACCTTTCAGAAATATCTCAACACCCATATCAGCTTGAAGATGGTACGAAAATTTGTTGTCTCAGTTACATAGTCTTTAGGACCACGGGTGGTTATTATTGGTTTTCTTTGATACTAAAACTTTTGAAGTGCAGGGCTTAGATTCAGTCCTTCTATTGCAATTATTATAAACAGTTATGAGATATTTAAGTCTCTGAGTTAAGTGCCAAATCGGAATTTCATGGAGCTAAGATTATAGTTAGGATGTTTTAAGTTATTTTAATAATAAATGCCTGAGAATAAGTAACAGAGAACAGTCCAGATTACTTCACATGGATAGTTGGTTTTTAAAAATGTCAGAAGTCCACAGAATATGATATTTAATGTTACTTATTCACTTGGTGTTCAGACTAGTCTGCTGTTGACAGTTTTACCTGTATTGGATTCAAAGAATAAACTGATCATATTTGAGTTACTACAGGTGTGGAGAAACAGCCACTAGGCAAGAATTGCCTTATTTCATCTACAGACATTCTACTGTCTAAAGTAAGGAGTCAAATACAGATTAAGACAGCCTGATTATGCAAAGACAGAGTAGGCTTTTTCTTAAGATTCCTGTTTCTGTAAGTCAGTAAAATGACCATAGCCAGTTGTCTAAAGACATATGCTCCAATGTTTTGAAGTAAGGGACTATCCATGTGATCAGCAGTCTCTAATGACTGGCTAAGTTTTGGAAGCTGTGTTGGCTTTCCTATATATTTTTAGTTAATATCATTTCTTCTTGGATTTCTAATGGTTTTGAAAACCTCCAGTCTTCTAGCCAACCTAAGTGTTTTTACTTTGAGAGGAACAGTTTTGGGAGGTTAGTTTTCAGATTGTTTTGAACCAAAACCAAGATAGCCAAATGTAAAACTATAATTCTTATAAGTAAGAATAGATGAAAGAGGTTCCATTTAATTAACAAAGACTATGGACTAGGTGTTAAATCACTTCTACTTTATAACTTACAAAATAGTAATAGTTATGTACTTTTATATCTGATATAAAATAGTCTTTTAATTGGACAGAAAGGAGGAATGTAGTAGATAGCCCTGGGGCTGATTATATTTGATATTACTTCTGTTCTCATGTGAGGAGTTGCAAATAAGGAAAGAGTCAGCACTCAGGTAATGTCCTATAAAACTTCCAGCTTATTTTGTAAAATAGATAGCTGATGCCTCAGCAGATAAAGGGGCGATGGACTGGAAAGTTGGGACAGTGTAGAAGAAGAAAATGGAAGAAGGAGTGGACACAGATTAGGAGGAAGAAGAAGAAAAGTAGAGCAGAAGCACATCCTGGAGAAACTGCAGGTTCTAAAGGGTCTCATATTAATGGAAGATAGTAGTGTATTGACTGGTACATCTGCCCAATCTAGGCACACAGCATGTACTCATATTAATTGAGTTGTCTTTTAATTAGAGAGGCATATTTATGTTGCATATTTACTGCAACAAATTACTATGCATGCATACTATATTCTCATGTAGAGTTGTTTACTTATGTGTTCAGAGACATCAAATACTCTCCCATGCGTGGCCACTTAGAATTGAGTTATGTCCTTCATTCACAGCCAGCATAATGGATTGGACACTCTTTCCCTAAATATTTCTTTGAAATATCTGTGTTAGAAGTAGCTCACAAACTTACATCCAGGTAATGAAAACTTATGCATTGACAACGTTATCTACAAATTATTTCCAGTGAGTTTAGAACAAGATTTTGACATGGTGAATGACTTTTCAACCTTCCTTATAGAATAAGTCATCCTTCAATACTTTTCAGGGATTAATCATTGTTATAATTAGGGAAAATAAAGTAAACCTTTCTCTTTCCTGCTCACTAAAAGGGACAGTAAAATGCAGCTCTTTAAATAAATTGCAATCATTGCTTAGATAAGAAGAAAGGTAAAGGAAACAAAAGACGGTAATGGGAATACACATTAATATTTACCATTTCAGCTCTAAAATCTGTTAACATTCAAAGTTTTCCCTTTTACTTTTTCATAATATATGCTGGGATTTCTCAGTAGGTGGCAGAATCCTCTGTATACTTTGTCTCCAGTTTCTATTGTAACACATAGTCAATCTCCTATCATATTTCCATTGCCTACAGCCATTGACCTACTAATACAGGCTTGAGAGGTAACCAATTCTGTGATAGGGCTCTTGGCACTTAAGCCATTGATCCTCTTTTAAATTTGGTATCTCTATTCCAGTTGTGTCCTGTGTTTGTAAAATAGGAAAAGTCTTGCGTTGTTTTTGAGGTTATAGATCAATATCTGCCTCTGAAGCCTCCATCATTTCCCCCTACATTTCATCTTTGTGCATTTCTTGTCTCACAGGAATATGGACCTATGTACCCAAATGTTGGGAAAGATCTAGTCCCCATACATTTATGGGCATGTCATAGATATAAGACCTCTAATATCCTCTTCTATAGTTGAACATCTTCTCACGCAAATTGAATTTAATACTCTTTTTTTTCTTTATTTGAAATTCCTAATAAATTTCTACTACTCATGAAGTTGTTATAACCCATTTAATTTGCCCAGGTTGTATTACAAAACTTCTGGGAAATCAGAGTTTCATAAGCTCCTATTTCAATCAAGCCTCTTATTTCAATGCCATTCACTTCTAAATATTATTTAACCTTTGAACAAGATGAGCAGAATATTAACATAATTTCTTGTACTTCCAAATACTCTGGCTGTTTCACCTGTCGAAGAATTTCAGCACATCTAGGGATACAGTGACATTTTCACAGACCATGGGTTTTAATTCTATTTTGAAATCTTCATTGACCATACCTAGATCCACAGTGGAACCTTGAAAACTTGATTGAATACTTCTCAAAAGCATCTCTTTTGTTGCTGTAGGCAAAAGACCATATGATGAATTAGTTTCTATTTTTAAATCATTGAAGTTGGGGGGGGGGTTGAGTAAGATGTTTATCTATTTTCATGTCTAGAGCAGCACTGCTTGACATAGCATATATTAGATCTTCACTATTTTATTGAGATATTTTTTTACTTCAAATTCTGTCCTAGTAAACAAAGAAAATAGCTTGCATTTTTCACTGAGTCCTTAAGGTAGGTCCTCATTTCTTTTTCAGATGTCAGGAAAATGTGTTGTTTATATCTCTTGGAAGGATCCTTTTTGTCCCAATGGCAGTGCTTGTCTCATAAAAGAAAAATATCTAGAATGTAGAATTTCATTCTGATTTAAGCCCAGACAACCATGTCCTAGGGATGCCTCGTTGACTATTATGTTGCAAATTAACAAATTTCCCACAGTAAAATCACCGGACATTTTTGACACCACATAACTATAACAGATTGTACACAATATATTTGCAAATTACCATATTTCCTTCAACTTTATCTCTATAAATGTAAATCTCAGAGTTCTCTAGGTATAGGATGATCTATTCTAGTACCATGATACATAGTAGAACCAATAACGGTTGTACCCCTCTCCATTCCACCATAGGTTGTGCCTCAGATTTTAATGGTTAAGTACTTGTTTATTCACAAGGTATTCACATTTTTTCAAACACCAAGATCCTTATCATAACATGCCTTTCATTTGGATATTATATGACTTTGTTCATGTCTGTGACCAATATTAATTAAATATCAGTGAAGGTTTCTAAAGAGATTGTAAAATCTTTGCCAATAAGATGAATTTTCTTTGCTAATTGAGCTTTTCCCCAGGAACTTAAACCTCCAAAGCCATGTTGTTCTCTCTATTTCAACATTAAGTAGTTGAGTCTGAAATTTAATTTCAGAGTATTACCCTAGAATTGGTACCTGCTAGCTGATTATCATCATTCCACTTAATTGGCTTCATGAATCAGTTATCCCAGCTAGTACATAGCATTTGATTTTTAGTGAAAATTTCCCTAGCCTGCCAGATATCACATACATTTTTTCGGTAAACCTAGCAGACCATTCTTTTCTACCTTCTGCTCTATGTATCCCATCTTCTTTGCATTGACTCTTTTCAGAAATCAACCTAAATAAAAGTGTAAGACATTCAGATCAGTCAAAGACTTTTCTACCTCTCAAAGATCACATCATACCACTGGTCTCAGCAAATCTGATAAAGAACAGAGACAGATTCCAATTATCTCTATACTTCCAATTCTCTAAACTACTAATAACAGTATTGTAACTTGGTCACCAAAGAGATCTGCTATTATACAACAGTTTTTTGATTCCTATCTTTTTGCTATTGTTCTCCAATCTCTGATAATTATAAAGGAACATGCCTGGAAATAGTTAACTGTTCTCAGTGTCTGTGAGTCAGTCTATCCATATGGATATCTTTATATTGCCTAAACCCGTGTTGAATGAATAGACATAATACTGTCTCTCCAGTTCTGTGGTATACACATTTTCCCCAGAATTTCCATGTCCTTTTGAGTCCAGAGTCTGCTTCTGAGTAAACTCTCTTTTAATTTAAAATCTTCTGCACTTCAACATTGGCGATATAATCTATTCCCTAAACGTCAAAAAACATCATAAGTTTCTTTTCTTTCCAATACTGTACCTAAAATGCATTCTAGACCCAAATATTCTAGCACTGTTTCCCTGTGTTCTTATTTCTTCTCATTTACATATATTTTGAATGAGGGTTATAAAGTTTTATTACAAAAGAGTACTCCTTCGCAAAGGGTAACTAGTTCCTTCCTCCCATATTTGTGAAATTGTAAGCTAACATCTTCCCCCACCCCTTTTTTCTTTAAAGCCTTGACTAGTATTATGCATAGCAGAATCTTTCTTTGTTTGGTTTTCCTTTTGTTTTTAATTCATTCTTCATTCCTCTGGGAAAATTCCTTGTGGTAATACAAACAAGCCTCCATTAAATGTTTTATCTTCAACAGTGAAGGCATATGACTGCTTACCATAGATTCTTCTAATTTGTGCATTATGATTGACTTGAAATTATTTCAATATTTAGTGAGCCATGCATTTGAAGTGCATCTCCATATTACTGAAACAGTAAAAATTCAGCAATGAAGCACTTGGCCTGATGCTTTGTGAGGAAAAATTGCCACAATCACAGTATCTTTCTATATGGACACACAACTCTGAGATATAACATCCTTCATTACACGATTCACAACTCTTCAGCAACTGCATGCAACTTATGGAACAGAAAGGAAGCACTTCTTTTCATATCACATGTGAAAATGTGTAGTTATTGAGTTTAATCTGCACAGATGGCTTATCTTCATCATTCTCACACAGCTTATCGTTAAAAGTAGCAAATGTTTGCTCTCCAAATAGTTCTTGGTAGACCTAATAAATTTTATTCACCTTACTGGAGGACCCACAAATGACCAGTGACTCTAGGGAAATCAATTGTGGTGTACCAGAGTTTATTTGGTACTTCTCATACAATTATGGATAATAGGTTAATGGATTTAGCCTTGATGTAAAAGTTAGATAGCTCTCTCTATATCTATATATTCCTCTGCATCATGGGTATGGACACACATGATTCAATATAGAGCTCAATCATTAACTTGAATGGGAATCAACATTGTTAAAGTTGTTTCAGTAATTCAAATAAAGGCAAATCTAGCTTTTTATGACAGCATTGTGTAAAGCACTACCGGAAAACAAGATACTATGGGGACAAAATATGAATAAAGGCATTCAGAAACATTCGTTCCCAACTGCTTATATGATGAGCATACTGCATCCATTGATGACATCTAGATTAATTGAATGGGCTTTTGTCAGGGAGAACTTTAGCAAGAATGTACATGAGTTTGTGGTTTTAATTTTTGTATCCTATATACATAACATATAGGGGTGAATTTATTTAAGATATTTTCATGAAGACATATCACAATAGATTGCTGTTTCTGACACACAACAAAAAAATAAATCATTTTTTCTCTGTTTATTGGGTTGCCTTTAACTCCCAGACTATTTTGGTTTATATATTAGCATCACATATCTATCACAGTGTACTTATACTATGTTAAGTTTTCACTCTGAAAAGAGAAAAAAATCGTGATATCTGGTGTTATGTGTTATATAATTTAAAATATTAATTTTATGTTGCATTCATCTCATGGCTTAAAAAAGATAATTATATAATTTGGAGAAGAAGTAAACACTACATTGGGCAGATAAATGGAAGTTGGAGTGGAAAGTTGGAAAAGAGAAGAAGGAGAACATAGAATGGGGGAGGACACAGAGGAAGAGGAAATAGAAGAAAGGAGGAGAAGAAAGATATGGCCTGGAGAAACTGCAAGTTCTAAAGGGTCTCAAAGATATGGAAGATTGTAGGGTAGTTGTAGATGTCCATAATATAGGGGCACAGCATATATGCATATTGATTGAAATGTGTTTTCATTGCCGGGCCACTTTAGGGTTGGAGATTTATCACAACAAAATGGAGCACAACTTATTGATTTGAACTCAACTAACCTGAGATAAAAATTCCCTGCCTCCAAACCACTAAATGAAGCTTGTGCAGCAATATAGGCTGCAGTAGGGTCGATTTGTAGGTGGCTGGTTTTGAGAGGCCTAGAGAATGGCAGAGAGGCATCTATACTAGAGAGAGGCTTTCTGTGTTAGCTTCCTCTTATCCTTCATTCCCTACACTTCCTCCCCCACTCCAATCAGTTACACAGAGAAAGTGTGTCTTTTTACACTCAGCTTCCCCCCTGTGAATAAAGAATCAGGAAACAAAAGTACAAAGTTCTCTGGACCAGGAAACTCATTGATATAAAAACAGAAATATAACTTTTCATACTTAATTATGAGAAATTTCACCTGCAGTTCAGAACTAGAAAGGGAATATTAGTCACTGACTCCAAGTAGAGAAAGCTGTGATAATCACCTGCTATGAACAGGTGTTAATTAACTGAAGTCTGCAGCTCCAGATAGAGAGCATAACAGACAGATATTATTATGCGTATTAATTAAATAAATATCTGTGTCTCAAGGTAGAGAGCATTACAAATAGAACATATAACAGGATTGCTGCTATAGGTAGAGAGAGAGTTTAACAATTAAAATCTAGCTGCTTCCTATTGGCTTATATTAGTGAAAGTTTGAATTAATTGCTTTAAAAATGCTATAAAGATATACTGCTCTAATAAGTCTTACAGGATATTCATATTTTGTCTAATATGAGCTCCATTGGAATTTTGGGTTTAAATCCTGGTTTGACAAGCTGCCTCTTATAAGCAGGTATGATAGATGTGTGAATCAATTTAATAAAGTTTGTAGGAAACTCATATTTTCTAACATGGACTCCATGGGAATTTAGGTTTACTATGCTGGCATGACAAATTATAAAGGCCTATATAGGCTAAACTCTGCATGATTTTGAGTATTATGGTTGTTTTATGGTTCTTCTGGGACTGAGGCAAGCTACAGTTTTCCTGGTTACCAGTTGAAAAATATGCTGATTTTGGGAAAAGTTTTTGTCTTCGTGTTTTTGGAAAGGTGATTAAGTATTTAAAACTTTCAGAGTTGTATAGATTTTATCTGATAGAGGGAGAATCCCTGAAAATCAAAATTCTAGAGAATACAACAAAATCTTATCTTCATGATACTAAAATTTTGTTTTGAGATTTATTTATTACAGTATATACATCTTTGGTGAATTTCATTGTCAGACATGCTGAACTGACCTGCCTGAACTCCTGATGTTTTGTTTTTTTCTCCAGATCCCGTCAGGACACAGACATCAGAGACAATCATTGGCATGGCCTTCTTAAGGCCAATGAATTCCCCTATTTCCCTACCCTTGCCACTCCCTTCAGAAATATCTCAACACTCATATTCAGCTTGAAGAATTTATGAAGAGTTGTCATCCTCATTCCCTAGTCTTTAGGACTGGGTGTGGGATATTGATTTACTTTGATACTGAAATTTTGAAGTACAGGGCTTAGACCCAGTCCTTCTATTGGTAATATTATTAACAGATCTGAGATGTTTAAGCCTGTGAGTTAAGGGCCAAATAGGAAATTCATGGAACAGTTTATTTTTAGGTTGTTTTAAGTTATTATAATCATAAATGCCTGAGAGTAAGTAACAGAGACAGTCAAGATTACTTCACATAGATAGTTGGTTTTCAAACATGTCAGAAGTCCACAGAATGTGACATTTAATGTTATTTATTCAGGCTTTGTTAAGACTAGTCTGCTCCTGACAGTTTTCCCTGTCTTGGATTCAAACAAGAAACTGACCATTTTAGAGTTACTCCAGATTTGGCAAAACAGCTACTAGGAAATTACTGCTTCATTTCATCTACAGACATGATATTGTCCAAAGAAAGGACACAACTACAGGTTATGACAGCTTGATTATGCCAAGACAGAGTAGGCTAGTTCTTAATATTCCTGTTCCTCTAAGTCTGTCAGATGGTCCTGGTCAGTAGTAGCCTGATGATGGACCCTCCAATGTGTTGAAGTAAGGGGCTGTTGAAGTGAACAGTGTTCTCTATAATTTGGCCAAGTTTCTAAGCTGTGTTAGATATAGGGTGACCTTTTATACTACCATGATGCATTTGAATCTAATATCAGTTGTTCCCTCTCATCTCTTCCATAGGTTGTGCCTAGGTCTTATTGTTCTAAGAACTTGTTTTTCATCTGGTATTCACATTTTCATACACCAAGGTCCCTATCAAAGCTGCCTTGCATCTGGTTATCATATGGTTTTGTTCACTGCTGTGACAAATATTAATTTAAAATCAGTGTAGGCTTCTACAGTGCTTGTATAATCTTTGTAAATAAGGTAGAATTTCCCTTTGCTACTGAAGCTTTTCCCCAAGAACTTATAGCTGCAAAGCCTTATTGTTCTTTCTATTTCAGTATTTGGATATCATAGTGTTGCCCTTGACCTAGTACCTTCTCTTTGAGTTTCTTCATTCCACTTAGTCGGCTTCATGCATCAATATTTCTAGCACTTTTCCTTTGCTATGTATACTAGCTGGTTTTGTGTGTCAACTTGACACAACCTGGGGTTCTCACAGAGAAAGGACATCCTCCCTAGAGAAAATGCTTCCATGAGGTCCCCTAGTAAGGCATTTTCTCAATTAGTGATCAATTGTGTGGGGGCCATTGTGGGTGGTGCTATCTCTCAATTCTATAAGAAAGCAATCTGAGCAATCCAGAGTAAGCTAGCCAGTAAGTAACAAATCTCCATGACCTCTGCATCAGCTCCTGCTTCCTGACTAACTTCTGTTCCAGTCTTAAATGCATTTAATAATGAACAGCAATGTGAAAGTATAAGCTGAATAAACCCTTTCCTCCACAACTTTCTTCTTGGTCATGATGTTTTGTTCAAGGAATAGAAATCCTGACTAAAACACTATGTAAACCATTGCAAATGCATATTTGCCTCTAATATTGCTGTTACCAATCTTTTCCAGCCTGATTCTATTTTGCGTAACCCAGTTATTTAATTTGTTTCAATTAAATCAAGTCCAACACATAGGAAATCATGGCCTCCTTAAAAAAGCTTTAGATATATCCTTTCTATAGAACACTATCCTATCTCATTATAATTTTGTTCCACACCATCAACAGGCATATTATATAAAAGTATTGTGAAAGCTGGTGGTGATCTTGTAACCCCAGGATGATCCTCTGCTAATTCTGTCATCGTGGTTGTTGTGAGTTTAACCTTTTCTTTTAAAGTAGACTATTTTGTCAGACTTTCCTATTTCTTTTTCAGTATTTCCCCAACCCACCACCCTCCAGAACTGTTTTTTGTTTGTTTGTTTGTTTGTTTGTTTGTTTGTTTCAATTTGTCCTCCTGTGCGAAACAAGTCCTGTCACCAAGGATGAGCTTTTTAATCTCTATTACTTCTCAAGTAATAAATGGGATAGAATAGGATAAACTCTGCAGGTCCATAGGAAATTCTGCCATCCTTTAAGAAAATATGGAGCAGAGAGACTGCATATCTTGTATCATTTCACCACTCTCCAACCCCTGAATTTCCACAAGAAAAACACACAAGGCAGAAAAGAAAGAAAGATTTATTTTTCTCCCTAATAGGACCACCTGAAGCAATAATCATGCTTTTAACCCCAGATTGTTCTAAATTTTTAATTTATTTAAAATTCCTTTTAATTTTTCAAAATTTATATTTACTATACTCCACAGGTCAAACAATCTATATTAATAAGCATTATTTAATCCTTAGTAAATAAAATAATTCTATATACTTTAGCCAGTCTCCTTTTACAGACAAGCTATTACTGCCTACCTCAGATAAATAATTAACATACATTTTCTTCCTCAATAATACAAAACAAATAAATTCCCAGCTCTTTCCTCTGCTTTTCTTTATACAACCCAACTAACTTCTCACTTAAAAGTTTCCTTCCAGGACAGATAAACTCTCTTACCAGAGCCTAATGGTTACTAAACCTGGGACATCTTACATGATAATAAGATAAACCTTATATCTATATGGATAAACCAAATGTTGTTTAAAACCAATGTTAATATCCTCACAAACTTTGTGCAACTCACTCTCAATTTTAGCCTGCTAAACAATTAATTGATCAAATAATCCCTGTCTTTTTAGCTCCCACCCCTTCTTCCCTCTGGATTATGCTCTGTTTTATTTTAATACATACATCCCACCCTACCCAAAATTTTACTACAAATAACATACAAGACAGTCACTGCAATGATATATTCCATATTAATAAAAAAAAAAGAAAAGAAAAAAGAGGAGTTGTGGGACAAGTAGAACCATGTCATCAGACTAAAACTGAGAAGTCTAAGTAGATTAAGAAACCCCAGCAGTTCCCAGATGTGAACAGTAAGAGTGTCATCTACTCAGGACCCTGTTTCTATCCTGGAGCATATGACCATGACACTACACATGAGGATTGTGGTAACTAGTCATATAACATATAGCACAGAATTTTCGATGCTAATGAGATATCTAGATAGTAAGGCCCCAAGGGCTTATTTAACCAAAAAAGCTTCCCCTCCCATACATTCTCTCCTACAGAAAGTATTTTGTCTCTGGTCCACACTCAATAAGTTGTATATACCATTTTCCATGAAAAATAAACAGTTTAGACAAGCAAAGATTGTCTCTCTCATCAAAAACCACACTGGAATGAAGACTATCATACAGGCCATACTACCTAAATCTCCTGCAAAAGGCCTCTCTGCTCTCTGGAAACTTAGCTGGATTCATTTTCTCCTGCTCTGGGCTCATTGCAGGCTTGCAGGCCCCTGATCAAGACTCATTGTGGTTTCCATTCAATTCACCATGGTCCCCATGAGAGACCAATGGTTCCATGTAAGTCAACATTGGTGAACTGAAGAGTTTATTTGGTAGTGCTCACACTATTTGGATAAGAAGTTACTAACTTGAGCCTGGATGACTAAAATATAGATAGCTATATTACTGAATATTTCTCTCCAGCATGGGTAATGGCATGCACCAGTTATATCTTACAGCCCCCTGATAAAATTAAATAAGAAACCACATTGGTAAAGTGATTGCAACACAGTCAATGTAAAGGTAACACCAGCTTTTTAAAACAGCATTGTCAGAAGCTCTACTGAAAAAGAGAGAGAGAGGGAGAGAGACAGAGAGACAGAGAGAGAGACAGAGAGAGAGAGACAGAGAGAGAAAATATAGGATAAAAATGGGTAAAGATATTCAGAAACTTTCATTTCCAACTGCTTAGATGATGGCCATATCGCATCCATTCAAGGACATGTAGAGTACATAAATGATACCTTGCGACTAAGAATGCTGGAAAATATATAAATGTGGTTAAGGTTTCTAATTATTATTGCCATACATACAATGCACACATTGATAAGTTTTGTTAAGATATATTCATGGAGACATATCACAATCATTAGCCATATTGGTCTTTTCCCCTCATAATGCCTTTTGTTACCCTGTATCTTCAGGTTGTGTTTACCCACCAGACAAACTTTTTTACATTAATATCACACACACACACGCACACGCACACGCACATGCACACACACACACACATTTCTTATATCTAGGTAAACTCTCCAATCCACAAAGTGAAAGATAATGATATCCAGAATTTTGAGTTATATCGACTAAAATATTTATTTCTGCCACATTCCCTTTATGCCCTACAAATGACAATTTTATTAATTTTAGCTGAATTAATTTCTACCATGCATGCATACCATATTCTCAAATATTCTTATGTACTTATCTTTTCACAGACATTAAATACTACCTTGATTGCATTTGCTTTTAAAGAACTCAATCTAAATCACAGTGTAATTCATTCAGATCCATCAAATAGTGTTTTAGTAGCAATGGTGTGATGCAGCTTGCAGTCTAATGTTAATGCTGGTTCATCAAGAAGGTTTGCTCCAGATGAGCAGACCACCTTGTACTCAGGTGTCACCATGTGAAATTTCTCCTCATTTTAATTAGTCAATAAAAGGCTAAAGCCTGTGATTGGGTAGTGGAGGAGAAAGGTAGGACTGGAGGCTTGAGAGTAGGGGTCAGGTAGACAGAATAGGATAGGATTAAGAGCGGGATTAAACTGTAACAGACCAGGATTGCCAGGAGGAACTGTAAGTATCAAGGGGTCACGTAGCTCTTGAATAAGTTAGAATAGTGCTAGATTTGCTCAATTTTGTCATATGGCTTGTAATTAAAATATCTGGACTATGTGTCTCTTACATGGGCTTATTAGGGTAAAATTTTTCTGCAGAACTTTAGCATACATCATGCTTAGAACCAAACTGAACTGAGTTAACACCATCACCATCACCTCATATAAAGAACTAGTATTTTGCTCTAAAGCTGTAGCAGGGTAGAAATTAAACATGGTGTGGGTCTATGAGATCTACAGAGA
This sequence comes from Mus caroli, assembly GCF_978045245.1. Taxonomy (NCBI): domain Eukaryota; kingdom Metazoa; phylum Chordata; class Mammalia; order Rodentia; family Muridae; genus Mus; species Mus caroli. Next base: position 42,754,000 of record NW_028227261.1, on the reverse strand, counting down.
GCTAAGTGAGAAGCTCCCTCTGCAAGCCTCACTAGCCAGAGGCAGTAACCCAGTCCTGAAGTGGGACATAAGGCAGTGCCAGTCCCACAACACATCAGGAGAGAGAGACTATGGATTATGGGGTTGTGGCTGACTAAGAGGAAGACTTCACAGCTGAAGATCAGCGGTTGAAAAAATGGCAGCTAACTTTCCAAAACCTTCTCGAAGGAGCAGCAATTTTATCTGGGTATCTCCCTTCCCAGGCAACCCCTCACCCCACTCGACCCTAAAGCTCAAGCAAGCCTTCCTATGCTTGCTTTTCCAATTCCCCCACATCTCAACAGGTCCATGGATGGCCAGACCTGTTCTCCTGACTGTTTGCCCTGCAGGCTACCTGAGATGAGTGCACAGGCTGCCAGCTGCAATCCAAACAAAAGCCAGAGATGTTTCAGAAGCACAGAAGTCTCAGGGTTTTTCTAGAGTAAGCCTCTCCCAATTCTTAAAAGAATCATAGAGGGCTGCAGTATCCCGAATCCAATGCTACAGAATGAACAAATGTACAAGAAGCTCCAGATAAGGCAATAAGAAATATTAGTTCATAGTAATAAAAATAAAAATAAACTAGATAGTTAAGATGAAAAACACACCAAATACCTTTTGCATTTTAGGTGATGCGATTTTGCTCAGTTTGAAGGGGGTGGACTTAAAGGAAATTGACACTTTGCTAGTCATAATTATTATAATGTTAAGTTTCAATTATATCCTAATAAGCATCTGCGTTTATTATATCTCCTCAAAAGACAAGGCCCTAGGAAAAAATTTACAAGCTTTAGAAAAATTATTAAAAACTTGTACAAAACACAGTGACACCAATGCCAAGGCAATAGAGATGTAAATACAGAAAATTATATATCAGAGTAAGGAGACTCTTTATATGGCTTGAAGACAAAAAGAAAAAAAAAAGTTCTCAAATTTGGAGACAGGATCTGGAAAAGACCCTAGAACAACAGCCACAAAATTTCAGAACTTCATAGAACAGATTGAGCAGCAGAAAAAAATAATTTGAGACATGGGAGCAAGCTTTGGATGAAAGGTTACAAAAAAGTATAATTAAGGTTGAACAAAATGCCAGGATAATAGTGATATAAGCACTAAATATGAAATATGGGAACAGACCTTAAGAGAGGAACTTAAAATATTAATTAAGAAAAATTCTCAGATAGGGACAGAAGACAGAATTATAGAAAGTAAACCAAAGATTGTCAGAAAACAAACTTTAGTTTATTTAGTTATTATACAAAAAAGAGTAGCATAAAATAATCATCCAAGAATTTATCACATATTTTAACAGCAGCCCATGGATATGTTAGAACTGAGAAAATTTAAAGAAAGTGTCACTAATTTGGAACTAATTCATCATTTTTTAAAACAAATTCTGACTTCTTGAGCTTTAATCCCCCAAGAATGGAGGATATTGCAAAAGCAATATTAAAACTTAGACCACCTTTACAATGGGTTTCATGGTGGTGAGAAGAGGATAAGTAGATAGTATGACAAAATTAAGTCAGGGGTATCAATATTTCTAAATATCAGCTGCTTGGTGAGGGTTGTTTTGCTGAGGTAGAGGTGTAGGCCGGATATAATGAAGAAACCCTGACATTATGTTGCTTGGCAGACTTAAATGACTGCAGCAAGTATATGGAAACAGGAAAAAGACTGGAACAATTTTCTCTGGTCATGCAAAGTCCAAAAGAAATATTCCCTGACTTTTTGTGAAGGTTGACTTTTGCTTTGGAAAGAAGAATATTAGAGCCACTACCAAGAAAGGCACTAATTGAGTTTTTAACTTTTGAAAATGTGAATGCTGAATGTAAAGAAGTAATCAGACCTTCCAAGGCAGTGTTGGCATCGATAGATAAATGTATTAGACATACAGTTAATGTTAGACCTCATTTACCTGATATAATCTTAATAGGAGAAACTACCACTAGAGGCCTTGAGACCATCCAAAATCTCAAATATCTTAATTATGGTGAACAAGGTCATTTGAAAGAAATCTTCAGAGAAAATCAAATTAATTCCAAAAGGGAACCTGCCTTTTGGAATATGTAAGGGATGTAAAAATGGCTAACACTGGATTAGTGGTTGTAAATCAACAACAGACAAATGGGGTAACTTTTTACCAAAATCTATAGTGGGGCCTCTTGAAGGCCCTAGTGCCAAACAGGGAAAATTCTTCTTAGGACAATTAAATACCACTGCTCTAAAAACAGATATTATAAGACCAGAGAGAAAGCTTTTGGAATGGGGATAGAATAAGGGCAAGATGTAGGTGCTAGAGTTTCCCAGTATCATGGCAGATCCATCAAGATTTTCTACTGTAAGAATCTGATTTAATAGATCTTACAAGATTAGGTTTTAGCTCAGAGTTTGAATTACCATCATTTCTGAGCTAATTTTGTGTTGTGTTTTTCTTCTTGCAGTGATTCAACTGGGTTCCAGAGAGAAAGGTATGGTGGCAAAGCATGGGCTTGCCTGGTATGCAACAAAAGGCCAGGGGACTGGTGTGGGGATGACCCACCAGTGGGAACCTAGCAATGTGAGTGGAGAGATTTTGGAGTTCTGAGTCAGAGTCTCGAAAGATACTATCAGGTCAGCCAGTGCCTGCCAGTACATGGCCAGCCAGCCCCATGGGGCAGAGTTGCCAGGGCCTGCAGTAGTTCGGGAAGCTTGCTGGTTATTTTTTAATATTTCCCACAACAGGTGGAAAATCAACATGTTGGGTAAGAATCCACTAGAAAATTAAGATTATTAGTGTGAGAGTTAGAGTTTTATTTTATTTATTTTATTTTATTTTACTTTATTTTATTTTGTTAAGTGAGCACTAAGACTCAAGTGTAGGAGATGGAAAAGAAAGAAAGAAAGAAAGAAAGAAAGAAAGAAAGAAAGAAAGAAAGAAAGAAAGAAAGAAAGAAAGAAAGAAAGAAAGCAGCTCTGAGGTCCCCTGCTGTGGAGAGTTGCAGGCTGCTCTGAGGAGAGAGAAAAAGAATGAAGTGGCCTACTTATTTTTTTCTCAATTTATTACATATGTTCCTCATTTACATTTCAAATGCAATCCCTAAAATACCCTATACCCTCCCCTCTCCCACCCTGCTCCCCTGCCCACCCATTCCCACTTCTTGAACCTGGCTTTCCCCTATACTGGGGCATATAACTTTGCAAGACCAAGGGGCCTCTCTTCCCAATGATGGCCCACTAGACCATCTTCTGCTACATATGCAGCTAGAAACATGAGCTCTAGGGATACCGGTTAGTTCATATTATTGTTCAATCAATAGGGTTGCAGACCCCTTCAGATCCTTGGATACTTTCTCTAGTTCCTCCATAAAGGGCCCTATGTTCCATCCAATAGATGACTGTGAGCATCCACTTCTGTATTCACCAGGCACTGGCATAGCCTTACCAGAGACAGCAATATCAGGGTCCTTTCAGCAAAATCTTGCTGGAATTTAAAATAGGGTCTGAATTTGGTGGCTGATTATGGTATGGATCCCCAGGCAGGGTAATCTCTGCATGGTTGGTCCATCCTTTTGTCATAGCTCCAAACCTTTTCTCTGTAACTCCTTCCATGGGTAATTTGTTCCCTATTCCAAGGAGGAATGAAGTATCCACACTTTGGTCTCTCTTCTTCTGGAGTTTCAAGTGTTTTGAAAACTGTATCTTGTGTATTCTAAGTTTCAGGGCTAATATCCACTTATCAGTGAGTGCATATCAAGTGACTTCTTTTGTGATTGGGTTACCTCACTTGGAATGATATCTTCCAACATATCCATTTGCAAAAGATTTTCATACATTCATTGTTTTTAATAGCTGAGTAGTATTCCATTGTGTAAATGTACCACATTTTCTGTATCCATTCCTCTGTTGAGAGACATCTGGGTTAATTCCAGCTTCTGGTTATTATAAATAAGGCTTCTATGAACATAGTGGACCATGTGTCCTTATTACCTGTTAGAACAACTTCTGGGTATATGCCCAGAAGAGGAATTGTTAGATATGTCCAATTTTCTGAGGAACTGCCAGACTTATTTCCAGAGTAGTTGTACCAGCTTGCAATCCCACCAGCAATGGAGGAGTATTCCTCTTTTTCATCATCATTGTCAGCATCAGTTGTCACCTGAATTTTTGATCTTAGACATTCTTACTGGTGTGAGGTGGAATCTCAGGGTTGTTTGATTTTGCATTTCCCTGATGATTAAGGATGTTGAACATGTTTTCAAGTGCTTCTCAGCCCTTCGGTATTCCTCAGTTGAGAATTATTTGTCTAGCTCTGTACCCCATTTTTAATGGGGTTATTTGATTTACTGGAGTCCAACTTCTTGTGCTCTTTGCATATATTGGATATTAGTTCCCTGTCCCCTATCAAATTTAGGATTGGTCAAAATATTTTCCCAATCTGTTGGTGGCCTTTTTGTCTTATTGACAGTATATTTTGCCTTACAGAAGCTTTGCAATTTTATGAGATCCCATTTGTCGATTCTTGATCTTAACACACAAGGCATTGCTGTTCTGTTTAGGAATTTTTTCTCTGTGCCCATATCTTCGAGACTTTTCATCACTTTCACCTCTATAAGTTTCAGTGTCTCTGGTTTTATGTGGAGGTCTTTGATCCACTTAGACTTGAGGTTTGTATACTGAAATAAGAATCATTTCACATTCTTCTACATGATAACTGCCAGTTTTGCCAGCACCATTTGTGAAAATGCTGTCTTGAGGCAGGCTAAGGAAAGCAGGAAAGGAAGGGAGAATTTTGCCATGTGTTGGAGGGAGAAAAGATGACCAGCCATGTGAGATCTTGGGTGGAGCAAACATAGGCTGCTTTTCCAAGTAGGAGTTAGAAACATAACTAAGATTGGGGCACCTTCCCTACCAGAGGAGAGGTGTCCACACTGCCCGGGAGGGATTTACTGGAGCATCCATGGGAGCCATCTCCCTTCCTGGATCCTGGCAAGACCAGTCTGCACAGGTGAGAGTGTGGACTACAGAAGCTAACAGCTTCTGGGTTGGGATGGAGCCACAGAGCTTCTGTGGCAGACCTCATTTTGTGCTCCAGATATCTGAGCACCTTCCCTGCTAGAGGAGAGGCGTCTGCCCGACCCTGGAAGCCATTGCCAGAACATCTGCCTGAGACATCTTGTTTCCCGGATCCTGTCAAGTCTAGTCTGCACAGATGAGAGTGTGGGCTACAGAAGCTAACAGCTTCTGGGTCAGGAAGGAGCCACAGAGCTTCTAAGGCAGACCTCTTTCATGCTCCATATATCTGGGCACCTTCCCTGCCAGAGGAGAAGGGTCCAGCCCGATCAGGAGGGCTTTCCCTGAGCATCCTCGGGAACCATCTTCCTTCCTGGATCCTACCAAGACTAGTCTGCACAGGTGACAGTGTGGACTACAGAAGCTAACAGCTTCTGGAACAAGCTCAGTTTCAGGCCTTCATCTTCTTCCAGGAGACAAATCTGAACAACAGATATCTGTGCACCTTCTCTGCAAAAGGAGAGCTTGCCTACAGAGAGTGTTATAACCAATGAAACTCAGGAGAGAGCTAGTCTCCCAGGTCTGCTGGTAGAGGCTAACAGAATAATGAAAGGAACAAGCTCTAACCAGAGACAACTATAACAACTGACTCCAGAGATTACCAGATGGCTAAAGGCAGACATAAGAATTTAACTAACAGAAACCAAGACCCCACACCATCTTCAGAACTCAGCACGCCCACCTCATCCATTCCTGAGTACCCCAACACCCCCGAAAATCTAGACACGGATTTAAAGGCATATCTCATAATGATGGTAGAGGACAGCAAGAAGGACTTTAATAACTCACTTAGTGAAATACAGGAGAACAGAAGACGCCATAGAGAACATCCGCACAACAATCAAAGAAATGCAAAATGCAAAAAGATCCTGACTCAAAACATCCAGGAAATCCAGGACACAATGAGAAGACCAAACCTTCGGATAACAGGAGTAGATGAGAATGAAGATTTTCAAATTAAAGGGCCCGAAAATATCTTCAACAAAATTATAGAAGAAAACTTCCCAAACCTAAAGAAAGAGATGCCCATGAACATAAACGAAGCCTACAGAACTCCAAATAGACTGGACCAGAAAAGAAATTTCTCCCGACACATAATAATCAGAACAACAAATGCACTAAATAAATATAGAATATTAAAAACATTAAGGGAAAAAGGTCAAGTAACATATAAAACAGGCCTATCAGATTTACACCACATTTTTCACCAGAGACTATGAAAGCCAGAAGATCCTGGACAGATGTTATACAGACACTAAGAGAACACAAATGCCAGCCCAGGCAAGTACACCCAGACAAACTTTCAATTACCATAGATGGAGAAAACAAAGTATTCCACGAAAAAACATATTCACACATTATTTTTTCACGAATCCAGCCCTTCAAAGGATAATAACAGAAAAAAAAATACAAGTACAGAAACCACATCTGAGAAAAAACAAGAAAGTAATTCTACAACAAACCTAAAAAAAGAGAGCCACAGGAACAGAATGCCAACTTAAACAAAAAAAAAAAAAACAAAAAAAAAAAAAAGAAGAAGCAACAATTACTTTTCCTTAATATCTCTTAATATCAATGGACTCAACTCCCCAATAAAAAGACATAGACAGGCTGGCTACGCAAACAGAATGCAACATTCTGTTGCTTATAGGAAACCCATCTCAAGGAAAAAGACAAACACTACCTCAGAGTGAAAGGCTGGAAAACAATTTTCCAAGCAAATGGTCTGAAGAAACAAGCTGGAGTACCCATTCTAATATCTAATAAAATCAACTTCCAACCCGAAGTCATCAAAAAAGACAAGGTGGGCACTTCATACTAATCAAAGGTAAAATCTTACAAGAGAAACTCTCAATTCTTAATATCTATGCTCCAAATACAAGGGCAGCCACATTCATTAAAGAAAATTTAGTAAAGCTCAAAGCACACACTGAACCTCACACAATAATAGTGGGAGACTTCAACGCACCACTTTCATCAATGGAAACAGAAACTAAACAGAGACACAATGAAATTAACAGAAGTTATTAAACAAAGGGATTTAAGAGATATCTACAGAACATTTTATCATAAAACAAAAGGATATAGCTTCTCAGCACATTATGGTACCTTCTCTACAATTGACAATATAATTGGTCACAAAACATGCCTCAAGAGATACAAAAATATTGAAATTGTTCCATGCATCCTATCAGATCACCATGGACTAAGGCTGTTCTTCACTAACAACATAAATAATAGAAAGGCAACATTCATGTGGAAACTGAACAACACACTTCTCAATGATACCTTGGTCAAGGAAGTAATAAAGAAAGAAATTAAGGACTTTTTAGAGTTTAATGAAAATGAAGCCACAACATACCTAAACTCATGGGACACAATGAAAGTATTTCTAAGAGGAAAACTCATAGCTCTGCATGACTCCAAAAAGAAACAAGATTGAGGACACACTAACAGCTTGACAACACACCTAAAAGCACTAGAACAAAAGGAAGCAAATTCACCCAAGAGGAGTAGAAAGCAGGAAATAATCAAACTCAGGGGCAAAATTAACCAAGTGGAAACTATTCAAAAAGAACTATTCAAAGAATCAACCAAAGGAGGAGCTGGCTCTTTGAGAACATCAACAAGATAGATAAACCTTTGGCCAGACTCATTATAGGGCACAGGGACAGCATCCTATTTAACAAAATTAGAAATGAAAAGGGGGACATAACAACAGATCCTGAAGAAATTCAAAACACCATCAGATCCTTCTACAAAAGGCTATACTCAACAAAACTGGAAAACCTGGATGAAATGTACAAATTTCTAGACAGATACCAGGTACCAGAGTTAAATCAGGATCAGGTTAATGATCTAAACAGTCCTATATCCCTTAAAGAAATAGAAGCAGTCATTAATAGTCTCCCAACCAAAAAGAACACAGGACCAGATAGGTTTATTGCAGAGTTCAATCAGACCTTCAAAGAAGATCTAATTCCAGTTCTACACAAACTATTCCACAAAATAGAAGCAGAACATACTCTACCCAACTCATTCTATGAAGCCACAATTACTCTGATACCCAAACCACAAAAAGATCCAACAAAGAAAGAGAAATTCAGAACAATTTCCCTTATGAATATCGATGCAAAAATCCTCAATAAAATTCTTGCCAACAGAATCCAAGAACACATCAAAACAATCATCCATCCTGACCAAGTAGGTTTCATTCCAGGGATGCAGGAATTTTTTAATATACAGAAATCCATCAACATAATCCATTATATAAACAAACTCAAAGACAAAAACCACATGATCATCAAGTTATGCAGAGAAAGCATTTGACAAAATCCAACACCCATTCATGACAAAAGTCTTGGAAAGGTCAGGAATTTAAGGCCCATACCTAAACATAATAAACGCAATCTACAGTAAACCAGTAGCCAAAATCAAACCTCATGGAGAGAAGCTGGAAGCAATCCCACTAAAATCAGTGATTAGACAAGGCTGCCCACTTTCTCCCTACCTATTCAACGTTGTACTTGAAGTCCTAGCCAGAGAAATTTGAAAACAAAAGGAGATCAAGGGGATACAAATTGGAAAGGAAGAAGTCAAAATATCACCTTTTGTAGATGATAGTATATATAAGTGACACTAAAAAATCCACCAGAGAACTCAAAAAACCTGAGAAACAGCTTCAGTGAAGTAGCTGGATATAAAATTACCTCACACAAGTCAATGGCCTTTCTCTACACAAAGGATAAACAGGCTGAGAAAGAAATTAAGGAAACAACATCCTTCTCAATAGTCACAAATAATATTAAATACCTTGGCTTGACGCTAACTAAGGGAGTGAAAGATATGTATGATAAGAACTTCAAGACTCTAAAGAAAGAAATTAAAGATCTCAGAGGATGGAAAGTTCTCCCATGCTTATGGATTGGCAGAATCAATATAGTGAAAATGGATATTTTACCAAGAGCAATCTACATATTCAATGCAATCCCCATCAAAATTCCAACTCAATTCTTCAACCAATTGGGAAGGGTAATCTCCAAATTCATCTGGAATAACAAAAAACCTGGGGTAGCAAAAACAATTCTCAAGGATAAAAGAACCTCTTTTGGAATCACCAAGCCTAACCTAAAGCTATACTACAGAGCAATTGTGATAAAAATAAATAAATAAATAAAATAAAAAAAAAATAAACCAAAAATGCATGGTACTGGTATAGTGACAGACAAATACAACAATGGAATAGAATTGAAGACCCAGAAATGAACCCACACACCTCTGGTCAGGCAAGAGCCACAGAGCACCTGAGGCGGCGCCATTTTTGGCTCCAGACAACCAGCCACCTTCCTGGCAAGACAACAGGTGTCCACCCAGCCTGGGAGGCCTTTGCCTCAGGATCGGCAGGGGCCATCTTGGATTCAGGACTCCACGGAAAGTAGTCTACACAGGGGAGAGTGTGGACTACTGAAACAAAGCCGTCTGTGACAGGCCAAAGCAACACATCCTCTCAGAAATATCCTATTTTGGGCCTTTATCTTCGGCCAGGAGGAGGTCCAAACGCCAGATAAGAGTGCACCTTCCCTGAAAGAGGAGAGCTTGCCTGCAGAGACTGCTCTGACCACTGAAATTCAGAGGAGAGAGCTAGTCTCCCAGGTCTGCTGATAGAGGGTAACAAAATCACCAGAGGAACAATCTCTAAACAGAGACAACTATAACAACTAACGCCAGAGATTACCAGATGGCGAAAGGTAAACGTAATTTTACTAACAGAATCTTACTAACAGAATCTTACTAACAGAAACCAGGACCACTCACCATCATCAGAACCCAGCACTCCCACTTTGCCCAGTCCAGGGCACCCCAACACACCCGAAAAGCTAGACCTGGATTTAAAAGCATATCTCATGATGATGGTAGAGGACATCAAGAAGAACTTTAATAACTCACTTAAAGAAATACAGGAGAACAATGCTAAAGAGTTACAAGTCCTTAAAGAAAAACAGGAAAACACAACCAAACAGGTAGAAGTCCTTATAGAAAAACAGGAAAACACATCGAAACAGGTGATGGAAATGAACAAAACCATACTAGACCTAAAAAGGGAAGTAGACAAAATAAAGAAAACAGAAAGTGAGGCAACGCTGGAGATAGAAACCCTAGGAAAGAAATCTGGAACCATAGATACGAGCATCAGCAACAGAATACAAGAGATGGAAGAGAGAATCTCAGGTGCAGAAGATTCCATAGAGAACATCGGCACAACAATCAAGGAAAATGTAAAATGCAAAAAGATCCTAACTCAAAACATCCAAGAAATACAGGACACAATGAGAAGACCAAACCTACGGATAATAGGAGTGGATGAGAATGAAGATTTTCAACTCAAAGGACCAGCAAACATCTTCAACAAAATTATAGAAGAAAACTTCCCAAATCTAAAGAAAGAGATGCCCATGAACATACAAGAAGCCTACAGAACTCCAAATAGACTGGACCAGAAAAGAAATACCTCCCGACACATTATAATCAGAACAACAAATGCTCTAAATAAAGATAGAATACTAAAAGCAGTAAGAGAAAAAGGCCAAGTAACATATAAAGGCAAGCCTATCAGAATTACACCAGATTTTTCACCAGAGACTATGAAAGCCAGAAGATCCTGGACGGATGTTATACAGACACTAAAAGAACACAAATTCCAGCCCAGGCTACTATACCCAGCCAAACTCTCAATTACCATAGATGGAGAAACCAAAGTATTCCATGACAAAACCAAATTCTCACATTATCTTTCCAAGAATCTAGCCCTTCAAAGGATAATAACAGGAAAAAAAAAAACAGTAGAAGGACGGAAACCATGACCTAGAAAAAGCAAGAAGGTAATCCTTCAACAAACCTAAAAGATGACAGCCACAAGAACAGAATGCCAACTTTAGCAACAAAAATAACGGGAAGCAACAATTACTTTTCCTTAATATCTCTGAATATGAATGGAATCAACTCACCAATAAAAAGATGTAGACAAACAAACTGGCTACACAAACAAGACCCAACATTTTGCTGCCTACAGGAAACACATCTCAGGGAAAAAGACAGACACTACCTCAGAGTATAAGGCTGGAAAACAATTTTCCAAGCAAATGGTGTGAAGAAACAAGCTGGAGTAGCCATTCTAATATCTAACAAAATAGACTTTCAACCCAAAGTAATAAAAAAAGACAAGGAGGGACACTTCATACTCATCAAAGGTAAAATCTCCCAAGAGGAACTCTCAATTCTGAATATCTATGCTCTAAATACAAGGGCAGCCACACTGATTAAAGAAACTTTAGTAAAGTTCAAAGCACATATTGCACCTCACAAAATAACTGTGGGAGGCTTCAACACACCACTTCCACCAATGGACAGATCATGGAAACAGAAACTAAACAGGGACACAGTGAGACTAACAGAAGTTATGAAACAAATGGATCTGACAGATATCTAAAGAACATTTTACCCTAAAACAAAAGGAAATACCTTCTTCTCAGCACCTTATGATACCTTCTCCAAAATTACCACATAATTGGTCACAAAACAAACCTCAACATATACAAAAATATTGAAATAGTCCCATGCATCCTATCAGATCACCATGGATTAAGGCTGATCTTCAATAACAAAATAAATAATAGAAAGCCAACATTCAGATGGAAACTGAACAACACTCTTCTCAATAATACATTGTTCAAGGAAGGAATAAAGAAAGAAATTAAGGACTTTTTGGAGTTTAATGAAAATGAAGGCACAATATATCCAAACTTATGGGACACAATGAAAGCATTTCTAAGAAGAAAACTCATAGCTATGAATGCCTCCAAAAAGAAACTAGAGAGAGCACACATTAGCAGCTTGAAAACACACCTAAAAGCTCTAGAACAAAAGGAAGCAAATTCACCCAAGCAGAGTAGACGGCAGGAAATAATCAAACAGAGGGGCGAAATCAACCAAGTGGAAACAAGAACTATTGAAAGAATCAACCAATCTAGGAGCTGGCTCTTGAGAAAATCAACAAGATAGATGAACCCTTAGCCAGCCTCACTAAAGGGCACAGGGAAAGCATCCTAATAAACAAAATCGGAAATGAAAAGGGAGACATAACAACAGATCCTGAAGAAATCCAAAACACTATCAGATCCTTCTACAAAAGCTATACTCAACAAAACTGGAGAACCTGGATGATATGGACAAGTTTCTAGACAGATACCAAGTACCAAAGTTAAATCAAGATCAGGTTAATGATCTAAACAGCCCCATACCCCCTATAGAAATAGAAGCAGTCGTTAATAGTCTCCAAACCAAAAAAATCCCAGGGCCAGATGGGTTTATTGCAGAGTTCTATCAGACCTTCAAAGAAGATCTAATTCCAGTTCTTCACAAACTATTTCACAAAATAGAAACAGAAGGTACTCTAACCAACTCATTCTATGAAGCCACAATTACTCTAATACCCAAACCACAAAAAGATCCAACAAAAATAGAGAACTTCAGACCAATTTCCCTTATGAATATCGATACAAAAATGCTCAATAAAGTTTTTGCTAACCGAATCCAAGAACACATCAAAACAATCATCCATCCTGACTAAGTAGGATTCATCCCAGGGATGCAGGGATGGTTCAATATACGGAAATCCATCAAAGTAATCAAGTACATAAACAAACTCAAGGAAAAAATACATGATCATCTCGTTAGATGCTGAGAAAGCATTTGACAAAATCCAACACCCACTCATGATAAAAGTCTTGGAAAGATCAGGAATTCAAGGCCCATACCTAAACATGATAAAAGCAATCTACAGCAAAACAGTAGCCAAAATCAAACCAAATGGAGAGAAGCTGCAAGCAAACCCACTAAAATCAGGGACCAGACAAAGCTGTCCACTCTCTCCCTCCCTATTCAATATTGTACTTGAAGTCCTAGCAAGAGCAATTCGACAACAAACAGAGATCAATGGGATACAAATTAGAAAGGAAGAAGTCGAAATATCACTTTTTGCAGATGATACGATAGTATATATAAGTGACCCTAAAAATTCCACCAGAGAAGTCCTAAGCCTGATAAACAGCTACAATGAAGTAGCAGGATATAAAATTAACCCAAAGAAGTCAATGGTCTTTCTATAAACAAAGGATCAACAGGCTGAGAAAGAAATTAGGGAAACAACAACCTTCTCAATAGTCACAAATAATAGAAAATACCTTGGCATGACTCTAACTAAGGAAGTGAAAGATCTGTATGAAAAGAACTTAAAGTCTCTGAAGAAAGAAATTAAAGAAGATCTCAGAAGATGGAAAGATCTCCCATGCTCATGGATTGGCAGGATCAACATTGTAAAAATGGCTATCTTTCCAAAAGCTATCTACAGATTCAATGCAATCCCCATCAAAATTCCAACTCAATTCTTCAACGAATTAAAAAGGGCAATCAGCAGATTCATCTGGAATAACAAGAAAAGCTAGCATAGCAAAAACTCTTCTCAAGGATAAAAGAACCTCTGGTAGAATCACTATGCCTGACTTAAAGCTGTACTACAGAGTAATTGTGATAAAAACTGCATGGTCCTTGTATAGTGACAGACAAGTATACCAGTGGAACAGAATTGAAGACAGAGAGATGAGCCCACACACCTATGGTCACTTGATCTTTTACAAGGGAGCTAAAACCATCCAGTTGAAAAAAGACAGCATTTTCAACAAATGGTGCTGGCACAACTGGCCGTTATCATGTAGAAGTATGCGAATTGATCCATTCCTATCTCCTTGTACTAAGGTCAAATCTAAGTGGATTAAGGAACTCCACATAAAACCAGAGACACTGAAGCTTATAGAGGAGAAAGTAGGGAAAAGCCTCGAAGATATGTGTACAGGGGAAAATTCCTGAATAGAACAGCAAGGATTTGTGCTGTAAGAGTGAGAGTCGATAAATGGGACCTCATAAAGTTGCAAAGCTTCTGCAAGGCAAAAGACACCGTCAATAAGACAAAAAGACCACCAACAAATTGGGAAAGGATCTTTACCTATCCCAAATCAGATAGGGGACTAATATCCAATATATATAAAGAACTCAAGAAGGTAGGCTCCAGAAAATCAAATAACACCATTAAAAAATGGGGCTCAGAACTGAACAAGAGATTCTCACCTGAGGAATACCGAATGGCTGAGAAGCACCTGAAAAAATGTGCAACATCCTTAATCATAACGGAAATGCAAATCAAAACAACCCTGAGATTCCACCTCACACCAGTCAGAATGGTTAAGATCAAAAGTTCAGGTGACAGCAGATGCTGGCAAGGATGTGGAGAAAGAGGAACACTCCTCCATTGTTGGTGGGATTGAAAGCTTGTACAACCACTCTGGAAATCAGTCTGGTGGTTCCTCAGAAAATTGGACATAGTACTATTGGAGGATCCCGCAATACCTCTCCTGGGCATATATCCAGAAGATGTCCCAACCGGTAAGAAGGACACATGTTCCACTATGGTCATAGTAGTTATATTTATAATTGTCAGAAGCTGGAAAGAACCCAGATGCCCCTCAACAGAGTAATGTATACAGAAAATGTGGTACATTTGCACAATGGAGTACTACTCAGGTATTAAAAAGAATGAATTTATGAAATTCCTAGGCAAATGGATGGACCTGGAGGGCATCATCCTGAGTGAGGTAACCCAATCACAAAGGAACTCACACAATATGTACTCACTGATAAATGGATATTAGCCCAGAAACTTAGGATACCCAAGATATAAGATACAATTTGCTAAACCATGAAACTCATGAAGGAACAAGACCAAAATGTGGACACTTTGCCCCTTCTTAGAATTGGGAACAAACCACCAATGGAAGGAGTTATAGAGACAAAATTTGGAGCTGTGATGAAAGGATGGACCATCTAGTGATTGCCATATCTAGGGATCCATCCCATAATCAGCCTCCAAACGCTGACACCATTGCATACACTAGCAAGATATAGCTGAAAGGACCCAGATATAGCTGTCTCTTGTGAGACTATGCTGGGGCCTAGCAAACACAGAAGTGGATGCTCACAGTCAGCTATTGGATGGATCACAGGGCCCCCAATGGAGGGGCTAGAGAAAGTACAAAAGGAGCTAAGGGAATTGCAACCCTATAGGTGAAACAACATGATGAACTAACCAGTACCCCAAAGCTCTTGACTCTAGCTGCATATGTATCAAAAGATGGCCTAGTCGGCCATCACTGGAAAGAGAGGCCCATTGAACTTGAAAACTTTACATGCCCCAGTACAGGGGAACCCCACGGCCAAAACGGGGTAGTGGGTGGGTAGGGGAGTGTGGGGTGGGTATGGAGGACTTTTGGGATAGTACTGGTAATGTAAATGAAGAAAATACCTAATAAAAAATTTTAAAAAAAGAAATACTCCTCAAACTATTACACAAAATAGAAACAGAAAGTACTCTACCAATTCATTCTCTGAAGCCACAATTACTCTGATACCTAAACCACACAAAGATCCAACAAATAAAGAGAACTTCAGACCCATTTCCCTTATGAATTTCGATGTTAACTACTCCATAAAATTCTCACAAACAGAATCAAGAACACATCAAAACCATCATCCATCAAGATCAAGTAGACTTCATCTCAGGGATGCAGGGATTTTTCAGCATATGGAAATTCATCAATGTATCCATTGAGATGTTGATGGAGTTCCATATGCTGAACCATATATCAACAAACTCAAAGACAAAAATCACATGATCACCTCATAAAGATGCTGAAAAAACATTTGACAAAACCTTTCATAATAAAGTTTTGGTAAGATCAGGAATTCAAGGTCCATACCTTGAATACTAAAAGCAATATACAGCAAACCAGTAGCCAACATTAAACTAAAGGAAGAGAAACATGAATCAATCCCACTTAAATCAAGAACTAGACAAAGCTGCCCACTATCTCCCTAACTATGCAAAATAGTACTTGAAGTCCTAGACACACCAATAAGACAACAAAAGGAGATTAAAGAAAACAAATCGGAAACGAAGAAGTCAAAATATGGCTATTTGCAGATGATATGATAGTATTCATAAATGACCAAAAAATTTCCACCAGACAACTCCTAAACCTGTTAAACAACTGCAGCAATGTAGTTGGATATAAAATTAACTCAAATAAATCAGTGGCCTTCCTCTTCAAAGAGGATAAACAGGATGAGAAAGAGATTAAGGAAACAACCCCTGTCACAATAGGCACGAATAATATAAAATACCTTGATGTGACTCTAACTAAGCATGTGAAAGATCTGTATATTAAGAACTTCAAGTCTCTAAAGAAAGAATTCGAAGAAGATCTCAGAAGATGGAAAGATCTCTCATGCTCTTGGAGTGGCAGAATTAATATAGTAAAAATGGCGCTCTTGAAGAGAAATCAATATACAGATTCAATGCAATCCCCATCAAAATTCCAACTCAATTCTTCACCAAGTTAGAAAGGGCAATTTGCAAATTCATCTGGAATAACAAAATCCTAGGATAGCTATAACTATTCTCAACAATAAAAGAACTTCTGGAGGAATCATCATTACTGACTTCAAGGTGTACTACAGAGAAATTGTGATTAAAAACTGCATGGTACTAGTACAGTGACATACAGGTAGATCAATGGAATAGAATTGAAGACCCAGAAATGAACCCACACACCTATGATTACTTGATCTTTGACAAAGGAGCTAAAAACATCCAGTAGAAAAAAGACAGAATTTTCAACAAATGGTCTTGGCTCAACTGGTGGTTAGCATGTAGAAGAGTGTGGATCAATACATTCTTATTTCCTTGTACAAAGCTCAAGTCTAAGTGTATCAAGGACTTCCACATAAAACAAGAGACACTGAAACATGTGGAGGAGAAAGTGGAGAAGAACCTTGAACCCATGGGCACAGGGGAAAAATTCCTGAACAGAAGACCAATGGTTTTTGGTGTAAGATCAAGAATTGGCAAATGGGACATCATAAAATTGAAAAGTGTCTATACTGCAAAGGACACTGTCAATAAGACAAAAAGTTAACCAACAGATTGGGAGAAGATCTTTACCAATCCTAAATCTGATAGAGGTCTAATATACAATATATACAAAAAACTCAACAAGTTGGACTACAGAGAAACAAATAATCCTATATAAAATGTGGTACAGAGGTTAAACAAAGAATTCTAAACTAAGGCATGCTGAATGGCTGTGAAGCACCTAAAAATGTTCAATATCCTTACATATCAGGGAAAAGTAATTCAAAACAACCCTGAGTTTCACCTCACACCAGTCAGAATGGCTGAGATGTCAATGTATAGAAGACAAAGACATAGACATCTTAAATTTCTTGTGAGAGTGAAGCCAACCTAATCTGTAAACAATTCCAGGTTGGCTCAGGGTACACTGAGAATTCCTATCTCAATAAAAAAATAATACTTGTTTGAAATTGTTTTAGTTATCAAAATGAAGGTGGTTATATATTCAGTGATTATGACAGCATTGCAAATTCTCTGTCATGGAGATCAAAGTAGAGCAGGCTTAAAGATAAAAGAGGCTACTGAATTGAATCAATCTATACTTTTGATGATTTTGGGTTGTTTGACCAAGGAAATGTTATTTTGGGAGAGAGGCTCTGTATTTGCTAATGGGAAAGAGAAAAATGCTTTGGACTCTTTCCAAAAGTAATATAAATCAGACATCATATAGGACTACTCCATGAAGATCTTGGCATCAGACAGTGATGAAAAATTAAAGATGACCAAAAAGGATAAGTAACATGACCTTCTGATCTCTCTATATAATTACCATTCTGAAACTGGGGGAGACATAAAACTATCTCTATTCCAAACTGCTGCTTTACATACTCTATAAATCTTGTTGGCTATGGAATCATCAAAATTCATCATGCTATCCTTTCATATTGAGTGAATGAAGATTTATTACAATTTGGTTATTGATCAATTTAACTCATAAAAAGTTAGTTGTCTTTTATTAGCTCAAACAAGGAGAAAAACTTCATCCTCAACTGATCTGTGAACCTTGTATAATCAATGCAAATATCTCTATAAAACTAAATATTGGTTTTAAGATAAATATAATACAAATTAAAACAACAATTGGGCAACCTTGTCAAGATTTACCCTCAGCCATGCTGAAATAACCTACTGTTCAAACTCCATGTCTGATCCTGCCTCAATTGATGCTGTTTCCAGAAATGCTTCAGGAATGGCTGCTAATCACTGATGACCTTGGTTCATATTGGTTCATATTGCCATTCAGATGGTTCCAGTGTAGACCTCAGGTAATCCCTGAACTTTCTGAGCATACAGAGACTATACAACAAGTGCTACAGAAATCATTCTTAAGATTAACCATTTTTTTGTAATTTTGTTGGCCCTCCCAAAAAGGAATTCTTCACCCCAGTTCAACAGGGAGCAATCATAAGAAAATTGTTGTCCCAACCCCTTAATTTGGGGTGCCTTTTTTGGTTATTTTTTGAATTACATATATGTTGTCATACTAAAGAATAATTTACAAATAATTATAATTTTGGATGGGGAGGAAACTAAATAGAAAGCATAGACACAGGTATTTTAATCTATGCTTTCTTCTTCCCTATCATTCTTTCTTAAGTAAAGTGAAGTGGGTTGAAAAGAAATAAAAGGAAACTATGCTAACATTGTAAGAAATTAGACAAATAAGGGTGGATTATTAAATTTATTCTTAAATGAGTCATTTGATAGCCATAATCTCACATTGGTAGAAATCAACTTAATGAAGAACTTAGTTTATATTTTGTTACATGGATATATAATTTTGGATATTGATGAAGGTTTAAGGTTTTCAGTGACATAAACCTTTTAAATTGATATGAAATTTAAAATTAAATTTATTACTTTTTGATATGCATTGTATTTATGCAACTCATTTAAGAATACAAGGATTAGACTCAATCCTTTTAATAGCTGTTATTCCAAACTCTTTAGGATGATTAAGTAATGGAAGTTAATAGCAAAACTCATGGTCATATTGGATTCTAATTTAGTTAATAAAATAAAATTCTTTTAAGGTTATTCAAATAATAAAGAGCTAAAATAATCAATGTTTGACAATTCAGTTATGTTTTATATGGATAGATTGTCTTCAAAACAGTAGAGATTCACAGAATATGGCATTTAATGTTATTTCATTATTAAAAGATCTTTTGACTATGTGATATGTCTGCTCCTGAAAGTACTCCCATTCCACTTCAACGAAGATATTGAGCATCAATACCACCAGTGGGGGAGTGGCTTCAATTGTGGTAAGGAAGCCACTGGATAAGGAAAGCCCTAATTTTATCTAACGATAGAATGCAGTCCAAAAGTACTAATGGACACAGGATAGTCAACTGCTTAACTCTGCAAGACAGAGTAAATTGGTCCTTCATAATTCCTTCTTCACTTAAGGTCTGTCAGGTGTCCTGGGTCAAAAGGTGGAAGATGCTTCAATGTTATAAGAAATGATGGAACTGTTCAAGCTACCAAATGTCTCTATCATTTCTATAGTTTCAAATTTGTGTCTATGTGATTTCTCCATACTCAGGTAATATTTAATCTCTTCTCAAATCTCTGATGGGGTTGGAGAATAGATAGTTATAGTCTCACAATTAAACTTAAGTTGTTTAGCATTAAAGATGTTCTTGATTTGAAAAGATTGTCTAAAGATGATAACACAGATAAGAATAGAAGATAATTTTTGTACAGAATACTAAACTCATTAAGATAGTATAGATGGTAAAGAACCTCATCTAGTTACAATATATCAACAGGCCAGACTTTTGAATGTAATTCACATGCAATATGAAGGTAATAATTTTCACAATTATTTTAAAATAATTACAACTATGTATTGTTTGGTACTATAAGAGAAAGCCATTTTAAGTAAACTAAAAGGAGGAAAATGTAGTAGTGGGTTGGCCCGATACTATTTGTATTCTAATGTAAATACTGTTTGGTCAAGAGGGGTTGCCCTCTTCTCCACATTATAACTTATCAATAAAAGTCTAGAACCTGTGATTGAGAGTGGAATAGAAAGGTAGGAGTCAAGGCTTAAAGATGCGGGACAAGTAGAAGGAGGAAGAGAGCATGGAGGAAGAGGAGAAATATGTGATGGATCAGAACCATATGGCTGGGAGAAACTTCTAATAGCATAGAGTATTATAGATGTGGAATAAGTTAGTACAGTACCAGATATTCCAATCTAGACAAATGGCTTATAAGTAAAATATCTGTATTGTGTGTCTTTTATAGGACTTATTAGGGTCTAACATTCCTGTAAAACCTTTTCTACCTCTCAAAGATCACACCCCTCCATGGTGCTCAGCAAAGCCAATGAAGTTCACAGCCAGGATCAAATTACTTTTTAAAATAGAGTTGTCATAAAAAAGAGATAATCAGCATGTAACTTGGACACTAACCACCTCCTTTATATATATAAAAAGTTCCTTGATGATACCTACCCATTTGCATTTGTTTTCAAATCCCTGATAATTGTAGATAGATAAGGAATCCCAGTGTCTTCTGTGAGTCAGTCCATCCAGACTTATGTCCTTGAATTACCTCAGGTCATGGAGAATGGACTATAGTTTCCCAGTTTTGTGGTACCTGCAATGTCTCATGTGTTCTCCTATTCCACAGCCTCACAAGCTAGGTTCTGAGAAACTCACATTTATTTTAAAGTCTCCACATACAGACTATACTCAAAATATCATAAGTTATTTGTTTTTTCAAGTCCTGATATTGAAAATTATGAATGATATAAATATTCTATTATGATTATGCTGTGTTCTTCCTCCTTATCATTTGAAATTTTTGACAGTGTGTTCTAAATTTTTATTCCAAAAGAGAACTCCTTTACAAGGATGTAACTTGTTTCCTCTTTCCTTTCAAATGTGGGAAATTGCATGTTAATTTCTTCTATAATACTCCTTTCTCACCTT
Organism: Mus caroli; assembly: GCF_978045245.1. Lineage (NCBI taxonomy): Eukaryota > Metazoa > Chordata > Mammalia > Rodentia > Muridae > Mus > Mus caroli. The sequence goes on along the minus strand of NW_028227261.1, from coordinate 42,732,907 downwards.
TATTTCATTCAAATATGAGACTAGAGTAGAGGATAGCAATGTGCTTGTCCTTTTAAAGAAAATCATTCTTCAGCCCATAATATCTTTGGTTTCCCTGTTCTTTCAGGTTTCTTTTACACCCCAGACAATCTTGCTTTCATTATTAACATAACAAAAATTTTAAAAAGTTTCTCATATAGTGTAAACTCTTGAATCCACATAGAAAATAATATCTGCATTACTGAGGAATATCGGGCAAAATATTAATTTTCTGTTGCATTCACTTTATGCTCTACAAATGACAATTTTGTTGTTTATAGGTGAATTAAACTCTGTCATACATGCATACTACATGATCATAGATCCACTTATTTGTTCATAGACATAAAATACTATTGCATGCCTGGCCACTTTGAATAGACATAAAATGCATCAGTCTTTTACCCTCAATATGGCAGAATGCATTGCATTTCCTTAAACATTTTCTCTAAAATATCTTTGTGAGAAGCAGCCAATAAAATATCAACTGTTTAATGATAAATAATGGATTGAGAAAATCATCTATAAATTATTTCTAGCAATTGTTTCATGAAATAATGACATAAAGTTAGACTATTTAATATTCCTTGTGGAAGAACATTCCCCTGATATCTTTTTCAATGTTCAGAATTGCTATAAGTAGATACAATGAAAACAAACCTTTCCACATTTTGCTTATAAAAGGGAATAGTGAAACAGCAGTTTTTAAAATCAATTAGTTATATCCTTACTTTATGTAATAAAGTAGATGATATAATTCCATGGCTCTAATGGATACATTCATTGACTTAATCTATTTCCAGGTCTAATCTCTGATAACATTCTAAATTTTCACTATTTCTTTTTCAAAACAAAGGCAGGATATGGCCATGTTCTTGTAGACTCCTCTATATATTTGTCCTTTCACTGCTCTTCTACCAGATGCTTATTCCCCTATCATATTTCCTTTGTCAAGGACCACTGAGATAACAACACAGGATTCTGAGATAACCATTTTCAGGGTAGGGCTACTGACATTTGGAAAATCAGTTCCTGTTTTGTGTTCTGTTTGAACAGTTGAAAAAAAAAATGTGGTGTTGCTTTTGATAACATATATGAAGATCTTTTCCAGGACCATCTAACATTTCACCATAAATTTCATCATAGGCTGTTTGTTAGATCACAGAAATATTAGCCTGTTTGCTCCAATATTGCAAAAGATCACTTCACTATAAATTCATGGGCATGTCGAATTTTTAAGGCTTTAAATTTCATATTATACCTTCTGGTCCTGAACAATGGTCTTGTGGTCTTGTCTTTTTTTTTAAGCATCCCACAATCATATGGGTAAGTTCTCTATGTAAATTAAGACAAACCTTCTTTTCATGTTTTATCATCAACAGTAAAGGCATGTGGCACCTGTTAGAGGTTCCTTATGATTTTATGTGATATGACTTTATTTCATATATTATGGTATACAGTTAACCATGCATTGGAAATTCATCCCCATACTTACATGAAACACACCTTGTTCAACTACTTGGCTTCCCCCTATGTAAAGTAATATTTTAATACTAACAACAGCCTTTTCAATTGATGGTCTATTTCAGATATCTCATTATTTTTTGCATGATTTATAACTCATCACATTGAGCATGCAACTGTCATGCAGATAAGAGGATCCTCATTACATTTAATCAGAGAAAAGGTAGAGATATTAAGTTTAACCTGTGCAGAGCTTTACTTTTAGATAGATTTTTCTCCATATTACAGATTTATAAAGTTTTAAAAGTAGTTGATGATTTGTCCACAAATAATCCTAGAGAGACAAAAGAAAATATATTCCCTTCACTAAGGCAGCTATGACATACAGAAGATTCCATATACATCTACATTAGTGAACCAATGAGCTTACTTAGGATTGCTTACATGATTATGGTTAAGAGAATACTTACTTGTGACTGGATGATTCAAAGATAGCTCTATTTCTATATGATTTAATGCAACAGGGGTAATTAGACACACAAATTGGATGGCAATCACCCAAGATAAATGTTGTTTGAACTTGATTAGCATAAAGGCCACATCGATTTTTTTTAAAAAAAGAAATCATTGTGAGACGCTCCATCGGCAAAGGCAGCAGATATAGGATCAAAAATTGGTAAGGACATATGTAGCATGTGACTTCCTGTCAAAATTGACTTGGAAAGTATTGATTGGATAGCTTTAAGTACTTCTTTCCCTCTTACTTAAGTTTCCCACCACTCAATCCTACTTACCATGTATTGGGTATAATTTAATATAGTAAGTCATGTGGATGGCAATCAGCAAAGTAATCATTATCCAAGCAGGTTTCCATGAATCCCGCACTCCTAAAACAATGAGTAACAAATTTTACCACTAAGAAATCATGGGATGAAAATGCCTAGTTATAAATACTGGTTCATCTGAAACATGGTACTATTTAAGAGAGTACTACATGGAATATTAGGCATAGGCAAGTATAGTGAAGATTTTTTAATGAGTTAGACAAAGAGCAGAACATGACCAGAATAAAAATAAGGCAGATAGAATTTCAAGTGAGGCTGTTATGTATAAATGGGCCACCTGCTTCATTTTTTCCCAACCATTCTGCCTTATAAGCTTCCTTTTCCACTCTTAGAGCTTATTAAGATTCAAATCTTCCCTAATGATCAGATGTATACTTTCAAGAATTAGTATAAAGCCAGTCTAATGTACTGCTGTAATACTCATGTGTTAAATATCAATATGCACAGTTTAAGGTACTCAATGAATGTTGGACTACTGATAGTGAATATATCTAGTGACTAAAGTGTGTGTAAGTTTTCCTTTTCTATCACTTATATGAATTTTTGTGACTTTTTAAAATAATAATTCTACACTGTTTAAAATACTTCATTGTGTCTAGCAGGATGCTAATTTAGAGACCACTATGAATTCTCCTACATCATTGTGAACACTTGATTTTGTAGCATGTGGAATAAGCTTATATATAGCTCTAACTTTCTGACTGGTAATTCATAAGAATTATTTCCTTTCTCTAATAAATTTTCAAACCAAATAACACAATGAGCTCCAAGTGGAATTTGGCCATCCTTCAAGTCAGTAGCAAATTTTTACATGGTTAAATTTGTTTGAGACCTTTTCTTTGTCATCCATCTTCATTATTCTTTCTGTTTAGTGAATGTCAAATATGCTTAGATCCTATATTTTCTAAACTGCAACACAATCTCCAAAGTTTGTGTTACTTAAAATTACATTAAAATATCTTGTTTGTAATTCACAAATGACAAAAGATATCATTCATATCTATATATATATATATATATATATAGCTAGTCAATGAAGGTATAAATAAATTAACAAATATTTCAATTATCTTCCTTATTAATATATACATATGTGTGTACTTTTGTTTACATAAACATATGTAATTTATACACATACACATGTACATACAGATATATGTCTACTAAATCAGTGGATTTAGTCTTTTTAATTGTCTCTTCTAGGTAGTATGTAGGTATTTCATGGATGGAAACCAATACTGATGCACGTTTACAACCCATTTTTTAAAATTTATTTCATTTAATCAGAACATCAAGTATTCTTTATTTATTATATGGCATCTCTTATTTAAATCTGTTATGTGGGTTAGTGTATAAAAACTTCCAAGGATTCATTTTTTAAAGGACACAGATAAAATGAAATCTCATAATCCTACAGTTGCATAATAGATAAAAGAAAAAGTTATTAAGAAAGAAAGTAAAGTTAAAAGGGTAAAGAAACAGGGACTCCCAAATAAATAGGGGCAGGGAAGTTGTGTGCATCAGGTTGGCTATAAAATTAATACTTATTAGGATGTAAGATTTGAACACGGGTTTAGAGTGGATAAGGAAAGTTAGGTCAGTTTGCAATATGCTGGGAGAGGTAACTACTAGATGAAATACCTTTAGGCAGAGCACGTCTACATAATGTGTAAGTAGACAAGATGGAGATGGAAAACATTAGGAGGTGAGGACATGTACTTACCAAAGTAACAGACACATTAAATATTGGGAGATGTTTAAATATAACTAAATATCAAGCAATTTCAGAATATTAAACTCAGAAGATATCTTAAGTAAAACATCCTATCTATATCTTCAAGATATACCACCATAAATTAGATTATAACCAAGAGAGTTTTAAGGTGCTATTTCAAATTCAAAGATAATAATTCATTCTTGGATAATGAGGAAAATATGGTATAATGACTTAGGAGGATCTAGTTATTAATCTGATGATTTTATTTTTCTGCCTCACTTTTTCTAATTTTATAATCAGGTTTTATTCCTAATTTTCTTTTTAAAATATGTGACTAAATTGACATCATTAATACTACCAGATTCAGACAACAGATATATTTTAAAGAAGAGCTAGCATTATTATTCTGTATGTGTGAATGTGATAGAAGTGGAACTCAAGGTAATGGTTTGATTTTGAGAAACTGAAAATATAAAATTCCAGTAAATGGCATTAAATTAAGCAAGCATGAGATTAACCATGAATTTAGTTTTTGATATGCTTATTTTATGATATTTATAAGACGTTTGGTTTGACTTATGAATTTTCACGTGAAATAAGAAGTGAGAGAAGATATAACTTTTAGAACTCTTAGAGTACTGATGGTATTTAAGCTGTGAGATAAAAGGAAACAGAAGAGAGTAAGATGTCAAAGTTTGTGCCTTAAAAACTTCAATGTCAATATCACAGTTTTGTTGACTTGAACCTAACTAGAGTCATCTGGGAAGAAGAAACCTTAATTGAGTAGTTGTCTTTATCAGATTCATTTGTTCCCATCGCTTGATAAATGATGAATATGGTAAGCACATCCCATCAGGGGTGGCTGTTGCCATCTTTGAGAAGCTGTGAAAACCAGGGATACAATGCCAGAGAGCAGTGTTTCTCTGTGGTTTCAATTTCACTTCCTGCATACAAATTCTGATTTTAAGCTCCCATTCTATCTTCCTTTGGTGATGGACTATTATTTAGCAGTATAATCCAAATAGACTCTTCTCCCACCCCAACTTGTTTATGATCATGATATTTTATAATAGTGAAAGAAATAGGATCTACAATAGTGAAGGATAAAGAGTGATAAAATAAATATATCAAAGAAAGTAAGAGATACTAAACTAAGTAATGAGTAAGGCCAAGAAAAAATAAGTCTTTAGAAACCAAGTCAAGATGTAATAGAATAGCAAGTATGTGTGAGAGTGGCAGTTAGTGAAGAAAGAATGCACATTTTACCTGGTAGGACAATACTTATGCTTTCTTCTTGGTGAGTTACAAAGTTTTGAATATAACAGGTTGCACTCCAGTGGGAGTTGGATTTAATAAAAAGGTCCATTGTCATGTTGAAAACTTCATTTTCATCCTGTGAATGGAATTTTGATGTAGCTGGAATGTACTCTCCTTTGCTGTCTCTCCATTCCATGCGAGGCTTTGGGAACCAACCTCCTGAATGACACTCCAACCTCACACCTGTGATATTTGGGGGATTCATAAGAATCTGTATGTCTGAGCTTGTAGCTGGTTGAAAACAAAACAGGAAAATACTAATGTTAGGTATACATGGAATAGGACATGGTAAAATAATAAATGTTCTTTTCAATTTTAATCCCAGTTTCAAAAGATAAATAAATAGTGAAAAGGCTACAGGACTCTGTTTTCCATAAGATGCTTGTGATAATAACAAGAGTTAGATGGGAAGGATATACGATGCCATCAGCATCATGTCCAAATTAAGTCAGCTTTGAAAAGATCACTTTCACTTGGTTTTTCATTTATTTTAGTAATTTTTTTTAAATTTTTTACTAAGTAATAGAAGTGAAGCTTGGTTTTTTGTTTATGATAAACAGAAATAAATATATGAACCTCATACAAGTTAGAATTTAATGTTTTTGTTTTAGCATTGTCAGTAGATTATAAAAATGAGTTTTATTTTAAACACCATGGAGTGACTTTAGTTAAAACTATATGTATTTTACTCATATGTAATTTTATAAAATGTGTTTCATATAAAAGAGTTAATACATTAATGCTATGTAAAGTTTATATTAATTTAGAAAAGCTGAACATGTCTGAAATTTTCAGGATAGTTTCAGAGATATAAATTTGTGATCTATATTGGCAAAGAATTTTATGGAGATTTAAGGCACTATATCAAAACTGATCTGTCTAGTAAAATATCTCTGGAATAAAAAACAATTTTTCTATCTGGGCTAACATAGTAGCTCTTTGCTACCTATGACTACTAAACATGGCAGTGGGCTATATTGTGTTCCTTTATTACATGATAGCAAATAAAGATTAATCATCTGGGTACAGAATGCTATATATATGGGCACATGGGTATGGATTTCTTCAGTTTCCTTTAAACCTTCCACTTTACCTCCACCTCTTTTTTCCTTTAGAATATTTCAGAGCTAGTAAAGGAATATAAAATGAATACATACTTCACAGATAGCATTATATTTGAGGAGAGGGAAACTTGCAGTAAAAAATTTAGATTTACAAAAATTAATTGGCAATGAGCAGTCAGTAAATTGATTTGGACACAAATGAAAAAATCTATTTCAGTAAGCAGATTATTATTTTTTACATTAATGAAATTTTTATACAATATATTCTGATAATTTCCCTTCTTCACCTCTAACTATATCTTTCCCAGCTCTTTACACTCCCAGTATTTTATTTTATTTTTATTTTTTTAGTGAAAAACATATTTTTTAAATTCAGTTCATCTGGAAAATACTAAAGTGTTGTCATAAACATTTGAAAGGTTAGGGAAAATAATCCAAATAGTATCTGATAAGATGTTGAAATCTAACAGTGTGTTTAGATATAACAAGAAAGTCTTTCCTGGTATAACTAACTTCTCTACATTGAAGTAATTTTCATTTTTGATCTTCCATAACATCCAATTTAAAAATTAGATGCATAGAGATCATCTTGTTAGTCAATCCATGCAATAAGAGTTAAACACTAAGAATTTTCCATCTATTCAATACTATATACGTTTTGAATCATGGGTACACAGCAGTTGCAGAGGGATCCATGCCTACCTGTGACCTTGACGTCTATGATATGCTCTTCATAGAATTTGTCATCTTTGAAGAAGCAGTGGTAGGACCCACTGTCAACAGTAGTTACTTTAAAGATCTTGAGGGTTACTTTCCCTTTCCCAATGTCATCTTTCAGGAGTTCAGTTCTTTCTACATACTTGTAGACAATTTCTCCAGGAAGGTCTTTACCATTCCTATACAGGTATACTGGCTCTGAATAGCGATTCTTGAACCAGCGAATTTCCATGTGCTTTGCTTGTTGTGGTGGAGACAACTGACAACTGAGTTCTAGGTTTCCACCCAATGGAACCAAGACTGGACTCTCTAAGCCATTCACAGTGAATTGTTCTGTGGAGGATTACAATAATAAAAAGACAAGGATGAGAATGAGTAAACATGTTCAGACCTCTTGTTGAAATTATTCTCTGATGATCCCTTCTCTGTCCTCTCTCCCTCTCTCTCAAACAATCACATATACTCAGTCCACTTAAGATCACTTTGTTTATTCTGGATGTATCTTAGTGATAATTTACATAGTTGATCATAAGTAGAAAGTGTTACTACAAATGGTTAGAGAAGTTTTTCAGAAATTGCTGCAAGTGCTGAACCACTTCAAGAGGGGCTAGACTCAAGGCATATCAAGGTAATGAGCAAGATAGTAGCAGAGAAAATGGCAGCAGTAGGCCATGTCATGTATTAGAGATTTTGATGAATTGAAGCTTCATATACATTAAAGAGTCCATATCTCATGAGTCTTGAAATATATACACAATGATTGTAGATGAGTATGTGGCAGGTCTTGTTACCCCTTTGTGTTAAATCCTCACTCTTTTAGTTATATAGATGATGGGGCCATGACCTCCATTGCTCTTAGAGGTTCAATAATTGACCAGAGACTGATAATATATTCATGATATAGCCATGTACCCATGTGCTCCTGATCTACCCTGATAACTTCATATGTGTCCTTTGTTGAATGTTTTATTAACTTGTATGTAATTTTGTTCCTCATGATTCATACTGTACTGGTGAAGATGGTTAGTTGTACAGATGTATACAGTTATTCCAAAGCAGGATGTACACTCAAAATTTGGCAAAGTGCTGTACTATAAAACTGAGTCACTCAGGGCAATACTCAGCTTTAAAATTCTTGTTCCTCATGATATAGAGTTAAATAGAGCAGGGCAGAACCTGAATTCTACAGTAAATAGTGATGCAAGATAGCTCAATATTGTGCCATTAGAATATTTCAAATCAAAGTAACAGTAAACTATCAACCTATTATTAGAATAGCTGAAATACAAACCACTGGCAACAAAAAGTAGTGGCACTTGATGAAAACAAGACAACTGTTATATATTGGTGGTAGCAAAGCAGAATGATACAGGTATTATGGAAGATAGTTTGGAAGTTTCTAACAGTGCCAGATTGAGCTTACTATAGTTTATCCACACAGACATAACTTTAAATGCAGTGCAAATAATCTGAAGAGTACATCTTTATTAAAATATGTGCACAAATATCAATATCATCCTTATTCACAGTTGCTAAAAATTGGAAGAAATCAAAATACACATAAGTGAGTGAAAAAAGTGAGTGAAAATTCCATAAGTGAGTGAAAAAAAACTCTTACATTCATACAAGGAAATATAAGTTAGCAAACAAATTAATACCATAGCAATATAAATATTAGGGGGCCAACCAACCAATTTTGATGGGACTTAAAGCCTATTTCATGAGAAAAAATACCTGAAACCCCTGAAGTGGTCAAGAAACTGAGGTCAGATGAGTCATGGTCATAGGGAAAACCATAATACTAATATTCTATTAAAGGACCATAGTAATAAAATGACTCCTAATAACATATTGCTACCTGTAGATCAGTGGTTAGCTTATCCGTTGCTAGAGAAGTTACTTTTTCAATAGTGGAAAATGAACAGAGACCCAGAACATATGCAGAAAGTGAGAAACTTGAGTGTAGAGAGAATCTCTTTTGTACTGGTTGTTAATCACTAGTTAATAAAGACTGATTGACTGATAGCTGAGGCAAAAAAGAGATGGAGGGAGTTCTGGTAGGAAGAAAGATTCTAGGATTTAGTCAAGCACTGGATGATTTCCCCTGGAACATGCAGGAGGAAAGAAGCATGAGAGAGTTAAAGAGCATGCTCTAAGTTAAAGAACATGGCAGAACTCAGATTAGAGTACCAGAGATACTTAGTTAAGAGATTGTTGGATAATAAACAAAAGTTAACTGTTTAATTTAAAAGTCTTTTTAAATATATGTTGAATCTCAAAGTCATTATTTCTAGGAGCTTGCAGTAGGGAGGAAAAACACACATTTTATAGGTAATATCAATTGTAATAGTCATGCTATCCAAACTTAGCACCTAAGAAGACCCTAGTGAAAGGTGTGGAGTCAGGATAGTCAGACAGGAGGCCTGGTTTCTGAGAGTGGGGATATCCCACAGTCATAACTCTGACCCATAATTGTTCCTGTCTGAAAAAAATTACAGGGAGGGAAATGGAGAAGAGCCTGAGGAAAAGAAGGTACAGCAAAAGGCCAAAAGTGGGATCCAGCTCAAGGGAAGGTCCCAGGATATGACACTATTATGGAGAATATGGAGCACTCACAAAAAAAGACCTAGCAAGATCACACTCTGGAAGACCCAACAAGCAGCTGAAAGAGTCGGATGCAGATATCTTGTAGGAAGACCAGCAGTCTCAATTAATCTTCCAGATCCCAAGATCTCTCAAAAACTGAACCACCAACCAGGCAGCATACACCAGCTGATATGAGGCCCCCAACACCCATACAGTAGAGGACTGCCTGGTCCAAGTTCATTCAGAGAGGATGTATATAACCCTTACAATATTGGAGGCCCAAGGGAGTTCAGAGGACAGGTGGGGTGGGGTGGACATCCACATGAAGACAGCAGGTGAGGAGGCAGCAGCAGGTGAGGAGGAGGTAAGAGATCTGGAACAGTTGGAGGGTAAACAGGAGGCAGGGGAAATAAAATATGGAGTATAAAATAATAAACTATTAAAAAAAAAGATTGAGAGCAAACCAGAGCTTCAGGAGTGCCCCAAAGGAGAAATACTTCCCAGTAGCCTTGCTGGAAATAAGCCTGGTAAAAGTGGTTGTTTAGCAGATTTTCTAACCAGAGCCAGAAAGCAGAAGAAAATGTAAATGTGAAAGGTGTCTGTCTCTTTTAAGAAGTTCTTATTGGGTGGTGGGGAGTGAAGAATCACCCTCGCAAAGGCAAAGGAGAGGTGGGTGGGTTGAAGATCTCTGGGATGGGGGAGCAGGAGATGGGGGTCAAATCGGGAATGTAAATGAGTAAAATAATGAATTTTTTAAAAAATGTGCTCTCTCATAGTACAACCTCATGGTATACTAGCTGTGGTTTCTCCTAATGACAGCTAGATTATAGCACACTAGAGAGAGCTAGGTGGCCAATGGTAAGGTTACAGTCCAATTCAGGTACTTGTGGGAGAAGTATACTGCAGTCTGGAAGTCAGAATATATTCAGCCAGAGTTAGGATATAGATAGAGCCTGCAGTTATTTATCTGTGACCCTAATAATTAGAGTAGGGAAAATATTCTGCAATATGAGCTAGCTGAACAGTTGTGGTGGAGCTAATGTGAGAGCAAAGTGCAAACTGAGAAGTTCTAAGAATAGAAATTGATAAAATATTGAGTTTGGAAAACAATAAAACGGAAGGGATGTTGGGTATATAAAAGTCATAGGAAGAAATATTTACTTTGAATATAAGAAAGTAAAGTCTTGGAGGAGAGGTTTTGAGATTAAAAAAGAAAAACCTATTTTATGGTTAAAATGGAGAGAAACACAATGACACAATACATATGAATTCCATATGATCCTATTTCACTTAAAAATGGTTATTTTCTTTCAACAGTGATCACAGTTTTGTATATCCTCTTTAGGAAAGATCAAAATAAGTTAGACTTGAAAAAAAAAAGAAAACACTAAAAAAATTGATGCTAGATTCAGGACTAGAAAACAGAGATTGGAAGAATCTGTGAATCAAAATAGGGAACATTCAGATGAGTCCAATCTGGAACTTATGATGACATTAGAGAGGATAGTTTCAGCTAAGAGAAATCCACAGGGTTATGAAAAATCAGAATGTCAGCCCATTGAAAATATAATACATTGAATTAAAATCCCAGATTGTACTTACTGATGTATATCAATGTTATACAATAGATGAAATGGTTTCTGTGGCAGAGTTTCAAGAGTTGATTTATGTATACATGTTGGTGCATCATACTATTTGTTCATTTTCAGAATTGCAATGACTATTTGCTTTGAATCCTGAGGATGCTTTTGAGACTATAAATTTAATTCTTTAGCTATTTTATGTATTTACATTCCAAATGTTGTCCCTTTTCCCATTTCCCCCTTTGCAAATCCCCTTGTCTAGATGCACTCCCTCTTGCTTCTATGTGGGTGCTCCCCCAACTGGATACCAACTCCTGCCTCACTGCACTAGCATTTACCCCTGCTCATACATTGAGCCTCCACAGGACCAAGGTACTCCCTTCCCACTGACTGTCTTGGAGGTCCCTTTGTAGATTGGGACTAATGATGCTTTTGGCATGTCTATCTATTGTTTTTGGACATTATTGCATAGAAATTGTTACAGATATTTCACAATCTTACAGAACAAACAATTATGGAGAAATCTAACAGGAATTTAAAGAAGTTGCTCATAGAACAGAAAGGGAAGGAAGAATCTCCAAGGACTAGATTAAGTGGTGTTTTGTTGCCTTTAAACTTTTTAAATGTTCAGGAAGCACAACTGTTAAAAAGCACTCGGGTTTCTTTAGAAAGGAAGCTTAATTAGCTCAGCCAATAAAAGTCCTAATTTCAGAGTGGAAAAACCTCCCAATGGGAAAAAGAAAAGCCCTGGGTCAGCCAATTTTAGTGCAGACTTCTACCAAACCTTCAGAGAAGTGCTAATGCCAACACTCCTCAAAATATTCAATTAAAATAGACACAGAAAAAACACTACCTAATTCATTCTATGAAGGCACAATTCCTCTGATACCTAGATGGAAAATAATTTCAGATCAATTTTAATAACTAATATTGATGCCAAAATAATAAAAGCCCAGCAAAATGAATCCAAGAATATATCAAAACTATCATTCATCAAAATCAAGTAGGCCTCATCCCAGGTATGCAGGGATGTTTCAATATATGAAAACCCATTAACATAATTCACTATGTAAACAGACTGAAAGAAAAAATCACCGGGCAGTGGTTGCACATGCCTTTAATCCCAGCACTTGGGAGGCAGAATCAGGCAGTTTTCTGAGTTCGAGGCCAGCCTGGTCTACAAAGTGAGTTCCAGGACAGCCAGGGCTAAACAGAGAAACCCTGTCTTGAAAATCCAAATAAATAAATAAATAAATAAATAAATAAATAAATAAATATAAAAGAAAGAAAAGAAAGAAAAAAAAAGAAATCATATGATTGTGGGGCATTGGGCTGTGCACAAATAGGTTGCTCTCCAGTCAAGCTGAGACATTGAACCACAGGACCCTGTGGTGATAATTCATGTACATGGGTAGAAGGATGTCTCTTATGTCTCCTGGAACTATGACTCCTGCCTAAGTTACCACCCCCGACAGCCCCCACAAGAGAAGCATGGCTAAAAGTCAGGTAAGCAATATCCCAAACTTCTGACCTTCAGGCTAAACTCCTCCCCAATTACCTAGCCACAGTAAAGACCATAAAAAGGGCTGTTCAGCCCCACCTCACTCTCTTAACTGTCTCTCTATATATTCTCCTCTCCTGTCTCTTACTCTCTTTCTCTCTAGCCTTCTCTCTCTCTCTCTCTCTCTCTCTCTCTCTCTCTCTCTCTCTCTCTCTCTCTCTCTCTCTCTCTCTCTCTCTCTCTTTCTCTCTCTCTTTCTACCCCTGCCTTTCTATAATAAAAATCTAAAGCCATAGATAGTCTCTGCTCCAGTCAAGATCCTCTCTGCTCACTCTCATTAGTGTTGTAAATCTCTTCCCTCAACCCTCACTCCCATAACTACAGTGGCTTTAGTAGGTAGTAGGTAGCTCTGGTGCTCCCAGGTAGGGCTGCCCCTTTGCCACCCCCTGAAGAGTGGGTCAGAGGCTTAGATGCCCACCCAGGAATGACTGGAAGGTAGATACACCCCTCCCATGCCTGACTGACCAGAGAATAGGTGGAACTCTGGTTGGGTGTGGGTCTTCCCTTTCCCCCTCTTCCCCAGGGCCCCCTTTTTAGTTCCCAACATATGATGATCTCATTAGATTCTGAAAAAGTCTTTGATAAAAATACAATACTTTTTCATGTTAAATGTATTGGAAAGAGCAGGAATTCAAGGCCCCATACCTAAACATAAAAAAGCAATATATAGCAATACATCAGTCAGTAAGAAATTAAATGGAAAGATACATTAAACAATCCCACTAAAACCAGGGACAAGACAAGGCTGCCCACTTTCAACACATGTATTAAATAAAGTACTCAAAAATCTAGCTAGAGCAAAAAGAAAAGGAAAGAAAATCAAGGGTATACAAATTTTAAAGAAGTCAAAGTATCACAATTTGTAAATGATATGATAGTGTATATCTGTGACCACTAACATTCTACCAGAGAAAGTAAACAGCTAACAAATAACTTAGAAAAAAGTGGCTGGATATAAAATTACCTCAGACATGTGTAGCCTTTTTTCTGCAAATGATAAATGGGCTAAGAAAGAAAAATAGGGAAACAAAACCCTGTTCAACAGTCACAAATAATGTAAAATGACTTGTCAGGACTGTAATGCCTCAGGTTCTAAGGCCAATAATTGCCGAATGGGACATCATAAATCTAAAATGTTTCTGTAAGACAAAAGACACAGTCCATAGGACATATTAGCGATCTACAGATTGGGGGAAAAATACTTCACTAACAACAAATTTTATATAGGGATATTATGCAAAATATATAAAGAACTCAAGAAGCTAACCTACACAAAACCAAATAACTCAATCAAAAAATGGGGTCCATAGCTAAATAGAATTCACAACAAACAAATCTCAAATGCCTAGAAAATACTTAGTAATGTTCAAAGTCCTTATTAATCAGGGAAATGCAAATTGAAAGGACCTTCAGATTTGACCTTCCACCAATCTGAATGGCTAAGCTAAAATATTCAGATGACAGCACATGTTGGTGAGGGTGTCAAGAAAGAGGAATACCCCTCCATTGTTTGTGGGATTGCAAACTGGTACAACCACTCTAGAAATCAATCTGGTGGTCGCTCAGGAAACTGGATATATGTCTTCCTGACTCACTTATACAGCTCTTGGTCATATATCCAAAAGTTTCCCAGTCATGTCATAAGGACATGCCCTCCACTATGTACATAGTGGCCTTCTTTTTAAGAGCCAGAAACTCAAAACAACCAGATCTCCCTTAAATGAAGAAGGATACAGAAAATATGGTTTAGAATAGTATTCAGCTATTAAGAAAGAGGGCATCACGAGTTTTTAGGCCAATGGATTAACTAGAAAATATCATCCTTAGGTAACACAGACCTAATATGATATCCATGGTTTGTACTCACTAGTAAGTGGATATTACCCAAAAAGCACATAATACCTAGGACAAAATTCACAGAACTTGAGTTTAGGAAGCAGGAAGGCCTAACTGAGGATGCTTTGATTCTACTTATAAGGGGGAAGAAAATAATCCAGGAGGTAGAGTAAAGGAGGAACATGTGAGGGAGAGGGGAGAGGGAGGGAGAATGGGATCAGGTATGGGGAGGAGGACAACAGAGAAACCCAGGGGCTCAGTAGAATGAATGGAAATTTCAGCGTCATGGGGTTGGAAGTGAATAGACCCTTTAGAAATTACCAGAGACCTGGAAGATAAGAGACTCGGGACTCAATGGGAGTGACCTTAAAAGAAATGCCCAACAGTGGAGAGAGGAGGAACTTGAAGAGTCCATCAGTAGTAAATAGACATGGCCTCAATGGAAGGATGGAGTTACCAACCCATAGGCAAAATTTCTGGCCTAGAATTGTTCTTGCTTATAAGAACTGCAGAAAAAAAAAATGGAGAAGGGATGGAGGAAAAGGCAGTCCATTGAGCAGCCCAACTTGGGATCCATCTCCTTGGGAGACACCAAGGCTTGACACTGTTACTGATGCTATGGTGCACTTATGGAAAGTAGGCTAGTATGGCTGTCCTCTGAGATGCTAAAACAAAAACTGACTGTTATGGGTGCAGATATTTACACAGAACCATTAGACTGAAGTCAGGAACCTTCATGGTTGAATTAAGGGAAGGGTGGAAGAAGCTGAAGAGGAAGGTGACTCCAGAGGAGACGAGCAGTCTCAAGTAGCCCAAACCCATAGGAAATTCCAGACCCTGAGTCACTAACCAGGTAGCATACAGGAACTGGTCTAAGGATCCTGACACATATATACCAGAGGACTTCCTGGTCTGGCTTCAGTGGGACAAGAAATACCTAATCCTCAAGAAACTTGAGGCCTCATGAAAGGAGAAGCCCTGGTGAGAGGAAACATCCTCTTGGATGCAGGGGTGAGGAGGAATGGGATGAGGAACTATGACAGGGGAAACCTTGAGGGAGCAATGGCTGGATTGTAAATATGTGTGTGTGTGTGTGTGTGTGTGTGTGTGTGTGTGTGTGTGTGTGTTGATAATAATACCCTGTTCAAAATAGCAATATTGTCTTAAGCAAGGCAATCCAGGCTCAGAAAAACAAACACTATGTGTTCTTCCTCATATGTGGATCCTAGCTTCTGTCCCATATGTATATCTAAACCAGGAAAGAAGCTTAGAAGATGGGTTAGAAGCCGGGCGTGGTGGCGCACGCCTTTAATCCCAGCACTTGGGAGGCAGAGGCAGGCGGATTTCTGAGTTTGAGGCCAGCCTGGTCTACAAAGTGAGTGCCAGGACAGCCAGGGCTACACAGAGAAACCCTGTCTCAAAAAACAAAAACAAAAAAAAGAAGATGGGTTAGTAGAAAAAGTAGTATCTATGCAAGCATGAGGAGAACAATTTGGATCTTTGCTATACCCTTCAATACTGGGAGAATGGAAATAGAGGAAAACATGACACTGAAGATAAATTATGCACTAAAGAATACCTCTTCAGATTGTAGAAGCCAGAGGGATCAAGGGTCATGGCTCATAGGGGCTCATAGAGACTGAATCAACAATCAGAGAGCCTGCATGGGTCTGACATAAGCCTTCTGCATATATGTTATGGTTGTGTAGCTTGCTCTTCTTGTGGAACTCCTAACAGAGGGAGCAGGGTCTGTCTCTGACTCTCTTGGTTGCTTTTATGACTCCTTTCTTCATATTGTGTTACCCAGTTCAGCCTTGATATAAGAGGAATTGCTAGTCTTGCTGTAACTTGTTATGCCATCTTTGGTTGCCATCCTCAGGCAGCCTGCCATTTTCTGAAGGGAAACAGAGGAGGAAGAGATGAAGGAGGGAGGCCAAGGAGGGGAAAGGTAAAGAGGGTCTGAGAGGGGAGGAGTGTGGGGAAACCAAGATCATGATGTAATATATGAGATAATACCAAAGATAAGACCAAAGCTGAAAATAATGCAATAAAGATAGAGAAGAATCCAGGCTCAAAAGTCAGACAATATATGTAACAAAATCATAGAAAAAATTCCTAATTTGAATATCATTCCTAGACTACAAGAAGGTTACAGAATGTCAAATAAAGACATTCTGTAAAT
This sequence comes from Mus caroli, assembly GCF_978045245.1. Taxonomy (NCBI): domain Eukaryota; kingdom Metazoa; phylum Chordata; class Mammalia; order Rodentia; family Muridae; genus Mus; species Mus caroli. Next base: position 42,716,017 of record NW_028227261.1, on the reverse strand, counting down.
GTCCAGTAAAGACAGTCCCCATACCACATAAAAAGCAAAACAATAAACATAAAGAACAAAGAAAGAATATTAAAAGCATCAAAGGACAAAAAGGCCAACTAACTAACCTATGAAGGCAGATCTATTAGAATTTCACCCAACTTCTTAGTGGAGAGTCTAAAAGCCAGAGTGGCCTAGACAGATGTCTTGTAGAAATCAAGAGAACATTGATACCAGCCCAGACTACTATACTCGGCAAAATTTTCAATTACCATAGATGGGAAAAACAAGATATTTCATGACAAAGTAATATTTAAACAATATCTATTCACCAATCCAAACCTACAGAAGGTACTACCAGAAAACTTCAACCCAATTACATTAATTACACCCATGAAAAAAATAACCATAAAAAGTCTCCTGCCAGCACTACTAAAAAATACTAAAGGGGAAGCAGACACAGACATACAGAAACAGAAACACACCATTACTACCACCACCACTACCAATATGACCATAACCACCATAAAAACAATCAACAAAATAACAAAAATCAACTAACAAAAAATTTAAATAAAGAAAAAAATTAACAATCATTGGTTGATCCCTCTACCAGTCCAACCCAATTCATCAGACCTGCTGATCCAGAAACATACCTGTTAGGTTTTCTTCCCCCACTCATCATCTCTACTAGCTAAGGCACCTCCAACTCCCCTGAGTGACTTTTATCTCAAATGTTGCCTCTGTGTTTTCTTTATTGCTTCTATTTCCATTTTCAGGTCTTGAACAGTTTCATCATTTCTTTTACCTGTTTAATTATATTTTTCTGTATTTCTTTATATTTATTTTTTCATCTTTAAAGGTTTCTTCCTCTTTGATTGCATATTTCTGTATTTCTTTAAATGATACAATAATTTCTTCTATAAATTTCTCTATCATCTTTATAAGATGAGATTTAAGTTCATTGCTTTGTTTAAGTGTGTTAAGCTATCTAGGGCATGTTGTAGTAAGAGAGCTGGGTTCTGATGGTGCCATATTGCTCTGGCTTGTTGGTTGTGTTCTTGCAGATTCCTTTTGCCACCTGGTTGTCGCTGGTGTTGGCTTCCCTGGTAGTCCCTGGTGGTAGCAGACCTGTCCAAAACTTGCTCTGTAGACTGATCTTAAACTCAAAGATCAGCATGCCTGTCACCTGAGTGCTGGAAATAAAGGTGTGCTGCCATGCCTGCACCTAACCTTTTCTTTATGTTGAACTTGATTTGTAACAGGCTGGTCCTGAACTCAATGATGTGCTTCATTTCAACTCCTGGGATTAAAGAAATGCAAGAAGACAGCTGGACCAATGATTTTCTTCAGAAAAAAAAATCTTTTAAATCATCTTTATAAGAATGGAAACTATTCCTCAATATATGGATTACTGTTGTGCCTATAATTTCTGGATTGCATTTCATAACATATATAGTCAAGTTGATAACTGAGAGTAAGTTTGACTTACAATCGTATCTACTTATGCCCAAATAAAACAATAACCAGCTTATAACAATATATAACATGATGCAACTATCCCTTGTTCAACTGCAAATGCATAAACCAAAGTTTAGCTGGGTGTGATCTTGCTCAAGGTCAGTTCTCCCTTAATTCCATTTAATATCCTTGCGCATAGGATTTAGCCCCATTCCACTTTCTGGTGTCCCTTTAATACTTAAATCATACATTTTGTGTTTTTTTTTTCTAAGCTTGATATGCTTGATTGAAATGTACTTCATAAGAGTGAATCACAGGACTGTCTTTGTTAGTCTTTTTATTTTTTTGAGATTTACTTTGTCAATACAATTATCTAAATCTCTTCACCTTTAGCTCAGGCAGACTCTTTGTACAAGACCAAAAATCTGCCACATTCTTCACCAAAATACCACAAGAACTGTCTCTAGGCCACATAACAAGAATCTTCTCCTCAGACACTTCCTGATGAAGGCACCCATAATTCAAATCACTCCAGCACCACAGTCTTCCATGCTTTTATTAGTATGACTCATTAAGCCTCACTTAAAGCATTCTACTGCTTTCCAAATGGCCAGAAATCTACATTAATCCAAACAAAAACATGGTCATGACTATCACAGCAATACTCAACTCCTGGTACCTATCTTTATATTAGGGTTTTATTGCTCTAAAGAGACACCATCACCAAGACAACTCTTGGAAAATATTTAAGTGTGTCTGGCTTATACTTTCAGGAGTTTAGTCTATTATCATCACGGTAGAAATCAGGGCAGTGCACAGGCAGCCAGCCATGGTGCTGGAGGATATCTACATCTATAAGTTCTATGTCTTGATCTGAAAGCAGCAGCAAGTGATTATTTTCTGCAGACAGTCAGGAGGAAACTGGCTTCTTCAGGAACCCAGGAGGAGCACTCATTCTACACTGGGTGGAACATAAACATAGGAAACTTCAAAGCCCATCCCACAGTCGCATTCTTCCTCCAACAAGGCCATACCTATTCCAATAAGGCCACACATCCTAATAGTGCTACACCACATGGAATTCAAGCACATACATCTATTGGGACCAAACTTATTCAAACCGTCATACCTTTTACATACAAATGACAGCAATAATGAGAAAAACATCAGGAAAATAAACCTCTTCAATCCCCAAAATAATATGACTTCTTCATGTTACACAAACCAAACAAGAGAAAGAAATGGAAAGGATCCCGAAGTGGAATCCAGCTCAAGGAGAGGCCCCAAGGCCTGTTACTATTACTGAGGATATGGAGTGCTCACAAAAAGGGATCTATCATGACAGTGCTCCAAAAGACCAAAGAAGCAGCTGAAAGTGTCAGATGCATGTATTTGCACCCAATGAATGGACAGAAGTTGATTATGCCTGTGGTTGAATTAGGGAAAAGCGGGGAGAACCTGAGGAGGAGGATGAACCTGTAGAAGAACCAGCAGTCTCAATTAACCTGGAGCCCTGAGATCTCTTAGACACCGTACCACCAACCAAGCAGCATACACCCGCTGATATGAGGCCTCCAGCATATATAGAGCAGAGGACTGCCAGGTCTAAGTTCAATCAGAGAAGATGCATCTAACCCTCAAGAGACTGCAGGCCCCAGGGAGTTTAGAAGTCTGGTGGAGAGTGTGTGTGTGTGTGTGTGTGTGTGTGTGTGTGTGTGTGTGTTTATGGGGGTGTGGTGTAGGGAGCAGGAAGGAGGTATGGGATGAGGAACAGTCGGAGTGTGGACCGGGAAGGAGATAAAATCTGTAGTGTAATAAAAAATAAAAAGATTAAATTAAAAGAAGGAATATATATAGAAAAGAAATAAAAATAGACACCCTATTAAAAGCAATCAGTAGATTCAATAAAATTTTCATCAAAATTCTAACACAATTCATTATAAACCTTAAAAAACAATACTCAGCTTCATATGGAAAGCCAAAAAACACATGAAACTAAAAAAATCGTATACGAACAAACTTCTGGAAATAACAGTATCCCAGATTTCAAGCTTTAATTAAACCAGCATTAAGATTAAAAAAAAAAAAAAAAAAAAACCTGAGTAGGATTGGCATACAAACAGACAAATTGATAAATGGCATCAAATCAAAGAACTAGACATAAATGCATACACATGTATGGACATCTGATTTTTGATGAAGAAGGTAGAAAAATACGATGGAAGAACAAATGATGCTCCTCTAATTAGATTTTGGTCCTTTCAAAAGTACAAATAGATCCATATATATCACACTGCACAAAGCACAAAGCCCTCAACCTAAATAAATCCAGATATACTCAAATTTGACAAAAGAGAAGGGGGGATAACCTTGAATATATTGGCATAGAAGACAACTTCAGGAAAGAACTTGAATAGCACAGGCATTAAGATAAACACTCTATAGAATGGGAAGATTTTTGCCAGCTCCATATCTGACAGAGGGCATATGTGCAAAATAAATAAAGAACTCAGGAAACTTCAACAACAAACAAAATTAAAAATCAAGTACAGATCTAAATAAAGATTTTTCAACAGAGAGATTTCAAATGGCTAAAAAACATTTAAAGAAATGTTCAATATGCTTAGCAATGAGGGAGATAAAATAAAACTGACTTTGGCATTCTGTCCTTCTTCTGTCAGAATAGCTAAGATCCAATGCACAAATGACAGATCAGGCTAGTAAAGATATAGACCAAGGGTAAAACCTCTTTAGTGCTGTTGGGAGTTCAAACTTGTACAATAAACTTGAAAATCAATATGATAGTTTCAACATCAAGATTCAGTTATACCACTACTGGATATCTATTGAAAGAAATTCATTGTACCACAATGACACTTGCTCAAATATGCCTACAGCAGATTTATTTATAATGGCTAGAAAATTGAACCAACTTAGATCTCCCTCAAACAAAAGAATGAATATTGAAAAAGTGGTACAATTATGCAGTGGAGTGATTATAAGTTTTTTAAAAATGATATAAAATATATAGGCAAATGGATGAAACTAGAAAAAATTATCCTGATTGAGATAACACAGATTCAGAAACACTAACATGGTATATACTCACTTATAACTGGATATTAGCTCTATAATATAGGATAATCATAATCTGCACACCCAGAGATGCTGAGTAACAAGGACAGCATACGGGGGATGTAAGGATCACTCTGGGAAGGGAAAATAAAATATATCTTTCTGTGGACAGGGTTTGGTGAGGTTGGGAACAGGATTTATCAGGTGGGAGGGAAAGGGAGAAAATACTGGAAGAAAAGACTGGAATTTAGGTTTAATTTGGGGGTGATATTTAAAAGTAATGAAATGCAAACTCCTTGGAATCATTTAATAGTAACCCTATTAAGATATCTAATAATAGGGGACAGAGCACCTGAACTGGCTATCTTATATAACCAGCCAAGGCCACAAGTGGAGGGATTGGGACACCAACCCAACTACAAAATCTTTGAAGTACAGTGCGTCCTGTCTGCAGAATGTTCTGGGAATGTAGCCTGCATAATTCTTATCTAAGAGACTAGGAGACTACCTCCAGCAACTGATAGTAGCAAATACAAAGACCCACAGCAAAGCAAAAATTAGACAGAGCTTGGGTAATGCTGTAGAGGAGATGAAGAAATCGGAGGGATGAGGAATACCCCAAGAACTTGGCCCACAGTGTCAACAGACTGGAACTCATGAGGGCTCAAATAGATTAGGGAGTCAGCAGAGGTCTGACCTTAGTCATCAGCATATGCTATAGGTGAGTAGCTTGATTTGCTTGCTAAATTCCTAACATTGTGAGCAGGTGCTTGCCTGATTACTGCCGACTCTTTGATCTCTTTTTCCTATTAATACAGCCTTGATGTGATGGCATGTGACTAGTCTTATTGTAAATTGCTATGACCTGTTTGGATGATATCTCTGGAAAGCCTGACCTTTTCTGAGGGGAGTCAGATGAAGGATGGATCTGGAATCAAGGGGAGATGGGAGGAAGATACTGGTAGGAGGGGAGTGAGAAAAATTGCATTTGGGATTCAATAAATGATGGAAGAATGAAAATGAAAATAAAATTAAAATGTTTGTAACTGGTCAAAATACTGAGAATAAATGCATGTTTACTGATACACCCCAAATAAGAGGTTTATATTAATGCTCTTGTGTCTTAAAGAATATAGTAGAGTGGGTAGGCAAGATAATTAGAATGGATGTATAAGCTGAAAGATGGGGTAGGAGTGTTGTAGCATGCTATATTCTGGACAGGACGTGACTGTTAAACTCATCAATTACAACACCTGTTATTAACAGAACAAGAACTGCATAAAACAAGCTAGTCTATAATTCAACTCATGGGGACTCACCAATTTCTGAGAAATTTTTACCAAATTATGGCTGTTGAATGAGGGGTTGTAATTTTTCTTGAAAATGTGGCAGCTAGTGTGTTGTTGATAGAATGGATGTGTATGCCTTATACCCATGTTCAAGCAGATGATACCAACTGGACTCAGAAAAAGAAGAGGATTTCATAATGAAGGGAAATGCATTGGAATGATCTGAATGGAGCAAATCAGGGAGTTTTGTATGGGTATGATAAAGATGCATTGTATGTATATAAGAATGTGTCAAAGAATAAATTTTTAAATTCTAATATAACTAGACAAGTAGAAAAAAATAAAGCACATATTCTAAATACATTAATGGTATTTGTAATTCATAAAATAAAATGAAAATAAATATAAAAGAATTCCATACTTTCAAGTATATTTACTGATATTTTAAGATATTATCCTTTAAGAAAATTGTAGAAGCCCTTCTGGTCAGCACCAGCACCGGGTAACCTTGGGCATGGAGTTGGCAGACACCCCCAAGGTCCCTACAGGACTCTCCATGCGATCTTAGGACCACTGACCAGACAGCTCCACGTTCCTCAAAGGAAACACCACTTCCAGACACTGTAACACGCCCAGGATCTTTGACAACAGGATCCCAGGATAAAAGAAGGTTGGTCACACCAGTATTTCAGGGTCTCAGAGGAACTTGACTGTCAAGAACACTGACATACCCAGAATCTCAGGTTCACAGGAGCCCACAAGCAAAGGATCAAGAGAAACCTGGACTCTGAGGAGCCCTGAATCAACTGGGATTATAGGAAGGACAGGCGCCAATCAGATACATTGAGGTTAGCAAATACTTGAGATAAGATGGCAAGAGGCAAGCTTAAGAACAGAAGCAACAGAAACCAAGGTTACTTGGCATCATCAGAACCAAACTCTCCCACCATAACAAGTCCTGGATACACCATAACACCAGAAAAGCAAGACATGGATGTAAAGTCACTACTTATGATGATGATGGAGGACCTTAAGAAGGAAATACAGGAAAACACAGGTAAACAGCTAGAAGCCTTTAAAGAGGAAACACAAAAATGCCTTAAAGAGTCATACATAGGAAAACATGAACAAACAGGACATGGAAGTGAAAAAAAAAAACATGCAGGATCTAAAAAGGGAAATAGAAACAATAAAAAAAAAAAAACCAAAGGGAGACAACTCTGGAGATAGAAACCCTAGGAAAGAAATCAGGAACCATAGATGTGAGCATCAGCAACAGAATACAAGAGATGGAAGAGAGAAACTCAGGTGCAGAAGATTCCATACGGAACATGGATACAACAATCAAAGAAAATGCAAAATGCAAAAAGACACGAACTCAAAACATTCAGGAAATCCAGGACACAATGAGAAGACAAAACCTATGGATAATAGGAGAAGATGAGAATGAAGATATTCAACTTAAAGGGCCAGCAAATATCTTCAACAAAATTATAGAAGAAAACTTCCCAAACCTAAAGAAAGAGATGCCCATGAACATACAAGAAGCCTACAGAAATCCAAATAGACTATACCAGAAAGGAAATTCCTCCCAATGCATAATAATCAGAACAACAAATGCACTAAATAAAGACAAAATATTTAAAGAAGCAAGGAAAAAAGGTCAAGTAACATATAAAGGTAGGCCTATGAGAATTACTCCAGACTTCTCACCAGAGACTATGAAAGCCAGAAGATCCTGGACAAATGTTATACAGACATTAAGGGAACATAAATGCCAGTCGAGGTTACTATACCAAGAAAAACTCTCAATTACCATAGATGGAGATTAACAAAGTACTCGACAACAAAACCAAATTCACACAATATCTTTCCATGAATCCAGCCATTCAAAGGATAATAACAGAAAAAGAACAATACAAGGATGGAACTACACCCTAGAAAAAGAAAGAAAGTAATCCTTCAACAAATCTAAAGACAGCCACAAGAACAGAATGCCAACTTTAACAACAAAAATAACGGGAAGCAATAATTACTTTTCCTTAATATCTCTGAATATCAATGGACTCAACTCCCCAATAAAAAGATATAGACTAACAAACTGGCTACACAAACAAGACCCAACATTTTGCTGCCTAAAGGAAACACATCTCAGGGAAAAAGACAGACACTACCTCAGAGTGAAAGGCTGGAAACCATATTTCCAAGAAAATGGTCTAAAGAAACAGCTGGAGTAGCCATTGTAATATCAAATAAAATCGACTTCCAACCCAAAGTTATCAAAAAAGACAAGGAGGGGCACTTCATGCTCATCAAAGGTAAAATCTACCAAGAGGAACTCTCAATTCTGAATATCTATGGTCCAAATGCAAGGGCACCCAAATTCATTAAAGAAACTTTAGTAAAGTTGAAAGCACACTTTGCAATTCACACAATAAAAGTGGAAGACTACAACACCCCACTTTCATCAATGGACAGATCGTGGAAACAGAAACTGAAAGAGGAAAATTACTGGACACCTGAACTCTCCATGAACTCTTCAGCTCAGAGTCCTCTTACCCCTCCCATCTGGAGATTGTTCCCGGAACACTCCTGAACTTTTTACCTCAGAGTACATTCCTGAACTCTTTACCCCAGAGTCCGACCCCCTCCCAATTGAAAACTGTTCCAGGAACATTTTTTAGATAAGGGTCTCCTGGAACAAACCTAGTCCTACCCCTCCTAACTGAGGACTGTTCCAAGAACATTTTTGAGATAGGGGCCTCCTGGTACTACCCCAGAATGTTCCAATAGATCGGGTACATTGCCAAAATATAGGACACGACCCCTTGGTGACGTAAAACTTGTACTTTTCCCCTGGATTTTTCTTATAAAAGCCTGTAAAAATTTGGGCCGGCGTCGATTCTCCTCTACACCATGCTGGGTGTATGAGTTTCGACCCCAGAGCTCTGGTATATGTGCTTTTTATGTGCTTTCTTGTCGTTGCTGTATTAAATCTTACTCTCTACATCTTAAGTTCGGTCTCAGTGTCTTCTTGGGTGCGAGGCTGTCCCAAGGCTTGAGTGAGTGTCTGCCCTCCGGGGGTCTTTCAAAACTAAACAGAAACACAGTGAAACTAACAGAAATTATGAAACAAATGGATTTAACAGATATCTACAGAACATTTTATACTAAAGTAAAAGGATATACCTTCTTCTCAGCACATCATGGTACCTTCTCCAAAACTGAACATATAATTGGTCAAAAACATGCCTCAAGAGATACAAAAATATTGAAATTTTCCCATGCAGATCACCATGAACTCAGGCTGATCTTCAATAGCAACAAAAATAATAGAAAGCCAACATTCACATGGAAACTGAACAACACTCTCCTCAATGATATCTTGGTCAAGGATGGAATAAAGAAAGAAATTAAAGAATTTTTAGAGTTTAATGAAAATGAAGCCACAATATATCCAAACTTATGGGACACAATGAAAGCATATCTAAGAGGAAAACTCATAGCTCTGAGTGTCTCCAAAAAGAAACTAGAGAGAGCACACAATAGCAGCTTGACAACACATCTAAAAACTCTAGAACAAAAAGAAGCAAATTCACCCAAGAGGAGTAGACAGCAGGAAATAATCAAACTCAGGGGTGAAATCAACTAAGTGGAAACAAGAAGAACTATTCAAATAATCAACTAAACGAGGATCTGGTTCTTTGAAAAAATCAACAAGGTAGATAAACCCTTAGCGAGACTCACAGGGCACAGGGACAGCATCCTAATTAACAAAATCAGAAATTAAACGGGAGACATGACAACAGATCCTGATGAAATCCAAAACACCATCAGATCCTTCTACAAAAGGTTATACCACACACACACACACACACACACACACACACACACACACACACACACACACAAAACAAACAAGCAAACAAAAAAACAAAAACAAAAACAAAACAGGAAAACCTGGAAGAAATGGACAACTTTCTAGACAGATAGCAGGTAACAAAGTTAAATCAGGTTCATATTAATGACCAAAATAGTCACATACCCCTAAAGAAATAGAAGCAGTCATTAATAGTCTCCCAAACAAACAAACAAACAAAAAAAAAGCCTAGGACCAGATTGCAGAGTTCTATCAGGCCTTCAAAGAAGACCTAATTTCAGTTCTCTGCAAACTATTCCACAAGACATAAACAGAAGGTATTTATCCAATTCGTTCTATGAACCCACAGTTACTCTGATACCTAAACCACATAAAGATCCAACAAAGATAAAGAACTTCAGACCAATTTCCCTTATGAATATAGATGCAAAAATCCTCAATAAAGTTCTCGCTAACCAAATCTAAGAACACATCAAAACAATCATCCATCATGATCAAGTAGGCTTCATTCCAGGGATGCAGGCATGGTTTAACATATAGAAATCCATCAACGTAATCCACTATATAAACAAATTTAAAGAGAAAAACCACATGATCTTCTCTTTAGATGCTTAGAAAGCATTGAACAAAATCCAACACCCATTCATGATAAAAGTCTTAGAAAGATCAGAAAGTCAAGACTAATATCTAATTATAATAAAAGCAATCTACAGAAAACCAGTAGCCAACATCAAACTAAATGGAGAGAAGATGGAAGCAATCCAACTAATATCAGGGAGTAGACAGGGCTGCCCACTTTCTCCCTACCTATTCAATAGAGTACTTGAAATCCTAGCCAGAGCAATTTGACAAAAAAAGGAGATCAAGCGGATACAAATTGGAAAGGAAGAAGTCAAAATATCACTATTTGCAGATAATATGATAGTATATATATGTGACCCTAAAAATTCCATCAGGGAACCCTAAGCCTGATAAACACCTTCACTGTAGTAGCTGGATATAAAATTAACTCAAACAAATCAATGGTCTTTCTCTACCCAAAGAATAAACAGGCTGAGAAAGAAATTAGGGAACAACACCTTCACAATAGTCACAAATAATATAAAATACCTTGGTGTGACTCTAACCAAGGAAGTGAATGATCTGTCTCTGAAGAAAGAAATCAAAGAAGATATCAGAAGATGGAAAGATCTCCCATGCTCATGAATTGGCAGGATGAATATGGTAAAAATGGCTATCTTGCCTAAAGCAATCTTAAGATTCAAAGCAATCCTCATCAAAATTCCAACTCAATTCTTCACAGAGTTAGAAAGGGCAATTTGCAAATTCATTTGGAATAACAACAACAACAAAAAAAAACCCAAAAAACAAAAAAATAAAACAAACAAACAACAACAACAACAAAAACTATGACAGCAAAAACTCTTCTCATCAATTAAAGAACCTCTGGTGAAATCACCATGCCTGACCTTAAGCTGTACTACCGATCAAATGTGATAAAACTGCATGGTTCTGGTACATTGACAGGCAGGTCGAACAATGGAATAGAATTGAAGACCCAGAAATGAACCCATGCACCTATGATCACTTCATCTTTTACAAGGAGCTAAAGCCATCCAGTGGGAAAAAAATAAAAAACAGCATTTTCAACAAAGGGTGCTTGCACAATTTGTGGTTATATAGAAGAATGCGAATTGATCCATTCTTATCTCCTTGTACTAAGGTCAAGTCTAAGTTGATCAAGGAACTCCACATAACACCAGAGACACTGAAACTTATAGAGGAGAAATTTGTGAAAGCCTCGAAGATATAGTCACAGGGGAAAAATTCCTGAACAGAAGAGCAATGGCTTGTGATATAATATCAAGAATCAACAAATGAGACCTCATAAAATTGCAAAGCTTCTGTAAGTTAAAAGACACTGTCAATAAGACAAAAATGCCACCAACAGATTGGTAAAAGATTTTTACCAATGCTAAATCAGATATGGGACTAATATCCAATATATATATATATATATATATATATATATATATATATATATATATATATATATATATAAAGAACTCAAAAGAGAGACTCCAGAAAATGAAATAACCCTATTAAAAAATTGTGGCACAGTTATACAAAGAATTCTCAACTGAAGAACACTTAATGGCTGAGAAGCACCTGAAATAAAATGTTCAACATCCTTAATCATCAGGGAAATGCAAATCAAAACAACCCTGATATTATACCTCATACCAGTCAGATTGGCTAAGATAAGAAATTCAAGTGACAGCAGATGCTGGCAAGCATGTGGAAAAAGAGCGACACTCTTCTATTCTTGGTGGGATTACAAGCTGGTACAACCCCTCTAGAAATCAGTCTGGCCTTTCCTCAGAAAAGTGGATATGGAAGATCCAGCAATACCTCTCCTGGGCATATACCCAGAAAATGTCCTAACTTGTAATAAGGACACGTGCCCCACTATGTTTATATCTACTTTATATATAATAGCCAGAAGCTGGAAAGAACCCAGATGTCCCTCAACAGAGGAATGGATACAGAAAATATGGTACATTTACACAATGGAGTACTATTCAGCTATTAAAAACAGTGAATTCATGAAATGCTTAAGCAAATGGATGGATCTGGAGGATATCATCCTGAGTGAGATAACCCAATCACAAAAGAACACACATTATATGCAATCACTGATAGGCAGATATTAGCTCAGAAACTTAGACTACCCAAGATACAATTTGCAAAGCACATGAAACCCAAGAAGAAGGAAAACCAAGGAGTGGATACTTTCTTCCTCCTTAGAAAAGGGAACAAAATACCCATGGGAGGAGTTACAGAAACAAAATTCAGAGCTGAGACAGAAGAAAGGATTATCCAGAGACTGCCCTACCCAGGGATTCATCCCATATACAACAACCAAACCCAGACAATATTGCATATGCCAGCAAGATTTTGCTGACGGGACCCTGATATAACTATCTCTTGTGAGGCTATGCCAGGGCCTGACAAATACAGAAGTGGATGTTCACAGTCATCTATTGGTTGGAACACAGTGCCCCTTATGAAGAAGCTAGAGAAAGTGCACAAGGAGCTAAAGGGTTCTGCAACCCTATAGGAGGATAAACAATATGAACTAACCAGTACCCCCCAGAACTATGTAACTACTTGCATATATAGAAGAGGATGACCTTGTTGGTCATCAGTGAGAGGAGAGGCTCTGGTCTTGCAATGATCATATGCCCCAGTCCAGTGGAATGCCAGGGCCAGGCAGCAGGAGGGTACAGGGGACTTTTAGGATAGAATTTGAAATACAAATGAAGAAAATATCTAACAACAACAACAAATAAATAAATAAATAAATAAATAAATAAATAAATAAATAAAAAAAAAAGTGAGTACAGAGTTAAACAAACAATTTTCACGTGAGGAATACCGAATGGCTGAGAAGCACCTGAAAAAAAAAAAAAAAAAAAGTTCAACATCCTTAATCATCAGGGAAATGCTAATCAAAACAACCCTGAGATTCCATCTCACACCAGTCAGAATGGCTAAGATCAAAAATTTGGTGACAGCAGATGCTGGGGAGGATGAGGAGAAACAGGAACACTCCTCATTTGCTGGTGGGATTGCAAGCTATATGGGAAATAAGTCTGACAATTCCTCAGAAAATTGGAGATAGTACTACTGGAAGATCCTGCAATACCTCTTCTGGGCATATACCCAGAAGATGTTCCAACCGGTAAGAAGGACATATGCTCCACTATGTTCACAGCAGCCTTATTTATAATAGCCAGAAGCTTGAAAGAACCCAGATATCCCTAAACAGAGGAATGCATACAGAAAATGTGGTACATTTTCACAATGGAGTAATACTCAGCTGTTAAAAACAATGAATTTCTGAAATTCTTAGGTAAATGGATGTACCTGTAGGATATCATCCTGAGTGAGGTAACCCAATCACAAAAGAACTCACTTGATATGCACTCAATGATAAGTGGATATTAGCCCAGAAACTTAGAATTCCCAAGATACAATTAGCAACACATATGCAACTCTAGAAGAAGGAAGACCTATGTGTGGATAATTCACTCCTTCTTAGAATGGGGAACAAAATACCACGGAACGAGTTTCAGAGACAAAGTTCAGAGCTGAGACAGAAGGAAAGACCATCTAGAGAGTGCCCCACCCAGGGATCCATCCCATATACAACTACTAAACCCAGATACTATTGCATATGCCAGCAAGATTTTGCTGAAAGGACCCTGAATTAGCTCTCTTGAGAGGCTATGCCAATGCCTGGAAAATACAGAAGTGGATACTCACAGTCATTTATTGGATAGAATACAGTGCCCCTAATGAAATAGCTAGAGAAAATACCCAAGGAGCTAAAGGGGTCTGCAACCCTATAGGAGGAACAAAAATATTAACTAACAAGTACCTCCCAGAGCTGTGTCTCTAGTTGCATATGTAGCAGAGGATAGCCAAGTAGGCCATCAATAGGAGGAGAGGCCCTTGGTATTGTAAAGATCATATGCCCCAGTACATGGGAATGCCAGGGCCAGGAACTGGGAGTGGGTGGTTTGGAGAGCAGGGCTGGTTGGGGAAGGAATACGGGAACTTGGGGATAGCATTTGAAATTTAAATGAAGAAAATATCTAATAAAAATGCCAAAAAGAGCCCCTACCCTCTCCACAGTCCCAGAGCTGCTGTTAGAAGCCTGGTGGACTCAGGACCTATCATCCCCCAAAGCCCCTGCCCTCCTGAATACCACTTCCCTTCCATCCTTTCCACCCCTTCCATCTGGTCTTTTCTGCTGGGGCAGACTCCTAGTTGGTCTGCTCCTGTGAAGACTCCAGATGCAGATCCATCCTACAGGACCCACTGCACTCAGAATAGTTAGACCCACAGCATTCAGAACAGTTGAGCAATTGAGGATCCTCTGAACTCAGAGCAGTTGAGGATCCGCTACTCTCAGAGCAGTTGAGGATCAGCTGCACTCAGGGCAGTTGTACAACAGCATGAATATTCCACTGAAGAACTAATAGTCTGAAGGCCTCTTAGGAGAGATACTGAAGCCAGGGCAAGAGACCAGCAGCTTCTCTACCCATATGAAGAGCCCCCATTTGGAAGGCCTGATAGATGGTCTGATACAGCAAGGGTCACAGGCCTACAAGGAGATGTGAAGCAACCCAGGGAGAAAAGAGGCAGACTCCATACTGTAACCCAGACCAACAAACACAAGGGATATTCAGATGGCAAAGGCAAGCACAATACCATAAGCAACAGGAACCAGAATACTTGAGCATCATTGGAACCTAGTTCTCCCACCACAGCAAGTCCAGAATACACAAACACACCTGAAAATCAAGAAGCTGTACTTCCTATCTCATGAAGAAAAAAGAGTCCTTTAAGGGGGATATCAATAACTCACTGAAAGTAATACAGGAAAACACAGGTGAAGAAATTAAGTAAAGCAATCCAAGACCTAAAAGTGAAAGTAGAAACAATAAAGAAAACATAGATGGAGGCAAACCTGGAAATGGAAGACCTAGGAAAGAGGTCAGGAATTACAGATATAAGAATTACCACCAGAATACAAGAGAAAGGAAAGAGAATCTCAGATGTAGAAGATAAGGTAGAAAGGATTGACACAACTGTCAAAAGAAAATTCATAACATAAAAAACTTCTAAACCAAACACCCAGAAAAATAAGAACAAAATGAAAAGACCAAATCTAAGAATAATTGGAACTGAGGAGAACAAGGATTCCCAGCTCAAAGGATCTGAAAATGTCGTCAACAAAATCACAGAAGAAAACTTTCCCAACCTAAAGATAGTGATGTCCATATAGGTAAAAGAAGCCTATATAACACCTAATAAATGGGAATCAGAAAAGAAAATCTTCTCGTCACATAATTATCAAAATTATAAATGTATGTAGTACAGAAAGAATACTAAAAGCTGCAAGGAGAAAAAGTCAAGTAACATACAAAGATAGACCTATCAGAACTACACCAGACTTCTCAAAAGAGACTATGAAAGCCAGGAGAGCCTGGTCAGAGGTCATGAAGACTCTAAGAGAACACAAATGCCAGTCAAGGTTACTATACCCAGCAAAACTCTCAATCAGCATAGATGGAGAAACCAAAATATTCCAGGACAAAACCAAATTCAAATAGTATCTATACAGAGGATCCTGGAAGGAAAATTCCAACACAAGGACGATACCTGCACCAAAGAAAGGACAACATATTAAGCATCTCACAACAAAGTCAAAGGCAGAGAGCCACAAACACATAAAGTCACATACAAAACAGAGAAACAAACAAACAAAAATCCATATCAGGAACCAATAGTCATCTCTCTTTAATTAAAGGACCCAACTCATCATTAAAAATATATAAGCTAACAGGGTACAAAAACATGATCCAGCATTTTGCTATATACAAGAAAAAATCCTCCATAACAAAGATATATCCTATATCAGAGTAAACGGTTGGAGAAAGTTCTTCCAAGCAAATGATCCTAGGAAACAAGCAGTAGTTACCATCCTAATAGCCAATAAAATAGACTTTCAACTAAAAGTTATCAAGCATGATGAAGAAGGACACTTCATATTCATCAAGGAGAAAATTCACCAAGACAAAGTCTCAATTCTGAACATCTAGCATCTATAATGCAAGAACACCCAAATTCATAACAGAAACTTTACTAAAAGTCAAAATGCAAATTGGATCCCACATAATAATAGTGAGAGATTTCAACACCTCACTCTTACCAATGGAGAGGTCACTGAAACAGAAATTAAGCAGAGACAAAATAAAACTAAGAGAACTTATGCACCAAATGAATTTAACAGATATCTATAGAACATTTCACCATAAAACAAAAGAATACATCTTTTCAGCATATCATGATACATTCTCCAAAATTGAGCATATCAGTAACAAAACAACCCTGAACAAATTTAAGAAGATTGAGAGACTACAATGCATCCTATCAGGTTACCATGTATTAAGGCTGGTCTTCAATGAGAGAAAAAACTACAGAAAGTCCACATACACATCAAAACTGAACAACTCTTTCTTTACTCAGTGATAACTTTGTTAAGGAAGGAAGAGAGAGAGAGAGAGAGAGAGAAGGGATGGAGGGAGAAAGAGGAGGAAGGGAAGGAAGGAAGGAAGGGAAGGAAGGAAGGAAGGAAGGAAGGAAGGAAGGAAGGAAGGAAGGAAGGAAGGAAGGAAGGAAGGAAGGAAGGAAGGAATAAAAGACTTCCTGGAATTTAATGAAAATATTGACACATCATACCCAAACTTATGGGACACAAAGAAAGGAGTGCTAAGAGGAAAGTTCATAGCATTAAGTGCCTTGTAAAGAAACTGAGGAAATTTTACCCTAACAACTTAAAAGCACACCTGAAAGCTCTGGAACAAAATTATGCAAACTCACCCAAAAGGAGTAGAAGGCAGGAAATAGTCAAACTTAGGATGGAAATCAGCCAAGTAGAAACAAAGAAAACAATACAAAATATCAACAAAACCTCTTAGAAGGGGGAACAAAATAGCCATAGAAATATTTACAGAGACAAAGTGTGGAACAGAGACTGAAGGAATGACTATCCAGAGACTGCCAAATCTGGGAATCCATCCCATATACTGTCATTAAACACAGAAACTATTTTGGATGACAAGTGCTTGCTGACAGAGCCTGTCATAGTTGTCTCCTTAGAGGCTCTACTAGTGCCTGACAAATAAAGAGGTGGATATTCACAGCCATCCATTGGAATAAGCACAGGGTCACCTGTAACCCACCAGCAGGCAAACCAGTTAGAAGACCTGTACTCTCTCTCCTTAATTATAATCCAAATACTCTACCTCTGACTAAATGATACACTAGCAGTTAGAATACTAATCATTCTAAACATGTTTACATTAAAAATACAATCAATAATTGTGAAGAATATATCTCTACTAGAGCTCAATGTCCCTATTAAATAGGCCTTGATAAATGCAATAGAGAGGAAGCACAAGACAAGCACTTCAAAATAACTATTTTGAGTATATTGAAGAGCTTTAAAGAGTAAATGAATAAATCCAATAGTGAAATCTGTGAAAACACCGACAGGAAAATGAAAGGAAGAAAAGAGTACAAGACACAAAAGTGAAGTAGAATCAATTAACACCTAAACTGAGGAATACTGGCAATGAAATTTTAGGATCTTATACAAGAAACACAGATGTAGGACTCAACAGCAAAATAGAAGAGATAGAAGAATGAATTTCATATATTGAAAGAATATAGAAGAAATCAATCTGTAGTCAAAGAAAAATTTGGATCTAATAGCATCAGGTAAAAAAAAAACATTCAAGAGAGTTTAGATGTTATAAAAATGAATCTTAAAATAATTATAATAGAAAAAATGAGAAATTCAGTTCAAAAGCATAGAAAATATTTTAAACAAAATCATAGAAAAATTTTTTTAGCTTAAAGAATGAGAGGTCTATCAAAGCACAAAAAGTAGACAGAACACAAACTAGACAGAACCAGAGAAGAAATTCTTCACTGCCCATAACAATAAAGCACAAAATGTACAGATAAAGACACAAATACAAATAGGAAGGAACTAAGTTCAAGTACTTTTTTTTTTTTTACAGATAATATATGTAACCCTACAAGTATAACCAGGAAACCCATTATGGCTGATATATACTTTCAGTAAAGTAACTGAATACAAAATTAACCTACAAAAAAAAATACCAGTCTTCTTATATAAAGATTTAAAATAGACAGGGAAAAACATCAGGTAAACAAAGCATTTCATAATAACTTCAAATAATATAAAATACCCGTGATACTTCTAACCAAGCAGATGAAAGACTTATATGATAAAACTTGAAGACATTGAAGAAAGACACTGGAGAAGATATCAGACAGTAGAAAGATATTCCATGCTCATGGATTAGTAGGGTTAACATAGCAGAAATGGGTAAGCTACCAATTGGAACCTACATATTCAATCAAATTCCCAAAACATTTCTTGATAGATCTTGAAAGAATAATGTTCAGCTATAAACAGAAACATAAAAACCCAGGGTAGTCTAACACTATTAAATAATGAAAGAATTTTTGGGGTTATCAGTACTCTCCTTCTTAAATTGCACTACAGAGCTATCGTAACAAAACCATCATTGTGTTGGAACAAAATTAGACATATTTCTCATTGGAATTAAATTGAAGACTCAGACACATGTAGTTTATACACTTATAGACATCTGTTTTATGATAATATCATAAATATACAATGGAAAAATACATCAATAATGTACAGTTTGATACTGTTTGCACTATTTGTTCCTATTCACGGTGGATGAATTCAAGTAGAAGAATGCAAATTGATCAATACCTACAACTTATCACAAAACTTATCTACAAGTAGATAAAGAATCTCAATATAACCCCAGATACAAAGAGTTTGATAGAAGAAAAAATGAGAAATCATTTTGAAACCCTTCACACACACAGACACACACACACACACACATACAGACACACACACACACACACACACACACACTTTTCTGAACAAGACATCATTAGCACAATACTAAGAACAAATAATGAATGGGACCTCATGAAACTGAAACTTCAAAGAACACTATCATTTGTAGCTTTTTTTACCAGCTACACATTCGACAGA
The DNA here is from genome assembly GCF_978045245.1 of Mus caroli. Classification (NCBI taxonomy): domain Eukaryota; kingdom Metazoa; phylum Chordata; class Mammalia; order Rodentia; family Muridae; genus Mus; species Mus caroli. The sequence goes on along the minus strand of NW_028227261.1, from coordinate 42,696,630 downwards.
GTTAATATCTAAGATGTATGAAATTTTAAAAAGTTAGACATGAAGAAAAGAAATAATTTAAAAGGAGGAACATATATAAACAAAGCTCTCAAAAAGAAAACTCAAATGGCCATAAATCACTTAAACATGTGCAATATACTTAGCCATGAGTGATATGCAAGTCAAACTTCACTGAAATTTCATCCTACACCCACCTATTACACTTTCAATATTTCTTTCGACAGCTCATACTGGTAAGGATGTGAAGTAAAAGGCACATATATCCATTGCTGGTAGGCATGCAAATTAAAGAAATCACTGTGGTGGTTTCTCAGAAACTGAGAATAGATCTACCTCAAGATATAGCTATTCTACTCCACAGCACATACCTAAAGGATGCTTTATTCTAGTGCAGAGACACTTTTTTTAATCATGCAAAAGGATGTAGTTAAAATATTCAGAAATACACACACACACACACACACACACAATCATAGAAAAACTTTTTTTAGCTTAAAGAATGAGAGGTCTATCAAAGCACAATAAGTAGAACACAAAATAGACAGAACCAGAAAAGAAATTCTTCACTGCCCATAACAATAAAGCACAAAACGTAGAGATAAAGACACAAATAGGAAGGAACTAAGTTCAACTACTTTGTGTGTGTGTGTGTGTGTGTGTGTGTGTGTGTGTGTGTGTGTGTGCATTCCAAATAAAATAACCAAGTAATAGGACAGATGATGAACAAACTGAACATCTCTCCTCACTGAATGAAATTTCCAGTATCAGAACACAACCAAATGTGCATCAATGAAATTGTATCATTGGACAATAAGATTTTTTATATTATTTGTTGTCTAAGTTTTTAAGTCTCCAAGTAATCTTTATATAACTGTGCTTCACACAGATGTCCCTAAATATTCGAATTCTCTTTCTCATAGCTTTTTTCATCTTCCCTTTACTTTTTCCACTACCATTTTGTTAACTCAGGATTATTCTGATATATACAATTCCACAGTGTAAACTTAATATCCAAGTTTTGTGTATTTAGTACAAATATTGAACCATATGTGATTTTCTTCATTTCATTGCTTCATTCACTCTTTAGAGACAATAGTTTAAATGTAGTAGATCTTCATTTTCTTGGAGGATTAGACATTGATACAAGCTCAAAAATGCAAGTGAGAGGTTCATACCTGAACTCAATGCTACCATCTGGAGGAGAGACAAAACAACGCAGTGTGCAGTAAGAGGTACTCCTACAGCTCCCATCACACCTGTGATGAGACACAAGTTAATGACTAGTGAAAACACAAATTTAGAGAAATCAAATACTTCCATATTTTCTACAACTGGTTTCCAAAGAAAGTTACCATCATTAGGCCTCAATTTCCGACAATGAATAATTTTACTACAATCATTTACCTCGTTTTTTAAAAATAATCATCACATTTTAGTTGGTAAATCTGGTAATCCTAGTTTTAGGAATGTTCCATGTAATGACTAGATTACTTCAGATGTTTCTTCCCCATTAGAGGATCACATACTCTCAGACTTGATGTTGTCATGTGGATTTGCAAGCTTTATTAGATTGCATGACTTTCCAGAAATATTTATGGAACTGACAAACAGATCCAAGTCTCAAAGGTCTTTTGATATACTGTCCCATTTAGTTCAATTTAATTACAGAAAATTTATGATACATATTTACCCTTACAATTTTTAGAGTAATTATATTAGCGTTTTAGAAGACTATGACTTTCTTGTCCAAAATTATTGAAATTTAATATTATGGAGAACTCATAATTTGAATATATTTTAGGGACCAAAATAAATTTTCCTATATATGTCAAATATGTATTACAATCTTTAAAAATTATATTGTGTGTATGTGTATACTTGCTCTTGTGCATGTACATGTGCGTCTGTGTGTGTGTGTGTGTGTGTTTGTGTGTGTGTGTGTGTATTTTACCTGCATACATGTAAGTATACCACTTGTGTTTTATGGTGCACACAGAGAGAAAAAGAGGTGCTTGAGCATCCAGAAACCAAAGTTAAAGTTAATTCTGAACCAACATACAAGTCTTCTTAACTACTTAAGCATCTCTTCACCCCTCCTTCTTTTATATTTTATTAATGTATATCAATTATAAACAGTAGATATCATTATGACATTGTTATACATGTATATACTTAATATTCACCTTCATTGACCTCTCTTGCAACCTTCCATTCTCACTAATTTTCCACTTTCCAACTACTTGTCTTCATACTCTCATGTTTTTTACTTTATTGTTTTTGACAATCCTAATCAAACTCAAAGTGTTCACAACTAGGATATATTGCTGGACTATGGTAAAGGTTGGTTTATGAAAAAATAGCTCATTAGTGAATACACCCCTGAAAATCCTCTCTTCTGCTGTCAATTATTAGTTTCATATAAAGCTTCAGAATGGGATGAGATCTTGTGAGTTTCTCCCACTTTCACAAAGGTAAATGATGGAAATTGGTCCTGTGCAGGTCTTTAGTATATAATCACAGTTGCTGTGAGTTAAAATATTTCCAAGGAAAAATTAATGTTTTATTCAGAAAGTCTACTTTTTCACTTCCTTTAGCATTGATATGTGATGTGTGCATTTTACGTGCTACAGTGTGACATTTCAATATGTAAACTTTTCAAGTTAAAACTTACTGATGATCTCTTCCAGTTCTTTCAAAAACATAAGATAAATCGGACTGTTTGTTTGTTTGTTTGTTTGTTTGTTTGTTTGTTTTCAAGAAAAGGATTCTCATTGTATCAGAGCTCTTGCTCTCCCAGAACTTGGTTTGTAGAGCCAGATGGCCTTGAACTCAAGGAGACAGTCCTGCATTTGCCTGTGGATTGCTGGGATTAAAAGCGTGTAATACTTTATCTGGGTACAGTTAATTGTTTTAAACTAGAGTTTTTTCTACTAAATTTATTTCTCCTAGATAATTATTCTTTTGTAAATTCTCAAAAGAAAAATCAACTCTCATTTCTCCATCTCTTTGCATTTTCTAGATCCTAGTGATGATGGTGTTTGCTGTCTACTATGAAACCAACATTTTAAAAATATTTGAATTGAAATAGAATTATATTACATTTTCACTATCCTTCCTTTCTCCAGCTTCACTCACACCAACCCCTCTCAAGCCAATTATCAAGCCAATATCATCGTTTTTATTATTGCTATTCACATACATATATCTATATATGCAGATCTATCTTTCATGTATATAAACATATACACATATAAATATAAATGTGTATATATGTTTGACAACATTATTATACTGTAATATACAATGTCATTATTATTGTAAAAATAATAATACAGAAATGTGTACAATTGCACATGTACCTGTGTGTGTGTGTGAGAGAGAGAGAGAGAGAGAGAGAGAGAGAGAGAGAGAGAGAGAGAGTGTGTGTGTGTGTGTGTGTGTGTGTAAACATATCCTGCTGAATATTTGTTTCTTGTTTGGTTTGAAGTTTGACCATTCTGCATTAGACAAGCAAAAGGCAAAAGTAGGCCCATTCCTGGGAGAAACTAATTCTTGTAGAAGGAGTCATTAGTTCTCTGCAGTTCCATGTCTACAAAGTTGACAACCTCGGGAAAATTTTCTTCTTATACATTAACATGTCTGTTAATTCTATTGTTCCAATCCTGTTTATGTAATTGTTTCAATGAAATCAGGTATTAAAACTTCCACCCATGACTGAAAATATGAAGTAAATTTCTTTTTTGTTGGCCTATTTTAGAAAACACATTAAAAAAAAACACATTTTGTGTTCCTTCCAATAGAAATGTGGTTTTTTAAATGTGTTTTCTAAAACAGGCCAGCAAAAAGAAAAAAGAAAAAAAAGAAATTTACTTCATATTTTCAGTCATGGGTGAAAATTATGAAGTACAGGGCCCCCAATGGAGGAGCTAGAGAAAGTACCCAAGGAGCTAAAGGGCTCTGTAACCCTATAGGTGGAACAACAATATGAACTAACCAGTACCCCCGGAGCTTGTGTCTCTAGCTACTTATGTAGCAGAAGATGGCCTATGTGGCCATCATTGGAAAGAGAGGCCCCTTGGTCTTGCAAACTTTATATGCCTCAGTACAGGGGAATGCCAGGGCCAAGAAATGGGAGTGGGTGGGTAGGGGAGTGTGTGTGTGTGGGGGGGGCTATGTGGGACATTTGGGATAGCATTTAAAATGTAAATGAAGAAAATACCTAATAAAAAATGAAAATGAAAATGAAAAAAATGTAAATGAAGAAAATATCTAATAAAAAAAGAAATAAGTGAAAAAACAAAACAAAAACAAAAACACCTTTCTGAATCTCAACAGGTTCATCTCACATATTCTATTCTTCTCATTTCTGGTTTTGTTCATTACAACTAAACACAATAGGGAATGTATTTTGATTGAGCTCATGGAACAGGCATTCAATTCATTTTATGTACCTGAGAAAAAATAGTCATAGGTGCATATTTTCTTTACCTTTATATAAGGGCAGTACATAACCTGAGCGAGCTCAGTATCCACTAAGATTCAATTTCACAGAGTCACTTTCCGATTTCAACTGATACATAAAAGAAACTTGGAATCCCCACAAAAAGGCATTAACTCTCCATCTATCTGAACTACTAATCTACTAATCATTATATACTTCTGTCTAAGTCCTTGGAATTTGTTTCTAAGGGGACAGTATTCCTCTCAGTAGGCACAAGAAAGTGGAAAGTATAGAAAAATAAAAAAAAAACTATATGTGAGGATAGAACCTTATTCTAAAAGCTTACTAAATTCTCTTACCTGAGTTTGTTGATCCTAAGTCAGCTCTCTTGTCCATGTAAAAGTAGCAACTGTTTCACCTGTGTTTCTAATAAGGTTTCAACACTTTTCTCAAGTCATAAAGCACTCCAGAGTCAGATTGAGATAAGAGAAACTAAATACCAACACCCTTCACCTACCCTGAATATCTGGCCAAATGACTCTATAAGCCTGAAACTTAGGACAGGGCTGGGCATGTTAACCCACAAGGAAAATTTTTGTTTGCCTGATTAACTGTATTTGGTATTACTCAAGTAATATCAAGAGTTGCCTCACCTATGGACGAAATAAAACAAAATCGGACCCTACCTGCCTTATACTGAGGACAGAATGAAAAGCTGTCTTGAATGCATTTTGAATTCTAGACCTATACAAATAAAGGGGAGGATTGTAGAAGCTCAAGCAAGAAACTTTAAGTGATGAGCATTCATTCAAGGAAGTTTCATACAGTTAGTGATATATGACAATAATCTTGAAATCAAAAAAGAAGAAATCAGTTAATCCCATTAAGCGAAGAGGCACAGTAGTTACCCAGGCTGAAAGAGCACCTTAAAACCTGGGTAACGAAAAAGCACCTGGGCAGCTGGGGCGCAGGGTCTGCTGACACTCGCCAGCTACCCACAACACCCGCCACAGGATCTTAAGACTTCTGGTGAGTGGAGCACAGCTTCTGCTCCAATCCAATTGCGCGGGACCTGAGACTGCATTAGTTAGGGAAGCAGAAACCGGCCTGAGTAGGACCACAGGCCTCATCCGGCTGGATCAGCGCCGGGTAGCGGGAGCGCAGGGTTGCCTGACACCCACCAGCTACCCACGACCCCCGCCACAGGATTTTGGGACTGCTGGTGAGTGGAACACAGCTTCTGCTCCAATCCAATTGCGCGGGACCTGAGACTGCATTAGTTAGGGAAGCAGAAACCGGCCTGAGTAGGGCCACAGGCCTCACCCGGCCGGATCAGCGCCAGGGTAGCGGGAGCGCAGGGTTGCCTGACACCCGCCAGCTACCCACGACCCCCGCCGCAGGATTTTGGGACTGCTGGTGAGTGGAACACAGCTTCTGCTCCAGTCCAATCACGCGGGACCTGAGACTGCTCTGGTTGGGGAGAGAGAAATCCGGCCTACATAGGGCCACAACCCTCTTCCGGTCAGAAAAGCACCTGGGCAGCTGGGGCGCAGGGTCTGCTGACACTCGCCAGCTACCCACAACACCCGCCACAGGATCTTAAGACTTCTGGTGAGTGGAGCACAGCTTCTGCTCCAATCCAATTGCTCGGGACCTGAGACTGCATTAGTTAGGGAAGCAGAAACCGGCCTGAGTAGGACCACAGGCCTCATCCGGCTGGATCAGCGCCGGGGTAGCGGGAGCGCAGGGTTGCCTGACACCCGCCAGCTACCCACGACCCCCGCCGCAGGATTTTGGGACTGCTGGTGAGTGGAACACAGCTTCTGCTCCAATCCAATTGCGCGGGACCTGAGACTGCATTAGTTAGGGAAGCAGAAACCGGCCTGAGTAGGGCCACAGGCCTCACCCGGCCGGATCAGCGCCAGGGTAGCGGGAGCGCAGGGTTGCCTGACACCCGCCAGCTACCCAAGACCCCCGCCGCAGGATTTTGGGACTGCTGGTGAGTGGAACACAGCTTCTGCTCCAGTCCAATCACGCGGGACCTGAGACTGCTCTGGTTGGGGAGAGAGAAATCCGGCCTACATAGGGCCACAACCCTCTTCCGGTCAGAAAAGCACCTGGGCAGCTGGGGCGCAGGGTCAGCTGACACTCACCAGCTACCCACAACACCCACCACAGGATCTTAAGACTTCTGGAGAGTGGAACACAGCTTCTGCTCCAATCCAATTGCACGCGGGACCAGAGACTACATTAGTTAGGGAAGCAGAAAAACGGCCTGAGTAGGACCACAGGCCTCTTCCGGCTGGACCAGCACCGGGGTACCGTCAGCTACCCACGACCCCCGCCGCAGGATTTAGAGACTGCTGGTGAGTGGAACACAGCTTCTGCTCTAATCTTTAAATAGTGACAACGATAACAACTAACCCCATAGATTACCAGATGGCGAAAGGTAAACGTAATAATCTTACTAACAGGAACCAAGACCACTCACCATCATCAGAACCCAGCACCCCCACTTCGCCCAGTCCAGGGCACCCCAACACACCGGAAAAGCTAGACACGGATTTAAAAGCATACCTCCTGATGATGATAGAGGACTTCAAGAAGGACTTTAATAACACACTTAAAGAAATGCAGGAGAACACTGATAAAAAGGCAGAAGACAATAAAGAGGAAGCACAAAAATCCCTTAAAGAATTGCAGGAGAACACTGCTAAAGAGTTACAAATCCTTAAAGAAAAACATGATAACATAATCAAACAGGTAGAAGTCCTTACAGAAAAACAGGAAAACACATCCAAACAGATGATGGAAATGAACAAAACCATACTAGACCTAAAAAGGGAAGTAGACACAATAAAGAAAACCCAAAATGAGGCAACACTGGAGATAGAAACCCTAGGAAAGAAATCTGGAACCATAGATACGAGCATCAGCAACAGAATACAAGAGATGGAAGAGAGAATCTCAGGTGCAGAAGATTCCATAGAGAACATTGGCACAACAATCAAGGAAAATGTAAAATGCAAAAAGATCCTAACTCAAAACATCCAAGAAATACAGGACATAATGAGAAGACCAAACCTACGGATAATAGGAGTGGATGAGAATGAAGATTTTCAACTCAAAGGACCAGCAAACATCTTCAACAAAATTATAGAAGAAAACTTCCCAAATCTAAAGAAAGAGATGCCCATGAACATACAAGAAGCCTACAGAACTCCAAATAGACTGGACCAGAAAAGAAATACCTCCCGACACATAATAATCAGAGCAACAAATGCTCTAAATAAAGATAGAATACTAAAAGCAGTAAGAGAAAAAGGCCAAGTAACATATAAAGGCAAGCCTATCAGAATTACACCAGACTTTTCACCAGAGACTATGAAAGCCAGAAGATCCTGGACGGATGTTATACAGACACTAAAAGAACACAAATTCCAGCCCAGGCTACTATACCCAGCCAAACTCTCAATTAACATAGATGGAGAAACCAAAGTATTCCACGACAAAACCAAATTCACACATTATCTCTCCACGAATCCAGCCCTTCAAAGGATAATAACAGAAAAAAACCAATACAAGGACAGGAACCACGCCCTAGAAACAACAAGAAGGTAATCCCTCAACAAACCTAAAAGAAGACAGCCACAAGAACAAAATGCCAACTTTAACATCAAAAATAACAGGAAACAACAATTACTTTTCCTTAATATCTCTTAATATCAATGGACTCAACTCCCCGATAAAAAGACATAGACTAACAAACCGGCTACACAAACAAGACCCAACATTTTGCTGCTTACAGGAAACTCATCTCAGAGAAAAGGATAGACACTACCTCAGAATGAAAGGCTGGAAAACAATTTTCCAAGCAAATGGCATGAAGAAACAAGCTGGAGTAGCCATTCTAATATCTGAGAAGATTGACTTCCAACCCAAAGTCATTAAAAAAGACAGGGAGGGACACTTCATACTCATCAAAGGTAAAATCCTCCAAGAGGAACTATCAATCCTGAATATCTATGCTCCAAATACAAAGGCAGCCACATTCATTAAAGAAACTTTAGTAAAGCTCAAAGCACACATTGCACCTCATACAATAATAGTGGGAGACTTCAACACACCACTTTCACCAATGGACAGATCATGGAAACAGAAACTAAACAGGGACACAGTGAAACTAACAGAAATTATGAATCAAATGGATCTGGCAGATATCTACAGAACATTCTATCCTAAAACAAAAGGATATACCTTCTTCTCAGCACCTCATGGTACCTTCTCCAAAATTGACCACATAATTGGTCACAAAACAGGCCTCAACAGATATAAAAATATTGAAATTGTCCCATGCATCCTATCAGATCACCATGGACTAAGGCTGATCTTCAATAACAAAATAAATAATAGAAAGCCAACCTTCACGTGGAAACTGAACAACACTCTTCTCAATGATACCTTGGTCAAGGAAGGAATAAAGAAAGAAATTAAGGACTTTTTAGAGTTCAATGAAAATGAAGCCACAACATACCCAAACTTATGGGACGCAATGAAAGCATTTTTAAGAGGAAAACTCATAGCTCTGAGTGCCTCCAAAAGGAAACTAGAGAGAGCACACATTAGCAGCTTGACAACACACCTAAAAGCACTAGAACAAAAGGAAGCAAATTCACCCAAGAGGAGTAGACGGCAGGAAATAATCAAACTCAGGGGTGAAATCAACCAAGTGGAAACAAGAAAAACTATTCAAAGAATCAACCAATCAAGGAGCTGGTTCTTTGAGAAAATCAACAAGATAGATAAACCCTTAGCCAGACTCACTAGAGGGCACAGGGAAAGCATCCTAATTAACAAAATCAGAAATGAAAAAGGAGACATAACAACAGATCCTGAAGACATCCAAAACACCATCAGATCCTTCTACCAAAGGCTATACTCAACAAAACTGGAGAACCTGGATGAAATGGACAAGTTCCTAGACAGATACCAGGTACCAAAGCTGAATCAAGATCAGGTTAATGATCTAAACAGCCCTATATCCCCCAAAGAAATAGAAGCAGTCATTAATAGTCTCCCAACTAAAAAAAGCCCAGGACCAGATGGGTTTAGTGCAGAGTTCTATCAGACCTTCAAAGAAGATCTAATCCCAGTTCTTCACAAACTATTCCACAAAATAGAAACAGAAGGTACTCTACCCAACTCATTCTATGAAGCCACAATTACTCTGATACCTAAACCACAAAAAGACCCAACAAAGATAGAAAACTTCAGACCAATATCCCTTATGAATATTGATGCAAAAATCCTCAATAAAGTTCTTGCTAACCGAATCCAAGAACACATCAAAACAATCATCCATCCTGACCAAGTAGGTTTCATCCCAGGGATGCAGGGATGGTTCAATATACGGAAATCCATCAACGTAATCCAGTATATAAACAAACTCAAAGACAAAAACCACATGGTCATCTCCTTAGATGCGGAAAAAGCATTTGACAAGATCCAACACCCATTCATGATAAAAGTCTTGGAAAGATCAGGAATTCAAGGCCCATACCTAAACATGATAAAAGCAATCTACAGCAAACCAGTAGCCAACATCAAAGTAAATGGTCAGAAGCTTGAAGCAATCCCTCTAAAATCAGGGACTAGACAAGGCTGTCCACTTTCTCCATACCTATTCAACATTGTACTTGAAGTCCTAGCCAGAGCAATTCGACAACAAAAGGAGATCAAAGGGATACAAATTGGAAAAGATGAAGTCAAAATATCACTTTTTGCAGATGATATGATAGTATATATAAGTGACCCTAAAAATTCCACCAGAGAACTCCTAAGCCTGATAAACAGCTTCGGTGAAGTAGCTGGATATAAAATTAACTCAAACAAATCAATGGCCTTTCTCTACACAAAGAATAAACAGGCTGAGAAAGAAATTAGGGAAACAACACCCTTCTCAATAGTCACAAATAATATTAAATATCTTGGCGTGACTCTAACTAAGGAAGTGAAAGATCTGTATGATAAAAACTTCAAGTCTCTGAAGAAAGAAATTCTAGAAGATCTCAGAAGATGGAAAGATCTCCCATGCTCATGGATTGGCAGGATCAACATTGTAAAAATGGCTATCTTGCCAAAAGCAATCTACAGATTCAATGCAATCCCCATCAAAATTCCAAATGAATTCTTCAACGAATTAGAAAGTGCAATCTGCAAATTCATCTGGAATAACAAAAAACCTAGGATAGCAAAAACTCTTCTCAAGGATAAAAGAACCTCTGGTGGAATCACCATGCCGGACCTAAAGCTCTACTACAGAGCAATTGTGATAAAAACTGCATGGTACTGGTATAGTGACAGACAAATAGACCAATGGAATAGAATTGAAGACCCAGAAATGAATCCACACACCTATGGTCACTTGATCTTCGACAAGGGAGCTAAAAACATCCAGTGGAAGAAAGACAGCATTTTCAACAAATGGTGCTGGCACAACTGGTTGTTAACATGTAGAAGAATGCGAATCGATCCATTCCTATCTCCTTGTACTAAGGTCAAGTCTAAGTGGATCAAGGAACTTCACATAAAACCAGAGACACTGAAACTTATAGAGGAGAAAGTGGGGAAAAGCCTTGAAGATATGGGCACAGGGGAAAAATTCCTGAATAGAACAGTAATGGCTTGTGCTGTAAGATCGAGAATTGACAAGTGGGACCTCATGAAACTACAAAGCTTCTGCAAGGCTAAAGACACCATCAATAAGACAAAAAAACCACCAACAGATTGGGAAAGGATCTTCACCTATCCTAAATCAGATAAGGGACTAATATCCAATATATATAAAGAACTCAAGAAGGTGGACTCCAGAAAGTCAAATAACCCCATTAAAAAATGGGGCTCAGAACTGAACAAAGTATTCTCACCTGAGGAATACCGAATGGCAGAGAAGCACCTGAAAAAATGTTCAACATCCTTAATCATCAGGGAAATGCAAATCAAAACAACCCTGAGATTCCACCTCACACCAGTCAGAATGGCTAAGATCAAAAATTCAGGTGACAGCAGATGCTGGCGAGGATGTGGAGAAAGTGGAACACTCCTCCATTGTTGGTGGGATTGCAAGCTTGTACAACCACTCTGGAAATCAGTTTGGCGGTTCCTCAGAAAATTGGACATAGTACTACCGGAGGATCCAGCAATACCTCTCCTGGGCATATATCCAGAAGATGTCCCAACCGGTAAAAAGGACACATGCTCCACTATGTTCATAGCAGCCCTATTTATAATAGCCAGAAGCTGGAAAGAACCCAGATGTCCCTCAACAGAGGAATGGATACAGAAATTATGGTACATTTACACAATGGAGTACTACTCAGCTATTAAAAAGAATGAATTTATGAAATTCCTAGCCAAATGGATGGACCTGGAGGGCATCATCTTGAGTGAAGTAACACAATCACAAAAGATCTCACACAATATGTATTCATTGATAAGTGGATATTAGCCCAAAACTTAGGATACCCAAGATATAAGATACAATTTGATAAACGCATGAAACTCAAGAAGAATGAAGACCAAAGTGTGGACATTGTGCACCTTCTTAGAATTGGGAACAAAACACCCAGGGAAGGAGTTACAGAGACAAAGTTCGTAGCTGTGATGAAAGGATGGACCATTTAGAAACTGCTGTATCCAGGGATCCGTCCCATAATCAGCTTCTAAACGCTGGCACCATTGCATACACTAGTAAGATCTTGCTGAAAGGACCCAAATATAGCTGTCTCTTGTGAGACGATGCCGGGGCCTAGCAAACACAGGAGTGGATGTTCACAGTCAGCTATTGGATGTATCACAGGGCTCCCAATGGAGAAGCTAGAGAAAGTACCCAAGGAGCTAAAGGGATCTGCAACCCTATTGTTGGAACAACATGATGTACTAACCAGAACCCTGGAGCTCTTGTCTCTAGCTGCATATGTATCGAAAGATGGCCTAATCGGCCATCACTGGAAAGAGAGGCCCATTGGACTTGCAAACTTTATATGCCCCAATATAGGGGAATGCCAGGGCCAAAAGAATGGGAATGGGTGGGTAGGGAAGCGGGGGGCGCTATGGGGGGACTTTTGGGATAGTATTGGAAATGTAATTGAGGAAAATATGTAATAAAAATATTAAAAAATAAAATAAAATAAAATAAAATAGGAAAAAAGAAAAAAAAAAAAAAAAAAAAAAAAACCTGGGTAACAAGTCTTCACAGGGCCTATAATTTGGCCCACTATCAATACCTGGTACATCTTTTTCCTTTTTTTCTTTTTTTTAAACTTTATTAGATATTTTCTTTATTTACATTTCTTTTTTAATTAGGTATTTATTTCATTTACATTTCCAATGCTATCCCAAAAGTCCCCCACACCCTCTCACACCCACTCCCCCACCCACCCACTCCCACTTCTTGACCCTGGCATTCCCCTGTACTGAGGCATATAAAGTTTGCACGACCAATGGGCCTCTCTTTCCACTGATGGCCGACTAGGCCATCTTCTGATACATATGCAGCTAGAGACATGAGCTCTGTAGAGGTACTTGTTAGTTCATATTGTTCCACCTATAGGGTTGCAGATCCTCCCAGCTCCTTGGGTACTTTCTCTAGCTCCTCCACTGGGGGCCCCTTGATCCATCCAATAGCTGACTGTGAGCATCCACTTCTGTGTTTGCTAGGCCCTGGCATAGTCTCACAAGAGACAGCTATATCAGGGTCCTTTCAGCAAAATCTTGCTAGTGTATGCAATGGTGTCAGCGTTTGGAGGCTGATTATGGGATGGATCCCTGGGTATGGCAGTCTCTAGATGGTCCATCCTTTCATCTCAGCTCCAAACTTTGTTTCTGTAACTCCTTCCATGGGTGTTTTATTCCCAATTCTAACAAAGGAAAGTATTCAATGAAAAAATTCCCAGTAATTTTCAGTAGCTTGATTGGGAGAACAGAAGGGTACAAACAACTAGAGGTGAGCATCAGGAAAATATAACAGAGCTTATAGAACTTTAAAATATATATATGATATATAGCAACACACACATTAATTATTTTATTATGTAGACATAGAGAAAACAATGTGAAGTTTACTCAACCTACTCAAGAAATAGGTTTTCTACTACATTTAGCTATACAACTTTTAGGTATATACCCCAAAAATTTGGCATACACTAAAGAAATATTTGGTCTTTAATTGTATTAATTAGGGTTTCCATTACTGTGAAGAGGAACCATGATCATGAAAACTCTTTCTTTAAATTAACATATATTTATTCACATTACATCACAATATCTGCCCCCACTTTTCCCAGTACATCCTTCATACAATTTCTCCCTCACTCCCCCTTCACTTGTCCTCTGAGAAGAGAAAGAACAGACTGATACATCACCTCATTGTAGGACTAGGTACATCCTCTCCTACTGACATCATAAAAGGCACCCCAGTTAGGGGAATAGGATCCACAGGCAGGCGACTGATTCATGGTCAGTCTCACTTCAACTGTTGGAGGACCTGCATGAAAGCCATGCTGCACCTGTGCTGCATAGTTCAGGGGGCCTAGATCCACCTCATGTTCATTCTTTCATTGGTGTTTCCGTCTCTGGGAGTCCATAAAAAAAATTGTATTAGTTGTCACTGTTGGTCTTCCTGTGGAGTCCTTCTCTTCTCCAACTCACTTTCTCAGCTCTTCAACAAGCCTCCTCAAACTCCATCTAATGTTTGGTTGTGGGTCTCTGCATTTGTTTCCATTGGCAGCTGGGTGGAACCTCTAAGAGGATAGTTATCCTAGGGTCCTGTCTTCAAGCATAACAGAGTATCTGCAAACATAATGGTATCAAGAACTGGTTCTTAGCTGGGCAGTGGTGGCACATGCCTTTAATCCCAGCACTCGGGATGCAGAGGCTGGAGGATTTCTGAGTTCAAGGCCAGCCTGATCTACAGGACAGCCAGGGCCACACAGAGAACCCCGTTCTCGAAGAAAAAAAAAAAGAATTGGTTCTTGCTCTGGGGTAGATATCAGTTTGGGTCAGTCATTGGTTGGACGTTCTCACCAGCTCTGTTCTATCTTTGTCCTTGCATATGTTTTAGGCTGGACACGTTTTATGTCAAAGGTGCTACATGATGTGACCACTTCAGGATCCATATACCACATTGCTAAGAATGTCAGCTAGAGTTACTCACATAGACACCCTGGAAACCCCTACTGTCCCTGGTCTGTGGAACAACCTATAGGTGCCCCTCACTCAGTTGTCTGCCAACTTTGATATATCTCCCCTGCTATCCCTAAACCTGATGCTACTCCCATTCTGTCCCTTCTACATGCCCTCCCTCCATCAACTTCCAATATCTATTTTATTTTATTTTCTGAGAAATATTCATCTATCCTCCCTTGGGCCATCTTTTTTTGGGGGTGGGGGTTCTTTTGTTCTGTGGATTTTAGTCTGGTTATCCTATTTTTTATAGCTAATATTAAATTATAAGTGAGTAAATCCCATGCCTGTCCTTTTGGATACCTCACTTAGGATGAAATTTCCTAGTTACATCCATTAGACTTTAAAATTCATGTTGTCCTTGCTTTTAAAGCTGAGTAGTATTACATTGTATAAATTAACCATATTTTCTATATCCCTTCTTCAGTTGAAGGACCTTTAGGTTGTTTCCTGATCCTGGATATTACAAATAAAGAAATTATGAATATAGTTGAGCTAGTATACTGGTGGTATGGTAGGGCATCTTTCAGGTATTTGTCAAGGAGTGGTATATCTGTTTCCTTAGGTAGAACTTGTCCCAATTTTAAATAAACTGCCTAATTGAGTTCCGGAGTGGTTATACAAGTTTGTACTCCCATTAGCAATGTAAGAATGTTTTTCTTGCTCCTCATTATCACCATCATCCATCATGTATTCTTCCTTGAGCACTATATCTTAGCCAATCTGATGGGTGAAATGTGGAATCTCAGAGTCATCTTGATTTGAATTTCTACTATGACTAATAACTTTCAACATTTCTTTAAGTCTTTATTGAACACTAGAGTTTCTTCTATTCATAGTTGTTCTTACAAATAATTATTATTCTTTTTGTCACTGGACCCCTGTAACATGACAGAATATAATATATAGATTTATTTATTTTCAGAAAACCTGAAAACTCTAGAATGAAAAGAAGCTCATACATTCAAGAGGAACCAACTGTACAAAATAATTCATAATAATTCTGATTGCTCACAGCCCTTGACTATGACCAATTTATGCTCTAGCAAAAGCATGTTTTTTTTCCTGCTGCAGATAGTTTATGTTTGGAATTCTTGGGAATTTTGGCAGGATATTAATACCACAGCCTCAAGAGGGACAAGAAGGCACTCTGAAGAAGGCTGCTTCACCCCCTGCTGATGCATATGCTGCTTCTGGTTTCTATTTTTCTGGTTTGATGAGACGAAGAATTTAGAGATACCTTGATGACAAAGACTGAACTTACCCCAAGATACTCAACATCCCTACTTTCAACTCAAGCATAAGGTAGTTGAAAGAAGTATATATACTCCTTTTCTCTATAAACTTCTCTCTCTCTAAAGGGAAAATATGGAGAAGAATAGTAGGTGTAAGAACACAAATAAAGTGAACGAACAAATACACCAACAGAAACCTTGAACCAAAACTTAAAAGGCAGAGAAAGCATAAAAATTTACAAAATAAAAAATGAACAGGGGATGCACAACAAAAGATATCAAATGCAAAGAGTTACTAGACCTTGGTTCAAAATCAGGACTCCAGAGAATTAGAAAATGTAAAAGAACTGAGAAATTTTCTTGATAAATACTAATTACTAAAGTTATATCAGGGTCAGAGAAAAATTCTAAATATATATAAAATCACTAAGGAAATAGAAGCAGTCATCAAAAGTCTTCTAAATAAAATATGCAGCAATCCAATAGCCAAGATCAAACTAAATGGAGAGATATTTAAAGACCTTAAAGACCTTCATGATAAAATACTTGGAGTGACCATGGATACGAGGCACATACCCAAACATAACTAAGGTAATATATAGCCACAGGCAAACACGAATTAAATGGAGAAATACTTAAAGCAATTTCACAAAAATCATGGACAAGACAAGACTGTCCACTCTCTCCATATGTATTCAATATAGTACTTGAATTTTTAGCTACAGCAGTAAGAAAACTAAAGATCAGTGGTCTATAAACTGGAAAGAAGGAAGACAAAATATCACTATTTACAGATGATATTATAGAACACATAAATGACAAACAAACAAACAAACAAAAATCCCTACCAGAGAACTCCTACATCTGATAAACACCTTCAGCCTTGTGGCTGGATATAAAATTAACTTTAAAAAATTAGTAGCATTCCTATATATAAGTGACAAATTGCATGAGACTAAAATTATGGAAACACCTTTCATAACAGTCACGAATAATATAAAATATCTTGGCATAAATTGAACCATTCAAATGAAAGTCCAGTATAACAAGTACTTCTAGTCTTTGAAAAAAGAAATTGGAGAAGCTGTCAGAAGATGAAAAGATCTCCCATGCTCATGAGTCACCAGAATTAACATAATGCATATGTTAACATAGTAAATATTAACATAGTAAATGATTAACTCAGTGGTTTTTTTCTGTCTGGGTGATTACAAAATGGAACTTGAAACCAAGTAATGAATACTATAGCATGAAATTTTGAGCCAGATATTTCTGTAGGTCAATCTGGGCTTTGACATTTAGGACATGCATAATACAACATGTCCTTACCCCTTAAAAATGACAGTAATAGAACTATCTTTTAGGAATAATTTAGATAAACTCAATAAAATGGTTATCACAATCTCTGGCATATGAACTGCACTCTCTAAATATGGTTTATGCATTAGCAATCTATGGATTAAATAAACTACTAGAACAAATACATTATAACTTCTTTGAGACACATGATCTTTGAATCAATGGTAAATTGTCCCCTTCTTCCTTCACTTTGAACTCAGGTTTTTGGTGAATAAACTAAACACTAATCCTGGCTTTATTATTTACCCAGCCTCTGAGTTTTTGTGTCCCAATAGAGCTGTTTTCTCAGTTTTATAGTAAATAAAAATTGTCTGGTCATTAGAGCCAGAAAAAGAGCTGTTATTTTTCTATAATTTTATGTGTGGAGATGTTGTGCCTACATGTATGCCTTGGTATTACCTGTATGCATTATGCATACAGCAGCTAGAAAAGAGTATTGGATCTTATGGAACTGGAGTTACAGACAACTGTAACTCTAGGAATTGAACTCAGGTCCTCTGGAAAAAAATAGTCAGTACTCTTAATCACTGAAAAATCTCTACAGCCCCAACAGTTACTCTTACAAATAAATATGTTCTTTTCACCACTGGATCTCTGTATCATAACAGAGTATGATATACACATTTAGTTTATGCATAAAATGTGAAAGAAGAATTTGGTTGTCAAGGATTTATTGATTTATATAAGTCTCTGTCTTTAATATTCCTGTGCTCAATACTTAAAAAATACTGCCTTATGAAAATAATTGAGGGAATGGAGAGATGGCTAATTGGTTATGTGTTTGCTGTGCAGGTATGAGGAAATGAATTCAAATCTCTGCATATACATTGAAACTACTAAAGCTGGTGGTGTCTGCATATGCATCTATAACTCCAACACTTTCAGTAGTAGAAAAATAGTGGGTCATTTGGGTTTTCTTCCTGTTAGCCTAGCTCTAGTTTCAGTCAAAGATGTTATTGAAAAGGATAATCTTGAGAGTGATAGAGTAAGAAATCTAAATTTCATCTCTCTCCTGTGAGAATGAATGTATAAGTCTAAGTATGTTCTAGCAACTGTATAAGTAGATGTGCACATACCAAACACACACACACACACACACACACACACACACATGCAAGCATGCACACACTGTCCTTACTGGATTCTGGAATTGGGGATCACATTAGATTTATCCTAGAGTAATCCTTATATGGATCAATCACTTAGCAGTTTAAGGTTACAGGGTGACTCTACTATGAAAATGATTATTTCTTAAGAAATATAACTGGTCATTTTAAGTGTTTCAATTCATGATCTTTTTAGTACTTCAGTGTGTGCTGTTAAAGGGATATAGAAATAAACTGTCTTTGAAACAGTTCAGGAAATATTCACATTTAACTTCATTCCTAAAAAATGAAATGGCCTTGAAAATCTGAGTCTTGAAAAGTACAAAATTCAACATATGCAATGTAAGAAGCAAGTAGTGTATAGAAGTGCAAAATAAATATCTTTTAATTTCATCCCAGCTCTACATGTTATATAGTCATAAAGTTAAAAAGCAATTCCTAAATGTTTCTATCCCTCTTGGATTAGTTGCCTGGTATCATGACTTTAAAAACAAACAAACAAACAAACAAACAAAAACACTTAAAATGTAAAATAAATATTTAAAAATGATATTCTAAGGAAAAAAGAAAATTAAATATTCCGTGTACTTCCCTTTAAACGGGGAATCTGAAAAAAAGAACAGAACACACTTCAAATACACCTGACAAAGAGCTTCACCAGACCAGGCATGGCCTGCCATGAGAGCCCGTTTCACCTCTAGGTTCTCCAACACTCCACAACATTATGCCTCTCTCCCTACTTCCTGTCTTCTTCTCAGCCATTATTTCTCCCACCCTCCATTTCATTCTTCCTTATTACCTCTTTACCTTATGTATTCTTTTATTTTTCTTTTGTGTCATCACTCCTATCTCCCCCTCTCACACAGAGAAAGATTTTGAGTATTAAGTTCATCTTGGATATAGAAATGCCTCCCCTAACGTCTCCCAGATCAATAACATTCACTACCTCACTCAATTTTGTACACCCCTCCCATTTAAAATAAACCATTCAAGTCCAATTTGTGCTCCTATGTACTCTTAGACATGTGTATTTCCACTGAGGAATGGTTGGCCTATCAAGAGCAATACTCTTTAAAAAGCTGGCTGTCTCTTCCAAGCAGCTACCTACCTCCAATAGTAAGATAGTCTCCCCCACTCTTTGCTAAGTGGTTGAGTGTCTTGAGCTTGTGCATGTCTTGCTCATATAGTAATACTCACCATGAGTTCATATGGCAACTGAAATTTACACAGCAATATCTTCATTCAAGATGTTTATTAGTTTTATTTCTGAGATATGGTCACTGAAACAAGTTCTCACTATGGAGTGAAAATTCATCTTCCATAATTCAGTTCTATAAAATTATAACTATTTGTACATTTTTATTTTCTCTTTTCTCAAAATGTAAACTTTTTTTATTGGTGATCTTATTTATTTACACTGTTTGTTATTGCCCTTCCCACTTTTCCCACCTGCAAACTCCCTATCCCATCCTCTCTTCTATGAGGGTACACCCAAACAACAAATCTGCCCATCCACCTACTCCCATATTACTGCCTTAGCATCCTCCATACTGGGGAACCAAGCCTCTACCATGGGAGTCTCCCCACCCACTGATGACAGATAAGGCTACATATGCAGCTGAAAGCCGTGGCTCCCTCAATGTGTGTTCTTTGATGATGATTTAGTCCCTGGGAGCTGTGGGGGATCTGGTTGGTTAATATTCTTGTTCTTTCTATGAGGTGAGAAACAACTTCAGCTCCTTCAGTCCTTCCATAACTCCTCCATTGGGTTCTCATGCTCAGTCTGATGGTTGGCTCTGTCCATCGACATCTGTATTGATTAGGCTCTGGCAGAGTCTCTCTGAAGACAGCCATGCCAGGCTCCCATTAGCAAGTGCTTCTTGGCTTCAGAAATAGTGTCTAGGTTTGGTGTCTACAGATAGAATGTATCCCTAGGTGGGGAAGTCTCAGGATGACCTTTCTTTCAATCTCTATTGCACTCTTTGTCCATGCCTTCCTTTAGACAGGAACAATTTGGATTTAATATATTTATTTGAAATGGGTGGGTGGCCTAATTCTTCAATTAGGGGTCATGCCTAACTTCTGGATATCTCTACAGTTTCTCTCTCCACTTTATTGGATATTTCATCTAATGTCATCCCTGTTGAGTCCTGGAAGCCTTTTGATATCCTGGCATTGAGGACTTTTCTGGCTAAACTCAGATCCTGACCCCCACTGCTACACACCTTCTTTCAATTTTCTTATCCTCTGTACTTCTCCCCATCTCCTACCATACCAGATCCTGCCCTCCCCCCCATCCTCATCCTTTCACCCTCATAGGCATCACACTGCCTCTACCTCCTGTGATTATTTTCTTCCCTCTTTTAAGAGTGATTGAAGCATCCTCACTTTGATCTCCTTCTTGAGCTTCAAATAGTCTATGAGTTGTATTGTGGGTATTCAGAAATTATTTTGGCTAATATCCACTTATCATTGAGTACATACCAGATGTGTTCTTTTGTGATTGGGTTACCTCACTCAGGATACTGTTTTCTAGATAAATCAATTTGCCCGCAAATTTCATGAAGTCATGTTTAATAGCTGTGTAGTACTCCATTGAGTAAATATACATTTTCTGTGTCCATTACTCTGTTGAGGGATCTATAGGTTCCTTCCAACTTCTAGCTATTGTAAAAAGGGCTCCTATGAACATAGTGGAGCTTGTGTCCTTGGTATATGTTTGAGCATCTTTGAGTATATACCCAGGAGTGGAATAGCTGGCTCGCCAGGTAGCACTATGTCCAATTTTCTGGAGAAATGCCAGACTGATTTTCAGCATGGTTGCACAAGCTTGCAGTCCCACCACCAATGGAGGAGTGTTGCTCTTTCTTCAGATCTTCGCCAGCATGTGCTGTCACCTGAGTTTTTGATTGCAGCCATTCCAACTGGAATGAGGTGATTATTTTGATTTGTGTTTTCCTGGTGATTAAGGATAATGAACAATTTTTTAGTTGCTTCTAGGCCATTTAATTTTATTTATTATTTTATTTTATTTTAATTCAATTTTTATACTACATATATGACATATTCCATTCCCAGCCCCCACATCCATCCTCCAACTGCTCCATGTCCCACATCTCCACCTCTCCATGTAGATATGGTCACTGTCCAGCCCACCTGACCTCTAAACTCCCTGGGGAGCCTCCAGTCTCCTGAGGGTTAGTTGTGTCATCTCTGAATGAACACAGGCCTTAAAGTCCTTTACAGTATATGTGTTTGGGTGGGTCTCATATCAGCTGGTGTATGCTGTATGTTTGGTTGCCCAGTGTTTGAAAGATCTCAGGGGTCCAGATTAGTTAAGACTGTTGGTCCTCCTATAGGGTCACGCTTCTCCTCAGCTTCTTTCAGTCTTCCCTAATTCAACAACAGGGGTCAGCTGCTTTTGTCCATTGGTTGGATGCAAATATCTTCATCTGACTCTTTCAGTTACTTATTGGGTATTTTGGAGGGCAGTCATGATAGATCCCTTTTTGAGAGTGCTCCATAGCCTCAGTAATAGTGTCTGGTCTTGGGACCTCCACATTAGCTTGATCCCATTTTGGACCTGTTGCTGGACATTCTTTTCCTCAGGTCTCTCTCCATTTCCATCCCTGTAATTCTTTTGAGACAGGAACAATTATGGGTCAAAGATGTGACTGTGGCATGTCAACCCTATTCCTCACTTGATGTCCTGTCTTTCTGTTGGAGATGGGCTCTATTATTTCCCTCTCCTTACTATCGGACATTTCATCTTAGGTCCCTCCCTTTGAGTCCTCGGACTCTCTCAAATCCCAGGATTACGGTACATTCTAGTGCCCCCCCCCAACCTATTTCCTGAGGTTAGCTGTTTTCATTCTTTCTGCTGCCCCCCAGGGTTTCAGTCTGTTAGCCTCACCCAACACCAAATCAGGTTCCCCACTCCACCCCAACTCCAGCCTACCCTGTCCACTTTCCCTTCCAGGTTCCTCCCTCTCTCCTCGCTTGCAATTGCTTTCTTCTCTCTTCAAAGTGGGACTGAGGCATCCTCACTTAGACACTAAAGCTTGTTGAGCTTTTTGAGTTCTGTTGACTGTATCTTGGGTATTTTGTACTTTTGCAGGGGGGGGGTGTTAATGTCCACTTATTAGTGAGTACATACCATACATGTCCTTTTGTGTCTGAGTTACCTCACTCAGGATGATATTTTACAGTTCCTTGCATTGTCTGCAAAACTCAGGATGTCCTCATTCTTAATAGCTGAGTAGTATTCCAATGTGTAAATGAACCACATTTTCTGTATCCATTTTTTTGTCATAGGACATGTAGGTTGTTTCCAGCTTCTGGTTATCAAAATAAGGTGGCTATGAATATAGTGGAAGAGGTGCCCCTGTGGCATGGTGAGGCATCTTTTGGGTATATTCCCAAGAGTGGTATAGCGGGATATTCAGGTAGATCTATTTTCAATTTTCTGAGGAAACTCCAGATTGATTTTCAGAATGGTTGTACCAGTTTGTGATCTCACCAGCAATGGAGGACTTTTCCTCTTTCTCCACATCCACTCCAACATGTGTTGTTACCTGAGGTTTAGATCTTAGACATTCTGAATGGTGTAAGGTAGAATCTCGGGGTCGTTTTGATTTGCACTTCTCTGATCACTAAGGACTTTGAACATTTCTTTAGGTGCCTCTCAGCCATTCAACTGTCCTCAGTTGTGAATTCTTGCTTCAGTTTTTTACTCCATTTTTTTTTCTAATTTTTGGTGATTAATTTCTTGACTTCTTTATATATATATATATATATATATATATATATATATATATATATATATATATATATATATTAGATGCTAGCTCTATATCTGTTGTGGGGTTAGTGAAGATTTTTTCCCCAATCTGTAGGTTGCCAATTTGTCTTATCGACTATGTCCTTTGCCTTACAGAAGCTCTCCAGTTTCATGAGGTCCCATTTATCGAGTCTTGATCTTAGAACATGAGTGACTGGAGTTCTGATTAGGAAATCTCCCCCATGCTAATGAGTTTAAGGAACGTACCCACTTTCTTTGCTATTAGATTGAGTGTATTTGGTTTTATGTTGAGGTCCTTGATCCACTTAGTCTTGAGCTTTGTACAACATGAGAAATATGGGTCTATTTTCATTCTTCTACATATAGACATCCAGTTAGACTAGCACCATTTATTGAAGATGCTTTTTTTTTTTTGAATTGTATATTTTTGGTGCCGTTGTCAAGGATCAAGTGACTGTAACTACGTGGATTTATTGCATGGTCTTTAATTCTATTCCGTTGGTCAACGTGTCTGTCTCTGTATCAATACAATGCAGTTTTTATCACTATTGCTCTGTAATAAAGCTTGAGGTCAGAGATGGTGATTCTCCCAGCTCTTCTTTTATTGTTAAAAGTTGTTTTTTGATATTCTGGGGGTTTTGCCTTTCCAGATGAATTTGAGAATTGCTCTTACAATGTCTTTGAAGAATTGTATTGGGAGTTTGATGGACATTGCATTGAATCTGTAGATTGCCTTTGGTAAGATGGCCATTTTTATTGTATTAATCCTGCCAATCCATGAGCATAGGAGATCTCTCCATTTTCTGAGATCTTCTTTGATTTCTTTTTGGAAAGACTTGAAGTTATTGTCATACAGGTCTTTCACTTGTTTGGTTAGAATTACCCCAAGATACTTTATACTATTTGTGGCTGTTGTGAAGGGAATTGCTTCTCTAATTTCTTTTTCAGCTTGTGTAGCCTTTATATAAAGGAAGACTACTGATTTATTTGAGTTAATTTTATATCCAGCCACTTTGCTTAAGTTGTTTATCAGCTGGAGATGTTCTCTGGTGGAATTTTGTGGTCACTTAATTATACTATCATGTAATTTGCAAATAGTGACATCTTGAGTTCTTCTTTTCTGGTTTGTATCATTTTTACCTCCTTTTGTTGTCTACTTGTTCTGGCTAGAACTTTGAGTACTGTGTTGAATACATAGGGAGAGAGTGGGTAGTTTGTCTAGTCCCTGATTATAGTGGGATTGTTTCAAGTTTCTCTCCATTTAGTTTGATGTTAACTATTTGTTTGCTGTATATTGCTTTTACTAAGTTTCATTATGGGTCTCACCACAGGTAGAGGATTTGGCCTGTGGTCATGTAGGCTCCAAACAGATCTACATTTTAATTAGGTACCTAAAGGCCTGGAGGACTTAGACAATAAACCCTCCTTCCCAGACACTCCTCCCTGCAAGATGTATTTAACCTCAGAACCATGCTGAGAAGTGGGGTATGGTTTTACTCATCCACTTTCTCCCATGACAATAAATGTCTTAAAACCATGAACAGCCTCTTTTATCAGGATCCAACATCGGGAGCCATAGAGAAATTTTTCACCTGAAGAGCTGCCATCTATTTTCCTGCAGAATGCCTCTCTGTGTTCCTAGCCAGAGCCACCACCAAACCACACTGTCAGCCATCAAGCCAAGGAATCTCCCCACAGGACCACCTAGAGCTGCCCCATTTTCCCCTAGCCCTGAAATGGACCACATCTGTGTTCCCCCACTTTGTTCTCAGCCCTTCCACAGATTCCAGAAGCACCTAGATTCCTGATAGTCTGAGAACCAGACATCCCAGGCCTCATCACAGGCCCAGGAACCCCAAGCTAGCTCTGGCTGTCCAGTACCTCACACTGTGCTTCCCCACCCCCACAGTGGTGTTCCTGGACTTTCCTATGACCTGACACACTCGCTGCAATGGTGTGAGGTAAGTGCTGTCAGTACTGCCTCCCTGAACATCCAAGGTCTGTGGTGGAGCACATGCAGAACCCCATAACCCTACATTCCATGATGTGTCATGGTGAGTGTTGGGTGTTGAATTCTCCCACAATTATTTTGTGAGGTTCAAAGTGTGCTTTGAGCTTTAGTAATTTTTTTTCAAATGTGAGGTTACTTGAGTTTGGGCCATAGATGTTCATAATTGAGCGTTTATCTTGGTATATTTTTTTCCTTTGACGTGTATGAAGTGTCCTTCCTCATATTTTTGATAACTGTTAGTTGAAATTTGATTTTATTTGATATTAGAATGGCTACTCCAGCTTGTTTCTTGAGACCATTTGCTTGGAAATTTGTTTTCCAGCATTTACACTGAGGGAGTATCTGTATTTGTCACTGAGATGTATTTCCTGCATTCACCAAATTGCTGGGTCCTCTTTACATATCCAATTTGTTAATCTATGTCTCTATATTGGGGAACTGAGTCTATTGAGGTTAAGAAATATTAAGGACCAATTATTGTTGATCCCTATTATTTTTGTTGTTGGAGGTAGAATTGTGTGTGTGTGTGTGTGTGTGTGTGTGTGTGTGTGTGTGTGTGTGTGCGTGTGGCTATTTTCTTTTAGGTTTGTAATAAGAAGATTAATTTTTTTACTTTTTCGTGGGTATAGTTTCCAACCTTGTATTGGAGTTTTCCTTCTGTTATACTTTGTAGGGATGATTTTATGGAAAGATATTGCTTACATTTGTTTTATTCATGGAATATCTTGGTTTCTCATCTATGGTAATTGAAAGTTTATTCTGGGTATACTAGTCTGGGCTGGCATTTGTATTCTCTTATTCTGTAGGACATCAGCATAAGATCTTCTGGCTTTTAGAGTCTCTGTTGAGAAATATGGTATAATTGTGATAGGCTTGCCTTTATAATGTTACTTGATCTTTTTTCCCTTACCACTTTTACTACTTTTTCTTTGATTTTTGCATTTTGTGTCTTGATTTCTTTATTGTTTCCTTTTCCATTTTTAGATACTGGATGGTGTCCAGGGTGCTCCTCCGATAGGAACTAGATGGAGCATGATTACTCGTACAGTCCAGGAAGTGACCTGTGAATCTGAATTTGCCAAGTCACATTGATAACCAGAGTGTAAGAATACATCAATAGTATCCGTTGAAGAAAGAAATTGCATCGGCACCAATAAAGTTCTAAAGGAAATACTATAAGATGTTAGGGAGTTGGAAGATAGTGTGCTCTGTGATGATAGGGGAAGTTGAGGTAGATTGTTGACTGGCCATGTAAAACTTGATTGTTGCTTACCATTGGCAACAATCAGGAGCCATCATACTGTGTTGGCAACTTTTCTGCTGAATCAGTAGCCTTTAAAAATCCTGCACTACTGAAGCTTTACCTGTAGATGGCACTCAGACACCTCTTTAACCTGAAGCTGCTGTTCAAAATAACACAATACTGTCCAACCTTGCCCAAATCATTATGTGTCTCTAAGTCAGGATATCCACTTAAAATTACAAATACTGGCTGAGAACAAATACCGTGTATATTTTATGATTTATATGTTCATTTGCCCGTCTGACCATCCATCTATCCATCCATCTATCCACCTATCTATCCATCTATACATGCCTTCTTTCAGCCTAAGTAACCTTTGAATATACCCTATCAGTATGGTATTCTGGTTAGTTAGTCTGATGTTTAAACATTGCAAGTGCTACATAAATGCTCTGGAGAAGGAAATGTTTTGCTAATGACAACACTATAGGTCTGAAATTATAGTTATTTTGGTGGTTTGGATTTTAGGAATACCACAAAGCCACACTAGAAAACAAACCTCACACAAGGAATTTATTGAGATGGAGAATCTTAGTAGCATGACTGCCCTCTGTTCAGGTGAGACTAAGCAGAGAACTGAACAGAATACAATTTATATAGGGTTTCTGGGAGAGCAGAGTTTTCCATGTTGGAGATTTCCAAGGTGTGGATTGGCAGGCTTTCAAGTCCAGTGTTTGACCACATGTGTTTTTGAGTGTCTGGTAGTGTTCTGTGGATAAAGTCTCGTGGATGGAAGTCCTTATGGATGGGGATTGTCCAATTGTATGAATCAAAAGACTTACACAGGGAAAATGGAGTCCCAACTGGCCATCTCTTGTTACTTAATGCTGGGAGCTAACCCCTGGGTTTGGTCTTATTTAAGGGAGAAAGGAAAGAGTATGGCTAGAGCCAAGATCTGGTCTTGGGAGAGATTAAATTTGCTTTTTGTAATATAAAGTTTCCCTATATGCTTTTTTTTACTCTATGTTACTCTGAGTCCAGAATCTGCAGGTCTCTGTTAAATTAACTTTCTGTTGTTAAACATTGGGGTTTAAGTAGATTAATTGCTAGGTCTTCTTTCTTCTCTTGCCCAAATGTCTCACTTTCACTGATCAGGCAAGAGAAATGCTTGAATCTTTATTGATCCAGAAGGAAATCACACTGTCAGAAGGAAAAAAACTTGTGTACAAGCAAATATGTATAAACACACATTTATATATGCATGTCCATACATATTTTTTCAAATTTTTTACTAGATATTTCCTTTATTTGCATTTCAAATGTTATTCCATTTCCTGGTTTCCCCTCAGAAAACCCCCATATCCTCTCACCTTCCCCCTGCTCACCAACCCACCCACTCTTGCTTCCTGGCCATGGCATTCCCCGATACTGGGACATAGAATCTTCACAGGACCAACGGCCTCTCTTCCCATTGATGACTGACTAGGCTATCCTATGCTTTATATGTACCTGAAGGCATAAGTGCCACCACGTGTTTTCTTGGTTCGTGCTTTGGTCCCTGGAAGCTCTTGAGGTACTGGTTAGTTTATATTGTTATTCATCCTATGGGGCTTCAAATCCCTCAGCTCCTTGGGTACTTTCCCTACCTCCTTCATTGAGGCTCAGTCCAATAGATGGCATGATCATCCACTTCTGTATTTGCCAGGCACTGGCAGAGCCTCTCAGGAGACAGCTAGATCACACTCCTGTCAGCAAGCTCTTGTTGGCATCCACAATAGTGTTTGGTTTGAGTGGTTATATATGGGATGGATCCCCAGGTGGCGCAATCTCTGGATGGTCATACCTTCAGCCTTTGCATCACACTTTGACTCTGTAACTACTTCCATGGGTATTTTGTTCCCCCTACTAAGAAGGATCAAAGTTTCCACACTTTGGGCTTCTTTTTTCTTGAGTTTCATGTGGTTTGTGAATTGTGTCTTGGGTATTCCAAGATTCTGGGCTAATATCCACTTATCAGTGAATGCATATTATGTGTGTTCTTTTGTGATTGGGTTACCACACCCAGGATGATATCCTCCAGATACATCTATTTGTCTAAGAATTTCATAAATTCCTTATTTTTAATAGCTTCATGGTATTTAATTGTGTAAATTTACCATATTTTCTGTATCCATTCCTCTCTTGAGGGACATCTTGGTTATTTCCAGCTTTTGGCTATTATAAATAAGGCTACTAGGAATATAGTGGAGTATGTGTGCTTATTACATTGAACATCTTCTGGGTATATGCCCAGGAGTGGTATTGCTGGGTCCTCTTGTAATACTATGTCAAATTATCTGAGGACATGTCAAACTGATTTCCAGAGTGGTTGTACCAGCTGGCAATCCCACCAGCAATGGAGGAGAGCTCCTCTTTCTCCACATCCTCATTAGCATCTGCTGTCAACTGAGTTGTTGATCTTAGCCATTCTAACTGGTGTGAGGAGGAAACTCAGGGTTGTTTTGATTTGCATTTCCCTGATGACTAAGGATGTTGAACATTCTTTTAGGTGTTTCTCAGCCATTCAGTATGCCTCAGTTGAGAATTATTTGTTTAACTCTGTACCCCATATGTAATATGTTTATTTGTTTCTCTGGAGTCTAACTTCTTGAATTTTTTTATATATTGGATAATAGCCCTCTGTCAGATTTAGGATTGGTAAAGATCTCCCAATCTGTCGGTTGACTTTTTGTTTTATTAACAGTATTCTTTGCATTACAGAAGCTTTGCAGTTTTATGAGATCCCATTTCTCAATTCTGGATCTTAGAGCACAAGCCATTGATGTTCTGCTCAGAAGTTGGTCCCCTGTGCTCATATATTCGAAGATCTTCCCCACTTTCTCCTCTATAAGTTTTGATGTATGTGGTTTTATGTGGAGGGCCTTGATCCACTTGGACTTGAGCTTTGTACAAGGAAATAAGAATGGATTGATTTGCATTCTTCTACATGCTAACCACCAGTTGAGACAGCAACATTTGTTGAAAATGCTATCTTTTTTTCACTGCATGGTGTTAGCACCTTTGACAAATATAAAGTGACCATATTGTTCATTTCTGGGTATTTAATTCTATTCTATCAATTTACATGTCTGTCCCTGTACAAGTACCATGCAGCTTTTATCACAATGGCTCTTTAGTACAGCTTGAGATTGAAACACCCACAACGTGAGGATTTTGCCATGTTCTGAATCATGAGAGGTGACACCACAAATCACTCATGACAAATACTCTTGATGCAAACTGCAAGAGGACTTTTATTCCAGGTGTGCTCTGGGGCCCATAGTCATACACTAGGCAGGGTTATAGGACCATGGCACCCTGAGTAGCTGGGAAAGGGGGTATTTAAAGGGAAAACAAAAACAAAAACAAAACACAGCCGGGCATGGTGGTGCAAGCCTTTAATCCCAGCACTCAGGAGGCAGAGGCAGGCAGATTTCTGAGTTTGAGGCCAGCCTGGTCTACAAAGTGAGTTCCAGGACACCAGGGCTACAGAGAGAAACATTGTCTCAAAAAACAAAAAACAAAAAACAAAACAAAACAAACAAACAAACAAAAAACAAAAGGAAAAAACTACAACCCAAGAGGATAGGGAGTGTATTATTGGAAAATACCAAGAATACTAGTGAAAAATCACAAGTGGAAACTCCCTGCTTCTCAGGATTGTTCTCAAGATTTTAGGCTAACTTTTGTGGTTGGCTAGTTCCTGAAGCAGGGTCACTGAACTGGCTTGTGTAATTACCTGTTCTCTAGTCAGCCAGTTCTTGGAACAGGCTGCTTCAGGGACCACCTATTTTTCTTTCTTGGCTCCAATGTGGTCTAGGGGGACAAACTTAAATTTTCTACCTTACAAGGTCAGGCACCTTGTGATTTTTCCAGAAGTTCTTTTATTGTTGAGATTAGTTATTGCTATCCTAGGTATTTTGTTATTCCAGATGAATTTGCAAGTTTTCCTTTCTAACTCTGTGAAGAATTGAGTTAGAATTTTGATGGGGATTTCATTGAATCTGTAGATTGCTTTCAACAAGATGATCATTTTTACTATATTAATCCTGACAATCCATGAGCATGGGAGATCTTTCCTTCTTCTCAGGTCTTCTTCAAATTCTATCTTCAGAGCCTTGAAGTTCTTATCATACAGATCTTTCACTTCCTTAGTTAGAGTCACGCCAAGGTATTTTATATTACTTGTGATTATTGTGAAGGATGTTGTGATCCTAATTTCTTTCTCAGCCTGTTTATCCTTACTTTAGAGAAAGGCCACTGATTTGTTTGAGTTAATTTTATATCCAGCTACTTTGCTGAAGTTGTTTGTCAGTTTTAGGAGTTCTCTTGTAGAATTTTTGTGGTCACTTAAGTATACTATAATATTATCATACATTTGTTCATATGTATTCATACATTCTTGTTGGGCCCACCTACTTATCTCATACTTAGATATTTGCACATATACATCTATATTTATATATGCACATATTTTTGGATGGAACAAATGCTCTCCTGAGCAAAACTAATAGAGCAATTGTCCCTACAGAAAGAACTCTCTCATTTTGGATGAAAAGTAAACTTTAATCTTTATTGCATAAATAAAGTAAACCCTTCTACATTTTTATTTGTAAATGAAAGAATACCTAAGTGTGTAAGAAAATAAGTCTGCCCTTGTTGATAAGATGCTATTGGCTGGACTCTGTCTGTCCCTCAACCCAAGGCAACTGGCACCTCAGAAAGGGATCTCAGCCAGGTAACACTTTATCTCTTTCTTCTTTTTCTTCTTTTCTTTTTAGGCAATGATAGGATTTCATCAAGGGTTCTGCAGGCCTGCTGGTCAAGGACAACCAGTTTAAGGAAGGTGAATAAGTGCTACTACCAGGCAGTCTGAGTCAAAAGGAAGCAGTTGTTTCTGTTGGTCTTTAAGCACATGCTGATCACACCAATCTGTAATACAGGTTCCCTACAGAATTACATTAAAGCATGTTTAGAAGCCTCACCAGTCATAGCAATTCAGTGTAGATGTATGGAACACCTATGGAAATGAAAAAACATTCCCAGGGGAATGAAGCTACCTGTTTTGGTTGTAGAAAACCGGTAAACCTGGGGAAGGATTGTAAAAATCCGTCGGGCAACAAGAAGGGGCTTCCTCCAGGTCTCTGCCCACACTGTGGTAAAGAGAAGCATTGGAGGAATGAATGTAAATCAAAGTTCCATAAAGATGGGACTCTGCTCACTAAAGAAGCAGCTGAAATAAGTGATACAAAAAACTGGACATACAAATAACATGAGAGAGTGAAATCAAGAGAGAAGGAAAATGTATTTTGGAGCTCTCCCAGGGACAGAGGGAAATCTGGAGACATCCTGCTTTCTCTCTGGCCCCTACAGGAGACATCCTTAGTTCTGGTGACATCAAGTTCTCTACCCTCTTTGTATTGTCTGTGTTTGGTGAACTAATATATCCACATGTCAGTTTATGTCTGTTTTTGTTTTGTTGTCTGAATGACTGTTCTACATGGTTCATGTTGAAAAAATGGTTAAAACTTTATCTGTTCACTATCTATCTCTTGATTCAGTCTCAGTTTACACAGTGGAGGCTGATTAAAGATGCCCCACACCTTAGTCAGGAGTCAAGCACAGGATGATAGGTCCTGCTGAAAACTGTTTTTAAAAAAGGAGTCTGCAGATTCTTAGTTCTAGGGCAAATAAGCTGATAGTCCTTTTTTCCAAGAAAAAAATCTCAGCAATTGTGATTATTGGGTTCAGTAAATGACCGAATGCTTTTTATCTTGAAATTATAGCTGGAAAAAGCAAAAATTCATTGATTGGTCTAAATTCATAAGATTCGTGTAGACGCTTCATTTTGTTTCATGCTGGTCTTAATGGTATAAGTATGTTCTGCCTGTCTTTGTCATAGAATATTGGATTATAAGTTATAGGGTATGATTAAAATGGTGTAACATTGGAAACAAGAAAGTTAGCTTAAAGCTGGTAACTCAGGGTGGGAGTCATTTTAAACAACAGCACATGATATGAACCAGCCCAGGAAACTAGGCCTCTAAGGATACTTCTAAATTAGGATAATATTTTATGTAATTCTTATCCTAGAATCTAGACTTATAAGAGATAAGATTGAAAACAATGTCTCTTTAATGACGCATT
This sequence comes from Mus caroli, assembly GCF_978045245.1. Lineage (NCBI taxonomy): Eukaryota > Metazoa > Chordata > Mammalia > Rodentia > Muridae > Mus > Mus caroli. The sequence continues at coordinate 42,664,006 of NW_028227261.1, read as the reverse complement.
AAAAGTTGCACTGTCATGCATTCATATAATCAAATTGGCAGCCAAACTTCATAATGTGAAAGTGATGTCCCTGGTATTGATTTTTAAAGAGAATAAAATGTTTATAATTAGGTTTTGTTCCCCAAAAGTTACTGATACATTCTAATATTGCCAAAGAAACTTAAAATTTTTAATTAAAATTGTCAGTCTTCCAGTTTGCAGTTTGATCACAAGCTTAAGATTTTTTACTCACCCATATATAGTCAATTAATATTATTACAGAGCAAGCAGAGTGCAGAAGCAACACAGCTTCTGGGACAGACTCTGTTTTGGGCACCAGACATCCCGGCACCTTCCCTGCCAGAGGAGACATGTTTGCCCCAGAGAGCTCTTACTGCCTGAGCAGGTGAAGGAGCCATCTTGTGTCCCAGATCCTTCAGAGACCAGTCTGCACAGGTGAGAGTGTGGACTACAGAAGCAACACAGTTTCTGGGACAGGCAGAAACAACACAGCTTCTGGGACAGACCCCATTTCAGGCTCCAGACATCTAGGCACCTTCCCTGCCAGAGGAGAGATGTCCCCTGGGAGGGCTCTGACTGCTGGAACAGGTGAGGGGACTATCTTGTGTCCTGGATCCCTCAGAGATCAGTCTGCACTGGTGAGAATGCAGACTGCAGAAGCAAAACAGCTTCTGGGACAGGAAGAAGCAACACAGATTCTGGGACAGTCCCTGTTTTGGGCTCCAGACATCTGGACACCTTCCCTGCCAGAGGAGAGGTGTCCACCTGGTAGAGCTCTGACAGAGCAGATGAAGGAGTCGTCTTGTGTCCCAGGTCCCTTGGAGACCAGTCTATGCAGGTCAGCTCTCGGACTGCAGAGGATGAGCAAGCTGACTGCAAAAGTGACACAGCTTCTGGGACAGGCAGAAGCACACAGCTTCTGGGAGAGGCAGATGCAACACAGCTTCTGGGACAGACCTTGTTTTAGGCTCCAGATATCTGGGCACTTTTCCCACCAGAGGAGAGGTGGCAGCCTGGGAGGGCTCTGGCCACCATAGCATAGTGAGAGAGCCATATTGTGTCCTGCGTCCCTCGGAGACCTGTCTGTGCAGACTGCAGAAGCAGCACATCTTCAGGGACAGGCGCAGTTTCAGGTCTTCATCTTCAGCCTGGAGGCCTGTCTGAACTTCAGACATCTGTGCACTTTCCCTGCAAGAGGAGAGCTTGCATTCAGAGAGCAATCTGACCACTGAGACTCAGGAGAGAGCTGGAATCTCAGGACTACTGACAGAGGCTATCAGAATCACAGGAGGAACAAACTCCAGGAAGAGACAACTATAACAACTAAAACCAGAGATTACCAGATGGTGAAAGGCAAAGGTAAGAATCTTACTAACAGAAACCAAGACTTCTCACCATCATCAGAACCAAGCCCTCCCACCTCAGCCAGTCTTGGATACCACAACAAACCAGAAATGCAAGATTTAGATATAAAATCATATCTTATGATACTGGTAGAGGACTTTAAGAAGGGCATTAATAACTCACTTAAAAATATATACAGGAGAACACTGCTAAACATGTAGAAGTTTCCTTAAAGAGGAAACATAAAAATCCCTTAAAGAATTACAGAAAAACAAAACCAAACAGGTGAAAGAATTGTACGAAACCACCCAAGACCTAAAAAGGCAAGTAGAAACAATAAAGAAAACCCAAAGGGAGACATCTCTGGAGATAGAAATCCTAGGAAATAAATCAAGAACAATAGATGCGAGCATCAGCAACAATACAAGAGATGGAAGAGAGAATCTCAGGTGCAGAAGATTCCATAGAAACATGAACACAACAATTAAAGAAAATGTAAAATGCAAAAAGATCCTAACTCAAAACATCCAGGAAACCCAGGACACTGTGTGAAGACCAAACCTATGGATAATAGGAGTAGGCAAGAATGAAGATTTTCAACTTAAAGGGAAAGTAAATATATTCAACAAAATTATAGAGGAAAACTTCCCTTACCTAAAAAAGAGATTACCATGAACATACAAGAAGCCTACAGAAATCCAAATAGACTGGAACAGAAAAAAAAAAAAATCCTCCCAACACATAATAATCAGAACAACAAATGTACTAAATAAAGATAGAGTATGAAAAGCAGTAAGGGGAAAAAGTCAAGTAACATATAAAGGAAGGCCTATTAGAATTACTCCACACGTCTCACAAGAGTCTATGAAAGCCAGAAGATCCTGGACAGATGTTATACAGACACAAAGATAACACAAATGCCAGCCCAGGATACTATACCCAACAAAACTCTCAATTACCATCATGGAGAAACCAAAGTATTCCATGATAAATTCACACAATATCTTTCCATGAATCCAGCCCTATAACGGATAATAAACGGTAAATACCAACACAAGGTCTGAAACTACAGCCTAGAAAAAGCAAGAAAGTAATCCTTCAACAAACCTAAAAGAAGACAGCCACAAGTACATAATCACAACTTTAACAAAAAAAGAAAAATAATAATAGCAGGAAGCAACAATTACTTTTCTTTAATTACTCTTAATATCAATGGACTCAATTCCCCAATAAAAATATATAGACTAATAGACTGGCTACACAAACAGGACCCAACATTTGGCTGCTTATAGGAAACCCAACTCAGGGAAAAAGAGAGACACTACCTCAGAGTGAAAGTCTGGAAAACAATTTTCCAAGTAAATAGTCCGAAAAAACAAGCTGGAGTAGCCATTCTATATCGAATAAAGAGTACTCCCAACCAAAAGTCATCAAAAAAGACAAGGAAAGGCTCTTCATACTCATCAAAGGTAAAATCTACCAAGATGAAGACTCAATTCTGAATATCTAATCTCCAAATACAATGGCAGCTACATTCATTAAACAAGCATTAGTAAAGCTCAAAGCACACATTAACACCTCACACAATAATAATGGGAGACTTCAACATCCCACTTTTACCAATGGATAGATCCGGGAAACAGAAACTAAACAGGGACACAGGGACACTAACAGAAGTAATGAAACAAATGGATTTAATAGATATCTACAGAACATTTTATCCTAAAACAAAAGGATATACCTTCTTCTCAGCACCTCATGGTACCTCCTCCAAAATTGACGATATAATCTATCACAAAACAGGCCTCAACAGATACAAAAAATATTGAAATTATCCCATGCATTCTATCAGATCACCATAGACTAAGGCTGATCTTCAATAATAGCATAAATAATAGAAATCCAACATTCACATGGAAACTGAACAATACTCAATGATGCCTTGGTCAAGGATGAAATTAAGAATGAATTAAAGACTTTTTGGAGTTTAATAAAAATGAAGACACAACATACCCAAACATATGGGACACAATGAAGTCAGTCCTAAGAGGAAAATTGATAAAACTGAATGCCTCCAAATAGAAACTAGGAGAGCATACATTGGCAGCCTGACCGCACACCTAGAGGCTCTAGAACTGAAGGAAGCAAATTCAACCAAGAAAAGTAGACAGCAGGAAATAGTCAAACTCAAGGCTGAAATCAACCAAGTGGAAACAAAAAGAACTATTCAAAGAGTCAACCAAACCAGGAGCTGGTTCTTTGAGAAAATCAACAAGATTGATAAACCCATAGCAAGGCTAACTTGAGGGTACAGGAACAGTATCCTAATTAACAGATTCAGAAAAGAAAAAGGAGACATAACAACAGAACCTGAGGAAATCCAAAACATCATCAGATCCTATTACAAAAGACTATAATCAACACAACTAGAAAACCTGAATGAAATGGACAACTTCCTAGAGAGATAGCAGGTACTAAAGTTAAATCAGGATCAGTTTAATGATCTAAACAGTCCCATTTCCCCTAAAGAAATAGAAGCAGTCATCAATAGTCTCCCAACCAAAAATAAATAAATAAAAAAGCCCAGGACCAGATGGGTTTAGTGCAGCATTCCAACAGACCTTCAAAGAAGACCTAATTTCAACTCTCCTCAAACTATTCCACAAATTAGAAACAGAAGGTACTCTACCCAATTCATTCTATGAAGCCACATTTACTCTGATAAAAAGATTCAACAAAGAAAGAAAAGCTCAGACTCATTTCTCTTATGAATATCAATATAATAATACTCAATAAAACACTTGCAAACTGAATCCAAGAACACATCAAAAGGATCATCCATCATGACCAAGTAGGTTTCATCCGAAGGATGCAGGGATGGTTTAATATACGGAAATTCCTCAAAGCAATCCACTATATAAACAAACTCAAAGACAAAAACCACATGGTCATCTTGATAGATGCTGAGAAAGCATTTGACAAAATCCAACACCCATTCATGATAAAAGTCATGGAAAGATAAGGAATTCAAGGCCCATAAATAAACATAATAAATGCAATATACAGCAAACCAGTAGCCAACATCAAACTAAATGGTGATAAAATGGAAGCAATTCCAGTAAACTCAGGGACTAGGCAAGGCTGCCCAATTTCTCTCTACCTATTCAATATAGTACTTAAAGTCTGAGACAGAGCAATTCAACAACAAAAGGAGATCAAGTGAATAAAAATTGGAAAGGGAGATGTCAAAATATCACTATTTGCAGATTATATGATAGTATATATAAGTGACCCTAAAATTTACACCAGAGAACTCCTAAACATTTTAAACAGCTTCAGTGCAGTAGCTGAATATAAAATTTACTCAAACAAATCAATGGCCTTTCTCTAGACAAAGGATAAACAGGCTGAGAAAGAAATTAGGGAAACAACACCCTTTACAATAGTCACAAATAATATGAAAGATCTTGGTGTGACTCTAACTAAGGAAGTAAACGATCTGTATGATAAGAACTTCAAGTCTCTGAAGAAAGAAATTGAAGAACATCTCAGAAGATGGAAAGATCTCTCATGCTCATGGATTGGCAGGATTAATATACTCAAAATGGCTATCCTCCTGAAAATAATCTACAGATTCAATGCAATCCCCATCAGAATTCCAACTCAATTCTTCACTGAATTAGAAAGGGCAATTTTCAAATTCATCTGGAATAACAAAAAACCTAGCATAGCAAAAACTATTCTCAATAATAAAAGAATCTGGGGGAATCACCATGCCTGACCTCAACCTGTACTACAGAGATATTGTGATAAAAAATGCATGGTAGGGTACAGCAACTGAGAGGTATATCAATGGAATAGAATAGAAAAGATTCAGAAATGAATACACACACCTATGGTCACTTGTTCTTTGACAAGGGAGCTAAGCCCATCCAGTGGAAAAAAATAGACCATTTTCAACAAATGGTGCTGGCACAACGGGTGATCATCTGGTAGAAGAATGCAATGTGAATTGATCCATTCTTATCTCCATGTACAAATCAAATTTAAGTGGATCAAAGATCTCCAAATAAAACTAGAGACACTGAAATTTATAGAGGAGAACATGGGGAAAAGCCTTGTAGAGATGTGCAGAGGGGAAAAATTCTTAAACAGAAAAGCAATAGCTTGTGCTATAAGATCAAGAATTGACAAATGGGACCTCATAAAAATTGCAAAACTTCTGTAAGACAAAAGATACTGTCAATAAAACAAAAAGGCCACCAACAGTTTGGGAAAGGTTATTTACCGATCCTAAATCAGATATATATACAATATGAAGAAAGATCTCAAGAAGCTGGACTCCAGAAATTCAAATAACCCCATTAAAAATGAGGTACAGAGCTAAACAAAAATTCTCTACTGAGGGATATTGAATGTCTGATAAGCACCTGAAAAAATGTTCAACATCCTTAATCATCAGGGAAATGCAAATCAAATCAATATTGAGTTTACACCTCACACCAGTCAGAATGGCTAAGATCAAAAATCCAGGTGACAGCAGATGTTGGTGAGGATGTGGAGAAACTGGAACACTCCTCCATTGATGGTACGATTGCAAGCTTGTACAAACACTCTGGAAGTCAGTCTGGTGGTTCCTTAGAAAATTGGACATAATACTACCAGAAGATCTAGCAATACCTCTCCTCGGCATATACCCAGAAGATGTTCCAAGTGGTAATAAGAGCACATCCTCCACTATGTTCATAGCAGCCTTATTTATAATAGCCAGAAGCTTGAAAGAACCCAGATGTCCCTCAACAGAGGAATGGATACAGAAAATTTGGTACATTTACACAATGGAGTACTACTCAGCTATTAAAAACAATGAATGTATGAAATTCTTGGGCAAATGGATGAATCTGGAGGATATTGTCCTGAGTCAAGTAAGGCAATCACAAAAGAAGTCACTTTAAATGCACTCACTGATAAGTGGATATTATCCCAGAAAGTTAGAATTCCCAAGATACAGTTTTCAAAACACTTGAAACTCCATAAGAAGGAAGACCAAAGTGTGGATACTTCATTCTTCCTTAGAATAGGGAACAAAATACCCATGGAAGGAGTTACAGAGACAAAGTTTGGAGCTAAGTCGAAAGGATGGACCAACCATCCAGAGACTACCCCACCCAGGGATCCATACCATAATCAACCACCAAATTCAGACCCTATTTTACATGCCAACAAGATTTTGCTGAAAGGACCCTGATATTGCTGTCTCTGGTGAGGCTATGTCAGTGCCTGGTGAATACAGAAGTGGATGCTCACAGTCATCTATTGGATGGAACATAGGGCCCCTTATGGAGGACCTAGAGAAAGTATCTAAGGATCTGAAGGGGTCTGCAACCCTATAGATTGAACAATAATATGAACTAACCAGTACCCCTAGAGCTCATGTCTCTAGCTGCATATGTAGCAGAAGATGGCCTAGTCGGCCATCATTGGGAAGGGAGGCCCCTTGATCTTTCAAACTTTATATGCCCCAATACAGGGGAATGCCAGGGCCAAGAAGTTGGAGTGGGTGGGTAGGGGAGCAGGGCAGGAGAAGGGTATAGGGAACTTTCGGGATAGCATTTGAAATGTAAATAAAGAAAATATCTAATAAAAATATGTTTAAGAATGTTATAAGTTAAATACATACCATAGTTCAAACTCTTTAAAAGTATGAAATATATATATATGTTTATTATAAAAATATAAATACTTAATGTCTTGTATGATTTTATATATGCATATATATAGTAACATATATATGAATCTTCAACTAACAAAACTGTTCTGACTAATGTATACATACAAATGTAAGTACAAATTTAAAACAATTGTCTACAAATGTTCAGAGATATTTAAGAGAGATAGTTGTTGGTTCCAGTTTTGTATATGTGCTTGTGGCTTTTATGTGCTTCTTTCTGGCTTTAAGTGCTTGTGGCTTTTGACTTTGTTGTGAGATGCTTAATATCTTGTCCTTTCTTTAGTGCAGGTATCTCCTTTGTGTTGGACTTTTCCTTCTATGATCCTCTGTACATAGATACTGTTTGAATTTGCTTTTGTCCTGGAATATTTTGGTTTCTCCATCTATGTTGATTGAGAGTTTTGCTGGGTATAGTAGCCTTGTGTTTGCTGGGTATAGTAGCATTTGTGTTCTTTTAGAGTCTGCATGACCTCTGACCAGGCTCTTCTTGCTTTCATAGTCTCTGTTGAGAAGTCTGGCATAGTTCTGATAGGCCTATCTTTGTATGTTACTTGGCCTTTTCCCCTTGCATCTTTTAATAGTCTTTCTTTGCTCTATGAATTTAGTGTTTTGATATTCATGTGATGAGAAGATTTTCTTTTTTGATCCCATTTATTTGGTGTTACATAGGCTTCTTGTACCTGTATGACCATCTCTTTCTTTAGGTTGGGAAAGTTTTCTTCTATGATTTTGTTGAAGACATTTTCAGATCCTTTGAGCTGTTCATCTTTGTTTTCCTCAATTCTGATTATTCTTAGATTTGGTTTTTCCCTTGTGTCCTGAATTTCCTGGATGCTTTCAGTTAGGAATTTTTTCTTTTGAATTTTCTTTGACAGTTCATTCAATTTTTCTACTGTATCTTCTACACCTGAGGTTCTCTCTTTTACCTATTGTATTCTGTTGGCAATACTTACATCTGTAATTCCTGACTTCGTTTCCAGGTTTTCCATTTCCAGGTTTGCCTACATTGGTGTTTTCTTTACTGTTTCTACTTCTACTTTTATGTCTTCAATTGCTTTATTCAATCCCTTCACCTCTTTACCTCTGTTTTCTTGTATTTCTTTCAGTGAGTTATTCACAACCTCATTAAAGGACTCTATTATCTTCATGAGATATAATTTTAGGACAGATTCCTGATTTTCAGGTGTCTTGGTGTATTCATGGCTTGCTGTTTTGCGAGAACTGGGTTCTGATGACGCCCACATGTTTGGCTTCTGTTGCTTTTGGTCTTGTGTTTGCCTTTCATCATTTGGATATTCCCTGTGTTTCTTGGTCTGGGTGACTATATAGTGTCTGACTCTTTTGTCCCTGGTTTGCTTCTGGTGTCCTGGTAGGATTGCAGCCCTGGCTGTATCCAACCATCTGTGGGGCCATTCAACTGGGGCTTTTCACAGGAGCAGAGTAGCTGGTGATCTGTTGTCCTGGATGAAGTAGATCTCCTGGAATTCCTTCAGACAACTGTTCTCAGTGCAGTAGGTCCTCAACTACTCTGAGTGTAGCCGGTCCTCTAGAATGGATCAGGATATGAAGTCTTCATTGGAGCAGACCACCTAGAAGTCTGCCCAGGAGCAAGAGCCTGCTGCAAGGGATGGAAGGGATGGAAGGAGAGACGTATTCCCTAGGGCAGGGATTTGGTGGGTAATGGGTCCAGAGTCTACCAGGCTCTTAGCAGCAGTTGGAGAGGAAAAGGTTTATTCAGCTTACACTTCCACGTCAGCACATTCCACACTTCAGCATCAAAGAAAGTCAGGACTGGAACTCAAACAGGTCAGAAAGCAGGAGCTGATGCAGAAGCCATGGAGGGATGTTCCTTACTGGCTTGCATCTCCCTGACTTGCTCAGCTTGCTTTCTTATAGAACCCAAGTCTATCAGCCCAGATATTGTATCACCCACAAGGAGACCTCCCCCCTTGATCACTAATTGAGAAAATGCCTTACAGCTGGATCTCATAGAGGCATTTTCCCAACTGAAGCTCCTTTCTCTGTGATAACTCCTACCTGAGTCAAGTTGACATAAACCTACAGATTCCTTGTTGTGCTGGTCACTGGATGTTCGTTCCTTCAATTGATGCTCCATTTTGTCCCTGTATTTCTTTTAGACATGAACAGTTCTGGGTCAAAAAAAAAAAAAAGGTCATTTTTGACACCATCTCTTCACTGGGAGCCTTTTCTGTCTACAATTTTAAATAAAATGTCTGATATAGAAGAATATGGAACCATGTTGCATTTCAAGGAATGTGTCTAGAAGGAGTAGTTACATATATACATGAAATGCTTTGGAATTGATCCTTAGAAAGTGCCTCTATTTTAGTAAGTAGTAAAAGTTTGATTAGTTTTTGACTTGAAAAGAAAATGGGCCACCAAGGGCATGCTGAAGAAATTAAATAACTTTTGTCAACCACTTTCTCTTTCTCTTTTCATTTTTCCACTACAGTGTTAATAAACTCCCACAAACACATACTTATAGAAACGTGATGTTCGAGGAGCAGGGAGCGCCATCTTGGTTCTGGGACTCCACCGAACTTAGGAACTTAGTCTGCACAGGTGAGAGTGTGCACCACAGAGTCAGACAGCTTCTGGGACAGGCGGGAGCCACAGAGCCGCTGAGGCAGCACCCATTTGGGGCTGCAGACATCTGGCACCCTCCCAGCCGGAAGACAGTGGTCCGCCCTGCATGGGAGCCCTCTGCCTCAGGAGCAGGGAGCGCCATCTTGGTTCCTGGACTCAGCTGAACTTAGTAACTTAGTCTGCACAGGTGAGAGTGTGCACCACAGAAGCTGACAGCTTCTGTGACCTGCCAAAGCAACACAGCATCTGGGAAAGGTCCTGTTTTGGGCCTTCTTCTTCAGCCAGGAGGAGGTCCAAACACCAGATATCTGGGTACCTTCCCTGTAAGAGGAGCAGCAGAGAGTGCTCTAACCACTGAAACTCGGAGGAGTGAGCCTGTCTCCCAGGTCTGCTGATAGACGGTAATCAGAATCACCAGAAGAACAATCTCTAAACAGAGACAACTATAACAACTAAATCCAGAGAATACCAGATGGTGAAAGGCAAACGTAAGAATCTTACTAGCAGAAACCAAGTCCACACATCATCATCAGAATGCAGCATTCCAACCCCACCCAGTCCTGGGCACCCCAACACACCCGAAAAGATAGTCCCGGATCTAAAAGCATATCTCATGATGATGGTAGAGGACATCAAGAAGGACATTAATAACTCACTTAAAGAAATACAGGAGAACACTGCTAAACAAGTAGAAGACATTAAAGAGGAAGCACAAAAATTCCCTTAAAGAATTGCAGGAAAACACGACCAAACAGGTGATGGAATTGAATAAAAACGAAACAAGACCTAAAAAGGGAAATAGACACAATAAAGAAAACCTAAAGTGAGGACAATGCTGGAAATAGAAAACCTAGGAAAGAAACCTGGAACCATAGATATGAGCATCAGTAACAGAATACAAGAGATGGAAGAGAGAATCTCAGGTGCAGAAGATTCCATAGAGAACATCAACACAACAATCAAAGAAAATACAAAATGCAAAAAGATCCTAACTCAAAACATCCAGGAAATTCAGAACACAATGAGAAGACCAAACCTACGGATAATAGGAGTAGATGACAATGAAGATTTTCAACTTAAAGGGACAGCAAATATCTTCAACAAAATTATAGAAGAAAACTTCCCAAACCTAATGAAAAACATGCCCATGAACATACAAGAATCCTAAAGAACTCCAAATAGGCTGGACCAGAAAAGAAATACCTCCCGACACATAATAATCAGAACAACAAATGCACTAAATAAAGATAGAATATTAAAAGAAGTAAGGGACAAAGGTCAAATAACATACAAAGTCAGGCCTTATCAGAATTACACCAGACTTTTCACCAGAGACTATGAAAGACAGAATAGCCTGGACAGATGTTATACAGACACTAAGAGAACAAAAATGCTAGCCCAGGCTACAATAACCAGCCAAACTCTCAATTACCATAGATGGAGAAAACAAAGTATTCCACGACAAAACCAAATACAAACATTATCTTTTCACAAATCCAGCCCTTCAAAGGATAACAAAAAAAAAAACCAAAACAACAACAACAACAATAAAAACAATACAAGGACGGAAAGTCGCCCTAGATAAAGCAAGAAAGTAATCCCTCAACAAACCAAAAAGAAGACAGCCAAAAGAACAGAATGCCATTCTAATATCGAATAAAATCGATGTCCAACCCAAAGTTAACAAAAAAGACAAGGAGGGACACTTCATACTCATCAAAGGTAAAATCCTCCAAGAGGAACTCTCAATTCTGAATATATATGCTCCAAATGCAAGGGCAGCCACATTCATGAAAGAAACTTTAGTAAAGCTCAAAGCACACATTGCACCCCACACAATAATAGTAGGAGACTTCAACACACCACTTTCATCAATGGACAGATCGTGGAAACAGAAACTAAACAGGGACACAGTGAAACTAACAGAAGTTATGAAATAAATGGACTTAACAGATAACTACAGAACATTTTATCCTAAAACAAAAGGATATACCTTCTTCTCAGCACCTCATGGTACCTTCTCCAAAACTAACCATATAATTGGTCACAAAACAGGCCTCAACAGATACAAAAATATTGAAATTGTCCCATGCAATCTATCAGGACACAATGGACTAAAGCTGATCTTCAATAACAACATAAATAATGGAAAGCCAACATTCACGTGGAAAATGAACAACACTCTTCTCAATGATACCTTGGTCAAGGAAGGAATAAAGAAAGAAATTAAAGACTTTTTAGAGCTTAATTAAAATGAAGCCACAACATATGCAAACTTATTGGACACAATGAAAGCATTTCTAAGAGGGAAACTCATAGCCCTGAGTGTCTCCAAAAAGAAACACGAGAGAGAACACACTGGCAGGTTGACAACACACCTAATAGCTCTAGAAAAAAGGAAGCAAAATCACCCAAGAGGAGTAGACAACAGGAAATAATCAAACTCAGGGGCGAAATCAACCAAATGGAAACAAGGAGAACTATTCAAAGAATCAAACAAACAAGGAGCTGGTTCTTTGAGAAAATCAAGAAGATAGATAAACCCTTAGCCAGACTCACTAGAGGGCACAAGGACAGCATCCTAATTAACAAAATCAGAAATGAAAAGGGAGACATAACAACAGATCCTGAAGAAATCAAAAACATCATCTGATCCTTTTACAAAAGGCTATACTCAACAAAACTGGAAAACCTGGATGAAATGGACAAATTTCTAGACAGATACTGTGTACCAAAGTTAAATCAGGATCAAGTTAATGATCTAAACAATCCCATATTCCCTAAAGAAATAGAAGCTGTCATTAATAGTCTCCCAACCAAAAAAAAAAAAAAGCCCAGGACCAGATGGGTTTAGTGCAGAGTTCTATCAGACATTCAACGAAGATAAAATTCCAGTTCTGCACAAACTATTCCACAAAATAGAAATAGAAGGTACTCTACCTAACTCATTCTATGAAGCCACAATTATGCTGATACCTAAACCACAAAAAGACCCAACAAAGATAGAGAACTTCAGACCAATTTCCCTTATGAATATCGATGCGAAAATACTTAATAATATTCTAGCTAACTGAATCCAAGAACACATTAAAACAATCATCCATCCTGACCAAGTAGGTTTTATTCCAGGAATGGAATTAAAGAAGATTTGCAAAGATGGAAAGATCTCCCATGCTCATGGATTGGCAAGATCAACACTGTAAAAATGGGTATCTCACCAAAAGCAATCTACAGATTCAATGCAATCCCCATCAAAATTCCAATTCAATTCTTCAACGAATTAGAAAGAGCAATCTGCAATTTCATTTTGAATAACAATAAACCTAGGATAGCAAAAATTCTTCTCAAGGATAAAAGAACCTCTGGTGGAATCACCATGCCTGACCTAAAGCTTTACTACAGAGCATTTGTGATTAAAAACTACATGGTACTGGTATAGCGACAGACAAGTAAACCAGTGGAATAGAATTGAAGACCCAGAAATGAACCACACACCTATGGTCACTTGATCTTCGACAAGGGAGCTAAAACCATCCAGTGGAAAAAAGAAAACATTTTCAACCAAAGGTTGCGGAACAACTGGTGGTTATCATGTAGAAGAATGCGAATTGATCCATTCCTATCTCCTTGTACTAAGGTCAAATCTAAGTGGATCAATGAACTCCACATAAAACCAGAGACACTGTAACTTATAGAGGAGAAAGTGGGGAAAAGCCTTGAAGATATGGGCACAGGGGAAATATTCCTGAATAGAAGAGGAATGGCTTGTGCTGTAAGGTCAAGAATTGACAAATGGGACCTTATAAAACTACAAAGCTTCTGTAAGGCAAACAATACCATCAATAAGACAAAATGGCCACCAACAGATTGGGAAAGGATCTTTACCTATCCTAAATCAGATAGGGGACTAATATTCAATAAATATAAAGAACTCAAGAAGGTGGGCTCCAGAAAATCAAATAACTCCAATAAAAAATGGGGCTCAGAGCTAAACAAAGAATTTTCACCTGAGAAATACTGAATGACTGAGAAGCACCGGAAAAAAAATGTCCAGCATCCTTAATCATCAGGGAAATGCAAATCAAATCAACCCTGAGATTCCATCTCACACCAGTCAGAATGGCTAAGATCAAAAATTCAGGTGACAGCAGATGCTGGCAAGGATGTGGAGAAAGAGGAACACTCCTCAATTGTTGGTGGGATTGCAAGCTTGTACAACCACTCTGGAAATCAGTCTGGCAGTTCCTCAGAAAATTGGACATAGTACTACCAGAGGATCCTGCAATACCTCTCCTGGGCATATATCCAGAAGATGTTCCAACCGGTAAGAAGAACACATGCTCCACTATGTTCATAGTAGCTTTATTTATAATTGCCAGAAGCTGGAAAGAACCCAGATGCCCCTCAACAGAAGAATGGATACAAAAAATGTGGTACATTTACACAATAAAGTACTACTCAGCTATTAAAAAGAATGAATTTATGAAATTTATGAAATTCCTGGGCAAATGGTTGGACCTGGAGGGCATCATCCTGAGTGAGGTAACCCAGTCACAAAAGAACACAAATGATATGTACTCACTGATAAGTGGATATTAGGCCAAAAACTTAGAATACCCAAGATATAAGATGCAATTTGCGAAACACATGAAACTCAAGAAGAAAGAAGACCAAAGTGTGTACACTTTGCCCCTTCTTAGAATTGGGAAAAAAAACACCCATGGAAGGAGTTACAGAGACAAAGTTTGGAGTTGAGACAAAAGGATGGACCATCTAGAGATTGCCATATCCAGGGATCCATCCCATAATCAGACTCCAAATGCTGACACCATTGCATACACAACAAGATTTTGCTGAAAGGACCCAGATATAGCTGTCACTTGTGAGACTATGCCAGGGCCTAGCAAAAAACAAAAGTGGATGCTCACAGTCAGCTATTGGATGGATCACAGGGCCCCCAATTGAGGAGCTAGAGAAAATACCCAAGGAGCTAAAGGGATCTGCAACCCTATAAGTGTAACAACATTATGAACTAACCAGTACCCTGGAGTTCTTGACTCTAGCTGCATATTTATCAAAAGGCGGCCTAGTCGGCCATCACTGGAAAGAGAGGCCGATTGGACAGGGAAACTTTATATGCACCAGTACAGGGCAACACCAGGGCCAAAAGTGGGAGTGGGTGGGTAGGGGAGTGGGGGCGAGCATATGGGGTACTTTTTGGATAGCATTCAAAATGTAAATGTAGGAAAGACCTAATAAAATATATATATATATATATATATATATATATATATATATATATATATATATATTTTTAAAAAGAACCATTTTTTCTGCATCTGATATCTAACAGCAATTTTTAGAAATCAAATATAGTAATTATAGTCTTTATTCTACTTTACTCTGTAATCTTATATATAGTAAAAATATAAAACCATAGTTGTCTTTCTATTTCTGGATTCATCTATTTTTCTGTAAATAAGAATAATCTTGGGAGGTAGAAGGAGAGAGAGACCTGGAAGGAGAGAGCAGGGAGTGGGAAAAGGGGGCAAGATCCAATTAGGAGGAGATGGGGGGGATTACTGAGAGTCAGGAATTTGAAATGAGGTGAGTAGCAGTAGGGGAGGAGGAACTGAGTATACCAAATTGAAAGTCCCAAATGCCAGGATCCCAAGAGGGTTCTTCGGACCTAACAGAGAATACATTAGCCAAAATATCCCACAAAGGCAAGATAGAACCTGTTGAGACCATATCCTGTGAATAGGCATGGCCCCTGGTTGAGGGTCACCTGCCCACCTCAAAAACAATGAGCCCAAATTTCTTCTGTTAAAATAAAACCCAGGGACAAAGAATATAGCCAAGATGGAAGGAAAGGCTATCCAGAGACTACTCCACCTAGGGATTCATCCCATCTGGAGACACCAAACTCAGACACTGTTGCTGATGCCAAGAAGAGATTGCTGACAGGAGCCTGATATAGTTGTTTTCTGACCAATACAGATGTGAATACATGCAGCCAAACATCAGACTACTTGAATGTACATAAGAAATTGAAATTCCATTCATATTAAACTAACAAATACATTTTCAATGTATTATTTCAACTTAACTTGGGTATAGATAATATATTTGAAATATAAAATAAAGGAAATATTTTAGAGCTACTATAACACCATGGTTTCTTGTTGTTTGTTAAACATGTCAGTTGGAACCTAAACTAGAAAAGAAACATTATATAAAGTGTTTCAGAATGAACAAAGTTAATATATTTATGAGCCTTTTTATTATTCAGGGCAATTAGTTTTAAGTCTTCAAACACCTTAGTAGATCCTTAACTGAATATAAGAGTGAATTTTTGAACAAAATAAATAAAATATATACTTAAAAAATTTTCAATTTATACAAAATAAAAATAAAAAAAAGCATATTAATTTTGATAAGCCATGAACTGTCTTCATACTTAGACAGTATTGAAAAGAATCGTTGCCTTCTGGTCTCTACTGGTGTCCCAGAGATAAGACTGTCCTACAACTCTCCACACACATATCCTGCCCAAAGAGAGCTGGACTCCCAGGAGTGAACTCACTCCTAAGCCCACAGGTATGATCACCACTTTTGCTCCAATAACTGCCCAAACAAGGACCACCAGAAGTGCACAGGGTGCAGGAACAGTGGAGTAGCCAAGGACAGAATTCCTCTAGTCACCATCTATACCCTAGAGCTAAGAGTGTAGGACCACACCCCACCCCCAAATCCCTCACAGTGAGAGCTGGTCACCCTAGGAATGCTGCCACACCTAATTACACAGGTTCACAGGCAAATGAGACAGACAAGCTCCAGTCAGTGACAGCAAGATCAACTAACACCAGAGATAATCAGGTGTCTAGAGGCAAGTGCAAGAACATAAGCAAGAGAAACCAAGGCTACTTGGCATGATCAGAGACCAATTCTCCCACCACAGCAAGACCTGGATAGCACAACACACTAGAAAAGCAGGATTCAGATTTAAAATGACATCTGATAGGGATGATAGAGGACTTTAAGAAGGACATACATAACTCTATTAAAGCAATACAGAAAAACACAGATAAGCAAGTAGAAGTACTTAAAGAGGAAATACAAAATCCCTTTAAAAATTACAGGAAAATACAACCAAACAGGTGAAGCAATTGAACAAAACCATCCAGGATCTAAAAATGGAAATGAAAACAATAAAGAAATCACAAAGGGAGAAAAGCCTTGACAAAGAAAACCTAGGAAAGAGATCAGGAGTCATAGGTGCTAGCATCACCCCCAGAATACAAGAGATAAAAGTGAGAGTCTCAGATGCAAAAAATACCATTAAAAAATTGATAAAAGAGTCAAAGAAAATGCAAAATGCAGAACGCTCCTAATCCAAAACATCCAGGAAATCAAGGACACAATGAGAACACCAAACCTAAGGATAATAGGTATAGAAGAAAGCGAAGAGTCCCAACTTAGAGGACCAGTAAATGTCTTTGAGAGAATTATAGAAAAAAAACTTTCCTAACCTAAAGAAAGAGATGCCCATAAATATACAAGAAGCCCACAGAACAACAAATAGACTAGACCAGTAAAGACATCTTTTTCATCACACAATAGTCAAAACACCAAATGCACAAAACAAAGAAAGAATATTAAAAGCAGTACAGGGAAAAGGTCAAGTGACATATAAAGGCAGACCTATCAGATATAAACCAGACTTCTTAACAGAGACTATGAAACTTGGGAGATCCTGGGCAGATGTCATACAAACCCTAAGAGAACACAAATGCCAGCCCAGGCTACTATATACAGCAAAACTCTCAATTAGCATAAATGGAGAAACCAAGATATTCAATGAAAATCCAAATTTATACAATATCTTTCCACCAGTCCAGTCCTACAAAGGATAATAGATATAAAACTTCAACACAAGGATGGAAAATACAGCCTAGAAAAAGCAAGAAAGTGATCTTCTCTCAACAAACCCAAAAGAAGATAGGCATACAAACATAGTTGCACCTCTAACAACAAAATTAATAGAAGACAACAATCACTATTACCTAATATCTCTTAACATCAATGAACTGAATTCCCCAATAAAATAACATAGACTCATAGACAGGATAAATCAGCAATAACCAGCATTTTTCTGCATAAAGGAAATGCACCTCAGAGAAAAAGACAGACACTACCTCAGAGAAAAAGGACAGAAAAAATTTTCTAAGCAAGTAGCCCCCCAAAATAACCTTGAGTAGCAAATCTAATGTCAAATAAAATTAACTTTCAACCAAAAGTTATCAAAAAAGATAAGGAAGGGCACTTCATACTCTCATCAAAGGAAAAACTACCAAGTTGAGCTCTCAATTCATAACATTTGTGTTCCAAATGCCAGGGTACCCACATACAAAAGAAAACTTTACTAAAACTCAAAGCACACATTGCACCTCAAATGATAATAGTGGGAGACTTCAACACCCCTCTCAGCAATGGACAGATCATGTAAACAGAAACTAAATGGAGAGACATTGAAACTAACAGAAGTTATGAACCAAATGGATTTAACAGATGTCTATAGAACTTTTCATCCTAAAACAAAGGAATATACCTTCTCAGCAACTCATGTTACCTTCTACAAAAGCGAACATATTATTGGTCAGAAAAATGGGTCTCAACAAATACAAGAGGATGGAAATAATCCCATGCATCCTATGGGATCATCATGGACTAAGTCTGGTCTTCAACTACAACAACAACAACAACAAAATAGAAAGTCCACAAATACATGGAAGCTAAATGATGCTTTACTCAATTATAACTTGATCAAGGAAGAAATAAAGACTTTTTAGAATTTAAAGAAAATGAAGGCACAACATGCCCAAATACATGTGGCACAATGAAAACTCCTTGCTCTGAGTGTGTGAAAATTGAAACTGGAGAAAGTATAAACTAGCAGCTTGACAGCAGCCAAGTAGAAAACAAGAAAGTTAAACAAAGAATCAACAAAAGCAGGAGCTGGCTCTTTGAGAAAATCAACAAGATAGATAAACCATTAGCCAGAGTGATCAGAGGGCACAGAGGCAAGCTAACAAAACCAAAAATGAAAAGGGAGACATAACAACAAAAACAGAGGAAATTCAAAAAAAAAAAATCATCAGATCCTACTACAAAAGCCTATACTCTACAAAACTGGAAAACCTGGATGAAATGGACAATATTGTAGAGAGATGTCAGGTATCAAAGTTAAATCTAGATCAGATAAACAGTACCATAACCTTTAGAGAAATGGAAGCAGTAATTAAATGTCTCCCAAACAAACAAACGAACAAAAGAACCCAAACTTCAGCAAAGTGGTTGGATATATAATTAATTCAAACAAATCAGTACCCTTCCTCTACTCTAAGGATAAACACACTGAGAATGAAATTAGGGAAATGACACCTTTCAAAATAGTCACAAATAATGTAAAATATCTTGGTGTGACACTAACCAAGCAAATGAAAGATTTGTATGACAAGAAATTCAGGTCCCTAAAAAAAGAATTCAAAGAAGATTTCAGAAGATGTAAAAATCTCCAAAGCTTATAGATAGTAATGATTACTATAGTAAAATTGGCCATCTTGCCAAAAGCAATCTACAGATTCAATGCAATCCCCATCAATATTCCCACTCAATTCTTCATAGAGTTAGAAAAAGCAATTTGCAAATTCATTTGGAATAACCAAAAAATCCAATATAGCAAAAACGATTCTCAACAATAAAAGAATTTCTGGGGAAATCACCCTCCCTGACCTCAAGCTGTATTACAGAGAAATATTAATAAAAACTGCATGGTATTGGTACAGTGACAGGCAGGTAGATCAAAGGAATAGAACTGATGACCCAGAAATGAAAGCACACAACAACTATGGTCACTTGATTTTTGACAAAGGAGTTAAAAACATCTAGTGGAAAAAAAGATAGCATTTCAAAAAATGGTTCTGGCTCACTGGCAGTTAGCATGTAAAAGAATGCAAATTGATTGATTATTATGTCCTTGTAGAAAGCTCAAGTCCAAGTGGATCAAGGACTCTACTTAAAACCACATACACTGAAATTAATAAAGGAGAATGTGGGAAGAACCTTGAACACATGGGCACAGGGGAAATTTTCCTTAATAGAACACCAATGCCTTGTGCTCTAAGATCAAGAATCAGCAAATGGGACCTCATAAAATTGCAAAGCTTCTGTAAGAAAAAGGACATCTTCAATTGGACAAAACAACAACCAACAGAATCTGAAAATTTCTTTACCAATTCTACATCTGATAGAGGGCTAATATCCAATACATAAAAAAACTCAAGAAGTTAGACTCCAGAGAACCAAATGATTCTATTAAAAATGGGGTAAATAGCTAAACAATTCTCAACTGAGGAACATTGAATGACCAAGAAGCATCTAAAGAAATGTTCGATAAACCACCAACCAATGAGTGAGTACACATGTAGGAACCCATGACTCCAGCCTCATATGTAACAGAGAATGACATTGTTTGGTATCAATGCAAGAATAAGCCCTTGGTCCTGTGAAGGATTGATTCGCTTGTGTAGGGGATTGCCAGAGTGGTAAGTTGGGAGTGGGTGAGTTGGATAGGGAGCATCCACATAGAAGGAGGGTGGATGGGAGAGGGAGTTCTGGAGAGGAAACTGGAAAATGGGATAATATTTGAAATGTAAATACATAAAACATTCAATTAAAAAGAGGGAAAAAACAATAAAAGAATCTTTATCGGTATTAAAATCTTAGCAGTATATATCAAATATGTAAAATAATGTGATTAGTTATATTATTCTTATATTTATATATAATGTATTCTATCCATTTTAATTCTCATTTACTGCTTTTATAAGAGTATTTTATTTAAAAGGAATAGAAAAGAAATAACAGCCAAATAACAATAATTTAAAAGAATAAGATTTAGTATTGTTTTATAATGTACAAAATAAGTGAAAATATTAGAGCTTCAGTGTATCATGACTTTCGTATTCTTTCCAAATTTACATGAAATATTAACAAGTAGTTTTGTCATCCAAATTTTTAAATGGTATAGGACATTTTAACTGCATTTTGAACCTCAAGATTGTCGACTTCACTTGAAGAATCTGTTTCTATTTGTGGTTGACTCAGCACACCTTTAAGTTCTCTGGCTGGAATATAGTTATGCCCTTAGTACACACCATTAATCCCAAACAATGAAGGCAAAGTTTGTAGAATGAAGCATTCATGTTTGAACATGATATATAATTGAATGACAGACAAAATGACAAATTACAGAAAGATTAGAGAGGAAAGAACATGAGAACAGAGAGAAAAGAGATCTTCCTTAAGAGAACATGCAAAGAAAGAAAAGAAGAGAGGAGAGTTTTAACAGGAGAGTTTTGCAGACACAATTTACAGACAGTGAACAAACTAGACACAGGTTGTCTTAGTCAGGGTTTCTTTTCCTGCACAAACATCATGACTGAAAAGCAAGTTGGGGAGGAAAGGGTTTATTCAGCTTATGCATCCACATTGCTGTTGATCACCAAAGGAAATCAGGACTGAAACTAGGCAGGTCAGGAAGCAGGAGCTGATGCAGTGGTCATTGAGTGATGTTACTTCTGGCTTGCTTCCTCTAGCTTGCTCAGCTTGCTTTCTTATAGAACTCAAAACTAATAGCCCAGGGATGGCACCACCAATAAAATGCTCTCTCTTCTTGATAACTATTTGAGAAAATGGCTTACAGGTGGTTCTCATGGAGGCATGTTCTTAACTGAAGCTCTTTTCTCTGTAATAACTCCAGCCTTTCTTAAGTTGACAGACAAAACCAACCAGTACATAGCTGAACACAGAATGAGCCAGAGAAAGAGAAGAAGCTGGAAGATTAGAGCAAATTATGAAATTTAGTATAATGACAAGCAGAGTAATTCAGGGAAAGCTTATGGAGTGAGAAACCAGATTAAATCAGTCAGCTTGAGTTGAAGTTTTGAGACAGAACACCTCAGATGAATCAGCCAGCCAGAGATTAGAAAGAAATGGGAAGAGGAGAGCTGATCAAACAGCAAGTCTCAGAAGCTGAACACATTCTAGACCTAGTTAAGATTTTACAGAAGCTTTCAGGACAAGGCCTACGTTAGCAGAATGAGGCAGTAAGCCTCAGAGACAGCAATTACATTAGGGGAATAAAAGCTATTATTACATAAAATCCAAAATTTTAATAAAGAGAACTCTGAAAATATTGAAATTTACTTTGATATCAAGAAAGACAGTAATGTATTAACTACAATAATATAGGAGCAGGGGAAGGGAGGTTTTGGATGGGAAGCCAGGAAAGGGGATAGCATTTCAAATGTAAATAATGAAAATAGCTAATAATAAAAAAACAATAATATAGAAAATCACTTTAAATTTTAGTGAAGAGATGATTGTATACATTAATATTTACACAGAAACTCAATGTTGCATGAGGTTAAGTATGGATCAAAACATATATCTTTCTATTTCCCCTAGAGAGACATCTTGCAGTTAGAACAAATTAATCAGAGATATTAAATGACAATATTCTAGTGATGATATATCCCAGATAACTAAATATATAAAATGGAGAAATACAACAGCCAATGGCAGTATAGTTTCACTGGGGTAGGAAAGGGAGAATGATAGGTAAGTCAGGACCCAAGGCCAGTCATCGATTTCATTGAAAATGAATTTGCCTTAATCACTTCCAGTGCAAGGGGGAAAATGAGCCTGTTCAGAGTGAATGATGGGGAAACTGCATTCACCTTTGTTCTCGGTTTTAAACAAATTTGAATTTAAAGTAAATCTGTTGAATCTTTTACAATTGAGGCTATTAATAGTATCCATCTGTTTGCTATAAAGAAAAATGCCCCCTACAGTCTCATTAATTTAACATAGTCCATAGCTAGAGGTAGTGTTTGGGAAAGTTAGAGAATGTGTGGGGAGTGGAGTCTTGCTCAAGGAGGTACATCACTGGAGGCAGGCTATGAGAGTTCATAGCCTGCTCTCTTTTCTTCCTGCCTCCTGTTTGGAGTTGAAAATGTGATCTCTCAATTTACTTTTCCAGCCACACCTGCTGTGCCTCTGTCACCATTATGGACTCTTCCTCTGGAACCATAAAGCCAAAATAAACTCTTGATTCCATAAAAATAAATAAATAAATAAATAAATAAATAAATAAATAAATAAATAAAATGGAGAAATAGTAGAAACAAGAAAATACTCAAAAATTACTACAGATTATTGGTTATAACAAAGAGTAAATAAGATGTAGAATACTAAAAACCATAACTCAAACCAGTTTTATAATGTTAAAAACACAAAGCATCAATCCTTATATTGACTCAGAGCTATGTATAGAAGGGTATGCACATCTGAAGTAAAGGTTTCTGTATATATCATATGCAGACTCACATGGTGTTTCACTAAGACAGACTCATGTGTTATTTTGCTGAGGCAAGTCCATAGGAAGACATGTGATATTTGGAAACAGTATAAATAGGATTCAGTGGACAGTGACAGTGTGCTTGCATAGCTAGCCTTGCAGTGCTTTGTTGGTCTAGTGCTTTCAATGTGATGATCTTCACTTTTCTTGACCTAGGCATGAAAGAATACTCCAGGCAGTTGGATAGTTCTGGTCACTCTCACTGACTCTAAAATGCCTGGGGTGTTCTGCTGAATTGTGTCACCAGTGATAATTTGTGTTTTGTATCCTGACACTACTAAATGGGACTCTTGGTACTCTGAGACATGGAGATTAAAATCACCCCAAGAAACTACTTTTAAGCAGGCCCACAATTTACAATATTTTCCCATCTAACTTTGGATTGTAGGTTAGAAGGGAGGGTTTAAGCAAATGAAAGCCCTTACTAAAAGTAGGTTCAAAAAATCTAAGCCTATAGTCATCCAAAATATTAGGACTAAGACATATTCTATTAAAGTCACTAGATAAGAAAAACACAAGCATCATCTTGGTATCTGACCAAAGCAAGTAGCATAAAATGGAAAAAACAGGACTGGAGAGATGTCTCAGCATTGAGGAGCACTTGTTGCTTTTGTAGACAATCCTGGTTCAGTTTTGCACCAATATGGTGACTCACAGCTATCTGTAAGTCTAAATCCAGGGGAACTTATCCCCTCTTCTTAACTCAGATCATCAGGCATGAGCGATACATAGTCATACACTCAGGCTAAACACACATAGAATAAAATGAATTAATACTAAAATATTTTTAAATAAAATTGGAAATATTTCAACAATATTGTTAGGAAAGATAAAATATTTTCACATATTTAATATAGCAAAGAAATATGAATTTCAATACTAATTGTATTATTTCAAATTTATGCCATTATGTTCAACTTCACTTTCCACATGTGATGGCATATATACTAAAGAGCAAATTTTAAAAAGTTTTCATCAGGTTCTTCTTATGTTTTATTTATTATATTATTTTTATTACCATAATTTCCTCTTTATAATTTTGTTTTGTTATGACTGTCCTTTCATCCTTATATCTTAGAGAATCATGAAGAGTTCTAATTTTGTATAGTTTCATTAGCCTAAAAAGTAACAGGTTTATGTGATATTTTTCACTCATGCTTAGTTCTGGATGATTCTCCCATGTTCATTTTTCAGTTTATATTCCACACATTATTTCACTGTACCCCTCTTCAATATTTCTATTTCCTCTTCCATTTTAATATCAAATATAGTCTATTATGCAACACTTAAAGAATTTTTATCATTTCATATGTCCCTTTCTAATCTGGCCTCTATCCATAAATGGTCCCAATCCCACAAAATCCATGCAATAATGTAAGCCGGGGTGTGCATGACAGAGAACACGTGATTTACCTTTCAGAGCTAGTGTTATTTTCCTTAACATAGCATTTTACAGCTCCATTATTTCCCTATAAATTTGTTTCAATTTTTGTTATAACTTAATAAATTTCTCACTTGTATATAAATCACATTTTCATTACCTGTTGATGTATGGTGGATATCTAGGCTGACTATATTCACTTGCTGTTGGGAAAAGAACAATGATAAACATGAGTATGTAAGTATATATGTAGTAAATGTAGAATACTTTATGTCTATGCTTGCTACTTCTATAGTTGGGGCATGTGAGCCTAATGATTTAGTTTAGGCATTCTCAGGAAACTACCATTTGCCTAGCTTTGATTTTTAAAACTCTGAGACTATTTTACTATTATGTATTAAATCTCTTGTAAGCATTGAAGATTTGAGATTTTTTTTTATCAAAATAAAATCTGTACATATTTGTTATGCTGTAGGAATTCAGTGTCTGTATGTATCATGTAATAATAAATCCAAGGTTATAAGCTTTTACATCTTTTCAGATAGTAATTCTATATTATGAGAGATTTGGACTGATTTTGAGTAATGTTAAAAGATTGCAGTCATGCCTATACACATATAAAGATTATTGTGCAGTTGTGGCTACTTGCATTTGATACTATCAATATTAAAAAATAAAATAAAATAAACAGTAAAAAAGAGCCCAAAGCTTGTAATCCTGGTACTGGAGAGATAGAGTCATGAAGATCCTGTGTTTTCCAGAAAATCCAATCTTCTTGAATGAGAGAATTCCAGTTTCATCAAGAGATCTTCTTTGAAAATATAAGGTAGAGAAGTATTAAAAAGATACTTTACATTAATGTTTAATATCTATAAACATATGCATACAAATTTGTATAACTTATATAAACACATACAAAGACACATAATATATACATAGTATACAAACATAACACATACACATATAACATATACATGAACACATTATCACATATATACTCATACTTATCACAAACATAATATACATAGACATGCTTATACCACACACATACACACACATGCACACACACTCACACATACACAGAGCACAGCATAGCTTGTTTAACTAAGAGTTACCCACTCTTGCTGTATCCTAAGCAAAGCTAATTTCTTTACATTATCATTGGGTTCTTTGGAAAACTTCTCCTTAATGTATTTCTCCATCTTAACTGATTTCTTATCTATTCTGCTCTTCTTGAAGATCTTACCTGTCTCAATACACTCAGGAAACTATCCTGAAATTATCTTTCTTGCTTAGAAATAGCTTTGTTGACCTAATATGTTTCTTTACCACATTTTATTCGACAAATATTGTTTGCATTTTGTCTAGGCTCTGCTCCACAGTTACCTGGCAACAGTCAGGTGAGCCTAACTCACAATAAAAGTGGCTTTCTGCCCCTCTGGTTGGCACCAGTTCCAGGTAACCGTGGGCGGGAACTCAGCTGACACAGTCCCACAATCCCCAGTGGACTCTCCACACCGCAGGCCCCCTAGCATGCCCAGGATCTTAGGATCACTGGTGAGTGGAACACAACATCTGTTCAAAACCAATTGTGATGAGTCTGTGACAGCAGAGGCAAGGACACAAGAGCCCTGACTGACCAGTGGCTCAGGTCCCTTCTGATCAGTGTTGGTATACCTTGGTTTTAAATACACCAAACAGCCCCGTGGTCCCCAGAGGAGACATCAATTCCAGGCGCTGTAAGATGCCCAGGACCTCAGGATTCCAGGATATCATGATGCCAGGAGCTTGGTCACAACAGGATCTCAGGGTCTCAAAGCAAGCTTGACTACCAAGAACTCTGACACATCCAGAATGTCAGATTCACAGGAGCCCGGAATCAAAGGATCACAGAGAAAGCTGGAGTCTGAGGAGTCCTGAATCAACCAGGATTATCGGACGGATGGCTCCAATCAGAGATATTGAGGGAAGCAAGCACTTGAGATAATCAGATGGCAGGAGGAAATTGTAGGAACAGAAGCAACAGAAACCAAGGTTACACAGAATCATCAGAACCAAGGTATCCCACCATAGTAAGTCCTGGATACACAATCACACCAGAAAGGCAGGATATGAATCTAAAGACATTTCTCATGATGAGGATGATGGAGGACTTTAAGAAGGAAACAAATAACTCCCTTAAAGAAATACAGGAGAACACAGGTAAACAGCGAGAAGGCTTAAAGAGGAAACACAAAAATCCCTTAAAGAGTTACAGGAAAACACTATCAAACAGGTGAAAGAATTGAACAAAACCATCCAGGAGCTAAAAAAAAAAATGGAAATAGAAACAATAAAAAAAATCACAAAGGGAGACAACTCTGGAGATAGAAATCCTAGGAAAGAAATCAGGAACCATAGATGTGAGCATCAGCAACAGAATACAAGAGATGAAAGAGAGAATCTCAGGTGCAGATGATTCCATAGAAAATATGGACACAACAATCAAAGAAAATGCAAAATGCAAAAGATCCTAACTCAAAACATCCAGGAAATCCAGGACACGATGAGAAGACCAAACCTAGGGATAATAGATATAGATGAGAATGGAGGATTTCAATTTAAAGGGTCAGTAAATATCTTCAACAAAATTATAGAAGAAAACTTCCCTAACCTAAAGAGAGATGCCCATGAACATACAAGAAGCCTACAGAACATCAAATAGACTGGACCAGAAAAGAAATTCCTCCTGACACATAATAATCAGAACACCATACACACTAAATAAGTATAGAATATGAAAAGCAGTAAGGGAAAAAGGTCAAGTAACATATAAAGGCAGACATATTAGAATTACACCAGATTTCTCATCACAGACTATGAAAGCCAGAAGATCCTGGACAGATTTTATACAGACCCTAAGAGAACACATATGCCAGCCGAGGCTACTATACCCAGCAAAATTCCTGACCAAAGGAGAACAGGGACAAAAATGGAGCAGACTGAAGGAAGGGCCATCTAGGGACTGGTCCATCTGGGTATCCATACTGTCTGCAGTCACCAAACCTGACACTGTGGCTTTTGGCAAGAGGAGCTTGCTGACAGGAACTGTCATGGATGTTCCTTGTTCTGTTCTGCCAGCAACTGATCAATTCAGATGTGGATGTATGGAGACAACCATCAGGCTGAGCTTAAAGACCCTAATGGTGGAGCTGAAAGAAGGACTGGAAGAGAGGATGGGGATTGCAACCCCATAGGAAGAACAGTATCAGCTGGCCGGACCACCCAATGCTAGACCACCAACCATGGAGTGTGCAGAGAGATATCCACTGCTCCAGATACATATGTAGCAGAGGATGGCTGTCTTAGTCAAGGTTTCTATTCCTGCACAAACATCATGACCAAGAAGCAAGTTGGGGAAGAAAGGGTTTAATTGGCTTACACTTCCATACTGCTGTTTATCACCAAGGAAGTTGGGACTGGAACTCAAACAGGTCAGGAAGCAGGAGCTGATGCAGAGGTCATGGAGGGATGTTCTTTACTGGCTTGCTTCCCCTGGCTTGCTCAGCCTGGTACCTTATAGAACCAAGACTACCAGCCCAGATATTGACCCACCCACATGGGACCTTTCCCCCTTGATCACTAATTGAGAAAATACCTTACAATTGGATCTCATGGAGGCATTTCCCCAACTGAATCTCCTTTTTCTGTGATAACTCCAGCTGTGTCAAGTTGACACAAAACTAGCCAGTACAATTGACCCCTTGTCAACGTGACACACAAACACATCACTAGTAAACCTCAACACTTACATTCTTATTCATCCCTAAGGTATAAATAAATTTAAACGTCCCACAGTCTTTACATATTCTTAAAATTTCACTCTCTTTAAAATATCCTTCTCGTAAGATCCAAAGTCTTTTTACAATTAAAAGTCTCTTAACTGTGGTCTCCACTAAAATAGTTTCTTCCTTCAAGAGGGAAAATATCAGGGCACAGTCACAATCAAAAGCAAAAATCAATCTCCAATGTCTGGGATCCAACTCACAATCTTCTGGGCTCCTCCAAGGGCTTGGGTCACTTCTCCAGCCATGCCCTTTGTAGCACACTCATTATCGTCTAGGCTCCAGATGCCTGTCCTCCACTGCTGCTGCTGCTCTTGGTGGTCATCTCATGGTACTGGCATCTCCAAAACACTGCATGACCCCTTCAGTCCTGGGCAATAAATTGCAACTGAGGCTACACCTTCACCAATGGCCTTCCATGGCCTCTCACAGTGCCGAGCCTCAGCTGTTCTACGTGACCCCTTCATGCCTTCAAAACCAATACCACCTGGGTGACCCTTACATATTACCAAGGCCCACAGCATCAGGAGTACAACCTTGGCTGTCTCTGGAACACAGCCTCTTTGTGCTTTCAGAAAACACTTCCCAGAAGTTGTCACCTCAACGATGCTGGTCTCTTCTTAATCACCTCTAATTTCTTAGCTCCAGCTAACTAGCATCAATAGTCCCAGTAATGCAAAGTTTTTGCTTTAGTAGTTCTGGTATCTTGTTAATCACAGCTGATTCTTCAGCCCCAGCTAACCAGAACTACAGAATCTTCACAATCAAAACAGCAATGGCCCTGAAAAGAGTCTTTAATTTTCCCTCTGAAATTTCACAAGTCAGACCTCCATTTTCTACACTGTTCTCAATATTATCTTCCAAGCTCTTACACAACATCTGTCAAAGCTCTTAAAAACAAATGGATCTTCAAGCACAAAGTTCCAAAGTCCTTCCACAGTCCTCCCCAAAACATGTTCAGGTTGTCACAGGAATACCCCACTCCTGGTACCAATTTGTCTTAGTCAAGGTTTCTATTCCTGCACAAACATCATGACCAAGAAGCAAGTTGGGGAACAAAGGGTTTAATTGGCTTACACTTCCATACTGCTGTTTATCACCAAAGGAAGTCAGGACTGGAACTCAAACAGGTCAGGAAGCAGGAACTGATGCAGAGGTCATGGAGGGATGTTCTTTACTGGCTTGCTTCCCCTGGCTTGCTCAGCCTGCTCTCTTATAGAACCAAAACTACCAGCCCAGAGATTGTCCCAACCACAAGTGGCCTTTCCCCCTTGATCACTAATTGAGAAAACACCTTACAATTGGATCTCATGGAGGCATTTCCCCAACTGAAGCTCCTTTCTCTGTGATAACTCCAGCTGTGTCAAGTTGACACAAAACTAGCCAATACAATGGCCTTATCTGACATTAATAGGAGGGGAGGTCCTTGATCCTGTGGGTGTTTGATGCTCCAGCTTAGGAAGGATTATGGAGCAGTGGGTGGGTGACAGGGCTGCACCCTCATAGAGGCAAAGAGGAGGGAGGAGATGGCAGATATGCTATTTGGGGATTGTTACATGCCACATTTGTCTACCCACTTATATGTTCACAAGTTGTTTATTATAAGTTATGCAGTAAATATAGATGTGTATACACTTTTAGAGTCCTTTGTTTCACATGTATAAGTACATGTATAAGGAGAATATCTGGATTATAGCTCATATATTAATTCTGTTTGCATACTTTATAAATAATTTTAAATGGTTTATTTTATTCTATGCATATGAGTATATATAATAAATATATATATGAATATGGGTCCTGTGTAGGAGTCACAAATGCTCTTAACCACTGAGACATCTCTCCACACACCTATTGAAGATTTTTAAAGCATCAATATCTGTTTCCACAGCAGTTAGAAGAATGTACATTCTCACCAGTAGCATTAAGTATGCCTACCTCTGCAATCTGAATTTGTGGTTTGTTGTATATGCTAGATATAATATACTATCTGACCTCAAATTATACTATACAGTCTTAGTAACAAAAACAACTTTGTTTCATTTTTAATAATGGCTAAAAATAGTCTATTGTATAAATAAATTACTTTTTCAATATCTATTCATCAGATGATAGAAATCAAGGTTATTTCTGACTATTTCCTGGCTATTGTGGGATTGGGGGGCAATGAACATGTGCAAATAAGTATCTCTATAGTAAGATGCAGATTCATTGTGATATACACTGAAAAGTGAGTAATATGGTATATCAAATTTCAGCTTTGTGAGTAATTGCCACTCTGATTTATACACTTTACTAGTTTGCATTTTTATCACCAGTAATTAATCATTGCCCTTCCCCACAGCTGTATTAGTATTTATTATTTCTTTCTTTAGTCATTCTGACTGGTATGTGATCTCAAAGGTGTTTTAATTTACATTTGCTCAATGGTTAAAGATTTTAAGAATTTTCTTATGTGTTTATGAGCCATTTGTATTTTTTACAATGAATGATATTGATAAAACATTTTAAGAAATGAGTATGAATTTAGCTAAAGATTAAAAATATCAAGTAACACTTTACTCTAGGAGAAAAGAAAACAGGACTTTGTTCACGAAAATCTACATTAGGAAAGTAGTGAAAAAATGAATAGGGCAAAGGCAAAACAATAGACAAGAGATGAGATGATAAATAAAATGAAGGGAAAGTAATGGCCTAAAACCAAGTGAAGAGATCATGTAAGATTAGTTTCAAGGCCAAATTATATAAAACAGATATTATTTGAAGAATGAACACATAAATTTTACCTGGTAGAACAATGCTTGTGCTTTCCCTTTGGCCTGTTAGCAGGTTCCAAAGGTAAAAAGTGAGATTCTTGAAGTAGTTGTCTATAAAGAGCAGGGTTATTTTCATATTGAACAGTTTATCTCAGTCCTATGAATGGGATTTTGGTGCAGCTGGAATGACCTATCCTCTGCTGTCTCTCCATTCTAAGTGAGGCTGTGGGAACCAACTTGCAAAGTGACACTCCATGATTACACATTTGGAAGTAGGAAAATTAACAAGAATTTGAACCCAGGAGTTCCCCCCTCATTTTAAACATAGAGAAAACAGTATTGCACAGTGGATGGAAAGAAGAAAGAGAAAAAAGAATACAAAAACAAAACCACTCTTCCTCCATGTTAATCCCAGTTTCTGCAGATATAAAGATAGTCAAAGTTCTATGGGGCTCCAAATGACACAATAAATCTATTAAGAGAGAAAGCACCAGTTAGGAAGATGGGGAAACAAAAATAAAATTAGCAATGTTTTCTAAATAATTCTGGTGTGGATAGGCTTCTTTATCTCATTTAGTTTTCCTTTCAATAAATATTTGCTCTTTATAATTCTAAACTACTGAGGAAATGCTTTAGATTATAAAAATCAACAGAACCATATAAGATTCAATTCCTTGAAGAATTTATGAGTAGACATCTTCTTACATGTAACTCAGTGAATGGATTTAGAAATTACTCTCAGAAGAATCTATGGTTACCTGTGACTTCAACTTATGTAATGTCCTATGCATATAACTTGCAATTTTTGAATATGAAGTGATATTGCCCATCATCATCAAGATTGACATTAAAGATCATTAGGGTCACTTTCCTTCTCCAATTGCATGTTTCAAGAGTTTGCTTCTCTCCACATATTTGGAGAGAATTTCTCCAAACGTGTCTTTGCCATCATCATATAGACAAGTAGGCTGTGAATAGTGGGACCTGAAACAACGAATCTCCATGTGTTGGTCATTTTGTGGTGGAGACAATTGACAGCTGAGTACTGTATGAACTGGAGCAAAGACTGATTCCTCTAATTCAATCACTGAGAATCCTTCTGGGAAGAGAAATAAGAACCAAAACATGAAACCTTTAATCAAGGAAGGTTTACATCGTCTTCTAAATCGTCTAAATCGTCTCTCCCCCAAAACACAGAAATACATTTTTTACTATGGGTAGACTTTTTTCAGCATACCTGAAAAAAGTTCTAATTTTACATATGACTTCAATGATGGCTCATCAAACTGTTCCCCTTAAGATATTTGAATGATTTCCATTGATTCTAAATGGCTTGTTAAGATAATTTCTATCACTTGAGTAGTTGACACTTCTTTCACTTTATTTCATTCTTTCTCTGAGTGATTCTAAGATGTATTATTTCTTAAGTGAAATGATACTTTGTATATGATTTAATGCTTAAGCTCAAAAGATTTTTCATGAAAAATTCTTACACGTTGTTATTTTAAAATTTTTTATCCATTGCATATTTAAATTTGTCCTTAAGACCTTCTATTGAGCCAGATGTGGTGGTGCACATATTTAATACGAGGCTGGGATTAAATATGCCTCTGGTAGGTAGAGGGAGTTAGATATCCGCAAGTTTTAGGGCAACTTCTACAAAGTGAGTTACAAGACAATTAGGAATGTATCACACAGAAATATTGTCTTAAAAAACAAAACCCTACAACATCTGCTATTTTCCTAAGGTAGTATAATGTCTAACTTCATTCTTAGGTGTACTCTCATATCAACAGATAGATGTAGCTCTCACCTATTATCAACAATTATTTTTTGAAGAATGTGGAAACCACTACATAAACTCTGAATTCATCAAAATGCAGAGAAGCAGAAAATAACTAATTATGCACGGCTCTGATTATTACTTCTACAAAATAATTCCTATACTCATGATATAAGGAACATCACACAGTATAGGTGTAACCTCATCTTTTATGGGATGATTTGTTGGGTACTTTTACCTACCACTCTTCCTACTCTTATTCCATCCCAAACCCTCCCAATCCTCAATACGAGGTAGGAGAGAAAGAAAGCTAGTGGGGAAAGGGGGTATAAACCTCTTTAAACTACTTCTTGCTGATTGGGGTGTCAAGTTCCTTGGTGGCAAGTACAATTTTTATCATCAGAATATTCAAACCAGGAATTAGCAATATAGAAAAACAGATATTCAACAATCTAGGAAACTAGAAACTTAGCAATCCAACAATCCAGAAAACCAGCAACAAAAAAAAAATAGGAGCAGGAACAACCAGCATCAGGGGCAGCACCAGACAGAGCAATAACCACTACAGACCATTTCATGGATCTCACATTTATACCTTCTCTGGAGTGTAGAAAGAATGTGTTGTATTTTATGGAAGAATAACCTAACAATAAAATGGTTGTTGACCTATTAGCTTTGGCAGAAAATAAGGAGGTAGAAGTTTTGGTACACAGAAAGATGATTCTGGGGGAGAAACAGATGCAGGAGAGAATTTACACCAGAGAGAGGAAGACAGGTGGTCACATGGAACTGAAGACCAGGTAAACAGCTACATGCCAAACTACTGATTAAAACAAAGAATTATTAAGGTATGATCTAGTAGGATAACATATAAAGCTTTGGCTTAGGAATTTGCAAATGTGCAAAATTTTTCAGAGTCATAATTTGGGGAACAAAATGTACAAATAGAAAAACCCAAGATTACAAATGGAAAAAGGCCTTGACAGCACAAGAGTCCTCAGAATTCCAAACATAAACTATCTGCAGATGGCAAAAGTCACAACCCTCCTAGAGCATGAGACAAATCATATTTAGTTGTGGTGGAACATCTGAAACATCCCTATATCCCACACTTGGTATTAAAAACATATTCACATAAAATCACTGGGATTTTAAAGAAACCATACTTCTCACTACATAAGTGTGGTAAAATTGTAGGAGCCACAGAACAAGGATGACAGCTATGAGATGATGTTTTCCATATGACAGTTTAATTGCACCCACAAAACATCAACAATATAGTCACTAAAATAAGACTGGAATAATGGCAACACTAGTTAACATGGTAATGTGAAAGGGGGAAATTGCACAAGGTTCCACCTTTAGATGAAGTTCTACAAGCAATTAATTGTTCCTGACAGAAGAATCAATTTTCTCCATGACCCAACCCACTCATAGGTTACTCATTCCTAAATGGTCAGTCTTAAGCAACTATACATATGCACAACACAAAAAGGACTTAGTAGGGTATGTGTATGTGTGCATGTGTGTGTGTGTGTGTGTGTGTGTGTGTGTGTGTGTGTGTGTGTGTGTGTGTGTGTGTGTTTGTAATATAGAATAGACAATGGATTTGAGAAAGATAGGAGACATGGGAGGAGCTGGACATTGAAAGGATAAAGACAATGGTAGAAATCATCGAAATATAATATGTATATACAAAACATTAGGTTAAAATTTTTGTTTCCTTTATTTGTTTTTTATTATGGAACTGTATTTATTTATTTATTTAAGTATTTTAGTTTTATTAGCAAAACAGAACATATTGAAACTTATTCATCCAAATGTTCTCATGCTTAGATGATTTTTGTTTTGTTTCGTTTTGCCTTTGGATATAAATAAAATACAGCAGATGATCACTTGGATACTAGAATCAAAATATTCAAATAAAATTCTAGACTTTCTTATATTTGACCAGTACTTGCCTTAACACATATTTGAGTTTACAAATTAATTCTAAAGGAATGAAGAAAAAAAAAACCTTCTTTCAAAGGTGGACTGGAAAATTTAAACCACATGATAACCCCACAAATAAATGGATCCATGTGAAGTAAACCTTTATCCTAAAGTTGAAAACACACACACACACACACACACATCTTTGAAATTCCTAGAGATAAATTTCTACTTAAAAATATCACCAAGGATTGTGGCACACAACTTGACCCAGGGCAGAGGCTATGCTTCAGAACCCCTCCTATACCCAAACCAGCTTGTTACCCAGGTTCTTTGACACAACCAGACTCAACGGTGAGATACTTCCCCATCCCAATATGTGGCCTAACTGAGACCCCACAGGGCACAGTGGAGGCAACCCCTATTTGCCCTGCCCTCTAGAGACATATCTTCTTTTCAACCCAGAGTAGGGCAGGCACTCTACAACCCCTCCCACAACCCAAAGGCATTTTGATTCCCAGTAGCTCTGTCACAACCAGGTTCACAAGCTTACAGGAGGGACAGGATTCAGTCAGAGACAGCAAGGCCACTTAACACCTGAAATAATCAAATGGCAAGAGGCAAGTGCAAGGACATATACAACAAAAACTAAAGTACTAGACACTATTTGAACCCAGATCTCCCACCACAGGAAGTTCTGGATATTCTAACACATCTGAAAACCAGGATGCTTATCAAAATTCCATTCGCATGAAGATGATAACCTTAAAGAGAATATAAAATACTTCCTTAAAGTAATACCTGGAGAAATACAGGAGAAAACCAGTAAACAGGTAGAAGCCCTTGAAGAGGAAACACATAAACAGGAAAATACAATCAAACTGGTGAAGGAATTTAACAAAAACATCCTGGATCTAAAAATGGAAATAGAAACATTAAAGAAAACAAAAAAGGAGACAACCCTTGAGATGGAAAACCTAACAAAGAGATTATGAGTCACAGATGCAAGAATCACCAAGAGAATACAAGAGATAGAAGAGAGAATTTCAGGCATAGACAATACCATAGAAATTATGGAACAACTGCCAAAGAAAATATAAAGGGAAAAATCTCCTAACCCAAAACATCCAGGCAAATCAGGAGAAAATGAAAAGATAAAACCTAAGAATGATAGGAATAGAAGAGAGAGAAGATTCCCAATGCAATGGGCAAGAAAAGATCATCAAAACCACAGAAGAAAACTTCCCTAACATAAAGAAAAAGATGTTCATAAACATACAAGATGCATACAGAAAAGCAAATAGATTGGAAAAGAACAGATATTCTACCTGCCATATGATAATCAAAACAATAAATGCACAGAACAAATAAATAACATTAAATGTAGTATGGAAAAATGTCAAGTAACATATAAAGCAGACCTATCAGAAGTATACTAGACTTCTCAATAGAGAATCTAAAAGCCAGAATATTTTGGACAGATGCCATAAAGACAATAAGTGGACATAAATGCCAGCCAAGGTTACTATAAAGTGCAAATTGCTCAATCATCATTGATGGAAAAACCAAGATATTCCATAACAAAACCAAATTTAAAAGATATCTTTCCACTAACCCAGCCCTACAGATAATAGAAAGAAAACTAGGAAGGAAACTACTCCTATGAGAACCCACAAAATTTATCATCTCACAACAATCCCAAAAGAAGAGAAACACATGAACATAATTCCACCTCTAACAAGAAAATTAACAGGAAGCCACAATTATTGGTCCCTAATATCTTTCAACATCAATGAACTCAATTCGACAATAAAACAAAACAAAACAACAACAAAAATAACAAGAACAACAACAACAACAAATAATAAAATAAAATAAAATAAAATAAAATAAAATAAAATATAGATTAGGAGGCAGGATACATAATCAGGACACAGCATTTTTTTTTTGCATACAGAAAAAACTCATCAGTGACAAAGAAAGACAGACATTACTTCAGATTAAATGCCTAGGAAAAAATTCCAAGCAAATGGGCCCAAAAAACAAGCTGAAGTATCCATTTTAATATCGAATAAAATTGACATAAAACCAAAAGTTATCAAAAGAGATGGATAAAGGCACTTCATACTCATCAAAGGAAAAATCCAACTGTATGAACCCTCACTTCTGAATACATATACCCCAAATGCGAGGGCACACACATTTGTAAAAGAAATAATACTGAAGCTCAAAACTCACATTGATCCTCTCACAATAATAGTGGGAGACTTCAACACTCAACTCTGTCCAATGGAGAGAGCATGAGAACAAAAACTAAACCGAGACAAAGTGAAACTAACAGAAGTAATGAACCAAATGGTTTTAACAGATATCTACAGAACATTTCACCCTAAAACAAAACAAAACAACAACAACAAAAACCCAAAAACAATAAAAAACCTTTCTTCTCAGTACCTCATGGAATCTTCTCCAATATTGACCATATAATCAGACACAAAACAAGATAGAGAAACAAGAAGACAGAATTAATCTTATGTATTCTATCAGATCACCACATATTATGACTGGTCTTCAACAACAATTAAAAACAACAGAAAGTCCACATACTAATGAAAACTAAATAACTATGTACTATATACTCAATGATAACTTGATCAGAGAAGAAAACAAAGGAAAAATTAAAGACTTTTTAGAATTTAACAAATATGAAAGCATATACTAACCAAACTTATGGAACACAATGAAAGCTGAGCTTAGAGGAAAATGCATAGCACTGAATATCTTCATAGAGAAATTGGAGAGAGCATACACCAGCAACTTAATGGCACATCCAAAAGTTCTAGAATATAAAGTCACAACCACACAACAAAGGAATAGATAGAAGGAAATAATGAAAATCAGAGCTCTAATAAATCAATTAGAAACAGAAATAAACAGAAAATCATCAAAACTAGGTGCTAGATTTTGAGAAAACCAAAAAGCTAGAAAAAACACTAGCTAACCTAACTAAAGGACAAAAATACAGTATCCAAATTAACAGAATCAAAAATAAAAAGGGAGACATACCAACAAAAAATAAGGATTTTTTTTTAAATCATCACATTCTACTACAAAAAAACATACTCAACAAAACTGGAAAATCTAGATAAAATAGATGATTGTCCAGACAGATATAAGGTACCAAAATTCAATTAGGTCCAGATAGACTATCTAAACAGTCCCATAGCCCCAAAGGAAATAGAAGCAGTTACTAAATTTGCCAAATCAATAAAAGGCTAGGAACAGAGTGACTTGATATAGAATTATATCAGACCATCAAAGAAAACCTAACACCAATACTTCCCAAACTATTCCACAAAACAGAAGAAGAAAAATACTATCTGATTCATTGTATGAAGCCATGGTTACTCTGATACCTAATCCACACAAAGACCCAAAAACGAAATAGAACTTCAGAAATTTTTCCCTAATGAATATCAATGCAAAACTACTCAATAAAATTATCACAGGCAGAATCCAAGAACAAAGAAAAATGGTCATATAACACAATCAAGTTGGCTTCATCCCAGTGATGTAGGCATGGTTCAATATATAGAAATCTATCAATGTTATCCACTACAAAAACAAACCCAAAAGAAAAAAAAAAAACATGATCATTTCATTAGATGCTGAAATATCATTTGACAAAATTCAACATCCCTTCATGTTAAAGGTCTTGGTAAGATCAGAAATTCAAGGCCAATATCTAAGCAAAGTAAAAGCAATATACAGCAAACCAGTAGCCAAAATCAAACTAAATGAAGAGAAACTCAAACCAGGGGAGCATTGTCATAGTAACATGGAAAGGGGAACTGGGAAAGTGGGTTTGCAGATGGGAAACTGGGAAGGGGAATAACATTTGAAATATAAATAAATAAAATAACCAATAAATAAAATTGAAAAGAAAATGAAATACAGGAGAAAATAGATAAATAGATAGAAGCCCTTAAGGAGGAAACACATAAACCCCTTATATAAATACAGGAAAACACAACCAAACAAGTGAAGGAATTGAACGAAACCATCCAGAATCTAAAAATGGAAATAGAAACAATAAAGAAACCACAAATGAAGACAACTGTCTAGATGGAAAACCTATGAAAGAGATCAGGAGTCATAGATGGAAGCATCACCCACAGAATAGACGAAATAGAAGAGAGAATCTCAGGTGCAGAAGATACCACTGAAAACATTGACAAAATAGTCAAAGAAATGCAAAATGCAAAATTCTTCTACCCCAAAATATCCAGGAGATCCAGGACACAATGAAAAGACTAAACCTAAGGGTAATAGGTGTAGAAGAGAGGAAGGATTCCCAGCTCATTCAGTAAACATCTTCAAAACAGTTATTGAAGAAACCTCCCTTAACCTAGAAAAGAGATAAACATAAACATATAAGAAGCCTATAAATGCCAAATAGATTGGACCATAAAAGAATTTTCTCCTATCATATAATTATAAGACCAAAAATGCACATAGTAATAATTTTTAAAAATCAGTAAGGGGAAAAGATCAAGTAATATATAAAGGCAGACCTATCAGAATAACTCCAAAATTTTCAACAGAGACTCTAAAAGCCATATTATTTGGGGCAGTTGCCATACAGACCCAAAGAGAACAAAAATGCCAGCTCAGGCAATTATGCCCAGCAAAACTCTCAATTGCCTTAGATGGAGAATCCAAGATATTTCATGACAAAAGGAAATCTCTTAAAGGATGTTGTTGTATGCCAGCCCGTGGCCTATATGAACCAGGTATTTCTGGAAGGCAGGCTAGGGCTGAAAGAGACTTAGAATGCGAGAAAAGATAATGAAGCCAAGACAATATTTTCTGATCAAGGACTGCGAGTTTACTAAGAGAATGTGCTTATAAAGGGGGAAGCCCCCCCCACCATTCCATTCTTGGTGTCTGGAGCCATCCCATAGGTGACATGCAGGATAGGATGTGTCTCTGGAATGTCTCAAGGGTCTCTCAGAAGGTAGCAGAGTCTCAGAGAAGAGCAGAGGTAGTTGACATAACAATATAGCCATCAATGTCAGAAGGCTACACCCCAGGTAATCTCATATTCAGTGGCAGCAAGGTCTAAATCAGCTTGCTTCAAGGTTGGGGGAGGTTACAGAATGTCTTTTAACAATAACAACACTACGAAGAATAACGGGGAAATTTCAACTCAAGGAGGGAAACTACACCCCCCCCAAAAAAGGAAGAAATGAACCTCCTCACAACAAACCCAGGGAAGACAGCCATACAAACATAATTCCATCTCTAAAATCAAAATAACAGGAAACAATAATCATTGGTCATTAAAAGCTCTTAACTTCAATGGTCTCAATTCTCCAATAAAAACATATAAACTAAAAGACTGGATGCTCTGAGGCAGTGCCATTTTCGGCTCCAGACAACAGGCCACCTTCCTGATCAGAACACAGGTGTCCACCCAGCCTGAGAGGCTTCTGCCGCAGGTTCCATGGGCGCCACCTTGGTTCTGGGACTCAGCGGAAAGTAGTCTACACAGGTGAGAGTGTGGACTACTGAAACAACTGCTTCTGTGACAGGCCAAAGCAACACAGCTTCTGGGAAGATCCTGTTTTGGGCCTTCATCTATGGCCAGGAGGAGGTCCAAACACCAGAAAACTGTGCACCTTCCCTGAAAGAGGAGACCTTGCCTGCAGAGACTGCTCTGACCACAGAAACTCAGAGGAGAGAGCTAGTATCCCAGGTCTGCTCATAGAGGGTAACAAAATCACCAGAGGAATAATCTCTAAACAGAGACAACTATAACAACTAACTCCAGAGATTACCAGATGGCGAAAGGTAAACCTAAGAATCTTACTAACAGAAACTAGGACCACTCACCATCATCAGAACCCAGCACTCCCACTTCCCCTAGTCCAGCACACCCCAACACACCTGAAAAGCTAGACCTGGATTTAAAAGCATATCTCATGATGATAGTAGAGGACATCAAGAAGGACTAAAATAACTCACTTAAAGAAATAGAGGAGAACACTGCTAAACAGGTAGAAGACATTAAAGAGGAAACACAAAAATCCCTTAAAGAATTGCAGGAAAACACAACCAAACAGGTGATGGAATTGAATAAAACCAACCAAGACCTAAAAAGGGAAGTAGACACAACAAAGAAAACCCAAAGTGAGGCAACGCTGGAGATAGAAACCCTAGGAAAGAAATATGGAACCATAGATGTGAGCATCAGCAACAGAATACAAGAGATGGAAGAGAGAATCTCAGGTGCAGAAGATTCCATAGAGAATATCGGCACAACAATCAAAGAAAATGGAAAATGCAAAAAGATCCTAACTCAAAACATCCAGGAAATACAGGATACAATGATAAGAACAAACCTACGGATAATAGGAGTGGATGAGAATGAAGATTTTCAACTCAAAGGACCAGCAAACACCTTCAACAAAATTATTGAAGAAAACATCCCAAATCTAAAGAAAGAGATGCCCATGAACATACAAGAAGCCTACAGAATTCCAAATAGACTGGACCAGAAAAGAAATTCCTCCCAACACATAATAATCAGAACAACAAATGCACTAAATAAAGATATAATACTAAAAGCAGTAAGGGAAAAAGGTCAAGTAACATATAAAGGCAAGCCTATCAGAATTACACCAGATGTTTCACCAGAGACTATGAAAGCCAGAAGAGCCTGGACAGATGTTACACAGACACTAAGAGAACACAAATTCCAGCCCAGGCTACTATACCCAGCCAAACTCTCAATTACCATAGATGGAGACACCAAAGTATTCCACGACAAAACCAAATTCACCCATTATCTCTCCAAGAATCCAGCCCTTCAAAGGATAATAACAACAACAACAACAAAAATACAAGGACGGGAACCACGCCCTAGAAAAAACAAGAAGGTAATCCCTCAACAAAGCTAAAAGAAGACAGCCACAAGAACAGAATGCCAACTTTAACAACAAAAATAACAGGAAGCAACAATTACTTTTCCTTAATATCTCTAAATATCAATGGACTCAACTCCCCAGTAAAAAGACATAGACTAACAAACTGGTTACACAAACAAGACCCAAAATTTTGCTGCTTACAGGAAACTCATCTCAGAGAAAAAGATAGACACTACCTCAGAATGAAAGGCTGGAAAACAATTTTCCAAGCAAATGGTAAGAAGAAACAAGCTGGAGTAGCCATTCTAATATCTAACAAAATCGACTTCCAAACCAAAATAATCAAAAAAGACAAGGAGGGGCACTTCATACTCATCAAAGGTAAAATCCTCCAAAAGGAACTATCAATTCTGAATATATATGCTCCAAATACAAGGGCAGCCACATTCATTAAAGAAACTTTAGTAAAGCTCAAAGCACACATTGCACCTCACACAATAATAGTGGGAGACTTCAACACACCACTTTCACCAATGGACAGATCATGGAAACAGAAACTAAACAGGGACATAGTGAAACTAACAGAAGTGATGAAACAAATGGACTTAACAGATATCTACGGAACATTTTATCCTAAAACAAAA
Organism: Mus caroli; assembly: GCF_978045245.1. Lineage (NCBI taxonomy): Eukaryota > Metazoa > Chordata > Mammalia > Rodentia > Muridae > Mus > Mus caroli. The sequence continues at coordinate 42,621,592 of NW_028227261.1, read as the reverse complement.
GGATATACCTTCTTCTCAGCACCCCATGGTACCTTCTCCAAAATTGACCACATAATTGGTCACAAAACAAGCCTCAACATATACAAAAATATTGAAATTGTTCCACGCATCCTATCAGATCACTATGGACTAAGGCTGATCTTCAATAACAAATAACTAATAGAAAGCCAACATTCACGTGGAAACTGAACAACACTCTTCTCAATGATAACTTGGTCAAGGAAGGAATAAAGAAAGGAATTAAGGACTTTTTGGAGTTTAATGAAAATGAAGCCACAACATACCCAAACTTATGGGACGCAATGAAAGCATTCCTAAGAGGAAAACTCATAGCTCTGAGTGCCTCCAAAAAGAAACTACAGAGCCCACACATTAGCAGCTTGACAACACACATAAAAGCTCTAGAACAAAAGGAAGCAAATTCACCCAAGAGGAGTAGAAGGCAGGAAATAATCAAACTCAGGGGTGAAATCAACCAAGTGGAAACAAGAAGAACTATTCAAAGAATCAACCAATCACGGAGCTGGTTCTTTGAGAAAATCAACAAGATAGATAAACCCTTAGCCAGACTCATTAGAGGGCACAGAGAAAGCATCCTAATTAACAAAATTGGAAATGAAAAAGGAAACATAACAACAAATCCTGAAGAAATCCAAAACACCATCAGATCCTTCTACAAAAGGCTATACTGACAAAACTGGAGAACCTGGATGAAATGGACAAGTTTCTAGACAGATACCAGGTACCAAAACTAAATCAAGATCAGATTAATGATCTAAACAGTCCTATATCCTCTAAAGAAATAGAAGCAGTCATTAATAGTCTCCCAACCAAAAAAAGCCCAGGACCAGATGGATTTAGTGCAGAGTTCTATCAGACCTTCAAAGAAGACCTAATTCCAGTTCTTCACAAACAATTCCACAAAATAGAAACAGAAGGTACTCTACCCAACTCATTCTATGAAGCCACAATTACTCTGATACCTAAACCACAAAAGACCCAACAAAGATAGAGAACTTCAGACCAATTTCCCTTATGAATATTGATGCAAAAATCCTCAATAAAGTTCTTGCTAACCGAATCCAAGAACACATCAAAACAATCATCCATCCTGACCAAGTAGGTTTCATCCCAGGGATGCAAGGATGGTTCAATATACGGAAATCCATCAACGTAATCCAGTATATAAACAAACTCAAAGACAAAAACCACATGATCATCTCGTTAGATGCTGAGAAAGCATTTAAAATAATCCAACACCCATTCATGATAAAAGTCTTGGAAAGATCAGGAATTAACGGGCCATACCTAAACATGATAAAAGCAATCTACAGCAAACCAGTAGCCAACATCAAAGTAAATGGTGAGAAGCTGGAAGCAATCCCACTAAAATCAGGGACTAGACAAGGCTTTCCACTCTCGCCCTACCTATTCAACATTGTACTTGAAGTCCTAGCCAGAGTAATTAGACAACAAAAGGAGATCAAAGGGATACAAATTGGAAAAGAGGAAGTCAAAATATCACTTTTTGCAGATGATATGATACTATATATAAGTGACCCTAAAAATTCCACCAGAGAACTCCTAAACCTGATAAACAGCTTCGGTGAAGTAGCTGGATATAAAATTAACTCAAACAAGTCAATGGCCTTTCTCTACACAAAGAATAAACAGGCTGAGAAAGAAATTAGGGAAACAACACCCTTCTCAATAGTCACAAATAATATAAAATATCTTGGCGTGACTCTATCTAAGGAAATGAAAGATCTGTATGATAAGAACTTCAAGTCTCTGAAGAAAGAAATTAAAGAAAATCTCAGAAGATGGAAAGATCTCCCATGCTCATGGATTGGCAGGATCAACATTGTAAAAATGGCTATCTTGCCAAAAGCAATCTACAGATTCAATGCAATACCCATCAAAATTCCAACTCAATTCTTCAATGAATTAGAAAGTGCAATCTGCAAATTCATCTGGAATAACAAAAAACCTAGGATAGCAAAAACTCTTCTCAAGGATAAAAGAACCTCTGGTGGAATCACCATGCCGGACCTAAAGAATTACTACAGAGCAATTGTGATAAAAACTGTGTGGTACTGGTATAGTGTCAGACAAGTAGACCGATGGAATAGAATTGAAGACCCAGAAATGAACCCACACACCTACGGTCACTAATACCATCCAGTGGAAGAAAGACAGCATTTTCAACAAATGGTGCTGGCACAACTGGTTGTTATCATGTAGAAGAATGTGAATTGATCCATTCCTATTTCCTTGTACTAAGGTCAAGTCTAAGTGGATCAAGGAACTTCACATAAAACCAAAGACACTGAAACTTATAGAGGAGAAAGTGGGGAAAAGCCTTGAAGATATGGGCACAGGGGAAAAATTCTTGAATAGAACAGCAATGGCTTGTGCTGTAAGATCGAGAATTGACAAGTGGGACCTCATGAAACTGCAAAGCTTCTGCAAGGCAAAAGACACCATCAATAAGACAAGAAAAACACCAACAGATTGGGAAAGGATCTTTACCTATCCTAAATCAGATAAGGGACTAATATCCAATATATATAAAGAACACAAGAAGGTGGACTCCAGAAAATCAAATAACCCTATGAAAAAATGGGGCTCAGAACTGAACAAAGAATTCTCACCTGAGGAATACCAAATGGCAGAGAAGCACCTGAAAAATGTTCAACATCCTTAATCATCAGGGAAATGCAAATCAAAACAACCCTGAGATTCCACCTCACACCAGTCAGAATGGCTAAGACCAAAAATTCAGATGACAGCAGATGCTGGCGAGGATGTGGAGAAAGAGGAACACTCCTCCATTGTTGGTGGGATTGCAAGCTTGTACAACCACTCTGGAAATCAGTCTGGCGGTTCCTCAGAAAATTGGGCATAGTACTACCGGAGGATCCAGCAATACCTCTCCTGGGCATATATCCAGAAGATGTCCCAACCGGTAAGAAGGACACATGCTCCACTATGTTCATAGCAGCCCTATTTATAATAGCCAGAAGCTGGAAAGAACCCAGATGCCCCTCAACAGAGGAATGGATACAGAAATTATGGTACATTTACACAATGGAGTACTACTCAGCTATTAAAAAGAATGAATTTATGAAATTCCTAGCCAAATGGATGGACCTGGAGGGCATCATCTTGAGTGAGGTAACACAATCACAAAGGAACTCACACAATATGTATTCACTGATAAGTGGATATTAGCCCAAAACTTAGGATACCCAAGATACAAGATACAATTTGCTAAACACATGAAACTCAAGAAGAATGAAGACCAAAGTGTGGACACTATGCCCCTTCTTAGAATTGGGAACAAAATACCAATGGAAGCAGTTACACAAAGTTTGGAGCTGTGATGAAAGGATGGACCATCTAGAGACTGCCATATCCAGGGATCCATCCCATAATCAGCTTCCAAACGCTGACACCATTGCATACACTAGCAAGATTTTGCTGAAAGGACCCAGATATAGCTGTCTCTTGTGAGACTATGCCGGGGCCTAGCAAACACAGAAGTGGATGCTCACAGTCAGCTATTGGATAGATCACAGGGCTCCCAATGGAGAAGCTAGAGAAAGTACCCAAGGAGTTAAAGGGATATGCAACCCTATAGGGGGAACAACATGATGAACTAACCAGTACCCCGGAGCTCTTGTCTCTAGCTGCATATGTATCGAAAGATGGCCTAGTGGGCCATCACTGGAAAGAGAGGCCCATTGGACTTGCAAACTTTATATGCCCCAATACAGGGGAATGCCAGGGCCAAAAGAATGGGAATGGGTGGGTAGGGAAGGAGGGAGGGTATGGGGGACTTTTGGGATAGCATTGGAAATGTAATTGAGGAAAATATGTAATAAAAAATATTTTTAAAAAAAAAGATATATTAAGGAAGAGTGATTGTTACTCTCTGTAATTTTTGTTGTTAGAGGTAGCATTATGTTTATGTGCCTACCTTATTGTTGGTTTGTTGAAAGATTAGTTTTCTGCTTTTTCTAGGGAGTAGTTTCCCTCATTGTGTTGCTGTTTTTCCATTTATTATCTTTAGTAAGGCTGGATTTGTGGAAAGATATTATGTAAATTTGGTTTTATCCTGGAATATCTTGTTTTCTCAATCTATGGTAATTGAGAGTTTTGTTGGGTATAGTAGTCTGGGCTGGCATTTATGTTCTCTTAGGGTCTGTATGATGTCTGCCCAGGATCTTCTAGCTTTTATAGTCTCTGATGAGAAGTCTGGTGTAATTCTGAAAGGTCTGCCTTTATATGTTATTTGACCTTTTTCCTTTACCTCGTTTAATAGTCTTTCTTTATTTAATGGATTTGGTATCTTCATTATTATCTGATGGGAGGAATGTTTTTTTCTGGTCCAGTCTATTTGGAGTTCTGTAGGCTTCTTGTATGTTTATTGTCATCTCTTTCTTTGGGTTAGGTTTTCTTCTATAATTTTGTTGAAGATAATTACTGGCCCTTTAAGTTGGTAATTTTTGCTTTCTTCTATACCTATTATACTTTAGTTTGGTCTTCTCATTTTGTCCTGGATTTCCTGGGTGTTTTGGGTTAGCAGCTTTTTGCATTTTGCATTTTTGACTATTATATCAAATTTTTGATGATATCTTCTGCCCCTGAGATTTTCTCTTTTATCTCTTGTATTCTGTTGGTTATGCTTGCATATATGTCTCCTGATCTCTTTCCTAGGTTTTCTAACTCCAGGGTTGTCTCCCTTTGTAATTTATTTATTGTTTCTGTTTCCAATTTTAGATCTTAGATGGTTTTGTTCATTTCCTTCAACTGTTTCATTGTGTTTTTCTGTAATTATCTAAGGGATTTTTGTGTTTCCTCATTATGGGCATATGCCTGTTTACCTATTAAAATTCCAACTCAATTCTTCACAGGTATTATTTTCTTTTTTTGTCTTTCTTTTTTTCTTTTCTTTTTCCTTTTTTTTTTTTTTTTTTTTTTTTTTGGTTGTTGTTGAGGAGGAGGAGGACTTTGGGGTTTATTTATTTATTTTTATAGGATATTTTATTTATTTACATTTCAAATGTTATCCCCTTTCCATGTTTCCCCTCCACAAATCCACATCCCACATCCCCTGCTTCTATGAGTATACTCCCCCACCCATCCATCCACTCCCACTTCACCACCCTAGCATTCCCTTACACTGGGGTATTATGTCTTCACAAGACTAAGAGCCTCTCCTCCCATTGATGCCAGATGAGGCCATCTTCGGCTACATATGCAGCTGGAGCCATGAGTCCCTCCACGTGTACTCTTTGGTTGGTAGTTTAGTCTCTGGGAGCTCTGGATTGTCTGGTTGGTTGATGTTGTTCTTCCTATGGGGTTGCAAACCCCTTCAGCTCCTTCAGTCCTTTCTCTAACTCCTCCATTGGTGTCCCCATGCTCAGTCCAATGGTTGCCTGTGAGCATGCACCTCTGTATTTGTCAGGCACTGAAAGAGCTTCTCAGGAGACAGCTATATCAGGCCTCTGTCAGCAAGCATTTCTTTGAAGCTGCAATAATATGTGGGTTTTGTTTATGTACGTGGGATCAATCTCCAAGTGGGGCAGCCTCTGGATGGCCTTTCCTTCAGTCTCTGCTTCACACTTTGTTCCTGTATTTTCTCCTGTGAGTATTTTGTTCCCCATTCTAAGAAGCACTGAAACACCCACACTTTGGTCTTCCTTATTCTTGAACTTCATATAGTCTGTGAATTATATCTTGGGTATTCTGAACTTTTGATCTAATGCCATTTATCAGCAAGTGCATACCATGTGTGCTCTTTTGTGAATGGGTTATGTAACTCAGGATGATATTTTATAGTTCCATCCATTTTCCTGTGAATTACATAAAGTCACTGTTTTTAATAGCTGAGTAGTATTCCATTGGATAAATGTACCACATATTCAGTATCCATTCCTCTGTTGAGGGACATTTGAGTTATTTCCAGCTTCTAGCTATTATAAATATGACTGCTATGAACATAGTAGTACATGTGTCCTTATTACATGTTGAAGCATCTTCTGGGTATATGCCTAGGAATAGTATAGCTGGATCTTCAGGTAGCACTATGTCCAATTATCTGATGAAACACTACACTTCGTTCCAGAGTGGTTGAACCACCTTGCTATCACACCTACAATGGAGAATCGCACCTACAATGGAGGAGTGTTCCTCTTTACCCACATCCTCACCAGCATCTGCTCTCATCTGAGTTTTTGATCTTAGCCATTCTGACTGGTATGAGATGGAATCTCAGGGTTGTTTTGACTTGCATTTCCCTGATGACTAAGGATGTTGAACATTTCTTTGGGTGCTTCTCAGCTGTTCCTCAATCGAGAATTCTCTATTTAGCTCTCTTCCCCACTTTTAATAATGTTATTTGTTTCTCTAGGGTAAAACTTCATGAGTTCTTTGTCTATATTGGATATTACCCTCTATTGAATGTAGGATTTGTAAATATCTATTTGTCATCTGTTGTGTTGCTGCTTTGTCCTATTGACAGTGTCTTTTTCCTCACAGAATCTTTGCAATTTCATGAGGTCCCATTTATCTATTCTTGATATTAGAGCATAAGCCATTGATGTTCTGTTCAGGAAATATTCCCCCATGCCCATCAAAATGATCAAGGAGGCTTCATCCCAGGGATGCAGGGATTGTTCAATATTTGGAAATCCATCAATGTTATCCACTACATAAACAAACTCAAAGAAAAAAAAAAACATGATCATTTCTTTAGGTCCTGAAAAACAGGTTGCAAAAGTCAACATCACTTCATATTAAGAGTCTTGGAAAATTACAGAATCTCAAGGCCCATACGTAAATATAGTAAAAGCAATACACAGAAAAACGGTAGCCAACATTAAAATAAATGGAGAGGAACTTGAAACAATCTCACTAAAGTCAGGGGCAATCCAAGGCTGCCAATTCTCTCCCTATCTATTAAATATTGTAAGAGACCAAACTGTGGGAAATTAGACCCTCAATAACTCTCACCCTGAAGATCCGGCTGACCCTTTGATGGGAATTATGTCACCCCCTCCTTCATGTCTCCACTTGGCACCTGGGACTGCTTAGATAAAGTCAGCTTCACCTCATGCTTCATGTCTCCATTTGGTGCCTGGAACTGTCTAGTTAGGGCTGACACTCCAAGATAAGCTGCGAGATATTTCAAGCTTGCAATCAGCATCGGCCCCAGATGTCCATCCCTTTCTCTGTATTTTTTATACCCCCTAGACCCCTCCATATTTTTTTCTCATTGTGTGCTTATAATCAGGCTCCTAGCCTCCATTAAACAGACCTTGACAACCCTTTGCTTGGTCTTGCTTCCCTTTCTCCACCTGTTTCTCTTACAGGCCTCCATCCTCCTCAACCCACGGAATAACTAAGTCCTGCTGGAAGGGACAGAGTGGCGCCTAATGTGGGGCTCAAGGCATGGACCTTTGCCCAGCAGAGACCATGGAGATTCGTCACTACTAGAAGGATAAACTGTTTGAGGAATGCTCCTACAGCTCATAGTAGAAGTCGTCCTTGTTAAGTAATTCCTCTCTGCTAAGAAATGAAAACTAAACTGTCAAAGGAAGCAATCTTCATCAGAGACCTGAAAGCTTCACTCAGGGAAAGGGATGTTCGAGTTAAGAAAAAAGATTTGATAAATTTTTATTTTTATAGATCAAGCGTGCCCCTGATTTATAATTGATGGGGTAGAGATACATCTTAAAAAATGGCGAAGGGTAGGTCAAGAATTAAATGAAATATTGTCCAGGCAGGTCCCCGATGCTGTCCCTGCAAAGGTTTTTACTTATTGGGGACTCATTCGTGATGTAGTAGAAAGTGCGGTTGATGATCCTGCAAAGCAGCAACTTTTGTCGGTTGTGGAATACTGTCTTTGCCCCTTGTTTCAGGTGGTTTCAGTGAGCACCCTCCTCACCAAGAAACCTACTTCAGTAATTACAGACATGCCTGAAGCCCTGCAGGCTTCTCTTTATCCCCCTCTCCCAGTGGATTCATCTCCTATTGACATGTCACTGATCAATCCAGTCTTTAAAAAACCCTTGGCTGAGGGGCCTCTAGATCCTGGGGACGCAGACACTTTGGAGGAAGAGGTGGTTCGTTCTCGTAAGCCAGATTGGCCGCTGCATGCCTCAGCTCCTCCACATGGCTCCCGTCCCCTGGCCTCCGACATTGCCCATCCCCACTCTCATAGATGCCAAAGACAAACTTGCATCTCAAGTCGTGGGGTTACAAGAAGTTTTACAGCTCCAGAAACAGTACACCCACCTTTCTACGGAACTCACTGTGCTGCAGGCATCCCTTAAGGAAATGATCCTTGCTCCTCCCCCAGCCGCAGCCTCAGGCGGCACCAAAAAGAAAACTCCTCGGGGCATAAAATCTAAAACACTGGCTTTCCCTGTAATTACCCATTCCACAGGAGCCACCAGCTATGACCCTCCCACTTCCACTGTGGAGGACCCCCTCCAACCGCCCAAGCTGAATCTGCCTCCACAGAAATCATACCCTCAGGATAGTGGTGCCTCCTAATGATGACCTCTCTGCCGAGTCTGGTAGCGAGGGTGGAGATGACAGTAGAGGAGAGAGCGAAACAGAAAGTGATGCTGAGGAGCAAGTGCCTGCGCCCACCCAGTGAACAGAATTCCACAGGCTGCATTTTAAAGACCTGAGGCAGCTTAACACTGCAGTATGAATGTATAGGCCCAATGATCCTTACACTCTTTCTGTTCTCTACTCGATACCAGGGGGTAGGCATATGCTTCCTGGTGAATGGATTAGGGTAGTTCAAGCTGTTTTGACCCGCGGGCAATTCCTGTCATGGAAAGCTGACTTCATTGATCATTGTCAGTCAATTGCAGTAACTAATCCGAGGTCCCCTCGGGCACCATGTGCCGCCTTGACTTTTGAAAAACTGAGTGGTCAAGGTAGATATGCAGCAGAGGCATGGCAGCGACACCTCCCTGTCAATGTAGTGCTTAGTGCTTGGCGAGCAATTCCAATAAAAGGTTCAGTTATCAAGCCCCTAACTAAAGTTATTCAAGGAGCCCAAGAAGACTATAGTGAATTGGTGAGTCATCTACTTGAGGCTGCAGAGTGGACTCTAGGTCATGAGAATGCAGACAATAAGCTTATTAAACAATTGGCTTATGAGAATGCTAATTTGGCCTGTAAGGTTGTCTTGCGCAGTAGAATTAGGGACAAAGACCTTAATGAAATGATTCGTCTCTGCCATGATATGGATACCTTTACCCATAAGATGTATCAAACAGTCCACCTTGTGATGGGCACAGCACTTCAGCCTGTCATGGCTTTTGGTGCAGCTCTTCAGCAGACTGGCCCACAGAAAGGCTGTTTTAAATGTAGCCAGCCTGGGCATTTTGCCCGCCAGTGTCCCTTGTCATCTCCTTTCCCTAATGTCCCCCAGCCTTCAGTGGGGTCTGCTGCCGCCCCCCCTTGCACCATCCAACACCCCCTGCTCACAGTGCCAGAAGGGCAAACATTGGGCTAGTGCCTGTAAATCTAAAACAGACATCTCTGGGAATCCTCTGCCTCCCCTTCAGGGAAACGGATGGCGGGGCCAGCCCCAGGGTCCCCAACCCATCTCATTTCTTCTGGCCACGGGGAACAGCCAACAGCCAAACCAGTCCCTAGTCTCTACAGAGACACACCAGGTAGTGCAGGACTGGACTTGTGTGCCCCCACTGACTCAATACTAACATCTGAGGATGGCGTCCAAATTCTTTCCACTGGGGTCTTTGGGCCTCCTCCACCTAATACTTATCTTTTATTTCTGGGGTGTGCCTCCACCACCTTAAAGGGACTTACGGTTCAAACTTCTCTAGTAGATAATGATTACACCGGAGAAATTAAGATTATATTCAAAGAGCATTGCCTAGCACAAGCCCTGCCTCTGCCTCTAGATACCTCCCACCCAGCAATAGGTACGCAGCATGGCTCCTCGCAGCCAGGCTCAGCAGATCTTTACTGGGTTCAGGCAATTACCAGGGACCGCCCTACACTCCACCTTAAGATAGATGGCAAGAGCTTTGAGGGCCTCTTAGATTCAGGCGCTGATTCCACTGTAATCTCACAGAGTGCCTGCCCCACTGCCTGGCTGTTGCAAGCCTCTTTAACCCACTTGCAGGGAATTGGACAATCAAAAAATACTCTCAGGAGTTCACAGCAGCTGACTTGGGAAGATAATGAGGGAAATTCTGGCTCCATTCAGCCCTTCTTTGTTCCTGGCCTACCTGTTAACCTTTGGGGAATATATATTCTCTCTCAAATGAAAGTCTTTATGTGTACTCCCAATTTGTGTACTCAACAAATGCTTTCTCAGGGCAATCTCCCTGGACAGGGACTAGGTAAAAACACCCTAGGGAGGCCCACACCGATAGAGGCCACCCCCAAGGTGGATCGTGCAGGCTTGGGCTATAATACCCATGTCTCATAAGGAGCATTGCTCCCCCTGTACACCAGGCAGACAAGATTATGTGGAAAGATGACTCCCCTGTCTGGAATGACCAATGGTCTCTCCCAGCCGAAAAGCTGTTAGCAGCCATACAGTTAGTTCAGTAATAGTTGGCTGCTGGGCATATTGAGCCTTCCACATCACCTTGAAATACCCCAGTATTCATCATACAAAAGTGAAGTGGCAAATGGCGATTGTTACAAGATCTTAGAGCGGTCAATAAGACCATGGTCCCCATGGGGGCTTTTCAGCCTGGGATTCCCTCTCCAGTTACTATTCCCAGGGGACATGTTAAATTAATCATTGACTTAAAAGATTGCTTCTTTTCCATTCCTCTTCACCCTGAAGATTGCAAACGCTTTGCGTTTAGCCTCCCCATAGTCAATTGTGTCAGGCTTTCTCCTCTGCCACACCCACCCTGTTTTCAGTGGAGGGTTCTCCCTCAAGAAATGGCCAATAGTCCCACCCTTTGCCAAAAGTATGTGGCTAAGACAATTGACCCTTTCAGGATGTCTTACCCTGACCTATATATTATACATTATATAGATGACATTCTACTTGTGGGGCGATGAGGGCTAACTTTATTGAGCTGGCCAAAAACTTATTAATGCCCTCCAGAATCGGGGACTCCAGATCTCCCCCAAGAAAGTTCAGATTCACCCCCCTCATTTATTCTTGGGCTTTGAATTGTTCCCTAATAAGGTTCTCACACAGAAGGTTCAGTTAAGACGAGATTCCTTATAGACTCTCAATGATTTTCAATGCCTGTTAGGAGATATGAACTGGCTCTGCCCTTATTTGAAACTTACAACAGGGGAGTTTAAACCTTCATTCGACATTTTGCGAGGGGACTCAGATCCGTCTTCTCCACATACGCTGACGCATGAGGCACAAATATCATTGGCCAAGGTAGAACAGGCCATCAATGAACAAAACATTGGGTATTTCTCCCCAGAACTCCCCCTCCATTTCCTTGATTTCCCTACTTCCTTTTCTCCCACTGGCCTTCTGTGGCAACTTAAACCTCTGTTTTGGGTCCATCTGCCAGCTTCTCCCTCTAGAATGCTACCCACATATCCTCAGCTGGTTGCCCATATTTGCATCTTGGCAGAGAAGCTTCCCTTAGGCTTTTTGGCAAAGATCCTGATATTATTGTTCTCCCCTATGATGCCTCCCAGATTCAGTGGCTAATTTGAAATAATGATGACTGGGCAGTTAATTGCACCTCCTTTCAAGGTGTGATTGATAACCATTATCCCGCTGATAAACTAGTTCAATTCCTACATAGGACACCCGTGGTTTTCCCAAAGAGAACAAAGCCAGGCCTTATTGCTGGGGCTGTGGTAGTCTTTACTGACGGGTCCTCCTCAGGTGTGGCTGCCTTCAGCATTGGTGGAGAGGTCTCACGTTTTATGACATACTATTCCTCCGCGCAGCTTGTTGAACTGGCAGCTATTGTTAGGGTGTTTGAACTATTGCCTGAAACCCCTTTTAATTTGTATACAGGTAGCGCTTATGTGGCCGCCTCTGTTCCTCTTCTAGAAACTGTTCCATATATTCTCCCCTCTACCAATGCTTCCCTGTTGTTTGCTAAACTTCAAAAACTTGTCCTTGCCCGCAATTTTCCTTTTTTTGTTGGCCATATTCGTGCTCATTCTGGCCTGCCTGGGCTGCTGTCTAGAGGCAACGATATAGTTGATTGGGCTACCCAGGTAGTGGCTTCTGCCTTTTCTACCACTCCTCTCACCACCGCTCAACAGGCCCATGATTTACACCATCTTACTGCCCATACCTTGAGACTTAAATTTCCCATCACCTGCAAACAGGCACGACAAATTTTTCGGCAGTGTAAGGGCTGCCTGACCCTTTTACCTGAGCCACATGTGGGAGTCAATCCCCGCAGGCTAATTCCTGGTGAGTTGTGGCAGATGGATGTCACCCACTATGCCCCCCTCGGAAAGTTAAAATATATCCATGTCTCTGTTGATATTTTTAGTGGTTTTATCTGTGCATCTTTACAGACAGGGGAGGCCACTAAACATGTTATCAGTCATGTTCTCTCCTGCTTGGCGGTTACACCACAACCCAAGATCCTCAAGACAGATAGTGGCCCAGGATATGCTAGTTCCAACTTTAAACAGCTTTGTGCTCAAATGGGCATCAAACACATTACTGGCATTCCCTATAATCCCCAAGGCCAAAGTATTGTAGAAAGGACTCATCAAACCCTTAAAAATATGTTCTTTAAATTGCAATCTGGGGGAGGAATTCTATATCCCCAATCTGGCAACTTCAAGACCCTCTTGAATCATGCACTATTTGTCTTAAATTTTCTTACATATGACACTGTAGGCAAGTCTGCCACAGATCGCCTTTGGCACCCTTCAACTGCCAGCAATTATGCACAAGCCATGTGGAGAGATTCCTTGTCCAACAAATGGCAGGGGCCAGATCCGGTCCTTATATGGGGCAAAGGACATGCTTGCATTTATGATTCAAGGGCCCAAAATGCTAGATGGCTCCCAGATCACCTAATAAAACCATATTACTCATCCAGGGAAGAAAAGCCCTGAGAAAGCCTTCCCTTTTCTATCTTCCAGATGACGATTTGGATCTTTACATTCACTTTGGCTTCCCTGGCTACAGTTAGAGTTGGATTCAACCAACCTGTAGATAGACTGACTTTTCTGACTGGCATTTATGGCAAGCCCTTCCAGTCACATAGGGGCAATCATAATGGGCCCTTGACACTCTCTGGTGGATCCTCATATACGCTGGACTGTGGCAACCAGATCGATACTCTACAGTGGAGCACTTCACTTACAGGTGGGGCACAGGGATAGTGGGTCTGCAGAGATAAACAAAAGCTCATCCCTGTGGGACCCAACAGCACCTGCCCCGCCAAATGTAATTTTCTTTCCCAAATGCATTCTGGCTGTTACAAGCAGGCTGTTACAACCTGCTTTCATAATGGCTTCAAGTATTTTACTGCCATTCCCTATAAATATTCCACAGACTACTTCAGGGGAATTGGACCTCCGATGTCTGTGTCATTGGCTATAAGTCCAATGAATATGAAGGAGCCTCCTGCTTAGCCCCGGTGGGTGAACAAGCTGGCTGGTCCTGTGGTGCTCCTATTCATGTCTCAGATGGCAGAGGCCTGACAGACATAGTTAGAGAAGAAAGGGTTTATTTGACCATTCAACATCAGGTAGAGAATTTGTTCCCCAAGCTAGAATACAACCCCTTGCTCAAGATAGTGTCAAAAGGGGTATATTTGGACCCACAGACCATGGATATTATTGAAGCTACTCACAAAGTACTAAATTCTACCAATCCTACGCTCACTGAGGATTGCTGGTTATATTTGGGCTTGGAGGTGACATGGCCTTGGCCTTTCCATTGCTCAACACCTCTGATCTGCACTCCCAACCTTTCATAATTGCAGTTTTTCAAAACCTTTAAAGGTTCAGCCTACTGAGTTTAATGGCTCTTTTTGTTTTTGGAGCCCTATGAAAAATAATTCCTTCGATGTTGATCTTGGTATTGCCTCCTTTACCTATTGCTCTACTATAGTTAATTCCTCCCAGGCTAGTTGTCTGCCCCCAGGCAAAGTTTTTGTTTGTGGAGATAATATGGCATATCCTTTTCTGCCCATAAATTGGATGGGACTCTGCACCCCTGCCCTGCTCATCCCTGATATAAGTATTCTCCCTGGTGATGAACCTGTTCCCCTTCCTAGCTTTGATACTTTTGTCCCCTGACATAAAAGAGCACTCCAATTCATTCCCCTACTGGTGGGTCTCGGCATAGCTAGCGCTCTTGCATCCAGAACTAAAGGGTTAGGGGTAGCCATAGACTCATACAAGAAGCTTTCCTTACAGTTGATCTTGGATGTTAATATGATATATGAGTCTATAATAGATATTCAGGATCAGGTAGACTCCCTTGCTGAAGTTGTTCTCCAAAACAGAAGAGGGCTTGATCTTTTGACTGCAGATAAGGGAGGTATTTTCCTGGCCCTGCAAGAAAAATGCCGGTTTTATACAAATAAATCAGGCATAGTTAGAGATAGAATTAGAAAACATCAAGAGGAGTTAAAGAAGAGACATAAAGAGCTTTCTGATAACCCCATGTGGAGTTTTTGGAATGGTGCTTTGCCTTTTCTCCTCCCCTTCTTGGGACCTGTGTTGGAACTACTCCTCCTTGTCTCCTTTGGCTCTTGGGCTTTTAACAGATTAACCAGTTTTGTTAAGTCATAGATTGATTCTGCCTTAAACAAAACAGTTGCAGTCCACTACCATTGACTAGACATTCGAGACTCAGCTGAAGACCTCTCTTCCAATGATGAAGAGAGGGCAGCCATTGGCCTTCAATTTTCCACCCTTGCTGTAGAAATGGAGCCTTCTTGGTTCCATAAGCTGTGTGTTGTGTCCACCTCGGCCGGCAAGGAAGACACAACATGGTTGGATTCTTCTCAACAGCCTTCATTGCAGGAATGCCTCAATGCTGCTACGGGGACCTCGGGAACCCAGGGAGGACTCCTTATATATACCCCAGCACAGGGAAAAGCTTTGTGTCTCCTGGGAATGGTCAGTCTGCCGGCACCTTAATTTGCATGCACCTGCTCGAGAGGGGTTGGCACCAGATTCGGGCTAGCGCCTGCGCAGTGGTGTTGTTTACGGCCACCGTGTACCGGAAACCGGTGCCATCTTTTAGGCATCAGCTGCCTACATCTATCCCGTTTTTATTTAATAATATGATACTGGACTAGGTCTGGGGAAGTCTGTCTATCAGCAACGGGTTCTGTCTTAGGTCAATCCTTTCATGTCACAGCCTAATCTTGCGCGTGTCCAATTCGACCAGCAAGAAGACGCTGCAACAGGATCCTTCTGCACACGTTTATTGGGAGAGCTTGATTGTAGAGGCGAAGAGACCCTGAGCCCAGAACTGGTGCTGCTTATATAGGCCTAGGAGCGGCGTGTCTCACACCCGGATTGGTTATGCACTATGCCTCATTTGCATGTTCCTCATCTGATTGGCTACTCTCTCTCAGTATCTCACAGTACCTCATTAACATACCTCATTTGCATGTCTCACATCTGATTGGTTATTCTCTCAGTACCTCATTATCATACCTCATTTGCATGTCTCACATCTGATTGGTTATTCTCTCAGTACTTTGCAGAGCCTCATTATCATGCCCGGGCCAGGAAGTCTTTTGGCAAAAAACTTTACTGCATAAGTAAGCATTGGTCATTTGCCCAAACTTATATGTGGTGGCCAGCAGTAGCCTGCGCCACTCTGCAACGGCACATGTGGCTTCCCACATCTCCCCCTTTTTGTTTTAATAAAATGAGCCTGGACTAGGCCTGTGCAATTATGTCCATCCGCTATGGCTCCTGTTTTAGGTCGTTCCTCCAATGTCAGAGCCTTTCCCAGTCGTAGGGTAACCCTATCGCCACTGGGCCCCATGTCTTAGGTTGGCCTGTGCATGAGGAAAGTTGCCCATCTCTGGATACCCCAGTGCTGTGTGACAGTAACTGCTAAATGACCTAGGGTGAACTCTGCAAAAGAGGCCAGCCAAAAAATGAATTAGTGGGGAAATCATGATCACCCTGTCGTGTGCAGCAATGTGCAAGGGCTGATCAATGATTGTTGAGTCTCTCTCATGCGCAAGAGCAGAGAACTCAGATGCCGACTAATTCTTGAGCATAGATAACCAAACTTCAGGGGAGGCGCCGTTTTCAATAGCTAAAAGTGCCTGAGTTATAATCACCTTGTCACGTTTTTGTTGGGTTCTGAATTTGCATACCAACCAGAGCATGAATGCCAGTCCACAGCATATGGCAGCACCAAACAAAATCACTCCCACCCATTCCTTAAAGTAAGAGAAAGCAGAGGAAAGCCAAGAGGTAAAGTCTCCAAAGGTCACAGGTTCCACTCTGGTTCCATTAAGGTTCAGGATCTGTATCTGCAGCCTCTTCTGCAGCCTGTCCAGCTCCTGCAACCAGTTCCCCTTCAGATAATTCGATAGGTCTGTACTTTTGATAAAAGAATTATTAATAAACCTATTGGGAGTAATGCATACATGCGGAATGGATGCCACACAACTCATTTGAGTGACATCCATCATCTGTTCCATGTTATGCTGTAAAATATCCACTCTCTGATTCACTAACATTAATCCTGAGGCAATATGCGAATCCACCCTTTGCAGAGTGAGCAATGCCTCAGATGTTTTTTCTGCTATCTGACTTATGGCATCAGCACTATTAACTTGATTGGCTATAGCAATTCCTGCGGTAACCGCTGACGCTGCAGACACCACAATGGCAGTGACAATGGCAGCTGTGATTCCAAAATCTCTCTTCTGCCTAACTAGACTCATTATTGGGAACTTCTCTGGATCTGCTTCAACAGGTACAGGGACCAAGATTGGTAGCTGTACCACTAAGGCTAAGAATTTGGTTCCATTCCAGCATTGCGTCAAAAAACAAGTGATATTTGTACAATCTAACCATTCTGTATCATTTTGAAATTCAGCCAATATAAAGAAAAATGGAGGACTAACACAAACTTCTACTGGAGAGGTAGTCATATTTCTGATAACTCTATTCGTTGTCACATTATCTAAATGAGCACAGGTATTGGAAAGTGTGGCAGAAACATTCAGTATCTCATGAAAGGTGCCAGTCAGCAGTGCAAAGGCTGACAGACTGGTACTAGCACCTGCCTCATTACTTAAAATCCATTGGTAATATGACCAAATATTTTCTTTTCCTGTAGCATCTCCTTTATCATTCATTACAGCAAAATCTAATGGAGGTGACAAAACAAAACCCTTTGCTATTTCTTTTCGAGGAAAAATTTTTGATTGACAAAGTGAAAAAACTATAGGAAATGTGAGGTCCGGATGACACCAGGGCATGCTGCGTTTAGCAGTAGCATTGCCAACAGGCCATCGTGATCTTTTGGGAATGGTCACCTTTCCCTTTATCATAATAGTGGTGATGTTTATAGGTGAAGTTATATTATTTCCAACATCACCTGAGCCTAATTACGCTCCTTGAACGACTGTGTTAAAGCATTAAGTAGCACTCCAGAGCTCACTTTATTTTGGATAATGGGATCTGCCCAATTAGAGATAATCTTTTTCTTTAAAAATATACAGGGTGTAGAAGGCTTATCCACATTATGCTCAAAGCATAGTGTATAATTTAAATGAAAACTCGTACTAGTATACACCCGTGGCTCTTGAGGAGTTTGTCGTGCACAAGGCGCATCCAGAAAACATTCTGTTGCATAAAACAAAGGCAAGGTAGAAGAATTAGAATGTACCGGTAAAGGTACTGGCCATGATCTTACTATGGCTCACAAAGGTATACTTATCCCGGTCTCAATCATCAGGAGCAGGAGGATAATCTTGGGGTTTATCTTGCTCTTTCACGGTCCTTGTCAATTGCGTCGGGACCCAAAGTGGATTTTCTTCACCCTGTGGAAAAACACAAATAGCTCCCCAGGATCTGATTAAGATAGGATCCGGGCCATACCATTTATTATCAAGGACATTTTTCCATTTGACCATTTCATTGGGCGATTGAGGTCATTGTCCGTGCCTTTTGGCTGGTGATCTTCCAGCATCATCCAATTTTAAAAAATTAAGAGTAAATATTGTAAGGGATAGAGCCATCTTTGGCGTCATAGCCTCTATTCCCCCTTTCTGTTTTTGCAAATATTGTTTCAGAGTGCGATGGGCTCTTTCAATGATGCCTTGGCCCTGTGGATTATAGGGCAGTCCAGTAATATGTCTCACTTGCATTTGTTTGCAAAATTGGCTAAATTTAGAAGAAGTATATGCAGGACCATTATCTGTCTTTAGCACTAGGGGCTTACCCCATGCAGCCCAAGCCTCTAAGCAGTGAGATATGACATGAACTGCTTTTTCCCCTGACAAGGGAGAGGCATGTAGGACACCGGAACTGGTATCAATGGACACATGTACATATTGTAATTTCCCAAAAGCTGGGATATGCGTGATGTCCATTTGCCAAACATCTAGGGGTTGCACTCCGCGAGGATTAACACCCATGGAAGGTGCATTAATAAATTCTACACACCTACCACACTGTAGGACAATATCTCGAGCTTCTGTTCGTGTGAGCTTAAACTTTTGTCGTAATGTAGAAGCAGGGACATGATAAAGGTGATGAAAATTTTTTGCACTTTCTATAGAATTTTGTGATAGGAAAACCATATCTCTGGTGGCTGAATCAGAAATGGCATTTCCCTTAACCATAGGTCCAGGTAATGATGTATGTGCTCTAATATGTTGAATATAAAAGGGATGCTCACGCATCAAAATACAATTTTGTATTTTCATCAAAATTTCAGATACTGGACTAGACTGCTTAAAATTTCCAGCAGTCTCTAACATTAGTACGGCATTAACCACATAAACAGAATCAGAGATAATATTTATGAGAATAAGAAATCTTTTAAAGACTTCTAAAACCACCAAACATTCTACCAATTGAGGGGCTCCTGTTGTAAATTGCAACCTTACAGCCTTTTCATTAATCACATAACTTCCAATTCCTGTTTTGGATCCATCTGTATAAATATCAATGGCTCCCTTTATAGGAGTATTACCGTTACCTTTGGAAATATCACTGGATGCAATAACAGAAAATGTAATAAAGGATGTTTAGGATAATGATTATCAATTAAACCAGAATAACTGCATCTAAGAATAGCCCATTCATCTATAGTCGCACACAATGTTTGCATTTGTGCAGCAGTATAGGGAACAATTATGCTATCAGGCATTTTTCCAAAGTGAGTATTTGAACTTTTTATACCTTTATGGGCCATATTTGCCACCATGGTGGGATAATGCTCTATAGTCTTATTAGGGGATATACGTGGATGTATCCATATTAAAGGACCATCTTGCCATAATACAGCAGTTGGCAAATTTATGGTTCGTAATATGCATAGGCAAAAAGGGTTTTGCTCATTTATACGATTTAGCTGTGCTGTTTGGATCGCTTCTTCTACCTTCCTAAGAACATCAGAAGCCTCAGGTGTTAATTGTCTCAATGAGGTAATATGTGATTCTCCTTCTAAAATTTGAAATAAAGTTTTTAATTCCGAAGTAGGGATCCTTAAATAAGGTCGAATCCAATTTATATCTCCTAATAATTTTTGAAAATCATTTAATGTCTTTAGATGATCTTTTCTTATACTAATCTTTTGTGGGGTAACACACTGTAAAGTAATAGTGGTTCCTAAAAATTGACTAACATTAGACTGCTGTACCTTTTCTGGTGCAATAATCAAGCCATTATTTTTTAAAGTTTCATTAAGCAAGCCATAAGCTCACTGTATACTTTCTTCTTCAGGTCCACAAATCACAATATCGTCCATATAATGACAAATTTTTAAGGAGGGGAAACCATCTCTAACTGGTTGTAAAGCTTTTCCTACATATAATTGACATATGGTAGGGCTATTTGCCATTCCTTGGGGTAACACTCGCCATTGATACCTTTTATCAGGCTCCATATGATTAACAGAAGGTAGAGTAAATGCAAATCTAGGTTTATCTTTCTTGTTTAATGGAATGGAAAAGAAACAATCCTTAATATCTACTACTATAATTCTCCAATCCTTAGGTAGAGCTGAAAGTAGGGGGAGTCCTCTTTGTACAAGACCCATAACTTGCATTTGTGCATTAATGGCTCTTAGGTCATGTAACAATCTCCATTTACCTGACTTTTTCTTTACAACAAAAATAGGGGTGTTCCAGGGTGATTGTGTGGGTTCTACATGTCCCAGGTCTAATTGTTCTTGTACTAATTCTTTAGCTGCTTTTAACTTCTCAGAGGGTAAAGGCCACTGAGGCACCCACACCGTGTCCTTCGTACACCACAGAATGGGCAAAGGCTCCTCAGCAGCCCCTAGAAAAAACCCAGCCCTTTCTTATCTGCTTTTACTGTGGCTTTAACTGGTGAAATTCTACTTTGTAAATTTTTTCCTAGACCTAGTCCAGGTATATACAGATCCTTTCATCATTTCCTTGCTTTTCTGAGAATAATCATTAGTCAGTATAAAGTTCATGGTTGACATCACATCTCTTCCCCATAAGTTTACAGGTAAAGGGAGTACATAAGGCTGAAAAAGCCCTGTCCTTCCTTCTTTATCTTTCCATAGTAAGGATTTTGCACTTATAGTTGGGGTAGCCTCATATCCTAATCCTTGTAAGCTATTTGACGATTGATTAACAGGCCAAGAAGCAGGCCACCAATTACTGGATATAATGCTTTTATCCGCTCCTGTATCCATTATGCCATGAAAGGTTTTTCCTTCTATTTGTAATGGTAAAGTGGGACGATTATCCAAATCTAAAGATATGTATGCCACATTAGTTCCTGTAGAAACAAGTCCCTTATCTCCTCGGGAATCCTGGCTACTAGGGAACATGTTATGCAAACTAGGAAGAATTAGCAATTGAGCAATGCAATCTCCAGGAGAAATGGCTACGATACCTCAGGGTGCAGAACACATAATCTTAACTTGTCCCTCATAATCTGAGTCTATAACTCCAGGATGTATCATTAATCCTTTCAAAGCAGAAGAGGACCTACCCAACAGTAGGCCCACTGTATCCTTTGGTAAGGGACCTCTAAAATCTGATGAAATAGGTTGGCATCCCATTTGAGGTGTAAGAATTACTCTGGAGGTGGCACAGATGTCCAATCCTGCTGAACCCGGAGTGGCTCTCCTCAGTCTCTGGGTGGCCTCATAGACACTGTGGTCTGGAGTGCCCCATACATTTGGGGGCCCTGGGGACAGGGGGCCCCTCACTCCGTTTTTTGGCTGTTGTACTTTAAACTGAGGTATTGGCCTTCCTTTTATATCCCTGACTGATCTACATTCATTTGCCCATTGTCTTCCTTTCCCACATTTTGGGCAAATACCTGGTCCTGTCTTTTCAAACCTACTCTTCCTACCCTTTGTACATTGCTTTTGCATATGACCTGTTTGTCCACAATTATAGCAGGTTATTTCTTTTGTTTTTGCCATTAAAACTTCGGCAGCCAGCCCTGCATTTGAAAGGGGTCCTCCTATTTCTCTACATGCTTTCATCCACGCCTGTAGTCCTTTCTCTTTCCAAAGTGTGATAGCATTTCTGCATTCTTTGGTACATTGCTCATAAACTAATTGTTCAATTAGTGGCAATGCGGCCTCAGAATCACCAAATATGTGCCCTGCTGCTTCCATCATGTGAGCCACAAATTCAGAGAACGGCTCATTAATTCCCTGAATATTTTTTATCAAATTACCCGATACCTCTCCTCGATTAGGCAATGCTTTCCAAGCTTTCACTGCAGCCTGATTGATTTGATCATAGACCTGCACTGGGTATCCTAATTGATTGTTTGTCCATATACCCTGACCTGTAAGCATTTCAAATCTCCATGCTTGTTGCCCTGCAGTAGCATTAGCACGGGCCTGACTCAAACACAGATCATGCCATATAGACTTCCAATCTAGATACTGTCCCATCGTAAGACATGCCTTTACCACACTCATCCTATCCGAAGGAGTCATGGCATTGTGAGCCAGTCTTTCAATCTGGGACTGAGTAAATGAGGCATTAACTCCGTAGGTCCTTACTGACTCTACTAACTCTTTCACTTGTTTATGCGATATTGGCTCATAATATTGCTGTTGAGCTTGATCCTGAAAAACAGGAAAAGCCTAAAATATTTTTCGCAACCCTCTAGGAGTGCAAAAAGAGTGGCCATTGCCAATTGCTTTCTTATCTGTATAAGGCGGAGGAGGTGGGGGAGCACTGAGACTCCTCCCTATTGGACCATATCTTTCCTCCTCATACTCTGCAGCAGCCTCCTCCAAATCTTCCTCCTCCCCTGCTGATAATTCCAAGTCCTCTGAGCAAGATAATTCTAATAATTCAAAGTTCTCGAGAGGAGGGTAAATTGACTTAATTTTCTGTTCTTTATCTTTTATATTATCTTTTATATCTTTACTTTTTGATTTCTTTTCCTTTTCTCCTTTTATTTCTTTCCCTTTACTTATCTTTCTTCATGCACCTTCTTTTTCATATCTCTCTGTTTCTGACATACTTTCCTGTTGCTCCTGTAAAAGTCGCTGCCCTTCCTTAACAGCTAGCTCACATTTCTTATCCTGGATACAAGCCTTAATTAATTTCCATAATGGCCTTGTTCCTGCCTTCACTTTTCCTTCAGCTTCCTCTCTCGCTATATCTCTCCCTAACTTTTCCCAACTAGGTAGTGTCAGCGACCCAGTGGGGGCAAACCAAGTAGCGAGTCTGTCTGTCTCTTTTAAAAACCCGCTCACTGTACTTTCAGAAATCTTTAAACCTCTTTCTTTAAGCAAGGCTTGCACCGGCCCTACTAAAGGAATAGACTGGCCAGTACCCATGATGGTCCTGGACTAAAGCGTTATCTACGTGAAATTATTCCCAGCAGATACACTCGTGCCCAGGGCGGTGACAGTTAAGGCAAAGGCATACTATCAAGGCAAGAAAAAAAGCAAGCAGCACAACCCCAGTGACAATTATCGGATCTATTCCGTAGGAAAGCATACCTCTCAGAGACTCATATCAATTTCTTTATACTTACCCGTACCACCATTCCTCAGCTGAAGAGTTCTGAATCCATGCAGTCGAATCCTTCTCAGCAGTCTGTTTTGCAGGAACACTTTATTAACACCGTTCCCCAGCTGAAGAGTTCTGAATCCACGCTGGATCCTTCTCAGCAGTCTGTTTTGTGGGAATACTTCATTAACCGCTCCTTCCCCGCGATGCAGTTCTGAATCCTCCCTGTAGCAGGGGGTCTTTGCTCGTGCCTGAAGATGTCTCGTCCCGGGTTTTTGGCACCACTTCTTGCGTGCGTCCGACTCGACCAGCAAGAACGACGCTGCAACAGGATCCTTCTGCACACGTTTATTGGGAGAGCTTGATTGTAGAGGCGAAGAGACCCCGAGCCCAGAACTGGTGCTGCTTATATAGGCCTAGGAGAGGCGTGTCTCACACCTGGATTGGTTATGCACTATGCCTCATTTGCATGTTCCTCATCTGATTGGCTACTCTCTCTCAGTATCTCACAGTACCTCATTAACATACCTCATTTGCATGTCTCACATCTGATTGGTTATTCTCTCAGTACTTTGCAGATCCTCATTATCATGCCCGGGCCAAGCAATGTTTTGGCAAAAAACTTTACTGCATAAGTAAGCTTTGGTCGTTTGCCCAAACTTATGCGTGGTGGCCAGCAGTAGCCTGCGCCACTCTGCAACAGCACATGTGGCTTCCCACAGCCTAACCCATCATAGGGTTACCCTATCGCCTCTAGGCCCCGTGTCTTAGGTTGGTCTGTGCATAAGGAAAGTTGCCCGTCACTGGATACTGTGGATCTGTGTGACTACAACTGCCAGACCACCTAGGGCAAATTCTTAATGTTTTAAAGAGGCCAGCTAAACATTGGGAGATGCACCATCTTTAATCGCCATCAATGCCTGGTACACCACTGCCTTATACTGAGCATACTCTCATTTGAGTCGACACAATAGCCAGATACAAAAGACACAATCCAGGAGGACCACCCCCAGGCCAACATTCCTGCCCATTCCTTAAGGAATGAGAAGGCATTGGTGATCCAGGAAGTGAAGTCCCCCAAGGTGACTGGGTCCAGTCGAGTGCTGTTGAGTTTGACAATCTGGAGGAGCAGCTTTCTGGACAACTGCTCCGCTTTAGCCGACCAATTTCCTTTAAGGTACTCAGATAAGAGGCGACTCTGTTCAAGAGACTGAGAGAAATTAGCTTGTAGAGGGGTAGACGAGACACAGGACATTTGGACAACTTTATACAATTCTTCAACCTGTTCTTGAACTAAGTCTATTCCTATGGAATTCCTCAAGGTTGCAAGGAGAAATAAGAGAAAGTCCCATCTGCTTTGATATGATTGAGGATCCATACATGACGAAATGTGGCCACAGCTTTTGCTACAAGTGTATTCATCAGAGTTTGGAGGACAATAATAGATGTCCCAAGTGTGATTATGTTGTGGACAATATTGACCATCTCTACCCTAATTTCTTGGTGAATGAACTCATTCTCAAACAGAAGCAAAGATTTGAGGAAAAGAGGTTCAAATTGGACCACTCAGTGAGTAGCACCAATGGGCATAGGTGGCAAATATTTCAAAATCTACTATAGGCACAAAGGTGGGAAGTTTCACAACCACAGCAGTATACCCTGCCAACACTCTGCTTAAAAACATGTCCTTCCGGAACTATTACAATCTATATCTCTGTCGAGGGAAGCAATTTTCACGTATCTGCCCAATTGCACTACAGTTGCTACCAGGCCTGCATTGATTAATGGGCCCCCTAATTCTCTGCAAACCTTCATCCATACTTCTAAACCTTTATGCTTATAGGATGTAATGGCTGCTCTGCATTCCTTAGTGCATTGCTCATATACTAGCTGCTTCACAAAAGGCATACCTGTATCAGGGTCTCCAAAAATTCTAGTGGCTGCTTCAACGAGGTGTGCTACAAAATCTGAAAATGGTTCTGTGGGGCCCTGCAAAATTTTCGTAAGATTGCCTGAGACTGTGCCTTTGTTCAGCAATGCCTTCCAGGATTTGGTAGCTACCTCATTTATTTGGGCATAGACTGCTTCAGGATAATTTGTTTGATCTAATGCAAAGCACCCTAAACCCAGAAGCATGTCTGCATCCCAATGTCTCTGAGGATCTTGTCCTGTAGCTAAATTTGCTGCTGCCTGACTGTTTGCATATTCATAGGACAAGGACTTCCAGTCTAAATACTATCCGGACAACAAACAAGCCCGAGTAATATTATTCCAGTCCCCTGGGGTGAGGCAATATCTAGCAAGCGCCTCAACCTGTACAACTACAAAGGCTGCACTCACCCCGTAGGTACGGACTGATTCAGCCAGTTGCTTAATAGTTTTAAATAGTTTTAAATGGCTCGTGATACCGCTGCGCTTGTCCATCAACAAAAACTAGAAAGGTTAATCCTATTTCTTTCCACACCTTTGGACAGAAGGAGGTACCTAGTCTAACAGCCCTAGTGGACTCCTTTTTTCCAGTGTAATCAGGATTGAAAGGTGGAGCTGTTGGTACTTTCGATTTCGACCTTTTGTTGACCAACACTCCCTTTTTCACTGGGTTGGCTCTATATGGCCAATCCGGATCATACCTATCCCTCTCATACCTAGCTGCCTCTTCTTCTAGGTCAACTTCCTCATCTTTATCAAGCTCTGAGTCACTGGAGTTAGAACTTGCTGAACTTATTGTTAAGTCTTTTAATGAGGGATATATTTTTGCTATTTCCTTTTCTTTCTCATTATTTCCTTTTCTGTTTGAATTGCCTTTTCTCCCTTCTTTTCTCTCTCTCTTTCGCCCCTTTTCTTTCTTTTGCTTATGCGTTTCCTATCTTCCTCTGACATACTTTCTTGTTGTTCCGTGAGAATTTTCTGACCTGCCTTAACTGCTTCTATCAAACAAAAGCAGAGGCCAGAAATTACAAAAAATGAAACAACAAGGATAAGAGCTACCCACACTGGGTCCACGGGCGAGAAAAACATACCCCCCCCCTTTTAACCTGGGATCAATTTGGGAGACTTACCAGTACCACTGTTCCTCAGCTGAAGAGTTCTGAATCCATGAGATCCTCGGGTCCCTGTGCGGGCCACCAAAATGTTGCGCCCACCTCGGCCAGCAAGGAAAATGCAACACAGTTGGATTCTTCTCAACAGCCTTTATTGCAGGAACACCTCAATGCGGCTACGGGAACCCCGGGAACCAGGGAGGACTCCTTATATACACCCCAGCACAGGGAAAAGCTTTGTGTCTTCCTGGGATTGGTCAGTCTGCTGGCACCTTAATTTGCATGCACCCGCTCTCGGGAGGGGTTGGCGCCAGATTCGGTCTAGTGCCTGCTCAGTGGTGTTGTTTGCAGCCACACTGTACCAGAAACCGGCACCACCTTTAAGGCGTCAGCTGCCTACAGCTGTGGAAACGACAATGATGGAGGGAGTGACCTTCAGATCTTATAGTGGCTGCGGGCCATAAGCTGTGGAGTTACCAATGACGGGATCATGTGGTGCCATGAGCCAGATGCACACCTCCTATTGGCTGCAAGGTGACCCAATGATGGGATTATTGTGGGTCCACTGCCTGGGTGCCCATCATGACTACCAGTGGCCTGATTAAACCATAGGAATAAGACGTGATGCTGGGAGTGGTTGCAACCTGTATTAGCCTAAGACAGGGTCCTTGCCCACCTAGGACCTGAAAAGGCCTAGTTACTGCGGTGCTGGACGTGGGTGCACGCCACAAAAAGGCCTATGACAGGTGCTTCACTGACCCTCTTTTCATGGCCACCCCCCAACTTTAATAAAGAAAAAAAGAGGGAGATATGAGAGACCAAACTGTGGGAAACTAGACCCTCAACTCTGACCCTGAAGATCCGGCTGACCCTTTGATGGGAATTATGTCACCCGCTCCTTCATGTCTCCATTTGGCACCTGGGACTGCCAGCTTCACCCCCTCCTTCATGCCTCCACTTGGCACCTGGGACTGCTTAAATAAAGCCAGCTTCACCTCATCCTTCATGTCTCCATTTGGTGCCTGGGACTGTCTAGTTAGGGCTGACACTCCAAGATAAACTGCAGGATGTTTGAAGGCTGCCTGGGACTGTTTTAGGGCCGACATTCCAAGATAAGCTGCGAGATGTTTCAAGCCTGCAATCAGCATCTGCCCCAGATGTCCATCCCTTTCTCTGTATTTTTTATACCCCCTAGACCCCTCCCTATTTTTTCTCATTGTGTGTTTATAATCAGGCTCCTAGCCTCCATTAAACAGACCTTGACAACCATTTGCTTGGTCTTGCTTCTCTTTCTCCACCCATTTCTCTTACAGGCCTCCGTCCTCCTTGACCCATGGAATAACTAAGTCCTGCAAGACAGGACAAAATATACTACTTGAAGTTCTAGCCAGAGCAATTAGACAACAAAAGGATTGCAAAGGGACATACATTAGAAAGGAAGAAGTCAAAATATCTCTATATGCAGATATGTTAGTATACTTATGTGACCCAAAAAATTCTACCAGAGTGCTCCTAAACCAGATAAATAACTTCAGCAAAGTGGCTGGATATAAAATTAACTTAAATAAATCAGTATTCTTCCTATACTCAAAGGATAAATGGGCTGAGAAAGAAATTAGGGAAATGACACCCTTCACAATAGTCACAAACAATATAAAATATCCTGGTGAGATTCTAACCAAACAAGTGAAAAATTTGCATGACAAGTCTCTGAAGAAAGAAATTATAGATCTGAGAAGATGGAAAGATCTCCCACTCTCATGGATTGGCAGGATTAATATAGTAAAAATGGCCATCTTACCAAAAACAATCTACAGATTCATTGAAATCCCCATCAAAATTCCAACTTAATTCTTCATAGAGTTATAAAGAGTAATCAGCAAATACATCTGAAATAACAAAAAATCCAGGATAGCAAAAACTATTCTCAACAGTAAGAGAATTTCTGGGGGAATCACCATCACTGACCTTAAGCTGTACTACAGAGCAATAGTGACAGAAACTGCATTGCATATTAGTTAGAGTTTTACTGCTGTGAACAGACTCCAGAGCCAAGGTAAGTCTTAAAAAAAAAAAAAACAACATTTAATTGGGGCTGGCTTACAGATTCAGAGAGTCAGCCCATTACCATCAAGGTGGGAGCATGGCAGCATCCAGGCAGGCATGGTGCAGGAGGAGCTGAGAGTTCTATGTCTTCATTCAAAGGCTGCTAGTGGAAGACTGACTTCCGGGCAACTAGGGTGAGGATCTTATGCCACACCAAGAGTGACAAACCTATTCCAACCAGGTCATACCTATTCTAACAAGGCTACACATCCAAACGGAGCCACTCCCTGGTCCAAGAATATACAAACCATCATACATAATATTGGTACAGTGGCAGGCAGGTAGATCAATGAAATAGAATTGGAGACCCAAGCCAGGCAGTGGTGGTGCACACCTTTAATCCTAGCACTTGGAGGCAGAGGCAGGTGGATTTCTGAGTTTAAGGCCAGCCTGGTCTACAAAGTGAGTTCCAGGACAGCCAGCACTACACAGAGTAACCCTGTCTCAAAAAATCCAAAAAAAAAAAAAAAAGAATTGGAGACACAGAAATGAACCCACACACCTATGGTCATTCAATCTTTGACAAAGGATCTAAATTCTTCCAGTGGAACAAACAAAATAATTTCAACAAATGGTGCTGGTTCAACTGGTGGTCAACAAGTAGAATGCAAATCAATCCTTCTTAGTATGGTGGCTCCCTTTCTCTTATGCTTCAAGTCAGACTTTCCTATTTCAACAGACAGAATGGCCATCCACCAATTCCCAATATCCAGCATCAGTCATCCCATCAGTCTTCTGTGTCTACCTTGACTGTGCATTTAATCTCTAGCCTCCAGCATGAATTTTTATCTTCTCCAATATCTAGCTCAACCACTCATTGAGTGGCCCTTTGACTTGCTCTGGCTTAGCTTCTCATTGGTTCAAGCTACATCATATCTCAACTGCTATAATACTGGCCTATTCATCTCCAACCTGCAGTCTGTTTTTGCTTTCATGGTGATATTTC
Organism: Mus caroli; assembly: GCF_978045245.1. Classification (NCBI taxonomy): domain Eukaryota; kingdom Metazoa; phylum Chordata; class Mammalia; order Rodentia; family Muridae; genus Mus; species Mus caroli. Next base: position 42,592,346 of record NW_028227261.1, on the reverse strand, counting down.
TATAACAAATAAAATCTTTAGGAACTGAATTTAGATGCCTATGCCTGATATCATGACTAATTCTTGTCAGGGGTGTTCTAGACCAATAATAGCCAATGAAGATATGTGTTATCATAAAGGCCAGAGCTGGGACCAGTAGAAGGAACAGAGGGAAGAGGTTCTGGTTCTGAGGTTGATGACATAATCTACTTACCACAGTTTAGTGTTATAATGCACTGTTTGGGGCAGGGAGAGAAAGATAGTGATTACCCACATCTTGGGAAGCATCCAGATAAGTGTGCCAGGCCCTCTGCTATGTCAGACATCATAGAGAGTGTTGAGAGATCAAATACAGGCCTCAGATTCCACATCAGGTCTGAAGTCTGCAAGCATTGAGCTCAACCTCTATTTCCATGTTGTATTCTTGGGCAGGAACACTGTGAGAGTTTGAAGGAGGCTGATTTTTCTTTGTCTTCTTTACAGCCAAATATTTTCTAGGGCAAGGTAGTCTCTCCTACTGAAATAAATATGTTGGAACTGTAGTAAATAAATAAATAATAAATAAATAAATAAATAAATAAATAAATAAATAAATAAATAAATAAATAAAAGCTGACCTCTGGTTCCCAGCTAGTGAGAGCCCTTCTCCCCTACTTCAAAGAATTTGCAGATAAGAGGGCCTTTGTGGCTAGGTGAGTTCTTGTGCTCCTGCACCCTCTTGTTTTCCCCTTGCCAAACATGCACAAGGAAATTTAGCTTCCTTTTCTTTCTAGTATTACATTGTTACCCTAGAGCTTGAAAGGCCAAAGTGTGTGTGTGTGTGTGTGTGTGTGTGTGTGTGTGTGTGTGTGTGTGTGTGTGTGTAGGGGAGGGAACTGATAGTCCATCCAAATGTTCTTAAGGGCCTCAGGCTGTGGACCACAGGACATTGTTCCTTCTGAGGAACTCCTACCTGCATGGAAGTGTGAGGCGCTTCTTGGCTAGCAATGGAAAGGGCTGCTTGTAACCTGGGAAGGCAGCTGAAGGAGGAAGAGTTGGGTGGAAAGGATCTCAGGAGAGGAAAGAAGGCATGTTTGTCTCCTGACTAAATGAGGCAAAGGCTCTCTGTTTTGAAGGGAATGAATTTTCTTTAATGCAGAGTCCTTATTTCACAGGTAATGAGTGTTTGATCAGATGGTTGGAGAGATGGAGAACTGAAAGAGTTAATTTAAAGATGTATTGGTGTTCACTTAAATTCCATAGTGAGTTGGCCCTAGCCTGTATCCCTAATGAGCTCACAGTAGACATATGCTGACACTATAGTTGTCATTCAACTTGGAGCCAAGCTTCAAACAGATGGAAAGGGTGTGGCTACAGGCTGTAGACAAAATCAAGCTGGGGACTCAATGAGGGTTATGGGCTTATTCCCTAGGAATTTGAGATTTTCAGAACATTTCATGGACCATTTTGAAATGAAATTTAAAATGACTTGATATGTTGGCTGAGTGTTGAATTCCTGCGTTTTAAATTCTATTTTAATATGGTTAAGAGATAGGAAGCATGGGGCTAACCCTGTGATACAGCTATCTGGACCCCAGTCCTGCCCCACACCCCAGTCCTGCCAGGAAAGAGCTGGTCTTCTGGGAGTGCCAACAGAAGTGCTGACACACCTAAGAGGACCATGGGTTCACGGGCTCATAGAAGTGGCAAGCTCCAGTTACAGAAAGCAAAGCCAGCTATTGAGATGCCAAATCTTGTAAATTCAAACTCCATTTTAGAGAACCTGACCTAAGTTTGAACTCAGGTAAACTAACAATCTAGTACCTAGCATTAATTTCCAAGCTGCCCCCAAACAAAACCCAAGCTTAGCTCCAGTCTGTAGGCTAATCCCCAACATGACCAGTGTTTCCAGGTTAAACCCTCAAGACCAGGTTAATCCCCCAACAAACCTACACCCCCAGGTTACAAGCCCACTCCCTGCCTAATGAGTACCATTGCAGAGGGGAGCAGAAATTAAGTTAATGATTTGAGTCCCAGCACCAGACAATTATGTTGAAGGCCACAGTAACTTTCCAATTAGATGCTTGTACACATACTCCCTGCTTTCCGCTTACTCTAAAGCTTTGCCCCAATAGACATTCGGAGCTCCTCCACCAACAAAACCATAGTGTATGAAGGTGGTGCTTTGCAGGAGGGGACAAGCTAGCTTGAATAGAATAAAGACCCTGCTGTGAATTGCATCAGATTGGATCCTATGTGTATTTTGAGGGATCAGTAACATTTCTCTGGCACAATATTTTGGAGCATTGGCCAGGAACTTCCCCATGACACACAAGACTGACTACCTCTCTCGGGTGGCGGGGGGGGGGCGTGTTGAAGCCAGCAAAATTAGTTTAGGTATTTGTGTTTTTATGTTTGTAATAATGAGCACTGAATTTGAGCTTTCTGTGTGAGATCTGCAGAGCAGAAAGGAAGCAAGCTAGTGTAGAAGTAAATGTGGAACCCTTCCAGCTGTGCTGAGATGTGTTATTTGTGTGGAACCTGGTAGCTTGTGTTGCCATGGTAAATCTAGGTTTGAGCAGTGCTGTGGAATCTGTCTGAGTGTCAGAAGTTTTCTATATGTTCTGAGTGGGTGAGTGTTTGCACAGTGGTGCAAAAGCTTGTGCTTTGTGTGGCAGCTAATTTATCTGAATGCTAGAAACTTTCTGTGAGGTCTACAGATCTTAAAGAAAACTAGTGTAAAGAAAAATGACTTAAGTTGCCATGGTGATTTTTCCAGGTCTGAGTAAACATTTGTACTGAGGGTTGTTATGTCTGTGAGCGCCACCGTCTGGTTGATTCTTGTTACTACAGGCTGTATTTTTTTCTGATGATGTCTTTTCTATTCACTGATTCTAAATGGAGTCACTTCCTTCTGGGTACAAGGGCTTGAATTTGTTTATGTGGCCAGTTGTGTTTAGGATAGATGTATCTGGAAGCCATGGCTATGGCGGGACCAGGAGATCTGAGTCTCGGTTTGGGGTGGGAGTAAGCTCAGGGAAGCCAAGAGATTCCCACCAATCTGGTTCTTTTCTTGTGGGTGTGCACCACTTTCTTTTGATTTCTTATTTCTGTCTGCCTGATAGAGAGACAAGGTTGCACTTGTGTTTTGGGTCTCACAGAGAGGTCCTTTTCATGAGTGCTGTTTTCTGGTTGTTTCTTGTTTCTGCAACAGACAGGGGAGGTTTTGTGTTTCTGGATGTTGTGTTTGTGTTTCTCATTACAAGGGGACTTTGACAAGATGATTTTGATGAGACGACTTTGACAGGTAACTTTGACTCGATGACTTTGATGAAGTGACTGTGACTTTGACGGATATATTAACATGAGGCAGGCTAAGTCTACCACATTCTATAGGTTCCCTCACCACAAAAGAGGCCAGGAAGCTGGTTCCTGGCCCTACAGGAAAACCCCTCCCTCAATATGCTTGCTTTATGCTGATCACCTAGATTGAGATTTTAACACCAATGAAGATAAGAGGAGGCTCTTGGTCTTCTATCTGGCTCTGCTGGCAGGTCTCAAGTTGGCCAAAAGATGGTCCACAAATTTGGCCATAGTGTATGATATTAGACAGCAAATGCCTTTTTAGGGAGGGTCATGGAGGCATTTTTACACACCCATGGGTCTTGATTTATTAGAAGCAAAGACAGCAGTCATTCTAGATGTTCTTAATCAGACAGCACCAGATATTAAGAAAAAACTCTAGAGGGCTGAGAGGTTAAGAGAAAAAGTCTTAAAGATTTAATGATAATGACAGAGACAGTATGAGAGGACAAAAGCAACAGAATGGAGACCTGGCAAAGATCCTATTGGCAGCCAAGGTCAAAGAAGACAATAATCGATGCTTAAAATAGCCTCAGAAGAAGGAGATAAAGGGAGTGGGGGGGGGCGCTGAAGATCAAAGGTGTCCTCTTCCAAAGCCCAGGGTAACCATAAAATTAAAAAAAAAAAAAAAAAAAAAAAGAAACCACCAGCTTTTATTATTGACATTCTGTCTTGCTAAACCCTGAAGATAAAGTCAGTTTATACTTGACTTCCTGGTGGCAACAAAAACAAAACAAAAATGCAAGAACTTTTAGATACCCTGAAAAGTACAGACTATTTGAGCCTCCACTTAGAAGGCTGCCACGGATTGGCCCCAGTCTGTCTCTCTCAATCCATGGGAAATTTCATAGTCCCCAGTTACAGGTGGGCAAGGTGTCAGCGATGAAAAAAAGTGACAAACGGACACAGACTCAAGGGAGTGCTGTATCTGGATGTAATTTTTCACAAAGCGAACACCAGTCTTATATAATACAGAAAACAAAGGAGTACGTGTCACAGCAGGCAAGATACATTGAAGTATGTGACACAAAACAGGAATGCCTTCAAAGGACTGACATGAACTATCCATATGGTGACTATATGGCTTCTTAGGAGAGGTCATGGCTGAATGAATCTGAGGCCTTCTTAGCTCACCATGCTCAAGATCACACTACCCTACTCATAATGTTGCCTATTCTCCTCCCTCTCCTAAGAATCTAGTCACATCTAAAGTCACGGTGTTCAGACCTCTGCTCAGAGGACAGGCACCTTATCACTGTGGTTTATTAATCTGTTGAATCATGTTAGAGTGGGTACAAGTCTTAGATCTTTTCATCAGGCTAATTTTGTTTTCTCTCTCTCTCTCTCTCTCTCTCTCTCTCTCTCTCTCTCTCTCTCTGTATGTGCGTGTGTGTTCTTTCTTTCTTTCTTCCTTTCTTTCTTTCTTCCTTCCTTCCTTCTTTCCTTCCTTTCTTTCTCCTCCTCCTCCTTGCCATTCTCCTCCTCCTCTTCCCCATTCTCCTTCTCCTTCTCCTCCTCCTTCTTTACCAGGGCTTCTTCAGCCTCTCAAGAGCACATTTCACTCTAGGCCCTGATGATTTATTTGTTGAGCTATCCCTACTACCCAGAAGCTCTTCATTCATGCCTGTGACCACAATCCAGCAGAGTCCCACTCCTGAGTGTCCACATGTATCCATCTCTCTACAGCAGCACCACTCAACAGTTTCTCAAGTGCAAGGTGGAAGAGACTAATTTGCAGCAGGGGCCCTTCTTTCTGGATTTGACCTCTGCAGCATAATCCCACCCATGCTAGCCTGGGCCCCTATTCTCCTCCTTTATGCAAAGTCTCTGTGTTCTGAGTCCAACAGGATGTGGCAAGGCAGGATATGTGGTGGTCACACATATCTAGCCAAGAGGACAGAAACTCTTGACTCACTATGAGATGAGCACCTGGCTAGCAATCATATCCCAGACATCCAGCAACACCAGCAACACCAACACCACCATGAAACCAGCAAAGTTTTAGAAGGAGTTTTTGGGAATTTAGGGTAGAGATTCAGAGCTGCAAGAGGGAAGTGGCTTTAAAAGTAAAGTAGACATGGATAATTCCTCCAATGCCAACATGTGTGTCTATCTGACAATTGCCTCTAAGTTTCTGCTTTTCCCTGTCAGAACAGGCTATGTAGTGCCCATTTACCTGGAGTCTAGGAAGCCCTAAGACCAGAGTAGCCTTGGAACTAGACCACTCTAGAGAATGACTGACAATTTTTCGGCAAGACATATTTTCAGATGAAAGCTTGGTCCAGGAGTGCAATCCTAGAGTGGGTAGCCATAGTGATGGATGCTGAGATGTTCTCATCTGCCTCTGTGCTCTATCCCACTCATCCTATTCTCCACTCAGCTTTCTTGTTCTCTCTTTGGTCTCTGGCCAGTGATGCTGGGTGTAGAAAAGCTGTTAATCCATCATGAAGGAGATTCAGGGAATCTGTTGCTATCAGTCTGTTAGGAGCGGGTGTGGCCGTAGTCCCAAGATGGCGCCCAGGACTGCAGCCAAGTCTTATGAATTACACCTGACTTCCTCATACACCTGAAAATAAGCCATGTCCATCGTGAGAACTATGCAGGTACACCATGATGCAAGATTGAACCATATGACGAGTGATGATTCTGGCCAATGGACTGCTATTATGTGGACTGGGCTGATGGGGCATGGTTGAGGGGTTATATAAGGGATTGGGGGTGGAGAGATTATTATTTTTCCTGGAGAGAGATTTTTCCTGCAGAGAGATTCCTGCTCGCATGTTGAAAGGTTCCTGTATAAACTGCTTTGAGAAGAACATAGTGTCGTCGCTCTTTTCTGCTGGTCGGAGACAGAAGCGACATTATTTCATAAATCTGCTCAATCCTGCTGCTCTGTCAGATATAGAACAGAGGCATCTGGTATATGGTTAGTGGGGTCCTCCACCACAGGACGCAGGCTGCTCTGGGAGGAAGGACATGGGAGTTTTGACTGGCTTACCCTACGTGGCAGTGCCCAGCAGGTGTTGGGGTATGAGAAGCCATGGGACACTGCTCCAGGTATGGGGGAGTGCAGTCTGAATAGCAGGAACAGTCAGGAGTGGCTCCGGAGTCCCCAGGCCTGCAGGGAGGACTGGGCTGTCTGGTTCTCAGTCTCTTGGGCACCCAGGTGTGGCTGAGAACTGAGGAAGGGTTGAGAAAAGAGTGGGGACCCACAGGCTGGGTCTAGGCCAGGACTGAAGGGGAAAAGAAGAGTGCCATCTGGATCTTCTTTGCCTCACAAAGGAATAAAAAGATGAAACATTTGCAAATCCTTTTATACTTGTGGCCTTTGGGATTTCCACACCCTTCATAGATTTTGAAAGGTGCCTTCGGAGTCACAAACCACTCAGCTGCTCTGCACTTGGTTGTCATGTATGTCTACTGGCCCTGATGCTGAGGGTCTGTAGACCTCTCCCTGGTGTCAAACCATCAGACTCAGACACAAACTTTGCTTTTCTCCTTATCCTATGAAAATATAATTACACAGGGAATTTTTTCTGCGTTTTGTCACTTTTCTGAAGATTTGATGGTGTCATCAAGGAGAGATCACAGGTCCTGACAACTTCATAGGCTGGACCTAGAGAGCATTTCCCACCTCCTCAACTCTTTGTGACCTGTGACACTGTCCACAGATTTCAGAGAAGCCCAGATCAGGGATTTCCCATCAGCTCTCACTCCACTCCAGACCATAGATTTTCAAGGAGAAGGACTGCAGATTTACATTCTGTCATTGAAGACAATTAGAACAAAAACAATATTCTTCATTTCCCCTCCCACATTAATATCCTCACAAGGGTTCCAGCCCCAGGGGTTTCCAGATGAGTGCACAAAGGGTAAAGAGGCTTGTTCTGACTCAGGATGGAAATATTATGTTCATCTGAGACCTACCCAACTTGCCTTGTGCTTTCTCTGTCCTAGAAAGTGTGTGCTACTACTGAGAGGCTGAGAAGAAGCCTTCAGTGCATTGAGTGGATTCACATCCATCCATCCATCCATCCATCCATCCATTGACCCACCTAATATGTATCTCCAACTTCCCAAGAGCATATAAGTTCTTTGAAGACTGGAGCTTTTTGTGCTTAACAAAATTCTCATTCATCTTTGTGCCTCAAATTTTCCATTTATGCCAGCAGCTAGGAAAAGTAGCTAGGAAAGACTTTCTAAGTTTTCTCTTAAGGTCTCTAAAACTTTGAGATCCTGTAACTTTTTTATGTCACAAGAATGGATGTGATTTCTTACCTACCATAGGAACTAGGTATTAAGTTTATGGAGAATTACAAATGATTTACTGTAAACTTTTATCTTTCTGGATCCAGGTTAGTCAGGGGGCTTTATTCAGCTGAGATTCTGTTCAACTGTAGCAGAGATGGAGATTTAAAGTGAGGAGAGCTTGCCTTGGGCATTTCTCCATATAGGTAAAGCAAGATCTTTGTGTCCTCTATGGGGTGGGCTGCCTTCCCAGCCTTGTAGATAGTGCAGCAGTTCAAAGAGGTGTACTTTGTAATTGGAGGTTGAGGGGTGGAATGAAAGAGCGCTTCTAGCACCCCTGTACTTTTTGGGGACTGGAAAAAGAACAAAGATGCTGTTGAGATGAGTCTGAGATATGAATGGACCTTCCTCCAACAAAGTAGACATTGTAGAAAAAATGGAAATCCAACACTCTGACACTGGGAATTGTATAAAAGTTCCAACGTTTCCCCTCTCAAAAGGTCACAAGATTAGTCTGTTTAGAGTGGCTACAAGAAAATGTCTGACCTTTGTTATTATTTTTTAAAGTAAGTTTTGTTTGGCTCAGGATTATGATTAGGTTTCCCAGAGACCCATTGCCAAAGACAGCAGGAAGTTGCTAAAAATCACAATGACCCTATTCTTACTTCACCATCACCTCTTTCTAATTTTTACTTTTTAATTAAACCAAAATGGGGGAATGTTGGAATTTTGTCTACGCTCTGCCCCACAGTTACCTGACTGTCAGGACTCATAACAGGACAAGCTGATAACTAGCAGGTAATCTTCCTGAGATACCCTGCTTCATATTATTTTATAATCTGCAACAGGTTCACCCTTATTATACAAAGCTGGAAGGGAATTCATTTTAGGAAAGGTTCCTGCTATTAATATGCTTTCCTGTTATTATTAAACATATATAACAATCACTAAATAATAGCACACCACATAGGAGCATATTTCTACAGATCTATGGAGATGTTCTGTCTTGTAGTGATGCTATATAGACAAATAGATGACTTCTTTTTTATTTCATTTTATTTATTTATTAGATATTTTCTTTATATACATTTCAAATGCTATATCGAAAGTTCCCTATACCCTCCCTCCACCCTGCTCTCCTACCCACCCACTCCCGTTTATAATAGCCAGAAGCTGGAAAGAACCCAGATGCCCCTCAACAGAAGAATGGATACAGAAAATGTGGTACATTTACACAATGGAGTACTCAGCTATTAATAACAATGGATTTATGAAATTCTTTGGACAAATGGATGTATCTGGAGGATAACATCCTTAGTGAGGTAACCCAATCACAAAAGAAGTCATGAGATATGCACTCACTAATAAGTGGATATTAGCCCAGAAACATAGAACACCCAAGATACAATTTGCGAAACAAAAGAAAATCAAGAAGAGGGAAGACCAATGGGTGGATACTTCATTCCTTCTTAGAATAGGGAACAAAATACCCATGCAAGGACTTACAAATACAAAGTTTGGAGCTAAGATGAAAGAATGGATTATCCAGAGACTACCCCATTCAGGGATCCATTCCATAATCAGCCACCAAACCCAGACACTATTGCATATGCCAGAAAGATTTTGCTGAAGGGACCCTGGTATAGCTGTCTCATATGAGGCTATGCCAGTGCCTGGCAAATACAGAAGTGGATGTTCATAGTCATCTATAAGATGGAACACAGGGCCCCAAGTGGAGAAGCTAGAGAAAGCACCCAAGGAGCTGAAGGGGTCTGCAACCCTATAGGTGGAACAACAATATGAACTAACCAGTACCCCCAGAGCTCATATCTCTAGCTGTATATGTAGCAGAAGATGGCCTAGTCAGACATCACTGGGAAGAGAGGCCCCTTGGTATTGCAAACTTTATATGCCCCAGTACAGGGGAAAGCCAGGGCCTAGATGACTTCTTAAGTCTTAACGATGATCCTATAAGAACTTCTATAATTATATCTGTGATTATTAAGCTCTTTTATAGTGGGACTGCTATTAGGTCCTTTTCTGATAGTCAAAACTGAAATGAGAATTCTGCCAGTCTCCCTTATATTGTAACCAGACTTTCTTCTAATCAGAATATATTCCAAAATCTTGTAAAACAACCAAAGGTCATATAAAGGGAACTAGTGATTTATTATAAGTGCTAGGACAGAAGAAAAAATATTCACTAGGTTTATCTATACAAAACTTCACTAATAGCTTAGTGATAGTCTTAATCCGAACCTGTAGAGCTGAAACAGGTGATGTATGTTTAGCCAGATAATTACTCCTAATGAATATGCATGTAAGCATTCTCTGTTGTTAACTTCTATTTCAATTTATGATTTGATTTTTTGTGTGAAGTTGTAATGATTTTTTAAACATGTGATCATTTATTCTGAAAGATGTATATGTTCTGAGGACAAAGAGATGAGGAGGAAGAGAAATAAGAAATTTTTTCCTTTCCCTGCTTAGGATCTTTCCACTTTTCCCCTTAGAAAGCTTTCATAAGAAACAATTTCCATCTTAGTAATAAACTCTATAATGACTTCTCTCAGTGTCCCTGTTTCTTCTTGCGACTTACAACTAGCTGGCTAAAAGGTAGATGGAACAGTTCCTGCTGAGAAAGAGCAAAGGCCACAATACTAAATCCTCAGCTGTTTAGGCTACAACTGTTAATAACCTAAGCCAGCAACTTTCTACCCTCAAAAAGAACTAGAACATTTTTAGGACTTTTGGAAGTTATCATTAAGCCAGATGTGGTGGTCCATGCCTTTAATCCCAGAAATGAGTTCGAGGCCAGCCTGGTCTACAAAGTGAGTTCCAGGACAGCCAGGGCTACACAGAGAAACCCTTTCTCAAAAAACAAACAAGCAAACAAACAAACAGAAGAAGGAGGAAGAGGAAGGAGGAGGAAGGAGGAGGAAGGAGGAGGAGGAGGAAGGAGGAGGCAAGGAGAATGAGAAGGAGAAGGAGAAGAAGAAAGAAGAAGTAATCATTAGCATATTTGGGTACAGTTTGATAGCTAGAAGGTCCAGAGACTCTCAGACTTTAAAGCCACACCAAAGTCCTACTCTGTGACTCCATTACTACCCTCTCTGGGCTGGGAGACTCCCAGAACCTGACAAAAGCCAGGTATGGCTGACTCAGTATAAAACTGGCTGCTTGCCCCCTCCTCACACTATTCTTTTCTCTTCCTGATCTTGCTCCCTTACCCTCTTCCCACTCTCTTCCCACTTCCTCCCCCTCCCTCTCCAAGTGCTCATGGTTGGCCTCTCTCTCTCTCTCAATTTCTCTGTCTCTACTACCCCTTCAACTCCCCTCTCCATGCCCTAAATAAAGTATTTTCTATACCATCCTATGGCTGGTACCTCAGGGGGAAGGCACACCTCAGCATAGGCCCTCAAAGGTACCTATTTCTCACAACAACATACTGTGCCTCTACCAAATACATCTCTGGCTTCTTTTTCTTTTTCTATAATACAACAGTGCCAACATCACAGAAAAAGCTCCTCGGCTGCACCAGAAACATGATGGAAAAATGGAAAGGAAATAGCCACATACATGGGTCATGAATTTACAACAGCCTGTGCTAGAGAGAACTAACTGGGGTCCATACAGAACCCAGGCTTTTCTGAGGACAGTGTTCTCATGATGTAATTACCTTGCCCTAGGCCCCAGCTCTTAAAGATTCTTCCACCTCAATGTAATTTCACTGGAGAACAAGTTTCAAAAGTGTCCCCAGCTATCCTTCTCGCTGGCAAGAACAACAGGAATCTTCTGCAGCAAAAGCTTTATTGCTTCTTCAAGAGGGAAGACCCAGACCCCGGAAAATAGCGTTGCTTATATAGCCCTCAGCCATGGCGTTTCAGCACCTGATGTGGCATGTCAGCTCCTGATTTGTTGCTCGCCCATCACCCCATTACTACGCTCTGAGATGGGCAGTGACTAGGTGTGAGTTCAATCTCGCACCTGCATACAAGGCTTGTTTACTAGTTAGGCACAGCGGAGGCCAGCACCATCTTATAATGGCGATTGCTTGCGGCACGGCTATCCACATCTCCCCCTTTTTATTTTATTAAAATGATGCTGGACTAGGTCTGTGTAATTATGTCCATCTGCTGTGGCTCCTGTCTTAGGTCGTTCCTCTAATGTCACAGCCTTTCCCGTCATAGGGTAACCCTATTGCCACTGGGCCCCGTGTCTTAGGTTGATCTGTGCATGAGGAAAGTTGCCCAACCCTGGATACCACAGTGCTATGTGACAGTAACTACTAAATGACCTAGGGAGAACTCTACAAAAGAGGCCAGCCACCAATGTCAACTAATTCTTGAGCATAGATAGCCAGATTTCGGGGGAGGCCCCTTGCTCAATGGCAGCAAGTGCTTGAGCTATCACAACCTTGTCATTTGTTTGTTGGGTTCTGAGCTTGCAAACCAACCAGAGCATGAACACAAGTCCACAGCAGGTGGCAACACCAAATAGACCTACCCCCACCCATTCCTTAAAATAAGAAAATGCAGATGAAATTCAGGAGGAGAGGCCCTCTGTCAATGACAGGTCCACTCGCGTTGAGTTGATCTTTAAAACTGCCACCCTCAGGGCCTCAAGAGTCTCATCGAATCCCTCGGACCAATTTCCTGAAAGATACAAGGAAAGCTGTCTAGACAGATTAGCTGCATAAGTAAAATTTTCATATTGTACACTGGTAATACACAGAGCTCCCAACTTTCTTTCACAACCCAACTGGGCCAACTAGTATAGAACGCCTATCTGTTCCTCTGCCAGGTCAAGGCGCTTATTCAAAATCATCAGCCCTCCCTTTAACTTGGTACTACCAAACTCGGGTGATGTCTCATTATACTGTTTAGATGTTACTTGGCCATTTACTACATATGCACCTATGCCAGACTTGGATCCATCTGTATACACTACTACCCTATCCGGAAGTGGGTGTTTGGCTGTTATTACTGGAAACACTATGGCTTGGCTTAAGGCAAACTGTAAAATTGGATGTTTTGGATAATGATTATCAATTTGTCCTGAATAGGAGGCAACCAAGACTGCCCAGTCGTTAGTTGTTGCTGCCAGGGTTTGAACTTGAGCAGAGGTATAAGGCACAATTAGCTTATGAGGTTCTTTCCCAAAATGAGTAATGGCTGCTTTTATCCCCCGAAGTGCAAGTTGAGCACCTGCATTAGGATACCACTCAATGATTTTTGCAGGGGAAGCATTAGGGTGGACCCACAATAAGGGTCCATTTTGCCACAAGACTGCTGTTGGTAACTGTGCAGTTTTTAATATGCACAATTCAAATGACTTTAACTCGTCAATGCGTTGTAATTGAACATCTTGTAAGGCCTTTTCTATAGTTTGTAAAGCTTGACATGCAGCTTTCACTACAGTCATCCAATTGTCGGGGGTCTTTGCCAGAGTAGCAAGCCTTTCGACTTGCGCTATAGTAAAATTGGCATTGACTCCATAATTACAGACTGACTCCGCAAGTTCTTTAAACTGTAAATACTCCACCCGGGCATAAACGCGTCTGCCATCGGCGCCTTCAAAGACTGGGAACAGTTGCTGCACTTTTCTCTGTTCCTCTTTTGAAATGAATGAGTCTGAATGATACCTCTGCACATAGGGCGGAGGTGCACTAGGACCCAGAGGTCGAGGGCCCAGAGACTGCGCAGTGATTTGACATTTGTCTCTAGCTGCTTTCATGTCATTCTGCAACTGATTAACTCGTCTTTCATCTGGCTGGTATCTTTCTCCCTCATAGCCTGCGCTTCTTCCTCTAAGTCTGTTTCCTCAGAGGAGCTAAGTTCCTTATCCAATTCTGAGCTACTGACAGCTAGTGCCTTGAACTCATCTAATGGCGGGTAGAGGCTCCTTTCCTTATGTGCCTCCCCAGCTCGATCTCTCTTCTTCTCTCCCTTTCCATCCCTTTTTCTAAGCTCTCCCAGGGCATTTTGCCCCTTAATTCTCTTTTCCTTGGGCTTAAGGCCCGTGGAAAGGCCTTTATTCTTCAGTGCACCTTGTTTCCTCTCAGCTCTTACTCTCTCTTCCCGCTCTGTCTCTGGTAGACTGTCTTGAATTTCGTCCAAAACTTTCTGCCCTGCTTCAACCATTTTCTGACAATCCTTGTCTGTTAAGCATGATCTTACCAGTTTCCACAATGGCATGGTCCCTGCTTTACGTTTGCCATTCTGCTGTTCCCTAATTAGATCTCCTTTCAGTTTGTCCCATGAGGTGACAGTTAATGATCCTGAGCAAGCATACCATGGTGCCACATGGTCTATCTCCCTGACAAATCCCTCTATAGTCTTAGTGGCGATTTTCAGGCCACACTGCTTCAAGACTGACTGTAAGGCCGTTACTACAGAGTGGGAGATTCTCATACTGGACGCTGTCCAGGCCTGACCACGACTGAGAACCAGTCAGCAGTTCCAGTGGTGGAAGCAAAACGAAAACGAAAGGGAAGGGACAATCACTGTGAAAACAATCAAAAGGGCATCTAACTCTGGAAAAATTTCAAGACTGTACATACCTTACAGAGCCTAAATGTCCTACAGTTCTGATTCCGCCCCGCGAATGGGGAATCTCCCTCCCTTGCGCCGGTGTGATGGTATAAAGTTCCTGGGTTCCTCAGCGCCACTTGTCCCGAGCTATCATTATCGTTGGCAAGAACACACTCGGACAACCGGAATCTTCTGCAGCAAAAGCTTTATTGCTTCTTCAAGAAGGAAGACCCAGACCCTGGAAAATGGCATTGATTATATAGCCCTCAGCCATGGCGTTTCAGCACCTGATGTGACATGTCAGCTCCTGATTTGTTGCTCGCCCATCACACCATTACTACGCTCTGAGATGGGCAGTGACTAGGTGTGAGTTCACTCTCGCACCTGCATACAAGGCTTGTTTACTAGTTAGGCACAGCGGAGGCCAGCACCATCTTATAATGGCGATTGCTCGTGGCACGGCTCTCAACAAAAGCACAAATTTAGGGAACAGGGCTTAACATTCAAACTGTATCCAAACCATAGCAGTCTCCAAAACTCCTTTCAAAATCAGTAATTTGAGTGTTTACCATTATTGCAAGTTGTGTGCTTGCCTCTAAGTCATAGCAGAGAATAAGAATGATAGTATTTAATGGTATCTTATTTAACAGAAATTTATATAATACCCAGATATAGGTGGGCCAGACAAGGATTCCAGTGTGTAATTAGGGATTTTCTTAAAGCCAGGGAATATAGAACAGAGCTGGCAGTTTCAAGGGAAAGAGCTGAAGCCTATAGCATGTAATGTGTCACCCAGAGGCCCAAAGCACTCTCTCTGGAGTGTGAATGGCTGCTGAAGAGCAATAGGAGGAAAGAAGTGTGTGTGATTTGTGATGATTCTGAGGCTCTCAGAATGGCTGACTTGGGCTGACCTTGTCCAAGAATTTTCTTCCTTCTCAATGGTGACTTGATGACTCAAATGTTCTCCAGAAATAATGGTGATCAATGGATGAAGCAAAGATCACACAAATAAATGGGGCTTCATTTCTCTGGATTCCATGAAACACTTCTCCTTCCTTCTAATACTACTTTAGCTTTATTTGTGTTTGTCCTGAAAGTCTTGTATGCACCTCCTCTTCATTCAGCATTTCCTTTTAATAGTGTTAGAGACCTGAGTGTGTAGTTAATAAGACAGCAGGTTTATAGGCTGCTGGGAACCACACTACAAGGGAACTAGAAACTCCTGACTTGTACCTTAACCTTCATCCAGAGGACAGTGGAGAACCATAGGGGCATCTTGGCCTACTCAGCTATAGAAAAAACATGACCATCTTTGTTTTCATCTTGCACTAGAGACTTTGACACAAAGCCTCCTCTGCTAGTTCATCCTACTACCTTGGATCTGTATATTGTCCCTATATATCTCAACACCTACACAGCCCCTCTCTAGTTTCCAGCCTTAGGCCTCTGAATCTCTAAAAGAGCATTTAAAGGAACTACTTCCATTCTAGGATATTTTACTGAACTCGTTTACAAATCTGTGCTGGGCATTTGATGAAATGATGGGGATGCCTAGCAACAACTTATGCTGGGAAGATAGATTCATAAATCTGTGTTCACAACACAAAGAGTGAGGTTAGAACTATGGGAGCACAGCAGAACAAATGATTCATTCTCCCTCAGGAATCTGGAGGTGGCAGATGATCTAGGCCTTGAAGGATGTACTGGAGGATAATGATGGGGCCTGTTTCGTTCATAGGTCATGAGTCATTTGGAGCCTGGAAACCAAAGCAGGGTACCCAAGACCCATTTGAGTACCAGGCCAAGGCGGGTGTTCTCTGCCATCTGTTGGTTGTGGGGAACGCTAGAGTGCTAGGAGTGTTAGTGGGCTTACTTGCTCTATCTTTGGGAGCTTCAGTAGAGTGTGTTTCATTCACTGTAGTCAAATTCATGTGGTACAAGCAGAAAAGGAGGGATAATTTCCCAGCCCCAGATATAGGCCTGACCCAGGGCTGGTTTACTGAATACTTGATTTAGTTGTTTATTATTAATAATTATATAATAATAATTTACTTTATGAGTGCTTTCTCTTTGTACCACATGCATACATTGTAACTTAGGAGGACAAAAAAGGATGTCAGATATCCTGGAACTGTAGTTACAGATTCATGTAGGTGCTGGGAACTGAAAGAAAATCCAGTGCTCTCAACTGCTGAGCCATCTCTACAGTTCCTTGATCTTTTTTGTCTTAGCCTTGGCAGCAAGTTCCCAAGATGGAGCTATAATAAAGTGAGATTTAATAATAGCTTAACCAGACACAGTTAGAAGCCAGTAGAGACCAGAAAGCACATTGGTTTAAGTCCACTCCAGAACTGGGCTATTCCTCCCAGCTTGCGGTCTTTCTGGCCAGAGTGCTGAGCTCAGGGTGGTTATTTTTCCACAGAACCTGATGCCTGTGTAGACAAGCTGCATCCAGGACATTTCCTGCTGGGGATAGTAGGGTGTGGAGGGGAGCACATGCCAGAGAGATGGGTAGGAAGTATATCACATTTATCCTGTCTCTTGATACCTTTCAAAAATGGGCACCAGGCACCCCAATGCCCTGGTTCTGAATAAACTACTGAAACCTCTACAGAGATAAAAGGTATTATCTCCTCCAAGCCTTGAGTGTTGGTAGATGTGGCCTCTCAAGCCAACCTGGAGCTGTGAATAAAAGCTGTCTGAGCAGAGTAGGATGAGGTAGGCACTCAGCCCTGTCTTTCACTAGGGGATGCCCCAACACAAATGTTCATCTTTTTAGCAGGGAAGATCTAGAGGTGACCTGGGAGGTGAATAGGTCCACCTGCCAGCCCTGGATCTAATTGTAATGTGATGGAGTCAGGCTACCTATAATGGTTTATATATGCTTGACACAGGGAGTGGTCCTACTGTGTGAAGGAGCTGCCCTCACATTGGCCATTACAAGATGGCGCTGATGGCACTGGCACCTGTGTTCTAAGTAGTAATCAAACCATCTGTGAATGCACCGGGGTAGTTTCCCACCCCATGTGCTCTGCCTTTCCCGTGACGACAACTCCGGCCGATGGGCTGCAGCCAATCAGGGAGTGACACGTCCGAGGCGGAGGACAGTCCTCCATAAAAGGGAGGGGGCTCCGCCATCTCTCTCTCTCTCTCTGGCTCTCTTCTCCACTGGCTCCTGATGGGGTAAGCAATAAAGCTTGTGCCGCAGAAGATTCCGGTTGCCCTGAGCGTGTTCTTACCAGGGGGAACAAAAGCGGCGGGCAATAAATGGTGCCGAAACCCGCCAGCTACTGCATCACGGAGAAGGAGCGGTTAATGAAGTGTTCCCGGAAACAGACTGTTGAGAAGGATCCGGCATAGATTCAGAACTCTTCAGCTGGGGAACGGATGCGTGTTCGTTACAGCTTTACAAGGTATGTCTGGTCTTGAACTTTCTCTAGTGTTAAAAGCCCTTTTATTTCTTTTCACATGTCAACAAGTGGTTAAGGCAGGGTGGAGAATTCTGGACAAAATTCAAGACAGTCTATCAGAAGTAAAGCGGGGAGAGAGAGCAGGAAAAAAGAGAAAGCATGGCGCGCGAAATAAGTATACAGGCCTTTCCACGGGTCTTGAACCCAAGGAAAAGTTAATGTCAGGGAAGAATACCTGGGGAGAGACTAGAAGGAAAGAGGAGAAAAAACAAAGGAAAAAAGAAAAGTTAATGTCAGGGAAAAATACCTGGGGAGAGATTAGAAGGAAAGAGGAGAAAAGAGATGAGTTTAAAGAGCCAGTTCTTAGTAGCTTGAATCAGATAAAAAAATTAGCCCTTCTGAGAAAACAGACTTGGAGGAGGGAGCAGCTCTTTATGAGAGAGAAATGCGAGCTTATAGGTCAAGAAAAAAGCCAAAAGCGGCTGGCAAAGGCCAGCTTGCTGCTCGGCCTCAGGGCAGTCAGCTTCAAGGTCATAGTGCATCTCTGCCCTATGCGGAGCCCTCGCCCTGCGTAGTGCGTCAGCCCTGTGCAGAGAGGCAGTGTGCAGACTCGTTCATTTCAAGAGAGGCACAAAGGAAGATACAACAGGCATTTCCGGTCTTTGAAGGAGCCGAGGGTGGGCGTGTTCACGCTCCGGTAGATTATACACAGATTAAAGAGCTTGCTGAATCGGTCCGTAAATATGGAGCCAATGCTAATTTTACCTTGGTGCAGTTATACAGGCTTGCTGGCGAGGCATTAACTCCTGCCGATTGGCAAATGATTGCAAAAGCCGCTCTCCCCAGTGCGGGCAAATATATGGAATGGAGAGCTTTATGGCAAGAGGCTGCACAAACGCAGGCCTGAGCAAATGCTGCCGCTTTGACTCCAGAGCAGAGAGATTGGACCTTTGACCTGTTAACGGGTCAGGGAGCTTATACCGCTGATCAAACAAATTATCACTGGGGAGCTTATGCCCAAATTTCCTCCGTGGCTATTAAGGCCTGGAAGGCGCTCTCCCGAACAGGTGAAGCCACTGGACAATTAACAAGGATACAGCGGCTGAACGTCATTGTTCAGAGCCAGATAGGCCCAAAGAGATGGTTAAATGGAAAGATGTTTTAAATAACAAATGGAAAGGCCCGGATCCTATTTTGATAAGATCCAGGGGAGCTGTTTGTGTTTTTCCACAGAATGAAGACAACCCATTTTGGATACCAGAAAGACTCACCCGAAATATCCAGACTGACCAAGGGAATACTGATGTCCCTCGTCTTGGTGATGTCCAGTGCGACAACAACAAAGGGAGAGCAGCATTGGGAGATACAGAATTGGACGGCTAAATTTGAACAGACCCTTTGAAAATTGAGACTTGTCCCACACACTTGGACCTGTCCCTGACCAATGATTATCTTCCCAACATTTTCCTTCTTTAAAGAATGGGTGGGGGTGGAATTATTTGGAGCTGTTCTTTGCTGTGGATTAGTGTTGCTTCTTTGATTGGTCTGTAAGCTTAAGGCCCAAATTAGGAAAGACATGGTGGTTACTTCCCAGGTGCTTGCAGCACTAGAACATGGTGCTTCCCCTGATATATGGTTATCTATGCTTAAGCAATAGGTCGCTGGCCACTCAGCTCTTGCACCCCACGAGGCTAGTCTCATTGCACGGGATAGAGTGAGTGTGCTTCAGCAGCCCGAGAGAGTTGCACGGCTAAGCACTGCAGTAGAAGGGCTCTGTGGCATATATGAGCCTATTCTAGGGAGACATGTCATCTTTCAAGAAGGTTGAGTGTCCAAGTGTCCTTCCCCCAGGAAAAACGACACGGGAGCAGACCAAGACCCCTTCGGGTGATGAGCCTGGGAGGAGGTTTTGTGTAAAGCCCCTATTTTGCACACTGGGGATTTGACCTCTATCTCCACTCTCATTAGAATGGGTGGCCTATTGCTCTTAAATAAAAGAAAAGGGGGAGATGTAAGGAGCCGCCCTCACATTGGCCATTACAAGATGGCGCTGATGGCACTGGCACCTGTGTTCTAAGTAGTAATCAAACCATCTGTGAATGCACCGGGGTAGTTTCCCACCCCATGTGCTCTGCCTTTCCCGTGACGACAACTCCGGCCGATGGGCTGCAGCCAATCAGGGAGTGACACGTCCGAGGCGGAGGACAGTCCTCCATAAAAGGGAGGGGGCTCTGCCATCTCTCTCTCTCTCTGGCTCTCTTCTCCACTGGCTCCTGATGGGGTAAGCAATAAAGCTTGTGCCGCAGAAGATTCCGGTTGCCCTGAGCGTGTTCTTACCAGGGGGAACAAAAGCTGCGGGCAATAGAGGAATCTCATGGTTGTTTTGATTTGCATTTCCATGATGACTAAGGATGTTGAACATTTCTTTAGATTCTTCTCATCCACTCAATATTCCTTAGTTGAGAATTCTCTGTTTAGCTCTGTCCCTCTTTTTTAATAGGATTGTTTCTCTGCAGTCTAACTTCTTGCTTTCTTTCTATATATTAGATAGTAGCTCTGTCTTGGATGTAGCATTAATAAAGATTTTTTTCGCCTGTGCCCATGAGCTCAAGGCTCTCCACTACCTACTTTACTACTAGTTTCAGTGTAACAGATTTTATGAGGAGGTCCTTGTTCCACTTGGACTTGAATTTTGTACAAGGAGATAAGAATGGATCAATTTGTGTTCTTCTACATGATAACTGCCAGTTGAACCAGCACAATTTGTTGAAAATGCTGTCTTATTTCCACTGGATAGCTTTAGCTACTTTGTCTATGATAAAGTTACTAAAGGTGTATGGGTTCATCTCTCCATCTTAAATTCTGTTCCATTTATCTACCTGCCTGGCCCTGTACCAATATCATGCAGTTTTTATCACCAATGCTCTGTATTACAGCTAGAGGTAATGGATGGTGATGCCTCCAGAAGTTCTATTATGGTGGATAATAGTTTTCGCTATCCTGGGCTTTTTGTTATTCCAAATGAACTTGCAAATTGCTCTTTCTAACTCTAGGTAGAATTGAGTTGGAATTTGATGGGGATTGCACGGAATTTGTAGATTGCTTTAGGTAAGATGGTCATTTTTACCATGTTAATCCTGAGAATCCATAAGCATGGGAGATCTTTCCAACTTCTGAGATCATTGTCGATTTCTTTCTTCAGAGACTTTAAGTTCTCATCATACACATCATTTGCTTGCTGGGTTAGAGTCACATCAAGGTATTTTATATTATTTGTGACTATTGTAAATGGTGTAGTTCCCTAATTTCTTTTTCAGTCTGTTATCCTTTGAGTAGAGGAAGGTTAATGGTTTGTTTGAATTAATTTTATATCCAGCCATATGGCTGTAGTTGTTTATCAGATTATTCTGGTGGAATTTTTGGGGTCACTTAAATAAATACACTATCATATCATCTGCAAACAGTGATATTTTTACTTCTTTCTTTCTTTTTTTAATACTTTTATTACATATTTTCCTCAACTACATTTCCAATGCTATCCCAAAAGTCCCCCATACCATCCCCCCTATTTCCCTACCCACCCATTGCCATTTTTGGACCTGGCATTCCCCTGTACTGGGGCATATAAAGTTTGCAGCACCAATGGGCCTCTCTTTCTACTGATGGCCGACTAGGCCATCTTTTGATACATATGCAGCTAAAGACAAGAGCTCCTGGGTACTGGTTAGTTCATAATGTTGTTGCACCTACAGGGTTACAGATCTCTTTAGTTTCTTGGATACTTTCTCTAGCTCCTCCATTGGGGGCTCTGTGATCCATCCAATAGCTGACTGTGAACATCCACTTCGGTGTTTGTAGGCCCCAGCCTCGTCTCAAAAGAGACAGCTATATCAGGGTCCTTTCAGCAAACGTTTGCTAGTGTATGCAATGGTGTCATCGTTTGGATGCTAATTATGGGATGGGTCCCTGGATATGGGAATCTCTAGATGGTCCATCCTTTTGTCTCAGCTCCAAACATAGTCTCTGTAACTCCTTCCATGGATGATTGTTTCCAATTCTAAGAAGGGGCAAAGTGTCCACACTTTGATCTTCGTTATTCTTCAGTTTCATGTGTCTCTTATATCTTGGGTATACTAAGATTCTGGGCTAATATCTACTTATTAGTGAGTACATATCATTTGAGTTCTTTGTGATTGTGTTATCTCACTCAGGATGATGCCCTCCAGATCCAACCATTTGACTAGGAATTTCATAAATTCATTCTTTTTAAGAGCTGAGTAGTACTCCATTGTGAAAATGTAACACATTTTTGTATCCATTCTTCTGTTGAGGGGCATCTGGGTTCTTTCCAGCTTCTGGCTATTATAAATAAGGCTGCTATGAATATAGTGGAGCATGTATCCTTCTTACTGGTTGGGACATCTTCTGGATATATGCCCAGGAGAGGTATTGCAGTATCCTCCGGTAGTACTATGTCCCATTTTCTGAGGATCCACCTGATTGATTTCCAGAGTGGCTGTACAAGCTTGTAATCCCACCAAAAATGGAGGAGTGTTCCTCTTTCTCCACATCCTAGCCAGCATCTGCTGTCACCTGAATTTTTGATCTTAGCCATTCTGACTGGTGTGAGGTGGAATCTCAGGGTTGTTTTCATTTGCATTTCTCTGATGATTAAGGATTTTGAACATTTTTTCAGGTGTTTCTTAGCCATTCGGTAATCCTCAGATGAGAATTCTTTGTTTAGCTCTGAGCCCCATTTTTTAATGGGGTTATTTGATTTTCTGGAGTCCACCCTCTTGAGTTCTTTTTATATATTGGATATTAGTCCCCTATCTAATTTAAGATAGGTAAAGATCCTTTCCCAATCTGTTGGTGGCCTTTTTATCTTATTGACGGTGTCTTTTGCCTTGCAGAAACTTTGCAGTTTCATGAGGTCCCATTTGTCAATCCTCGATCTTACAGCACAAGCCATTGCTGTTCTATTCAGGAATTTTTCCCCTGTGCCCATATCTTCGAGCCTTTTCCCCACTTTCTCCTATATAAGTTTCAGTGTCTCTGGTTTTATGTGAAGTTCCTTGATCCACTTAGATTTGACCTTAGTACAAGGAGATAGGAATGGATCAATTCGCATTCTTCTACATGATTACAACCAGTTGTGCCAGCCACATTTGTTGAAAATAATGTCTTTCTTCCACTGGATGGTTTTAGCTCCCTTGTCGAAGATCAAGTGACCATAGTTGTGTGGGTTCATTTCTGGGTCTTCAATTCTATTCCATTGGTCTACTTGTCTGTCACTATACCAGTACCATGCAGTTTTTATCACAATTGCTCTGTAGTAAAGCTTTAGGTCAGGCATGGTGATTCCACCAGAAGTACTTTTACCCTTGAGAAGAGATTTTGCTATCCTAGGTTTTTTGTTATTCCAGATGAATTTGGAGATTGCTCTTTCTAATTCGTTGAAGAATTGAGTTGGAATACTGATGGGGATTGTATTGACCCTGTAGATTGCTTTTGGCAAGATAGCCATTTTTACAATGTTGATCCTGCCAATCCATGAGCATGGGAGATCTTTCCATCTTCTGAGATCTTCTTTAATTTCTTTCTTCAGAGACTTGAAGTTTTTATCATACAGATCTTTCACTTCCTTAGTTAGAGTCACACCAAGATATTTTATATTATTTGTGACTATTGAGAAGGGTGTTGTTTCCCTAATTTCTTTCTCAGCCTGTTTATTCTTTGTGTAGAGAAAGGCCATTGACTTGTTTGAGTTAATTTTATATCCAGCTATTCATTGAAGCTGTTTATCACCTTTAGGAGTACTTTGGTGGAATTTTTAGGGTCACTTATATATACTATCATATCATGTGCAAAAAGTGAAATTTTGACTTCTTCCTTTCCAATTTGTATCCCCTTGATCTCCTTTTGTTGTCTATTTACTCTGGCTAGGACTTCAAGTACAATGATGAATAGGTAGGGAGAAAGTGGGCAGCCTTGTCTAGTCCCTGATTTTAGTGGGATTTCTTCCAGCTTCTCACCAGTTACTTTGATGTTGGCTACTGGTTTACTGTAGATTGCTTTTATCATGTTTAGGTATGGACCTTGAATTCCTGATCTTTCCAAGACTTTTATCATGAATGGGTGTTGGATCTTGTCGAATGCTTTTACCAAGTCTAAGTAGATGAACATGTGGTTTTTGTCTTTGAGTTTGTTTATATAATTTATTAAGTCAATGGATTTCCTTATATTAAATCATCCCTGCATCCATGGAATAAAACCTACTTGGTCAGGATGGATGATTGTTTTAATGTGTTCTTGGATTCAGTTAGCGAGAATTTTATTGAGTATTTTTGCATTGATATTCATAAGGGAAATTGTTCTGAAATTCTCTATCTTTGTTGGAACTTTCTGTGGTTTGGGTATCAGAGTATTTTTGGCTTCATAGAATGAGTTGAGTAGAGTAACTTCTACTTCTATTTTGTGGAATAGTTTGTGCAGAACTGGAATTAGATCTTCTTTGACTGTCTGATAGAACTCTGCACTAAACCCATCTGGTCCTGGGCTTTTTTTGGCTGGGAGACTATTAATGACTGCTTCTATTTCTTTAGGGGATATGGAACTATTTATATGGTTAACTTGATCCTGATTTAACTTTGGTACCTAGTATCTGTCTAGAAATTTGTCCATTTCATCCAGGTTTTCCAGTTTTGATGAGGATAGCCTTTTGTGGAAGGATCTGATGGTGTTTTGGATTTCTTCAGGATCTGTTGTTATGTTTCCCTTTTCATTTCTGATTTTGTTAATTAGGATGTTCTCCCTGTGCCCTCTAGTGAGTCTAGATAAGGGTATATCTATTTTGTTGATTTTCTCGGGGACCCAACTCAGAGTTTGGTTAATTCTTTGAATATTTCTTCTTGTTTCCACTTGGTTGATTTCGCCCCTGAGTTTGATTATTTCCTGCCGTCTACTCCTCTTGGGTGAATTTGCTTCCTTTTTTTCCGAGAGATTTTAGATGTGTTTTCAAGTTGCTAGTGTGTTCTCTCTCCAGTTTCTTTTTGGAGGCACTCAGAGCTATGAGTTTCCCTCTTAGAAATGCTTTCATTGTGTCCCATAGGTTTGGGTATGTTGTGGCTTCATTTTCATTAAACTCTAAAAAGTCTTTAATTTCTTTCTTTATTCCTTCCTTGACCAAGATATCATTGAGAAGAGGGTGGTTCAGTTTCCATGTGAATGTTGGCTTTCCATTATTTATGTTGTTATTGAAGATCAGCCTTAGTCCATGGTGGTCTTATAGGATGCATGGGACGATTTCAATATTTTTGTATCTGTTGAGGTGTGTTTTGTGACCAATGATATGGTCAGTTTTGGAGAAGGTCCCTAGAGGTGCTGAGAAGAAGGTATATCCTTTTGTTTTAGGATAAAATGTTCTGTAGATATCTGTTAAGTCCATTTGTTTCATAACTTCTTTTAGTTTCACTGTGTCCCTCTATAGTTTCTGTTTCCATGATCTGTCCATTGATGAAAGTGGGTTGTTGAAGTCTCCCACTATTATTGTGTGAGGGACAATGTGTGCTTTGAGCTTTACTAAAGTGCCTTTAATGAATGTGGTTGCCCTTACATTTGGAGCATAGATATTCAGAATTGAGAGTTCCTCTTGGAGGATTTTACCTTTGATGAGTATGAAGTGTCCCTCCTTGTCTTTTTTGATAACTTTGGGTTGAAAGTCGATTTTATTCGATATTAGAATGGCTACTCCAGCTTGTTTCTTCAGTCCATTTGCTTGGAAAATTGTTTTCCAGCCTTTCACTCTGAGGTAGTGTCTGTCTTTTTCCCTGAGATGGGTTTACTGTAAGCAGCAGAATGTTGGGTCCTGTTTGTGTAGCCAGTCTGTTAGTCTACGTCTTTTTATTGGGGTAATTGAGTCCATTGATATTAAGAGATATTAAGGAAAAGTAATTGTTGCTTCCTTTTATTTTTGTTGTTAGAGTTGGCATTCTGTTCTTGTGGCTGTCTTCTTTTTGGTTTGTTGAGGGATTACTTTCTCGCTTTTTCTAGGGCATGATTTCTGTCCTTGTATTGTTTTTTTTCTATTATTATCCTTTGAAGGCCTGGATTTGTGGAAAGATAATGTGTGAATTTGGTTTTGTCGTGGAATACTTTGATTTCTCCATCTATGGTAATTGAGAGTTTGGCTGGGTATAGTAGCCTGGGCTGGCATTTGTGTTCCCTTAGTTTCTGTATAACATCTGTCCAGGCTCTTCTGTCTTTCATAGTCTCTGGTGAAAAGTCTGGTGTAATTCTGATAGGCCTGCCTTTATATGTTACTTTACCTCTCTCCCTTACTGCTTTTAAATTTCTATCTTTATTTAGTGCATTTGTTGTTCTGATTATTATGTGTAGGGAAGAATTTCTTTTCTGGTTCAGTCTATTTGGAGTTCTTTAGGCTTCTTTTATGTTCATGGGCATCTCTTTCTTTAGGTTTGGGAAGTTTTCTTCTATAATTTTGTTGAAGATATTTGCTGGCCCTTTAAGTTGAAAATCTTCATTCTCATCAACTCCTATTATCTGTAGGTTTGGTCTTCTCATTGTGTCCTGTATTTCCTGGATGTTTTGAGTTAGGATCCTTTTGCGTTTTGTATTTTCTTTGATTGTTGTGCTGATGTTCTCTATGGAATCTCCTGCACCTGAGATTCTCTTTTCCATCTCTTGTATTCTGTTGCTGATGCTCCCATCTATGGTTCCAGATTTCTTTCCTAGGGTTTCTATCTCCAGCGTTGCCTCATTTTGGATTTTTGTTATTGTGCCTACTTCCCTTTTTAGGTCTAGTATGGTTTTGTTCATTTCCATCACCTGTTTGGATGTGTTTTCCTGTTTTTCTTTAAGGACTTCTACCTGTTTGGTTGTGTTTTCCTGTTTTTTCTTTAAGGACTTGTAACTCTTTAGCAGTATTCTCCTGTACTTCTTTAAGTGAGTTATTAAAGTCCTTCTTGATGCCCTCTACCATCATCATGAGATATGCTTTTAAATCCGGGTCTAGATTGTTGGTTGTGTTGGGGTCCCCAGGACTAGGTGGGGTGGGAGTGCTGCGTTCTGATGGTGGTGAGTGGTCTTGATTTCTGTTAGTAGGATTCTTACATTTGCCTTTCGCCATCTGGTAATCTCTGGAGCTAGTTGTTATAGTTGTCTCTGGTTAGAGCTTGTTCCTCAGGTAATTATGTTAGCCTCTTTCAGCAGACCTGGGAGACTAGATCTATCCTTAGTTTCAGTGGTCAGAGTACTCTCAGCAGGCAAGCTCTCCTCTTGCAGGGAAGGTGCCCAGATATCTGGTGTTTGAACCTGCCTCCTGGCAGAAGTTGTGTTCTACTCACCAGAGGTCTTAAGATCCCATGGAGGGTCCTGTGAGGAACTTGGGGATGTCCAGAAACTCAGCGCACAAGGAACCCCAGTGCTGAAGTGGACTGGAAGGGACTTGTGCCCCTAATCAGGCCGGGTTATCTGCTTCCCTAGTTAACGCAGTCTCAGGTCCCGCATGATTGGATTGGAGCAGACACTGTGTTCCACTCACCAGAGATCTTAGGATCCCGTGGGGGATCCTGTGTGAATCCTTGCAGGTGTCCGGAGACTCAGTGGGCAAGGAACCCCTGTGCTGCAGTGGACCGGAAGGTGGTCGGATGTCTGGAGCCTGAAAAGGGCGCTCCCTCAGAAGCTCTGTGTCTCCTGCCTGTCCCAGAAGCTGTCTGCTTCTGTGTACACACTCTCACCTGTGCAGACTACTTTTCAGTGGAGTTCTGGAACCAAGATGGCTCCTGCAGTTCCTGAGGCAAAAACCTTCCGGGCCGGGTGGACACCTGTCCTCTGGCCGGGGAGGTGGTGGGATGTTTGGAGCCTGAAAAGGGCACTGCCTCAGAAGGTCTGTGACTCCTGCCTGTCCTAGAAGCTGTCTGCTTCTGTGTGTACACTCTCACCTATGCAGACTACTTTTCAGAGGAGTCCGGGAACCAACTACTTATTCCTTTCTAATTTGTATCCCTCTGACCTCCTTTTGTTCTCTAATTGCTCTGGCTAGGACTTCAAGAACTATATTGATTAAGTAGAGATAAAATGGGCAGGCTGGTCTAGTCCCTAAATTTAGTGGGATTTCTTCAAGTTTTGTTCCATTTAGATTGATGTATATTGCTTTTAACCTATTTATGTATTGGCCTTGAATTCCTGAACTTTCAAAGATGTTTCTCATGAAGGAGTGTTGAATTTTGTCAAATCATTTCTCATCATCTAATGAGATGATCATATGGATTTTTTCTTTGACTTTGTTTATATAGTGGATTACTTTGATGAGTTTCCCTGTGTGTAACCATCTCTGCCTCCCTGAGATG
The DNA here is from genome assembly GCF_978045245.1 of Mus caroli. Taxonomy (NCBI): domain Eukaryota; kingdom Metazoa; phylum Chordata; class Mammalia; order Rodentia; family Muridae; genus Mus; species Mus caroli. The sequence continues at coordinate 42,564,464 of NW_028227261.1, read as the reverse complement.
AAGCCTACTTGATCATGATGCATTATCATTTTGAGCGTTCTTGGATTCAGTTTCTGAGAATTTTATTGAGTATTTTTGCATTGATATTCATAAGGGAATTTGGTCTAAAATTCCCTTCTTTGTTGGGTCTTTCTGTGGTTTACATATAAGCAAACTGAGGACTCATAGAACAAATGGTAGCATTTGTTCTATTTCAATTTTGTGGGATATTTTGAAGAGTATTGTTATTATTTATTCTTTGAAGGTCTGATAGAATTAATTCTTCACTAAAGTCATCTGGTCACGGACTTATTTTGGTTGGAAGAATTAAATGACTGCTGCTATTTTCTTGGGGGTTATGGAATTATTTATATACCTTATCTGATCCTCAGCAGTTGGTATCTGTCTAGAAAATTGTTAATTTCATCCACATTTCCCATTTTTTTATTGTAGTCTTTTGTAGTAGGATTTGTTTTATTTTTTTTTTAATTTCTCATGTTTCTGTTGTATGTCTCCATTTTCATTTCTGATTTTATTAATTCAGATACTGACTATGTATCCTCTGGTTACTTTGGCTAAAGGTTTATGCATCTTGTTGACTTTCTCAAAGAATCGACTCCTGGGTTTGATTGTATGAATAGTGCTTTTTTTTTCCTACTTGGTTGATTTCAGTCCTGAGTTTGATCAGTTCCTGCCTTCTACTCCTCTTGGGTGTATTTGTTTCTTTTTGTTCTAGAGCTTTCAGATGTGCTGTAAAGCTGGTAGTGTATGCACTCTCCAGTTTCTTTTTAGAGACACTCAAAGCCATGAGTTTTCATCTTAGGACTGCTTTCTTTGTTTTCCATAAGTTTTGGTATTATGTGCCCTAACTTTCATTAAATTCTAAAAAGTCATTTATTTATTTAGTTAGTTAGTTAGTTAGTTATTTCTGACTTGATCAAGTTATCATTGAGTAAAGCTTTGTTCAGCTTCCATGTGTATATGGGCTTTTTATTGTTTTGTTGTTATTGAAGATCAGCCTTAGTCCGTGGTGATCTGAGAGGATGCATGGGATTATTTCAATCTTCTTGTATCTGTTGTGGCCTGTTTTGTAACCAATTATATGGTCAATTTTGGAAAAGGTACCATGAGGTGCTAAAATGAAGGTATATTCTTTTGTTTTAGGATGAAATGTTCTATAGATATCTGTTAAATCTATTTAGTTCATAACTTTTGATAGTTTCATTTTATCCATGTTTAGTTTCTGTTTCAATGATCTATCCATTGCTGAGTGGGGTTTTGGAGTCTCCCACTATTACTGTGTGAGGTGCAAGGTGTGCTTTGGGCTTTAATAAAGTTTCTTTTATGAATGTGGTTTCCCTTGCATTTGGAGCACAGATGTTGAAAATTGAGAAACCATCTTGGTAGATTTGTTCTTTGATGAGTATGAAGTGTCCTTCCTTATATTTTTTGATAAGTTTGGGTTGAAAGTTTATTTTAATTGTTGTTAGAATGGCTACTCCAGCTTGTTTCTTGGGGCCATTTGCTTGGAAATTTTTTTTCCAGCCTTTTACTCTGAGGTAGTGTCTGCCTTTGTCACTGAGATACATTTCCTGTATGCAGCAAATGCTGGTTCCTGTTTAAATATGCAGTCTGTTTGTCTATGTCTTTTTATTGGGGAATTGAGTCTATTGATGTCAAGAGATATTAAGGAAAAGTCATTATTGTATCTTGTTATTTTTGTTGCTAGAGATGTTATGTTTTTGTGACTATCTTCTTTTCAGTTTGTTGAAAGAAGATTACTTTCTTTCTTTTTCTATGGTGTATTTTCCCTCCTTGTGTTGGAGTTTTCCATCTATTATCCTTTGTAGGGATGGGTTTGTAAATAGATATTCTGTAAATTTCATTTTTTCATGGAATATTTTTGTTACTACATCTATGGTAATTGAGAGTATAGTAGCTTTGGGCTGGCATTGTGTTCTCTTAGGGTCTATATGACATCTGCCCAGCATATTCTGGATTTTATAGTCTCTGGTGAGAATTCTGGTGTAACTCTGATAGGTGTGCCTTTATATGTTACTTGACCTTTTTCCCTTACTGTATCTTTAATAGCTATATCTCTAATTTATGAATTTTGATATTCTCTCTTTTTCATTTGGTTAGTTTGTCCAAGAATTTTTGGAATCAGTTTCACCTTAAGATTCCTTTCTACTCAGTTGAAAAATATTGTATTCAGAATTTCAGGAAGATTGACCGATAATTATCTTGTTTTTTGTGGAGTCTTTATGTGGCTTGAGTATCAGAGTAGTAGTGTCATATATCTTACTGTTTATGTGCTATAGTTTCTCTCTTTCCATTTTCAATGTAGGTTTCTTTTGTATATTTAGATTGTATGTATGTATTAACAATAACATGATAATGGGAAACTCTGTCTTGGTATTAACTCTTTAGTGCTCTCCTCACAGGATTGACACTACTTTGAAAGACATTTAACAGACCATTTACCATTATCAAGGTGGCTTTATTCTGGATGTGAAAAGATGGTTAAACATACATAAATCAATAAATGTAATTAACTATATAATGGACTCATGTACAAATATCATATGAGTGTTTCAATTGTTATATAGAAGGCCTTCTTAAATACTAAAGACAAACATAATAAGTAAATAAAGTTAGGGAAACAAAATCATTCAAAATAGGTTTAAAGGCATATCCTCTCTCATTGAGGCCAAATAAGGCAGTTCAGTTAGGAGAAAAGGAATGTGAGAAGGATCTATATGAAAGGGTACTTGAAGGAGGGGATGTACTAATATTGAGATATAAACCAAATAAATAAGTGAATTAATAATAATAAAAATAGGACCCCAGGACCAGGTAAGAACGTCATCTTGTATCCCATGTCCCTCAGAGACCACTCTGCGCAGGAGAGTGCTCAGGCTGCAGAAGCAACATACCTTCTTGGACAGAGTCTCTTTAGGCTTTCCTTTTCACCCAGGAGGCAGATCTGAGACCCAGACCTCAGCACACTTTCTCTGCCAGAGGAGAGTCATTATCCAGGGAGTGCTCTGACCACTGAGACTCCCAGGAGTACTGGCAGAGGCTAACAGAATCACAGGAGGAACAAGTTCCAGCCAGAGGCAGCTATAACAACTAACACAGTAGATTACCAGATGGTGAAAGGCAAATGTAAAAATCTTACTAACAGAAACCAAGACCACTCAGCATCATCAGAACCCAGCATGCCCATCATAGCGAGTCCTGGATACCCCTGAAAAGCAAGATTAGGATATTAAAATCATATCTCATGATGCTGGTAGAGGATTTTAAGAACATTAAGAAATCACTTAAAGAAATACAGGACAACACTGCTAAAAGCATAGAAGTCCTTAAAGAAGAAACACAAATAATCCCTTAAAGAAATACAGGAAAACACTGTTAAACATGTAAAAGAACTACAAGAAGAAACACAAAAATCCCTTAAAGAATTACAGGAAAATACAAACAAACAGGTGATGGAATTGAACAAAATCATGCAAAATGTAAAAATGGAGGTAGAAAAAATAAAGAAAATCCAAAGGAAGACAATGCTGGAGATAGAAACCCTAGGAAAGAAATCAGGAACCATAGAGCATCAGCAACAGAATACAAGAGATGGAGGAGAGAATCTCAGGTGCAGAAGATTCCATTAAAAACATGGACACAACAATCAAAGAAAATTCAAAATTCAAAAAGATCCTAACTCAAAACATCCAGGAAATCCAGGACACAATGAGAAGGCCAAACCTAAGGATAATAGCTATAGATGAATTATAGAAGAAAACTTCCCTTACCTAAAGAAAGAGATGCCTGTGAAAATACAAGTAACCTACAGAACTCCAAATAGACTGGACCAGAAAAGAAATTCCTCCTGACACATAATAATCAGAATAACAAATGCACTAAATCAAGGTAGAATATTAAAAGCAAAAAGGGAAAAAGGTCAAGTAACATATAAAGGCAGACCTATTAGAATTATACCAGACTATTCACCAGAGACTATGAAAGCCAGAAGACCCTGGATCAATGTTATACATACCCTAAGAGAACAAAAATGCCAGCCCAGAATACTATACCCAACAAAAATCTCAATTACCATAGGGGGAAAAAACAAAGTATTCCATGACCAAACCAAATTCACACAATATCTTTCCAGGAATCCAGCCCTTAAAAGGATAATAAAGGGAAAACACCAACACAAGGATGGAAATTATGCCTTAGTAAATCAAGAAATGATCCTTCAACAAACCTAAAAGTAGACAGCCACAAGAACAGAATCCCAACTCTAACAACAAAAATAACAGGAAGCAAAAATTACTTTTCTCAATATTTCTTAATATCAATGGACTCAATTCCTCAATAAAAAGACATAGAATAACAGACTGGCTACATAAAAAGGAACCAAAATTGCTGCTTACAGGAAACCCACCTCAGGGGAAAAGACAGATACTACCTCAGATTAAAAGGTTGGAAAGGAATTTTCCAAGCAAATGGTCAGAAGAAACAAGATGGACTAGCCACTCTAATATCGAATAAAATCGACTTCCAGCCCAAAGTTATCAAAAAAGAAAAGGAAGGGCACTTCATACTCATCAAAGGTAAAATCTTCCAAGATGAACTCTCAATTCTGAATATCTATGCTCCAAATGCAAGGGCAGCCACATTCATTAAAGAAACTATAATAAAGCTCAAAGCACACATTCCACCTCACACAATAATAGTAGGAGATTTCAATAACCCACTCTCGTCAATGGACACATCCTGGAAACAGAAAGTAAACCGAGACACACTGAAATTAACAGAATTTATGAAACAGATGGATTTAATAAATATCTACAGAACATTTTACCCTAAAACAAAAGGATATACCTTCTTCTCAGCATCTCATGGTACCTTCTCCAAAACTGATAATATATTTGGTCACAAACAGTCCTCAACAGATACAAAAATATTAAAATAATCCCATGTATCCTATCAGATCACTACAGACTAAGGCTGATCTTCATTAACAACATAAATAATAGAAAGCCAACATTCAAGTATTAAGCTGAACATCACTCTACTCAATGATACCTTGGTCAAAAAAGAAATAAAGAAAGAAATTTAAGGCTGTTTAGCATTTAATGAAAATGAAGTCACAACATACCCAAACTTATGGGACATAATGAAAGCATTTCTAAGAGGAAAACGCATAGCTCTGAGTGCCGCCAAAAAGAAACTAGAGAGATCATGCACTAGCAGCTTAAAAGCACACATAAAAGCTCTAGAACAAACGGAACAAATTCACTGAACAGGAATAGACAGCAGGAAATAAACTAAGGGCTGAAATCAACAATGTAGAAACAAAAAGAACTATTCAAATAATCAACCAAACCAGGACATGTTTCTTTTAGAAAATGAACAAGATAGATAAACCCTTAGCCAGACTAACTAGAGGGCACAGGGACAGTATGCTAATTAACAAAATCAGAAATAAAAAGGGAAACATAACAAGAGAACCTGAGGAAATCCAAACCATCATCAAATCCTACTACAAAAAGCTATGCTCAACAAAACTGGAAAACCTGGATTAAACGGATAAATTTCTAGACAGATACCAATTACCAACATCAAATCAGGATCAGATTAATGATATAAACAGTCCCATACCCCCTAAAGAAATAGAAAAACTCATTAATAGTCTCCCAACCAAAAAAAAAAAAAAAACAGGACCAGAAGCCTTTAGTGCAGAGTTCTATCAGACCTTCAAAGAAGACCTAATTCCAATTCTCCTCAAACTATTCCACAAAATAGAAACAGAAGGTACTGTACCCAATTCATTCTATGAAGTCACAATTACTCTGATACCTAAACCACATAAAGATATGAAAAAGAAAAAGAACTTCATACCAATTTCCCTCATGAACATTGATGCAAAACTACTCAGTAAAATTCTTGAAAAACGAATCCAAGAACCCATCAAAACCATCAACCACCATGACCAAGTAGGCTTCATTTCAGGGATGTACAGATGGTTTAATATACATAAATACATCAACATAATCCACTATATTAACAAACTCAAAGACCAAAGACATATGATCATCTCCTTAGATGCTGAGAAAGCATTTGACAAAATCCAACACCCATTCATGACAAAAGTCTTAGAACAATCAGGAAATCAAGGCATATACCTAAACAAAATAAAAGCAATATGCAGCAAACCAGTAGCCAACATCAAACTAAATGAATAGGAGCTAGAATCAATCCCACTAAAATCAGGGTCTAGAAAAAGATGCCCAATTTCTCCCTACCTATTCAATATGGTACTTGAAGTCCTATCCAAAACAATTATACAACAAAAGGAGATACAGGGGACACAAATTGGAAAGGAATATGTCAAAATATCACTATTTGCAGATAATAAGATCGTATATATAAGTGACCCTAAAAATTCCACCAGAGAATTCCTAAACCTGATAAACAGCTTCAGTGCAGTAGCTGGATATAAAATTAACTCTAACAAATCAGTGGCCTTTCTCTACACAAAGGATAAACCAGCTGAGAACACACCATCCTTCATAATAGTCACAAATAATATAAAATACCTTGTTGTGACTCTAACTAAGGAAGTCAAAGATATGTATGATAAGAACTTCAAGTCTCTGAAGAAAGAAATCAAAGAAGATCTCAGAAGATGGAAAGATCATGCTCATGGATTGGCAGGATTAATATAGGAAAAATGGCTATCTTGCCAAAAGCAATCTACAGATTTAATGCAATCCCCATCAAAACTCCAACTCAATTCTTCACAGAGTTAGAAAGAGTAATTTGCAAATTCATCTGGAACAACAAAAAACCTGGGATAGCAAAAACTATTCTCAACAATAAAAGAACCTCTGGTGGAAACACCATGCCTGACCTAAAGCTGTACTACAGAGCAATTGTCATAAAAACTGCATGGTACTGATACAGCAAGAGACAGGTAGATCAGTGCAATAGAATTGAAGACCCAGAAATTAACTCACACCCTTGTGGTCACTTGGTCTTTGACAAGGGAACTAAATCCATTCAGTGGAAAAAAGACAACATTTTGAACAAATGGTGCTGGCACAACTGGCAGTTATCCTGTAGAAGAATGTGAATTGGTCAATTCTTATCTCCTTGTATAAAGCTCAAGTATAAGTGGATCCCAGAACTCCACATAAAACCAGAGACACTGAAACTTATAGAGGAGAAAGTGGGGGAAAGCCTCGAAGATATGGGCACAAGGTAAATACCTGAACAGAACAGCAATGGATTGGGCTGTAAGATCCTGAATCTACCAATAGGACCTCATAAAATTGAAAAGCTTCTATAAGGCAAAAAGACACTGTCAATAAGACAAAAAGGCCACCAAAGATTGGGAAAGGATCTTTACCAATCCCAAATCTAATAGAGGACTAAAATTCAATATATATAAAGAATTCAAGAATATGGTCTCTAGAAAATCAGATAACCCTATTAAAAATGTTACAGAGCTAAACAAAGAATTCTCAACTGAGGAATACTGAATGGCTGTGAAGCATCTGAAAAAAATGTTCAACATCCTTAATCATCAGGGAAATGCAAATGAAAACAACCCTAAGATTCTACCTGCACCAGTAAGAATGGCTAAGATCAAAAATTCAGGTGACAGCAGATGCTGGTGAGGATGTGGAGAAAGAGGGAAACTCCTCCATTGCTGGTGGGATTTCAAGCTGGTACAACCACCAGAAATCAGATTGGCAGTTCCTCAGAAAACTGAACATAGTACTACAGGAAGATCTAGCAATACCCCTCCTGGGCATATACCCAGAAGATGTTCCAACTTGTATTAAGGAGTCATGCTCCACTATGTTCATAGCAGCCTTATTTATAATAGCCAGAAGCTGGAAAGAACCCAGATGTCCCTCAACAGAGGAATGGATACAGAAAATGTGGTACATTTACACAATGGAGTACTACTCAGCAATTCAAAAGGAAAAGAGGCATTGTTTGTGTTGATACCATTAGGTATAATTCTAAAACTGAATGGAAATAATTTAACAAAAGTCAGCTGCTATGGAGATTTCATCCCTTTTCAAATTATTGAAAATATGTTTAAGATTCCAGATGGCATGCATATTTGTCCTAGCATAAATGGATTTTGAGGTGGTCACAGGGTGATTAGTCAAGTAATTGGATGAGAAGGGAGAGTGAAGAATTCCATTTGACTCTTATAATCGAATAATATTTGTACGCCAAGCAAAGCAAACTGCTGTCAAGCTATAACTTAACCTCAGTTGTCATCAATAAGAATTATTACCAATCTGAAAGCTTAAGCAAATTATCAACATTTGATCAAATTTTATACTTGAAGGCACACTTTTAATATTTTGTAATAGCAACTCTTCTGTGTCACAAGACTTTAAACACTTTACCATGGTTGTAATTTTTCAAATAACACTAAATATGAATTGGATCTCATGCTTTTCAGGGTCCTGGTTACTTGGGGCTAGGGCTAATGGGGACTGTGTTTTAGAGTTTCAAATTGTATATTAGAAGTCTCCTAAGTACTGGTTAGTCTGAGAAGTCCTTGAGGGGTGCGCACAAGATATTTGTCCACACTACAAAGAGATAAATGTGTAAGTCCTCAGTTTGGGTGTTGCTGCATTATGAACCAAGATACTATCTAGGCATGAGTCATGTGAGTATCTACTGATAAAGTACCCATTGAGGAGAAATTGCATCCTCACCCTGGAATCTAATTTGGAACATTCTCAAATTAAAGAGAATGGGGAGTCAGAGTCTGCCTGTTATCTGAGTATATACACTTTGTCTATGAGTATATACAAGGGTGGTATTAACCCCATAAGTAAAGGTAAGTCTTTAAACCCATGGGTTCTACAGTTCTGCATCTGTGGGTAAAAAAATATTTGAGCCAAAAGTTATTATAAACTCTGATGTTTGCAATGAACTTTTACCAAACTTATTTTCATGTATGCAGAAAGAGACTGTAGCAGGACAGATTAGAATGTAAGCAATATTCTACTTTTCATGACAATATACACCTAAAGGAAGCTAACAAATTAAGGACTATATTTAATTAATTATTTATAGTACTATTATTATGTTTATGTATATTTCAATATAATATAGTATATATGTTACATAATATATGAATTATAAGTTTTCCTTTTGACTATTGATATATATTCTTAAATTATATTTCTAGCCTCTAAATATTATACATTACACATAACAAAGTACACATTAGACATCATATGTAATGTGTCAGTATTGTATGTCATGTATTAAATATTATATATTATACAATATATTTTATATACTATATATTATATGTTGCATAGTTCATGTATATTATGTTATATGTTGTATATTATATATGACAGAGTATACATTATAAGTTATACATTACTCATTGCACATGATATATAATATATTATAAATTGCACACATATGTCATAGTCTACCTGTAAAATATGATATATCTAATGCTGGATATCATATACAATATGCTATATATCATATAGTATATATCGTATATCACACATCACATAACATATACCACACACCACAAATCACATATCATATGTATCATATAATATAGAATATATTATCTAATATCTATTTTATTTCATTATTATATATTATATATGTCATATTATAAAATTTATATTGTAAACTATAAATCACATTCTACATATATTGTAAAATGCATATCACATATTAAATACCACATATCATGCATTATATATTATATATATATTACATAACATATATCATATATTATATATCAAATAAATAATATATAATGTATTATGCATTATATATGGAATATAATAATGAATACTATACACTACATATTGCATATCACATAATATATATTATATATGGTATATGACATATCATATGTCAATACCATATATTATATATCATTATATATTATTATATATTATTATATATTATGTATTATATAGTATATAGTATATAGTATATAGTATATATTTATTATATAGTATATATTTATTATATAGTATATTATATATTAATTATATATTATATTATATATTATATATCACATATTACATATTTTATGTTTTACAACTTACATCTTATATATATTATATTAAATATCACACATCAAATATCATATAGTATATATCATATTATATATAATATATCATATTACATACTATGAATTATATATTATATATTTATTTGATATGTTTATTAAATAGTATATGTTATATCATATACTACATAACATATTGTATATATGATATACTCTATAATGTATGATATGTCATGTGTTATATATTTTATGATACATATCATTTTTATGTCATATATCTCATGTCATATGCAATATATTATGTATATAATATATCATATAACATATTATTTATCAAATTTTTGATATAATGTAGTATATATTGTATATCATAGCTTATACTATATAATATATCATATATATTAATTAAATATTATATATAATATAGTATATTATATATCATATGTAATCACATATAACATATATCAAATGTAATTTGTCATATGTTATGTATCATATATCATATTACATATATGTTATATGGTATGTTTACAAAAATATTTATATATTATATATTTTATGTATAATATATATTGTATTATATATAAAATATAAAACATGATGTTTTTATTTATAAAATGTACATATTAAATTTTCATAATTAAGGGTTATTAATTAATTAGGAACTATATTAATTACCACAGTATGGTATAGCGTCTGTTATATAGATTTACAATATTTTGTCTACTCCAACTAATTTAATGTAAATTAAAGCACTGTGAAGATTTTTTTAGGTTAGACACAAATAATGCATTATTATATAGTAGGAAATTTGTTGTCTATGAGAAGACATGAGGATCCTAGGACTAATACCATATGGAAATTAAAGGATAAATGTACTTCAGGAAATAATCATAGCCAAACCTACAATCCTCCTACCCCAGAGATAATCTAACATTTTATGAAAAACAAAACAAACAATAACTTTGCATATAGCATTTTCATGATCAGTTACTTGTATAATATTTCTGGTAGAATTCTTAATCATTAATAGATGGCTGAATTTTGTCAATTACTAATTCTTGAACCTTTCAAGATAATTTCTTGTTTTCAATATTTTGGGGGAATACTGTAGGAAGTATTCCCCACATATTGTCTTTAATTATTCCTAGTTATATTTTATTGTTATGACCAAATCACTTAACTGAACATCATAAAGGATAAAACTGATTATTTTAGCTTTGGGTTTCTGAGGTCTCTGGCAGTGGTTTCCAGTCTCTGTTCTGGACCATTGTGGGTGGAACAGGAAGGAGTGGTAATAAGAAGCTCCTGTGGTGTATTTTCTACAGCTCCCAAAATTTCCAGAGGCTGCATAAATAAAGCTATCACTTTGTGGTTATGTGTTCAACACATAAATATGTGAGAGGCATTTTATATTCAAACCCTTGTCTCCAAAGATTCAGGATTATCCCATAATGCAGAATTCATTAATCCAAGTTCTAGAATCTCTAGAATCTCCAAGTTCTTACCAGTACTAATATTTTTTAAAAATGAGTTCAAAAATCTTTTCTAAGGCTCAAAGCCATCTTTACCTGTGCTTGTGTACAGAACAAACATTCTAATTAACAGAGAAATTCCAGAGTAACAAGGCATGATGGGACTGAAGAAAGACAAAACACAGTGGGGAAAATAAATCTTACAATTCCATAGCTGGCATCTGGTATTTCTGATGTGATATGACCACCAGACACAGAAAGACAAATAATTAATTTCACTGACACAAACAAAGTAAAACACCCAAATATATAAAAAGTAGAGAGTAGACCATCAGTGTTTGCCATATTTGCAATGAACTAGGAAAAGGAAGAAATTAGTTGATAACTAATCAACTTGTTAGCTGTGCAAGATGACTAAGTCTTATGCAAGTTGGCTACAGTTCACATACTTAAATTTGTGAACTTCCTAGTAGGTAGTTCTCATGTGTACCTACCATAAAAATGTCATATGTGAAGTAAGACCTATGCAAATTAGCTTGACTGTGGCAATTCAGATTTTATATGGCAAAATACTATCTTGTATTTGCATACCTTAAAGAGACAGTTTTAGTTTACTAATTATTCTTCAATAAAGCTGAAAGAAAGAAACAAATTGATTTATGCAATGTTAAGTGAGGGGGTTTCCTTCATTCAGGAACAGAGCTGCTAGACTGACTTTCATAAACGCTTTCTATTTCTGGTTGTGACTTGCCTTGGTGTGGCTCATGTTTACTAATTTGAGCTATGCAGTGTGATTGAGCTGATTGCTAGATTAGCTCAGTTCTTTCTTTTCACACAGCAACATTGACTTCCACAGAATTGTCTCTGAGAACAAAGAGGGAGCAAGGTCATGCTGACATTTTGTGTTGGTTAAACTACATTTGGGTGAGTAATCTAATACTTTGCTTACAATGCATTATATACAATGTATTATATACAATGCTTATTTGTAGGGCAGTCTGTAAATTATTTTTTAATCCTAGTTTTCCTACTACATTGGCTCCTACTATGGGTGGTTCAACAAGAGTAGTTTTCTAATGGGCAGTTTAAAGAAAGCTAACAAAGATCAATATATAGCTTTTCACAGTTAGTTCAGAGGCAAATAGATGCTGATAGTAGTTTCAGAACACATGTTGCCTTCTCTTCTTTAGGTTGTTAATACACTAATGTAACCAGAACACTTGGATGCTTGTTCCTCTTCAGGACAATGATTTATCCTTTCCCACATGGTCTAAATTGTTTAAACAAGATTCCTTCAGGTTTAACATGCTACCTTGTTAGAAACCTGAGATGCTGGATGCCAGTGGTGGATCAACCTTATTACAGGAAGAACATGTTCAAACCCTACCTGTAGATGTACATCTGTATTATAAACAGGTACATGTTTCTTAAAACAGTATGCTTTTTGATCAGCAATGAAAGTTTTAACTACAGGTTTGTAATCTAGTGCCCTGAAAAGAGATCCTGAAAAGCATGCTTGTATTACCTCCTCAACAAGATGTTTTTTATGTTAATTATGTAACTCAGTGATGATGAACGGCTCTTTTCTATGTGGAAGAAGAGATCAAATATAAGTAATAGTGGAAGGTCGGTGAAAGCTATTCAATCAATGGCTTCATAGGAAGAGAAGGAGAGAAGGAGGGAATATGTATATATATAAATATATATATATATTGCATAATATGTAATATATAATACATAATATATACATAAATTGTGTGTATATATACATATATATATTATTTTGGGGATCAGAAACCTTCTCTTCCTCATTGAACAAACACTAGACTTGTTCCAAACAAAGGCCAGTCGACATCCATAGGTTGAAACACCTAGTTAACTTGATTATAGAGGGTTTCTGCCCTGTAGCAAACCTTGGACAACCATGCTAATAATACATGACTATGACAAAACCTTTTGTTCACCTTAATATATATATATATATATATATATATATATATATATATACAGTCACATATATCCTGGACCAACTATTACTTTAGGCTAACTTGGTTCATTTCAGAGTTTGAGTAACAAGCTGGTCCATAGTTCTCATAAGTTAGTGTAAGTCTTAATGGATACTTAGTGTCTATTAGAGATTCAATTGGTTTAAATAAAATTGCTCTAAAATTCATCTAATTATTTGAACATGAGTTAGTTTGGTCTGGGAACACATAAATATCTGACCAACACATCAAAGTAGCTAAAGTGCTAAGAGAGTGTTTGTGGTCATGTATGTTTGCTGCCAAGCCCTGCAGCATCCACTTACTAAATACTGGAAGCCCAGAGTGGACAACCTGTACTCAGGAGGAGTTGGGTACATTGTATACATTTTAAAGGGAGGAAGTACAGAGCTCCAAAGCATTAGGAGACAGGGAACTTTTCAGAAGAGTTGTTCTGAGCCCTGAGTGCCCCTACACCCAGGAGTCATTAAAAAACAAACTTGAGTGTCATTATCCAGCCACAGGTCAAAGAACATGGCAAAAACGAGGTCCTGCTGATCTAGAGATTACTAATGCCACAAGCCTGTCATCTGAAAGGTGGACTGAGGGTTATACAAAGGAGTAATATATTTTCCTTCTTGGAACAGAAACAGCAGGGTTGTTTGTTTGTTTGTTTGTTTGTTTGTTTTCTTTTTAATTCTTACAGCAGCTAGAAATTAGCCCAAGAGTGTTCTGAAGTTACGTGGGCACATGCCTCTTCTTGGCATTTGGGAAGAGCACAGAGATGAATCTGAAGTTCATGATTCCTTGTTTTATGAACCCAATTTGCATCATTCCATGACTGGAAGCCATGCTCATTCTCATCCAGATGTGACTCGGTGCCTTCTACAAGCTGTTTGCATTTGGGACTGATTGCCATGATTATCCACACGGTTTTTTTCTTCAAGGCCATGCTGCACCTATTTAATAAAATCTGTACTTCAGATTCTATCCTTATATATGTCAGTTGTATCTTGGAAGCCATTCACCAACACCAAGATCACAAATTTCCCCACCTCATGGCTATGTCTCTAGAATATGTGATAAAATATTTCTGTAATTCATCTGGCAAACTGGTAGCATTTAGAGTTCATTGGGTTAAGAAGTTCTTTAGTGGTTGCAAGGGAGTCTAGGCACAGGGGCTGTGAATGGAGCCTGGAGATCCTGGGATCTCAACTCAGCAAGAGGTTCTAAGGACTTTTCAGGAACTCCAGATCTTTTAGGTGGTAGGTAATAGAACTTGTCCCCTGGGAGTCTTAGGAAAGGACAATTTCTGTTCAGGCCACTCTTCTGGAACTTGGGGACTAGGGTAACCAAGATGAACCTCTCAACAGAGTGTGAGCCACTCACCTTTGCTCCAAGAAGGGCCTGCCCAGGCAGAGCAGGCTGTATGACTTGCTGCTGGGCTGCTGAAGGGTAGTCATGGCCATATTGCACCTGAATGGAGAACCAAGACTGTGGTACTCTTGGCAACATAGAATGACTGGGCCTCAGGAAAAATAAGTGAATAAATGAATATTAAATCATTGAATAAATAGGCATTTATGGATAATCAGAATCCTCAACTTTCCCACAAAATTGTATTTGTTCTATACCAACTTGCTTACAAAAATCTGTTTAGATTTTGGAATTAAATTTAATGTATAGGTAAAAATTAGCAGTGTATTTTTAAACAATACTTTTGTCCATCTAAGAACTGTTACAGCTTTGCCTTCATGTGGATATTTAACTTCTCTAAACAATATGTTACAGTTTTCATTGTGTGAACCTTATCCTCAACTTATTTGATTTTTGTATATTTAATTTTATTGTTATATTTATAAATTATATCTTGACACAATATTAATATTATATTTTCAAATTTAATCTTCTACATATAGTACTCAATGCTAAATTTATTTTGTTTATGTGTGTGTGTGTGTGTGTGTGTGTGTGTGTGTGTGTGTGTGTGTGTGTGTGTGTTTTATGTGTGTGGTCAAAGGCCAACATCAGGTATTTACCTCAATAACTTTCCATTTTACTTTGGAGACAGGGTTTCTCAATGAACCTCAAGTTGACTGGTTTGGCTAGCTAGATCAAAACTCTGGGATCCACCTAGTTCCACTCCTACATCTAACACTGAGATTATAGGTTTATGATCCAATACTCCACCTTTCATTTGCATTCTGTGTAATCTGTTGCAAAGGCTCCTCTACTAGAATATCCCAGCCCAAACACAAGTGTTATAATTTTTGTTATCATTTTTGGTTATTATTGGTTTCTCTTCCTCCCACTATTTTATTAGAAGTAAAAACAGCCACAGAATGTTCCTCCTCAAAAACATTCCCTCACTTTCGAGAATTCAGTTGATTAGTTTCCTGTCCATGGTTGTTTCATGGATATTTCTAGTTTATATATGTATGTTATATCACATTCTCCCTTTTAGTGTGGGATCAAATGTCTCTCAAAAGTTAAACTTTGAAAAAATGTTCAAACATCATCATTGCTTTAAGTATCAATGTAAAACTATTTCATTTCAGAGAATAAGATAATTTATTTTGCAGCCAAATATTAATGACCATGGCTCAGAAATATAAATTTAGATGAAACTGCTGGTAAAAGTTTCATGAAGTAAAAGGACAAAGGAAACCATAAATCAAGATACTTATATATTAGTGGGGCCATCAGGTAAGTGGATTACAAGAAATGTTAGAAAAGTTCTACATCTGAGGAGATGCTATCTGATGAAGCCTTTGGTTTGGTGGAAGTTACAGGTCTGTTTATATATTCTTATGTTTTAATTTAATTTTATTTTATTTTATTTTACTGTATCTCTAACTAGGTATGTGTATGTCAGTCCCAGATCCTGCAGTGGTGAAGCTGTAATTTCTGGTGGTTGTGAAATGTCTGATGTGGGTGCTGGGAATTGAACTTTCCAGAATTGAAAGTATGCACTCATAGCCATTGAACCACATTTCTAATCTCATTGTCTCCACATTATTAAAAATGAGTTTACTGATAGCCACTAGAGTGCTAAGTTAAAAACTGACTGGGCAATAAATGCCTGTTTAGGTGGCTGAGGGAAGCCCAATAGAATTGATTCTGGTTCAGCAAAATTTTACATCAATATTTAGAAGTGAAATTTATCTGAAGTTCTCTCTTTTTTTTTTTTTTTTTTTTTTTGTTAGGTGCTTATGTGGTTTAGGTCTCACAGTAATTGTGGCTTCATAGAATGAATTAGGTAGTGTTCCTTCTGATTCTATTTTATGGAATAATTTGAGGAGTGTTGATATTAGCTCTTTTATTAAGGTCTGTTAAAATTGTTCACTAAAGCCGTGCGTAGTGGCGCACGCCTTTAATCCCAGCACTCGGGAGGCAGAGGCAGGCGGATTTCTGAGTTCGAGGCCAGCCTGGTCTACAAAGTGAGTTCCAGGACAGCCAGGGCTATACAGAGAAACCCTGTCTCAAAAAACCAAAAAAAAAAAAAAAATTGTTCACTAAAGCTCTATGACCCCGGGCTTTTTTTGATTGGTAGGAATTTAATGACCTCTTCTTTTCTCCTTGTGGGATATAGAACTATCTATTAGATTATGTGCTCTTGATTTAACTTTGGGATGTGCTGCCTAGAAAACGATCTACTTCATCCAGATTTTCCAGTTTTGTTAATTCTTTGTTTTTGCAGTAGGATCTGATGATTTTTTTTTAATTTCCTCAGTTTCAGTTGTTATGTCTTCATTTCATTTCTGACTTTATTAATTTAGGTATTGTCTCTGGGCCCTTTAGTTAGTTCAGCTAGGGGTTTGTCTCTCTTGTTGATTTTCTCAAAGAACCATCTTTTGGTTTTGTTAATTCTTTGTATTCTTCACTTTGCTTTCATTTTGTTGATTTATATACTGAATATGAATATTTCCTTCCTTCTACTCCTCTTGGGTGTGTTTGTTTCTTTTTGTTATAGTGCTCTCAGGCATACTGTTAATTTGCCACTGTAGCATCTTTCCAATTTCTTTACCAGGGCACTTAGTGCTATGAGTTTTCCCCCTTGTGCTACTTTCATTGTGTTCCATAAGTTTGTGTATGCTATGTCATCATTTTCATTGAATTCCAGGAAGTCTTTAATTTCTTTCTTTATTTCTTTCCTGAACCTGTGATCATAGAGTAGAGAGCTGTTCAGTTTATGTGGGTATGTGAGTTTTCTCTTGTTTTTGCTGTTATTGAAATCTAGCCCTAGTCTGTGATGATCTAATAGGATGTGTGAGATTATTTCAATCTTCTTACTTATATCTGCTGAAGCTTGTTTTCTGATTGATCATATGGTCAGTTTTAGAGAAGGCACTTTGGGGTGCTAAGAAGAAGGTATATCCTTTTGTTTTAGGGTGGAATGTTCTGTATATATCTGTTATATCTATTTGGTTCATAACCTCTTTTAGTTTCATGGTGTCTCTGTTTAGTATCTGTTTCAATGACCTGTACATTAGTGAGAGTGTGGTATTGAAGTTTCCCACTATTTCTGTGTGGAATTCAATGTATATTTTGAGCTTTAGTAAAGTTTAGTAAAGTAGGTGCCCTTGCATTTGGGGCACAGATGTTCAGAATTGAGTCTTTCTCTTGGTGGATTTTTCTTTTGATGATTATGCAGTGTCCTTCCCCATCTTGCTTAATAACTTTTGGTTGATACTCTATTTTATTGGATATTAGTATGGCAATTCCAGCTTGGTTTTTGGGACCATTTGTTTGGAAGACTTTTTCCAGCATTTTACTCGGAGGTAGTATCTGTATTTGTTATTGACATGTGCTTTTTGTATGCATCAAAATGCTGGATCCTCTTTACATGTCCAGCCTGTTAGCTTATGTCTTGTATTGGGGAATTGAGCCCATTCACACTGAGAGATATTAAAGACAAAATATTGCTAGTTCCTGTTAGGTTTGTTGTTGCAGGTGGCATTATGGGCACATGATTCTCTTCTTTTAGCTGAGTTGTAAGATGACTTTTTTGGTGTAGGTATACTCCTTTTGTTGGAGTTTTCCTTCTAGAATTCTCTGTAGGGCTGAATTGGTAGATAGATATCATTTAAATTTGGTTTTCTCCTAGAATATTTAGG
This sequence comes from Mus caroli, assembly GCF_978045245.1. Classification (NCBI taxonomy): domain Eukaryota; kingdom Metazoa; phylum Chordata; class Mammalia; order Rodentia; family Muridae; genus Mus; species Mus caroli. The sequence continues at coordinate 42,545,818 of NW_028227261.1, read as the reverse complement.
TTCTTCATCTATGTTGATTAAAAGTTTTGTGAGGTATAATAGTCTGGGCTGGAATTTGTGTTCTCTTATGGTCTGCATGACCTCTGTCTAGGCTCTTTTGGCTTTTGGTGTCTCTGTTGAGAAAGCTGCTGTATTTCTGATAGTTGTGCCTTTATATGTTATGTGGTCTTTCCCCTACACCTTTAATATTCTTTATTTATTTCATGCAGTGCATTCAGTGTTTCGATTATTATGTAACAAAAGGATTTCTTTTCTGCTCTAATGTATTTGGTGTTCTATAGGCTTCTTGTACTTTTATGACCATCTCTTCCTTTAGCTGGGGAAGTTTTCTTCTATGATTTTGTTGAACATGTTTCCAGGTCCTTTGAGCTGAGAATCTTTGTTCTCCACAATTCTTATTATTCTTAGATTTGGTCTTTTCAGTATGTCCTTGATTTTCTAGATGTTGTGGTACTGGAATGTTTTTCTGTTTTGAATTTTCTTTGAGCATTGTGTCAATATGTTCTAAGGTAGCTTCTATACTTGAAAATCTCTCTGCTATCTCTTGTATTGTGTTGGTGATGCTTACATCTGTAATTTCCGACATCTTTCCTAGGTTTTCCATTTCAAGGGTTGCCTCTGTTTGTATTTTTTATTGTTTCTACTTCTGCTTTTACATTTTGGACAACTTTGTTGAATTCTTTTACCTGTTTGATTGTGTTTTTCTGTATTTCTTAAGGGATTTATTTTTTTCCTCTTTCGGGGTTTCTACCTGCTTACCTTTGTTTTCCTGTATTTCTTTCAGTGAGTTATTTAAATCCTCCTTGAAGGATCCTATTGTCTTCAAGAGATAGCCTCTTGATTTTCATGTATGTTTGTATATCAAGGGCTTACTGTGAAAGAAATGGGTTCTGATGATGTTGTTAAGGGAAGGTTGCCCTTCATGCAGCAAAACTTCCAGGAAACCTTCAAACTGTGGTATCTTCAGAGGGGCAGACAAGCTGGTAATCTGCTCCAGGAGAAGGTGCAGGCCACAAGGGTCTATGTTATCTTTTAATACTGCAATGTAAAGTATTTCAAAGTAAGGCTGGTGAGGTGGATGACCAGTTAAGATCACTGATTGCTCTTCCAAGGTCCTGAGTTCAAAACCAAGCAACCACATGGTGGCTCACAACCATCCATTGTGAGCTCTCTCTCCTGGTGTGTCTAAAGTCAACTACAGTGTACATACATATAATAATAAATAAACCTTTGGGCTGAAGCAAGCAGGGCCGGAGTGACCAGAGGTCCTGAGTTCAATTCACAGCAACCACATGATGGCTCACAACCACTTGTACAACTACAGTACACTCATATACATAAAATAAATACATAAATCTGTTTTTTTAAGTATTTCAAAGTGGCTATTAGGTTGGACTCCACAGCCTCCCTCTGACACGCCGCCTTTCTTTCAGGAAAAAATATGTCAAAATTTCATCTGTATTGCAAGTGTCAAGATTTACTTCTTTTCATTCAACTAATTTTGAGGTTAACTTGCTCTATTGATCTTAATAGTCTGACAGGATAGGAGTGTAGAAATGGCTCAATGATTAAGAGAACTTTCTGCTCTTCTACAGGACCCTGGTTCAATTCTCAGTCCCCACTTTGTCAGCTCAGAAACTATCATTTCATTCCCAGTGAACCCAACACTCTCTTTTGGTCTCCTGCACATACATAAGGGCAGGCAAACAATTTATACACCTAAAGTAAAAATAAAGTTTAAAATAATTTGATATAATTGTGTAAGAATTTTGTTGAATATATGATTAAAATGAAGGTGATGTGTATCTCTAAATTGAATCATAAATGATAAATGTTATCATTTAATGCTATTGGTGAATATTATATATTTACTTAGCTATTCAGATGTAAAATATTTTTAATCTCTATGAAGATATAATGCATTTCTAATCATATTAAAGCTAAAACAATACTACTTTATACCCATTTATAGTAAACAGTTTTCTTATTTCTATGTACATTTTCATATTATTTATATTTATTTAATTTCCTTTTTTGCAACTTTTATGTGTCACTAATGACTTTATTTTCTCATGGTACTAGATAAACTATTTAGTTCTCTAGAATTAAGATTTATTTATTTTTATTATATGTAAGTACACTGCAGCTGTCTTCAGACACTCCAGAAGAGGGCGCCAGATCTCGTTACAGATGGTTGTGAGCCACCATGTGGTTCCTGGGATTTGAACCTCGGACCTTCGGAAGAGCAGTCGGGTGCTCTTACCCACTGAGCCATCTCACCAGCCCCTAGTTCTCTAGAATTAAAGAGAAAACTTTCAAATATATTTTCTTGTTAAAAATGATGTTTATAAGAAATTTTTATTACAATTTTTTTTACACTCCAGATTTTATTGCCCTCCCAATCAACTCTTCGACTGTTCCACATTCCATACCTCCTCCCAGGACCCCTGTCTCCATGAGGATGTCCCCACCCCTCCCATCACATCAAACCTTTAAATGCCTTGGGAACTCCAGTCTCTTGAGAGTTAGCTGTGTCTTCTCTGACTAAATACAGACCAGGAAGTCCTCTGTTATATATGTATTGGGGGCATCATATAAGTTGGTGTATGCTGCCTGGTTGGTGGTCCATTGTCTGAGAGATCTTAGGGTTCCAGATTAATTGAGACTGCTGGTCCTCCTATAGAGTCACCCTCCTCCTCAGCTTCTTCCAGCTTTCCCCTAACTCAACCACAGTGGTCAGCAGCTTCAGTCCATTGGTTGAGTGCAAATATCTGCATCTGAATTTTCCAGCTAGTTGTTAGTGCTTTTGGAGGGCAGTCATGATAGATCCCTTTTTGTGATCATTTCATAGCTTCTGTAAAAGTGTCAAGACTTGGGGCCTCCCCTTGAACTGGATCACACTTTGGGTCTGTCACTGGACCTTCTTTTCCTCAGTCGCTTCATTTTTATCCTGCATTTCTTTCAGAGAGGAACAATTCTGGGTCAGAGTTTTTAACTGAGGGATGGCAATCCCATTCTTCACTTGATGCCCTGTCTTTTTGCTGGAGGAAGGCTCTACAAGTTCCCTCTCCCCACTGTAGGACATTTCACCTAAGGTTGCTCCCTTTGAATCCTGAGAGTCTCCCAGGTCTCTGGTACATTCTAAAGGGTGCCCCCAACCTCCTAACTTTCCGAGGTTGCCTGTTTCCATTTTTTTTTTTTTGCTAGTCCTCAGGGCTTCAGTCCTTCCCACACCACCCAATATCATGTTCCCCTCTTTCCCCCTCTGTCCCCTTTCCCTTCCAGGTCCCTCCCTCCTCCCCTTTGTGATCGCTTTCTTCTCAGTTCCAAGTGGGATTGAGATATCCTCACTTGGGCCCTTCAACTTGTTGACATTTTTGAGTTCTGTGAATTGTGTCCTCAATATTCTGTACTTTTTTGGCTAATATCCACTTATTAGTGAGTATATACCATGCATGTCTTTTTGGGTCTGAATTACCTCACTCAGGATGATATTTCTGAGATGACATGCATTTGCCTGCAAAATTCGGAATTCTTAATAGTTGAGTAATATTTCATTGCTTAAATGAACCACATTGTCTGCATCCATTCTTCTGTAGTAGGATATCTAGGTTGTTTCCAGCTTCTGGATATCACAAACAATGCCACTATAAACATAATGGAACATGTATGTGTCCCTGTGACATGGTGGCACATCATTTGGTTACATTCCTAGGAGTGGTGTTGTTGGGTCTTCAGATACATCTTTTTCCAATTTTCTGAGAAACATCCATATTGACTTCCAGAGTGGTTTTACTAGATGTAATCCAACCAGCAATAGAGGAATATTCCTCTTTCTTCACATCCTTCCCAACATGTGTTTTCATCTGATGTTTTGATCTTATCCATTCTGACTGATGTAAGGAGAAATGTCAGGGTCCTTTTGATTTGCCATTCTCTGATCACTAAGAACTTTGAACCTTTCTTATGCTTCTCAGTCATTTGAGATTCCTCTATTGTGAAATTTCAGTTTAGTTCTATATCCTGTTTTCTGACTGGGGTGTTTGGTGTTGTGGATAGCCCTGGGGCTAATTTTATTTTATGTTAATTCTGTTCTCCTGTGAGGGCCTGCAAGCAAGGAATGAGTCAGCACTCGGGTGATATCCTATAAACTTTCTTCCCACCTTAAGACTAGAACCAAGGATTGGGTAGAGATAAAGGGAAGGTGGAGCTGAAGTTTGGAAGAGAGAAGGAGGATGGGAGAGAGAGAGAGGATGATAATGGAGGAGGTGGAAGGAAAGCAGAGCAGAAGCATGTGGCTTAGAGAAACTGCAAGTTATAAGGGGCCTCATAGATGGGGAAGATGGTAGTGTAGTGGTAGATCTGCCCAGTCTAGGCACACAGCTTGTATTCGTATTAATTGAGTTGTGTTTTCATTGCCTGGGTATATTTCAGTGGTTAGCTTCTTGAGTTCTTATATATTTTGGATAGCAATCCTCCAACAGACATGGGGTTAAGGAAAAAAATTTCCCCAATCTGTAGTGTGCCAATTTGTCTTATGACTAAATCCTTTCCATTACAGAAGCTTTCCAGTGTCATAAGGCCTCATTTATCTATTCTTGATCTTAAAGCATGAGCCATTGGAGTTCTGCTTAGGAAATTTTCCCCCTGCCAATTAGTTCAAGGCTCTTTCCCACTTACTCTTCTATTAGATTTGGTTGTATCTGGTTTTATGTTGAGGTCCCTGGTCACTTGGACTTGAGGATCTTTAGTTTCCACTATCAAAGACTCACAATATAGTCCACACCATTTTCCTGTGTCATATCATTATGATGCCTTGTGGGGATTTCATCATCTTAACTACTTTAAATGGCACAGATCATATACTAAATAGCAATGCTGCTTGAATTTTTATTTTCAGGGAGATGCAAGTCAACCTACAACTCATGCTTGCTTGAGCATTATTGGTGGGACCCAAGTATTTGAACAAAGAATCCTACATATGTCACATTCATGTTTCTCTTAATACAGGATGTGCATGTCAGAGTGGAAAAATAAGCTACCAGGTATGTTCATTCCCCAGAGTTCTCATAGAAAGTTCTACTGATGGTGTTATGTCCATAGCATATCTGATAGTGATTTTCATAATAATAGGGACACAGCTGATTGATGCTCAGATCCCCAATGTATTCAGATGATGTTTTTTCTACATTGGTTTTCTCCTTCTTTGTCTGCCCTCTACTTTCTTTGCTGAGGGATGTGGAAAACATTAAAGCTATTCTTAAGTGGTCCATTGTGATCATTGCTCATTTTCTTGACTATATGCTCTGCACAATATGCTCTTCTTTGTTCTTGAATTGAGGGTAATTTTATTCTGTAAAGATTTTTGTTTTTCTTTTCTTTAATGTTTTAATTTTTAACTTCACTGGTTCTAAATGCATGCATGTGTGTGCTTGAAACTCAACAAATTATATGATCCAGAGGAAGTGAAATCAATATGTTGATGAAATGGAAACAACTCATACATTCACTGATGCCTGATAAATGAGGAAATATGACACTCACAGCACTGTATATATAATTATATATATACATATATATTATATTATATTATATATTACATTATACAAATTTACATATATGTATATATATTATATAGCTTATATAAAATATGATGTGCTATATACACATATAATATAAAATATATAAAATATAAAATATAATATATAGAATTTATATAGTATATAATACTGAAGTAAAGTCAAGCCTTTGAAATAAGGGAATCTCATCATTTGTGATGACACTTATGAGCATGCTGACATGATCTTCTTTATACACATAATATATAAAACTTTAACTCATATAGGAAGAATGTAGAATAGTGTTTGCTAAGTATGGGCTGAGTGTTTGCTAAGTATGGGCTGGTCAATACTGGGCAAAGTATAGGAGCAAAGTTTCAGATCGACAGGATGAGTAAGTTTTGCATAGCATGGTGACTATATTTAATAATAGTGTATAGAGTACTTGACAATTTCTAAGATAGTAGATTTTAAATGATCTTATCACCCACACAAAGTGTGGTGATACATATCTTAACATGCATCTGATATATATTTTAATAATGGGGCTATAAAAGTCATTTCACAATGTTATAATGTATCAAAAATTGCATTGAATATCAATACCATTACTGATATATTAATAACACCTGGATAAAGAAAATAAAATGAATACATTAATTGAATTGTGCTGAACATTTGATTTTAGTATTTTTCATTATTTAATACATTTGTTCATGTTCAAATTTCATTAAACATATCATAAAACAATCTAACATGTCTATAGTCTTAATCATTCATATTCATATTATAGATTTATACTGGTTTTATATATGTATGGTGTAACGTGTTGACTTTTGTCTCAGATTCTGTGAAGAAATTATTTAGACTGACTTTGTTCTGAAGTAATTGACTAGGTTATATATATTTTTGGTTCCACAAATGCACAATGAAATTAGTTCTTCTTTGTCTAACTTGTTTTACAAAATATAATGTGGTCCAGTTTTTCTGAAAATAACAGGATTTCAATTCTTCTTTATGGATGAATAATACTTCCTTCAGTGAAGTTAATCTCCTGAAGGCACAGAGCCAAGTGCAAAAAAACCCCAGGACCCTAGAAACTATCACCTCAGAGGAGTAGCACCAGTCATTAAAACTTTTCCTTGCAAGGGGAATTTTCTCAAAAGGTAAGATTTAAGAATGACCTCATCATGCTTTTTTTTTCAGTGTTGTCATAGTTCTTACTAACCCAATTTTGTTGCCACATTTTCAATTTAATTTTTCAGGAATGATGGAGCCTTCAGCTTCCTGTTTACCTGGATTCTTCATGGTCTTCATTCTCCTAAAGATCACAGTACTCACCCAAGGTAGAGGCATACTCCCACTTTTTTTTATGAAATTTGTCCTTGGACAGTTTCATACATGCTTACAAGGCATTATCACTACTTATCTCCAATACTCTTATTCCTCTTTCACCCTTATCATTTCCTCACCTCCCAGAATGTCCCTTTCCCACATTTATGCTTCTAGCTTTGTTTTAGAACCCATTGCTTTTTAACCAGGACTGTTTGTGTAGCCACAGGCTTTTGGATTATCTGCTGTGGCATGATGGACTAACAAAACAGAAGATGATGATTATCTCTGCCTTAAAATCCACCAATAGTTCAGAAGGAAGTGGTAGCATTCCATGTGTAATTCCCTGATTGATAAAGGCAGTCTCAGTCTTAAGAAGGCCCAGTGCATGTTGCTGCAGCTGCTGTGAGATCGTGTTTGCAATATCTGTGTCATTCTTGAATATTTTTAATTCTGTGTAGAAGCCAAACTGAATTTTGTAGAATTAATCACCCTGTAGCAGAGGAAATAAGGCCAACAAGATGCAAATGGGACTTCAGGAAGTTAAACATTCATGTACAGCAAAGAAAATTGTCAAACAAAAAGCAACCTCTAATCCTAACACTTGGGGGACAAAGACAAGTGAGTTTTTGTGACTTAAAAGCGTATATCAGGAGTTTCAGGCCAATTAGGACTATATAACGAGATCCTGTTTCAAAAACAAACCACCTAAAATAAAACAACAAAAAGAATATATTTGCAAGAATAATTTTTTTAAAAGATGCTTTGAATTTGAGAGAGAGGAGATGTTAAGGGAGGAAAGAAAAGGAGGAAATAACACAATTTTAATCTTAATATATATAATATATTCTTAATTACAGTTGAATTGTATCACTTTGTCTGCTTCCTCTTATGTCCTACTCCCAATTTCAAGTTGATAGTTTCTTTTTCTTAAATTATTATTGTAATACAATCATGCAATCAGACATCATAAAATCATATATATGTATGTACACACATATAAATATAATCTATTGAGCTTGTGTTGTGTGTATGTGTATGGTGTCAGGGCTGACCATTCTGCATTGGACAATCAATAAGTGGATCCTTCTGCCAGCAATCATTAGTTACTTGTAGTCCTTTGTCTCATGTAAGATCCTGCAAAATTTTTCTCCTTCTATGCTAATATGTCTATTAATGTTTCCATTGTTTCAGACTTGGTTATTCAGACATTTCTAGGTCAGACTGTATTAGTGCAGACCTCCTGTATTCAGGATCTTACAATTTTTCTACCCTTTCTTCCACTATGTTCCCCAAGCCGCATATGCAGAAGTTATAACATGTTGTAGCTATTGAGTTGGATTTCCCAAAGTCCTTTGATCTCTACATTGCATCTAGCCATTTTCTAGGATGCCCTCTATTTGCCAGAAAGAGATATTTCTTTGACAAGGGAGTAATGACTTCATTTTCATCTGAAGATGTAAATAAAAACCGCTCACTAGTTCCTTTTCTCTGTAATTTTATTAACCCAAAAATGAGATGGGGTTGATCCACTTTCATCTTCACCCCCCTGGGCTGAGAATTCTGATTGTCAATTATTATCTTAAATTATTTAAAGGAAAGAAAATAATTAGTTCCTTCCCACAATAAGTAAATTTTACAGAAGCAGACACATTGAGCATCTCTCTGCACCTAGTTGTTTCTCTGTTTTGATCTTCCAGCTGCTTATTTTGTTGGAGTTTTAATTAATTTGGGGAAGTGATTTTACAGTTTATCCACCTTTTGGTTTTGTCTCCAGTAGGGAAGATGTTGCAGTTTTTACATAATTCTTCATTAATACATCACTTAGAGTTTTGGCAACAATGAAGAATATGAATGCTAAATATATGTGTTAAGAAATTAATCTGTTTTTAAAAAATATATTTGCTACTTGCATACTAGTCTAACCTTCAAAAGAAATTGTTTTAGTGACTATATTCAAGATATGGTGATGTAAATGCCAAAATAGTGCAGAGATGAAATTTGCTTCTGTCTTAGAATTGTTTTTCTTTTTGAATTGAGATATGTGTAACATACAGTAAAGTACATAAAGTATACATCTTAGTGAATTTTTGCTTATAGAAACATTCATGAATTCATATTTTAGCTGTAGATATTAAATATTTTTAGTAACTCAAAATCTTGTTTTAATCTTTCCCAGTCAATATCATGCTCATATTGCCGAATTTACCAAACTTCTAAATTCTGTTGCCATAGGTTAACAACAAACACTATATTATTCTATTCATAACAACCTCTGTAATGGCCAATATTTCTCACCATTATTCATTTATTATATGATAGGAGTTTGTTTACTCTGCATTTTTCAGTATTAGTATTTATTTGCATTATTTTTATTACTTTGAGTTTGGAGCCTATTACGACTATTACCGCCATTAATGTTTTTAAAATATGTAAACATTTACTAAAATTTTCTTGGTTTTTCTCAAATATGTCTCAGTGAGGTTATGTTTTAGATTTCCCTGATGTGTCTTGTTCTTGAACCTCCTTGAATATTCTTATTAATATCCTTATGATAGCTCTTTCAATTAAACACATCTTCTAGTGGTTTCACATTTTAGAAAATATATTTTTTCCTAGGGCCTTTCATCTAATTTGAACACAGTTTTTTTTCTCAGATATAGTATAGATATCTCCTAGTTTGTAGCTTTCTCTTTTTGCTGATATTCTGATGTACAGAATTTACTAAATTATAATGTAGTCTAATTTATCATTTTTCTCTGATTATCTTTTGATGTATTCACAGCCTGTGTTTGACTTGGAGTGTTTTTTTTTAATTGTGACTATCCATACTCCCAATGAGACACAAGTAGCACACCATTGGGAATAAACACTTTCATAAGCTTTTTAACTCTTGATTCCATACTGAATCATAATGCCATCTTTCTCCTCCTAGTAATGAGCTTGGATATACAGATTAACACCCAGATTCCAGATACAGAAGAAGGGGTACTGGTAGAGTGTACTGCAGAAAGTTTGTTCCCACCTGCTGAAATGACATGGAGAGACAGCAAGGGGGATATAATTCCACCCTCAACCACATTTGACTCTCAGGATAGAGCTGGGTTATTGTGTTTGAAGAGCACCATTCTTTTGAAGAACAGAACAGAAGGTCCTATTACATGCTCAATTTACAATAAAACTACTAATCAGGAGAAAAGGAGAAGTATTATCCTATCAGGTAAGCTTTTATTACTTGGTTCTATCAAAGGTCAATTATATTAGTCAAGGAGTCAAATTAAGGAGACACTGGAGTGAAATAATAAATGTGAAATTACATTACATGCTACAAATTGCTATAGAGCTGCACTATTTGAGTTGCTAAAAATCAGAAAAATTCTGGATGCTATGGAGAATATTTTAAAGAAAGACATTGAGGATGGAGAGAAGGCTCAGAAGTTAAGAACACTAGTTCTCTTTGATGACCAGTTTGGTTCCTAGTATCAATACTAGATGGCTCACAATCATCTGTAATTCCAGCCTTAGCAAATCCAGTGCCCCTTTCTGAAATTTATATGCCCCTGCATGTATGTGTTTATATACACTCACAGACACTCACTTCCACACATATACACATACATAGAAAATAAATTTGAAAGAAGATATTGAAATAATTGGACAAAAAGCTCTCAATCTGTGTTGTAAGTTAAGGATTCAAAAGTTATATGATTTACATGTAAACTATTTCTAGATTTGGATCTTAATATTATTTTTTCTTTAAAATTATTGTTTGTCTCAACTGTAAAACAGCATGTATAACTTCTGGGGGTAAAATGAAGATTAGAATTTTCTGTATGTGTCTTTGTGGATAAGAGGAGTCAAGGTACGAAGGGAAAGGTCACATTCTAAATACAAAGATAGAGGAAAGCACCACGAAGCATGAAAGAACAGCTTACATGTATAGAAGTAGGATGAGCACACACAGAGAAGCAGGAAACAACCTCCAGACCCATGCCAGATAATAGAATGAAACATAAAAACAAACTCTCAACCATAAGAAAACCTGGTAGACTGTGATAGATTGGTGATCCTTATCATAGGATATGCTGGAGTTCTCATAAGCCTTAAGTTCAATGTGTGTTGGGGAAAGGGAGATTTGATGTGATAGTCACTCCTCTTGCATGGCTGGCCAGTGCTGAAGCAAAAACCCATATTGATGTTCTCTGTGTCTCTGAGCAATATATTCAAGCTCTGACCTAGTAGTTTGATACATACTGCTTTACTCTCCACTCTGTTTAACTCATCAGTGGCCCAGAAGCAAAGTAACAAGGCAACTTTAGGATTAGCTGTCTAAAATCATAAGCCAAAATAAGACATTCCTATTAACACTTTTTAATTAGTTAATTAATCTACTTTACATCCCAACCACAGTTTCATCCCCCTTCTCTCTTCCCAGTCCTTCCCCCTCTAGAAGTCCTCCATCCACTTTTCCTCCCTTGCTCTTCAGAAAAGGAGAGGCCTCCCATGGGTATCAACCTGTCTTGTCACATCAAGTTGAATTAAGACTAGGCTCACATTCTTTTATTAGAGCCAGAAGAGGCAGCCCAGTAAGGGCAAAGGGTCCCAAGGGTAGGCAGCAGAGATAGCCCCTACTCCCATTGTTAGGAGTCCCACACAGAGATCAAGCAACACAACTGTCACATATATTCATTCAAAGGGCCCATGTCAATCTCATAAATGCTCTCTGGTAGGTGGTTCAGTCTCAGCAGGTCCCTATGGGCCCAGGTTAGTTGGTTCTGTAGATTTTTAATGGTGTCCTTGACCACTCTGGCTCCTACAGTCATTCCTCCCTGTCTTTCAAGCTCTTCCTAGTGTTTAGATGTGGGTCACTGGATATGTTTCCATAAGTTGCTGGATGAAGCCTTTCTGATGCTGCTTGGACTAAGCTGCTGTCTGCAAGTATAACAGAATAATAGTAATGGTATCAGGGGTGGGCTACCACTCATGGAATTGGTTTCAAACTGGACTGGTCATTTGGATGGCTATGCTCTCAATTTCTGCTCTATCTTTACTTCTGCACATCTTGTAGACAGTACAAATTGTATTTTGATGGTTTTGTGACTGTGCTGGATGGCTAAGGATATTGAACATTTCTTTAAGTGCTTCTTGGTGATTATGGACTCCTCTTTTGAGAATTCTCTATTTAAATCTGTACCCCATTTTAACTGGGTTATTTGGTTTGTTGATGTGTACTTGTTTGAGTTCTTTATATATTTTGGATATCAGCTCCTGTTGAAGAACTTTTCCCATTCTGTAGGCTGATGTTTTGTCTTCTTAAAAGTGTCCTTTGCCTTACAGAAGCTTTTCAATTTCATGAGGGCCCATTTATTAATTGTTGATTAGTGTCTGCTTAGTAAGTTGTCTCCTGTGCCAATCAATGCATTCAAGGATATTCTCCATTTTCTCTTCTATCAGGTTTAGTGCAACTGGTTTTATGTTGAGGTCTTTGATCCACAAAGACTTAAATTTTGTCAGGTGATGGGAGATGAATATATTTGCATTCTTCTACAAACAGACATCCATTTAGTACAGGACTATTTGTTGAAGATGCTTTCTTTTTTCCATTGTATCCTTTTTGGATTCTTTTTCAAAGTCAAGTGAACATAGGTATATATGTGTGACAGTTTATTTCTAGGTCTTTCGTTTGATTCCATTGATCAACCTGTCTGTTTTTATGCCAAACCCATGTGGTTTTTATTACTATAGCTCTGTGGTACAGCTTAAAATCTGAAATCAGGGATTTCAACACCTCTAGAGCGTTTGGTTTGGTTTGGTTTGGTTTGGTTTGGTTTGGTTTGGTTTGGTTTGGTTTGGTTTGGTTTGGTTTGGTTTGGTTTGGTTTTAAAGAATTGTTTTAGCTATCCTGGGTTTTTGTTTTTCCATATGAACTTTAGTATTGTTGCTTCAAGATCTGTAAAGAAATGTGTGGGAATTTTGAAAGAAACTGAATTAAATATGTAGATTGTTTTAGGTACTATGGCCATTTTTGCTATGTTAATCCTACCTATTGTTTCAAAAGTATGAGAGACCTTTACATCTTCTGATATCTACTTCAATTTCTTTCTGACCTTGATGTTCTTATTTTGCTACAAGGGTCTTTCAAATGTTTGGTTAGAGTTATACCAATATATTTTACATTATTTAAAGCTATTGTGAAGGGTTTTTCTCTAATTTCTTTCTCAGCTCATTTATCATTTGGATATGATATCATTATATATAGGAGAGCTACTCGTTGTTTTTTTTTTTTTTAGTTGATTTTGTATCCAACCACTTTATTGAAGACATTTATGAGCTGAAGGAGTTCTCCAGTAGAATTTTGGGGGGTCGCTTATGTATACTACCATACCATCTGGAAATAGTGATACTTCGTCTTCTTTCTTTCTAATTTGTGATCCCTTGATCTTTTTTAGTTGTCTTACTGCTCTATCTAAAACACCAAGTACTATCTTGAATAGATATGGAGAGAATGGACAGCCTTGTCTTGTCCCTGATCTCAGTGAAATTGCTTTACTTTCTCAAGATTTAATTTGATCTTGGCTATTGGCTTCTTTGTACTCCTTTTGTTATATTTATGTATGTGCATTTTATCACTAAAATCTCCATGATTTTTATCATAATGAGGTCTTAGATTTTGTCAAAGGGTTTTTCAGCATCTAATGAGGTGATCCTATAATTTTTTTTCTTTAAGTTTGTTTATATGGTGAATTACATTGATGGATTTTCATATGTTGGATCATCTCTGAATCTCTGAGATAAAGCCTACTTGACCATATTTGGTGATCTTTTTTCTTCCTGTGTTCTTGGGTTCACTTTACAAGAATCTTATTGAATATTTTTGCAACACATTGATAAGGAAAATGGGTCTGAAATTCTTGTTCTTTGTGGAGTCTATCTGTTCTAGGTATCAGGGTGATTGTATCCTTATAATATGAATTAGGCAATGTTCCTTCAGTTTTTATTTTGTGGAATAACTTGAAGAATATTGGTATTACCTCTTCTTTGAAAGTCTGGTAGAATTCTGTGCTAAACATGCCTGGCCCTGGGCTCTTTTTGGTTGGGCGACTTTTAATGAATGCATCCATTTCCTAAGAAGTTAGGTTTGTTTGTTTTTTTAATACTGTCTGATCTTGATTTAACTTTGGCAAGTGGTATCAATTGAGAGAATTCTCAATTTCTTTTAGGCTTCCCAATTTGGTGGAGGAGCTGTTATTAAAGTATGAACTAATGATTCTTTAAATACCTTTGGTGTCTCTTATAGCCTCTTTTTCATTCCTAACTTTGTTAATTTGGATATTCTTTATCTAACACTTAGTTTGGCTAAGGTTTTGTCTGTCTTGTTGATTTTTTTTAGAGAACCACCTCTTTGTTTTATTGATTCTTTTTATTGTTCATTTTTCCTATTTTATTGATTTCAGCCCTCAGTTTATTTTCTACCTTCTTTTCATCTTTGCTATGTTTGTTTCTTTTTATTCTATAGCTTTCAATAAAATAATATTTTATATCTTTCCAGTTTATGTTTAGCTTGGAGTATTACTTTTGGCCTAATTGTGGCTATTCACAAATTGGACATAGTTAGCATCCCACTGAGAATGAACACTTCCACAAACTTCTCACATCTTGAATCCACACTATGAAACAAAATGCCATGTTTCTTCTCTTATTAGCTACGAGCTTGAATATACAAATATTTTTCCAACATTAATTTGGTGTTTAGATTTTGTCTGTATGACCTTCCCATTCATGAGACTGGAGTACTGAAATCTACTCTCAATGTCTGAGTATCACTGTGTGATATAAGCTTTAGAAATATTTGTTTTACAAATGCGTGTATCCTTGCATTTGGGGCAGAGATGTCGATTCAAATGTCATCTTGAAGTAGTTTTTCTTTGATGACTATAAAATGTTCTTCTCCGTCTCTTTTGATAAGTTTGGTTTTGAAGTTTATTTTATTAGATATTAGAATACCTACACCAACTTGATTACTGGGTGCACTTGCTTGGAAAATCTTTTCCTAACCTTCAAAACTGAAGTAATGTCTATGTTTGATGTTGATGTGGTTTTTTTGTATCCACAAGAATGATGGATGGTGTTTTTTCATTCTTTTTGCTAGCCTTATCTTTTTTACTGAGTCCATTGAAGCTGGGAGATGTTAATTACCAATGATTGATACTTCTTGATATTTTGTTGTTGGTAGTGGTAGTATGTATGCATCTGTGACTGTATGTTTCCATATTTTAGATTTTGCTGGTGGGAAGTTACTTACTTCCTGTGTTTTCTTGAATATATTTAACATCTGTGGGTTGGAGTTGTCTTTCCAGTATCTTCTGTAGGATTGGACTTATGGATGGATGCTGCTTAAATTTGGTTTTGTCATGGAATGTCCAGTTTCTTCTATCTATGTTAACTGCAAATTTTGCTAGGCATAGTAGTCCAGGCATACATCTGTGGTCTCTTATAGTCTGTGAAATATTTTTCCAAGGTGATGTAGTTTTGAGAGTCTCTGTTGATAAGTCAGATGTAATTCCGATGGGTTTAATTTTAGATGTTACTTGACTCTTTTCCCTTGAAGCTTTAATATTCTTTTTTATTTGTATATTTAGTGTTTCGATTACTATGTAGTGGGGGATTTTCTTTTCTGGTTCGATCTATTTCAGGTTCTGTAACCCTCTTGTATGTTTGTAGTCATCATTTTCTTTAAGTTAGAAAATTTTTATTCTAAGATTTTGTTGAAAATAATTTCTGGGCCTTTGAGCTAAGAATCTTCTCCTTCTTCTATTCCCATTATTCTGTTTCATCTTTCCCTAGAGTCCCATATTTCATGGAATTTTTGTGTCAGAAACTCCTTAGATTTAATATTTTCATTGATGAATGTATCACTTAGATATTTATTAGTTCATTCTAAAAAATATCTTAGAATGATCTTCTACTGTATCTTCTATGCCTGAGATTCTTCTTCCATCTCATATTCTGTTGGTGATATTTGTATCTGTAGTTCCTGTTCATTTATCTAGGTTTTCTATTTTCCAGGATTGCCCCAGGTTGTGTTTTCTTTATTGCTTTCACTTTCAAGCCCTGGTTATACTTATTCATTTCCCTCATCTGGTTGATTATACTTTCCTTTATTTATTTAAGGGATTTAAAGGGATCCATTTTCCTCTCTATGTCATCTTCATTAGATTGGATTTAAGGTTATTTTCTTGTACATTAGCTGTGTTAGAATATCCATGGCATGCTATATTGGGATATCTAGCCTCTGATAGTGTTATATTGATTTTCAAGGCTGTTGTTTATTGTCTTATTATGCTGGGCTTTGGAATTATTATAAGTTTAGGTGTTCTGAGTTCATCTTTTTTAGATGAATAGTTTTTGATGCTTTTTATGTACCTTCTGTTTCCTTTCAGTCTTCTGGCCTAAGAAACATGGAATTCTGATGATAAACGTGTCTTCTAGGCCAGTAAATTATCTCTGAGAGGTTTGTCTTTTGTTTTGGTTTGGTTTGGTTTGGTTTTTGGGTTTTGGTTTGTTTGTTTGTTTTTGTTTTGTTTTGTTTTGGACTGCATGACCTCGAGGTTTTGGGGTACTTGTGTTGTCAGAAAATGGGAAGTGTGGCCTCCAGGAAAGCAGAGATCTCTGCTAAAATTGTGGTCTAGAATAAGAAACCCACGTGGTAGGGTCTAGGTTAGAGCTGTTGGGACATAGGGCATAGAGCAGTTTCTTAACATGAAGTCCCTGGTTTAACGTAGCCTCTGAGAAAGCATGTGGAGTTGTTTCATTTAAATATTTTAAGAATACATTTATACAGTGATAAAAGTATTTAATATAGCCTGTAAGTAAAGAAACATGATTGTAAAACACAATTGTTCATGCAAAAGCACTGTTGAAGGAATAAAATCTGTAGCTAAGTGCCCCACTTAACTCTGTACTGTAGAAGTTATGTCCTGGTTCTTGTTCTTCTAGCTTTATGTTATCATAAATAAGAATCAGACACGAAATATATTTACAAATACATTACCCATTGTCTTACTCAAGGTTTCTGTTCTACACAAAACATCATGACCAAGAACTAAGTTAAGGAGGAAAGGGTTCATTCAGCTTATACTTCCACACTGCTGTTCATAACCAAAGGAACTCAGGACTGGAATTCAAGCAGGTCAGAAAGCAGGAGCTGATGCAGAGGCTATGGAGGTATGTCACTTACTGGCTTGCTTCCCCTGGCTTGCTCAGCTTGCTTTCTTATAGGACTAAAGACCAGCAACCCAGGAATGTCACCACCCACAGTGGGCCTTCCCCGCTTGATCACTAATTGAGAAAATGCCTTACAGCTGGATCTCTGAAGGTACTTCCTCAAGGGAAGTTCCTTTCTCTGTGATAACTCCAGCTTGTGTCAAGTTGACACACAAAATCAGCCAGTCTAGCCATATGGCTAGGCTCTTCTCTGAATAGAATCGTAACTTAAGATAACCAATTTATTTTAATCTACATTCTTTCAAGTGTATGGTTACCTGTGCTCAAGTATCATATGTCCATCTCCTCATATCTTTCTCACCAGAAAGACATGATTAATCTTGATTAATGTGGGTCGATCTCAGAAATCCTTTCTGCCTCCTAGATGTCCCATATTCTATTTACTGCCTAAATAACAGGATGTGGGCATTTTAAACAACAGGTTAACAGTTGATGCATCCATACAATACACAAGATATTCTCTATGCAATACCCAATTTTAGTTCAATAAAAGGCTCATTTTCTTTCAGATATAAATTGAATACAATTATGAGACGATTATGAAAATTATTAAGTAAGAATAACATTTTAAAAGTCCAGTCTGTATTTGGCAACTTACATAACATATTCTATCATCTCTACTATCTTGGATTTGTATCTAAATAATTTTCTCTCCTAATTTGTATTACCATCCCAAAAACATCTTCTTAGACTTAGAACATTTTCTTAAATCCTAAACAGTCTAAGCTTATAATAATACTATGGCTGTCTAGTCTTCAACCACATTGGGAAAAAAAGGGAAGAAATAAACATTATCTGAGTATGCAGGGATCATATGTACATAGCTTTCAAAAATTATAGAAATGACAGAGACACCTAACTCCCTAGACAGTACCAAATATTCTCTAAATGGGTGAGGATCTATCCTCAACCTTAGTCTTCATAATTTATGACAGGCCTTTTATGAAGCAGAAACTATGAAGGACTTGCTTACCCTGTATTGGCAGTGCTTGGTAGTTGATTATCCTTCATCCATTTGCTCTTTTTGGAGAGCACTCTGTCTGCAGATAAAGTTACAGCGTTTTCTTTGCCCAGTGGCTAGCTTGACACAATTGAAGTAACTCCATATGGACGATTTTTAATGCTCATCATCTTCTTTGAATTAGAATGTGCATTGTTAGGAGCAGAAATGTCTCATACTCAAAAGAACTTTTATAATTAAGCAATTCTAGATGCTATATAGTGTGGATACTCGAGGTTTTTGAAGACCAATTACCTATCTAATGTATATTAGAATTATGAAATATTGTTTATTCTTAGCAATTTAATAGCTGAATAACCATGAAAATATTTTATTTTCATTAAATAAACAAGTATCTAATATGACCGTGAGTTTGAGCATCTGACTATTTAAATTTTTTTCAACGATCCCTAATAGTATACAATAGAAGCTATTTAAAAGACTATGATTAAACCTTGCATTTTAAGATAAGCTGCATAGGCATAACATCTATATAAGAGTTGAAACATATAAACATCATGTTGTAACAAAATTGACCATTAATTTCATATAAATACACAAAAATCATACAAGGTCCTTTCAGCAAAATCTTGCTGGCATATGCAATTGTGTCTGCGTTTGGTGGTTGATTATGGCACAGATCACCAAATGGGGCAGTCTCTGCATGGTCAATCCTTCTGTCTCATCTCTAAACTTTGTCTCTGTAACTCCTTACATGGGTATTTTGTTCCCCATTCTAAGTAGGGACAAAGTATCCACAATTTGATATTCCTTCTTCTTGAGTTTTATGTATTTTGCAAATTGTATCTTGGGTATTCTAAGTTTCTTGTCTAATATCCACATATCAGTGAGTGCATATCCTGTGAGTTCTTTGGTGACTGGGTTACATTACTCAGGATGATACACTCCAGATCCATCCAGTTGACAAAGAATTTCATGAATTCATTGTTTCTAATTGTTGAGTATTAGTCCATTGTGTAAATGTACCACATTTTTTGTATCCATTCCTCTGTTAAGGGACATCTGGGTTCTTTCCAGCTAATGGATATTATAAATAAGGCTGCTATGAACATAGTGGAGCATGTGTTATAACAAGTTGGAACATCTTCTGGGTATATGCCCAGGAGAGGAATTGCTGGATCTTCTAGTAGTACTATGTCCAATTAAAACCAGAGACACTGAAACTAGCACACCCAGGGCCTCAGGATCACTGGTGAGTGGTAAGCAAGGTCAGTTCCAAGGAATCCCAGAGGGTCTTGTGACAACAGGAAAAGGGACAAAGGAACCCTGCCCAACCAGAAGCTGAGATTTGTTCTGGTCAGGCCAACCCTGAGCCATCTTCAGCATAAATCCAGTGGAGGGCCCAACGTCCCCAGAGGACTCTCCATGCCACAGGCCCCCTAGCACTCCCAGGACCTTGGGATCCCTTGAGAGCAAATGGGCAGCAGAAGCAACAGAACTGCATGAACAGGGTCCCTTCAGGCCTTCATCCTCAGCCAGGACATAGACTAACAGACTGAATACATAAAACAGCACCCAACATTTTGCTGCATAGAAGAAACCCACCTCAGGGACAAAGGCAGACACTATCTCAGAGTAAAAGGCTAGAAAACAATTTTCCAAGCAAATGATCCAAAGAAACAAGCTGGATCTAATATCGAATGAAATCGATTTCCAACACAAAATTATCAAAAAAGGCAAGGAGGTACACTTCATGCTCATCAAAGATAAAAACTTACAAGATGAACTCTCAATTCTAAATGCCAATGCTCCAAATGCAAGAGCTGCAACAGTGATTAAGGAAACTGTAGTAAAGCGCAAAGCACACATTACACCTCACACAATAATAGTGGGAGATTTCAACACCCCAGTCTCACCAATGGACAGATCCTAGAAACAGAAACTGAAGAGAGACACATTGAAACTGACAGAAGTTATGAAAGAAATGGATTTTACAGATATCTACAGAGTATTTTATGCTAAAACAAAAGGATATACATTCTTCTCAGCACCTCAGGATACCTTCTCCAAAATTAACCATATAATTGGTCACAAAACAGGACTCAACAGATACAAAAATATTGAAATTATCCCATGTATTCTATCAGATCACCATGGACTAAGGCTGATCTTCAATAACAACATAAATAATAGAAAGCTAACATTCACATGGTAGCTGAATAACACTCTATGCCATGATAACTTTGTCAAGGAAGAAATAAAAAAAAGAGATTAAAGACTTTTTAGAGTTTAATGAAAATGAAGCCAAGACATACCCAAAATTATGGGACACAATTAAAGCAGACCTAAGAGAAAAACTCATAGCTCTGATGGTTGCCAAAAAGAAACTAGACAGAGTATACACTAGCAGCTTGACAGCACACCTAAAAACTCTAGAACAAAAGGAAGCAAACTCACCCAAGAGGAGTAGAAACAGGAAATAATCAAACTCAGGGCTGAAACCATCCAAGTGGAAGCAAAGAGAACTATTCAAAGAATCAACCAAACCAGAAGCTGGTTCTTTGAGAAAATCAACAAGATAGATAAACCCCTAGCCAGACTACCTAGAGGGCACAGGGACAGTATCCTAGTTAACAAAATCAGAAATGAAAAGGGAAACATAACAACAGAACCTGAGGAAATTCAAAATATCATCAGATTCTACTACAAAAGGCTATACTCACCATAACTGGAAAACCTGGATGAAATGGATACTTTTCTAGGCAGATTTCAAGGACCAAAGTTAAATCAGGATCAGATTAATGATCTAAAGAGTCCTATATCTCCTAAAGAAATATAAGCAGTTATTCCGGGGCCTAGCAAACACAGAAGTGGATGCTCACAGTCAGCTATTGGATGGATCACAGGGCCCCCAATGGAGGAGCTAGAGAAAGTACCCAAGGAGCTAAAGGGAACTGCAACCCTATAGGTGGAACAACAATATGAACTAACCAGTACCCTGGTGCTCTTGTCTCTAGCTGCATATGTATCAAAAGATGGCCTAATCAGCCATCACTGGAAAGAGAGGCCCATTGGACATGCAAACTTTATATGCCCCAGTACAGGGGAACGCCAGGGCCAAAAAGGGGGAATGGGTGGGTAGGGGAGTGGGGGCGGTGGATATGGGGGACTTTTGGGATAGCATTGGCAATGTAAATGAGGAAAATACCTAATAAAAAATTAAAAATAAAAAATGTAAAAAAAAGAAAAAAATATAAGCAGTTATTAATACTCTCCCAACCAAAAAAAAGCCCAGGACCAGATGGGTTTAGTGCAGAGACCTATCAGACCTTTAAAGAAGACGTAATTCCACTTCCCCTCAAACTATTCTACAAAATAGAAAAAGAAGGTACTCTACCCAATTCATTCTTCAAAGCCACAATTACTCTCATACCTAAACCCTATAAAGACCAAACAAAGAAAGAGAACTTCAGACCAAATCCCTTTATGAATATAAATGCATAAATACTCAATAAAATTCTCAAAAGCCAAATTCAAGAATACATCAAAATGATCATCCATCATGATAAAGTAGGTTATACCCCAAGGATGCAGGGATGGTTTAATATATGGAAATTCATGAACATAATCAACTATAAAAGCAACCTCAAAGACAAAAACTATATGATCATCACGTTAGATGCTTAGAAAGCATTTGACAAAATTCAACACACATTCATGATAAAATTCAAGGAAAGATTAGATATGCAAGGTCCATACCTAAAAATAATAAAAGCAATATACTGCAAACCAGTAGCCAACATCAAGTAAATAGAGAGAAGCTGTAAGCAATCCCAATAAAATCAGGGACTAGACAAGGCTGCCCACTTTCTCCCTACCTATTCAATATAGTACTAGAAGTCCTAGCCAGAACAATTCGACAACAAAAGGAGATCAAGTGTATACCTATTGGAAAGGAAGTAGTCAATATATCACTATTTGCAGATTATTTGATAATATATACAAGTGACCCTATAAATTCCACCAGAGAATTCCTATACCTGATAGACAGCTTCAGTGCAGTAGGTGGATATAAAATTAACTCAAACAAGTCAATGGCCTTTCTCTACACAAAGAATAAACAGGCTGAGAAAGAAATTAGGGAAACAACACCCTTCACAATAGTCACAAATAATATAAAAAACCTTAGTGTGACTTTAACTAAGGAAGTGAAAGATCTGTGTGAGAAGAACTTCAAGTCTCTGAAGAAAGAAATCAAAGAAGATCTTAAAAGATGGAAAGATATCCCATTCTCATGGATTGGCAGGATTAATATATTGAAAATGGCAATCCTACCAAAAGCAATCTACAGATTCAATGCAATCCCCATCAAAATTCCAAGTCAATTCTTCATAAAGTTCGAAAGGGCACTTTGCAAATTCTTCTGGAAAAACAAAAAAACTAGGATAGCAAAAACTATTATCAACAAAAAAAGAACCACTGGGGGAAATCACCATGCCTGACCTCAAGCTATACTACAGAGCAATTGTGATAAAAATTGAATGTTACAGGTCCAGCAACAGATAGGTAGATCAATAGAATGGAATTGTAGACCCAGAAATGAACCCACACACCTATGGTCACTTGATCTTTGACAAAGGAACTAAAACGATACAGTGGAAAAAAGATAATATTTTCAACAAATAGTGCTAGGCCAACTGGCAGTTATCATGTAGAAGAAGAATGTGAATTGATCCATTCTTTTTTTTTTTTGATTGATTGATTGATTGATTGATTGATTTTATTAGGTATTTTTTCATTTACATTTCCAAGGCTATCCCAAAAGTCCCCCACACGCTCCCCTACCCACTACCCCACACATCCACTCCCACTTCTTGGCCCTGGCGTTCCCCTGTACTGAGGCATATAAACTTTGCAGCACCAATGGGCCTCTCTTTCCACTAATGGCCAAGAAACGAGCCCTGGGGAGTACTGGGTAGTTCATATTGTTGTTCCAACTATGGGGTTGCAGATACCCCATCTCCTTAGGTTCTTTCTCTGGCTCCTCCATTGGGGGCCCTGTGATCCATCCAATAGCTGACTGTGAGCATCCACTTCTGTGTTTGCTAGGCCCTGGCATAGTCTCACAAGAGACAGCTATATCTGGGTCCTTTCAGCAAAATCTTGCTAGTGTATGCAATGGTGTCAGCGTTTGGAAGCTGATTATGGGATGGATCCCCAGATATGGCAACCTCTTTGTCTTGGTAACTCCTTCTATGGGTGTTTTGTTCCCAATTCTAAGAAGGGGCAAAGTGTTCACACTTTTTTTTAGTCTTCCTTCTTCTTGAGTTTCATGTATTTAGCAAATTGTATCATATATCTTAGGTATTCTAAGTTTTGGGCTAATATCCACTTATCAGTGAGTACATATTGTGTGAGTTCTTTTGTGATTCGGTTACCTCACTCAGGATGATGCCCAGGTCCATCCATTTGCCTAGGAATTTCATAAATTCATTCTCTTTAATAGCTGAGTAGTACTCCATTGTGCAAATGTACTACATTTCTGTATCCATTTCTCTGTTAAGGGGCATCTGGGTTCTTTCCAGCTTTTGGCTATCATAAATAAGGCTGCTAGGAACATAGTGGAGCATGTGTCCTTCTTACTGGTTAGAACATCTTCTGTATATATGCCCAGGAGAGGTATTGCGGGATCCTCCGGTAGTACTATGTTCTATTTTCTGAGGAACTGCCAGACTGATTTCCAGAGTGGTTGTACAAGCTTGCAATCCCACCAACAATGGAAGAGTGTTCCTCTTTCTCCACATCCTTGCCAGCATCTGCTGTCACCTGAATTTTTAATCTTAGCCATTCTGACTGGTGTAGGTGGAATCTCAGAGTTGTTTAGATTTGCATTTCCCTGATGATTAAGGATGCTGAACATTTTTTCAGGTGCTTCTTAGCCATTCAGTATTCCTCAGGTGAGAAATCTTTGTTTAGCTCTGAGCCACATTTTTTAATGAGGTTATTTGATTTTCTGGAGTCCACCTTCTTAGGTTCTTTATATATATTGGATATTAGTCCCCTATCTAATTTAGGATAGGTAATGATCCTTTCCCAATCTGTTGGTGGCCTTTTTGTCTTATTGATAGTGTCTTTTGCCTTACTGAAGCTTTGCAATTTTATGAGGTCCCATTTGTCAATTCTTGATCTTACAGCACAAGCCATTGCTGTTCTATTCAGGAATTTTTCCCGTGGCTCATATCTTCGAGGCTTTTCCCTACTTTCTCCTTTACAAGTTTCAGTGTCTCAGGTTTTATGTGGAGTTCCTTAATCCACCTAGATTTCATCTTAGTACAATGAGATAGGAATGGATCAATTCAAATTCTTCTACATGATAACCAACAGTTGTGTCAGGACCATTTGTTGAAAATGCTGTCTTTTTTCTACTGGATGGTTTTAGCTCCCTTGTCAAAGATCAAGTGACCAAAGTGTGTGGGTTCATTTCTGGGTCTTCAATTCTATTCCATTGGTCTACTTGTCTGTCGATATACCAGTACCATGCAGTTTTTAATACCATTGTTCTGTAGTACAACTTTAGGTCAGGCATGGTGATTCCACCAGAGGATTTTTTTATCCTTGAGAAGAGTTTTTGCTATCCTAGTTTTTTTTTGTTATTCCAGATGAATTTGCAGATTGCCTTTTTTAATTTGTTGAAGAATTGAGTTGGAATTTTGATGGGGATTGCATTGAATCTGTAGATTGCTTTTGGCAAGATAGCCATTTTTACTATATTGATCCTGCCAATCCATGAGCATGGGAGATCTTTCCATCTTCTGAGATCTTCTTTGATTTCTTTCTTCGGAGACTTGAAGTTATTATCATACATATCTTTCACTCCTGTCCTATGCTATTGTTCTCGCCGGCAAGAACACACTCAGACAACCGGATTCTTCTGCAGCAAAAGCTTTATTGCTTCTTCAGGAGGGAAGACCCAGAACCCAGAAAATGGTGCTGCTTATATAGCCCTCAGCGTGGCATGTCAGCACCTGATTTGCTGCTCTCTCATCACCTCATTACTACGCCCCAAGATGAGCAGTGACTTGGCGTGAATTCACTCTCACACCTGCGAACAAGGCTTGTTTACTAGTTAGGCACAGTGGAAGCCAGCGCCATCTTATAATGGCGATTGCTCACGGTTCTCCACATCTCCCCCTTTTTGTTTTATTAAAATGAGGCTGGACTAGGACTGTGTAATTATGTCCATCCGCTGTGGCTCCTGTCTTAGGTCATTCCTCTAATGTCACAGCCTTTCCCATCATAGGGTAACCCTATCGCCACCTGGCCCCGTGACTTAGGTTGATCTGTGCATGAGGAAAGTTGTCAGTCCCTCGATACCGCAGTGCTATGTGACAGTAACTACTAAATGACCTAGGGCGAACTCTACCAAAGAGGCCAGCCAAAAATGAAGAACTCAAATGCGGACTAATCCTTGAGCATAGATAGCCAGATTTTGGGGGAGGCCCCTTGTTCAATGGCCGCAAGTGCTTGAGCAATGACGACCTTGTCACGTGTTTGTTGGGCTCTGAGCTTGCAAACCAACCAGAGCATGAACACAAGTCCACAGCAGATGGCAGTACCAAATAAACCTACCCCCACCCATTCCTTAAAATAAGAAAATGCAGATGAAATCCAGGAGGAGAGGCCCTCTGTCAATGACAGGTCCACTCGAGTTGAATTGATCCTTAAAACTGCTGCCCTCAGGGCCTCAAGAGTCTCATAGAACCCCTCGGACCAATTTCCTGCAAGATACAAGGAGAGCTGTCTAGACAGATTAGCTGCACGAGTAAGATTTTCATATTGGACACTGGTAATACACAGAGCACCCAATTTTCTTTCACAACTCATCTGAGCCAACTGGTATAGGACACCTATCTGTTCCTCAACCAGGTCAAGGCGCTGATTCAAAATCATCAGCCCTCCCTTCAACTGGGCACTAGCAGAAGTTTGGACATTGATGGCATCAGTCAGATCGACTGAAAGCTGATTTAATTTTGTGCCTGTTTGGACCGTACTAGCCATAGCATACCCTGCAGCTGTAGCAGCAGCTGCACTGGCTGAAATTGCTATGATCACAGCAGCAGTAATGCCAAAATCTCTTTTTTGTTTAAACAGGGATAAGGTGGAGGGTGTTTCCACCAGAACAGGGATTCAACGTGGGATCCAGGCCACCATGGTGCGGGTGTCCTTTGTTACATCCCAACATCAGAAATCCAACAGGAATTATTTACACAGATTTCAAATGAATCATTAGACAAAATAAACAAAAAGGGAGGATAGACACATACTGGAGTCGATATATAGCTGGTTGGATTAATCTGTGTCTTATTTAAACCAGAAATTTTTTCAGTATGGATTATATATTTTTTGTTGGTTCATATGCCCCAATTAGGGTATAATTCGACAGACCAGTGTAAATGGCCTTTCCTACAGCACCTCCTTTTAAGAAAACAGGGGGATTAAGAACTGTACAGCTTCCATTAATCCCACAAAGTAGCCATTTGTGGTAAGGGCTCATTCTGAGGTACTGCAAG
Organism: Mus caroli; assembly: GCF_978045245.1. Classification (NCBI taxonomy): domain Eukaryota; kingdom Metazoa; phylum Chordata; class Mammalia; order Rodentia; family Muridae; genus Mus; species Mus caroli. Next base: position 42,519,113 of record NW_028227261.1, on the reverse strand, counting down.
AAGAGGCCCTTTCTCATTACAAACTCTTCTTCAGGCCCAAACAACATATTGGGGGAGAAGGTAAAATATTTGTGCTCATCAATCCATCTGGCTACAGATGACTGGCAGTCTGACTATGGTGGCAACTCCCCTACATCCTCTCCACCACTATGAGAAGCAATCCTGGGTTGACGAGGGCGCTCCATCTCATTCCAATTGGGAGACAGGAATGTACTGTTTAGCCAGACTGTCGATTGCCACCAAAACCATATAACATGAATAATATCATTGTTTCCTTTTCCTCGGGTGTGGGTGAAATTTACAGTCCCACTATCCAAAAATTATCCTAACATACAGATACTGAGCTGAATACAGTCCCCCTTTTGCGATTATTGAAAACATAGAGAACCCTGTTCTTGGAGGGAGCGATTTTCTCCTAACAGGACCCGTAAAGGGTCAAATGGCAAATATGGTAAGTCCAGTTTTTTTATTAGTAGTAAAGAATTTTGGAAAAACTATAGCATCATGGCTAACTGGCATTGGTTTAGGGAAAGCCAGAGAATGGCCCATCTCTGTTCGCCCATTATACTAGGAACCTGAGACAAGTTCAGCATTGTCAGAATCAGGAGCAGTCCTCAGGAGTTCAGTGTCTTCCACACCATCCTTGATTAATATCTTGCAGGTGAGTCATTCCTGCAGCCAAAATGGGTTGTCTTCACTCTGTGGAAAAACACAGACAGCTCCCCTGGATCTTATTTAAAATAGAATCCAGGCCTTTCCACAGACCAGATAAGACATCCTTCCATTTCACCATTTCTTTTGGTCTATCAGGGTCTGAGCTATGTCGATCAGTTGCAGAGCGACCTTGCTCATCAAGATTCAAAAATTTAAGTGTGAAGAGTGCCATGGATACAGTTACTCTTGGCACTGAGGGCAGAGTCTCATCAACTCCCCCTTTTTGTTTTATAAAATAAGACTTGAGTGTACGGTGGGCACGTTCCACAATGCCTTCTCCTTGAGGATTATAAGGAAGGCCAGTCACGTGAGTGTCATCCATTTGATGACAAAATTGCTGAAATTTAGTAGAGGTATATGCTGGCCCATTATCAGTTTTAAGGATTGTGGGCTTGCCCCAAGCACTCCAAGCTTCTAAACAATGCTGTATAACATGAGAGGCTTTCTCACCTGTTAAAGGTGTAGCAAACATAACACCAGAGCAGGTGTCAATGGAAACATGTAAATATTGATTTCTTCCAAAGGAGGAAATATGAGTGACATCCATTTGCCAGACCTGTAATGGCCTGATGCCTCGGGGGTTTACCCCTACATGAGGAGTAGGCAAAAACTGACAACAATTTTGACATTGGGTGACAATGTCATGAGCTTCTTTCCTGGTTAAAGTGAAAGGCGGCGTAAAGTTTCAGCCATCATGTGGAAGCTTTTATGAAACTCCCTTGCAGCCTCTGCCTGCGAGGACAGAGCAGTAGCCACGATTCTATAGTGGCTTTGTCTGCCAAGTCATTTCCATGAGACATGGGGCCAGGATGGCCAGAATGAGCCCTGACATGAGTAATATAAACAAGATGTCTTCTATGTAACAGGGCAGACTGAATCTGCTGAAAAATGAGAGCAAGCTTGCTAGAGGGTCTAATTAAACCAGCAACTTCAAGCGTATTAACTGCATTAACCACATATAAGGAATCAGATATAATATTGAGCGGTCCCGGGAAAGTTTCAAGGACCTCCAGTACCACCAAACACTCTACAACCTTGGGTGATGTCTTATTATATTGTTTAGATGTTACTTGGCCATTTACTACATATGCACCTATGCCAGATTTGGATCCATCTGTATACACTACTACCCCATCCGGAAGTGGGGGTTTGGCTGTTATTACTGGAAACACTATGGCTTGGCTTAAGGCAAACTGTAAAATTGGATGTTTTGGATAATGATTATCAATTTGTCCTGAATAGGAGGCAACCAAGTCTGCCCAATCATTAGTTGTTGCTGCCAGGGTTTGAACTTGAGCAGAGGTATAAGGCACAATTAGTATATGAGGTTCTTTCCCAAAATGAGTAATGGCTGCTTTTATCCCCCGAAGTGCAAGTTGAGCAACTGCATTAGGATACCACTCAATGATTTTTGCAGGGGAGGCATTAGGGTGGACCCACAATAAGAGTCCATTTTGCCACAAGACTGCTGTTGGTAACTGTGCAGTTTTTAATATGCACAATTCAAATGACTTCGATTCATCAATGTGTTGTAATTGAGCATCTTGTAAGGCCTTTTCTATAGTTTGTAAAGCTTGACATGCAGCTGGGGTAAGTGCTCTGTGGGAGGAGATGTGGGTATCTCCCTCTAATATATCAAATAAGGGTGTTAATTCTGCTGAGGGAATTTTCTAAAATGGTCTTAGCCAATTAATATCTCCCAGCAATTTTCGGAAATCATTCAAGGTATGTAGTTGATCTTTGCGAATCTCTAATTTTTTGAGGAACAATTTTGTCAGTATAAATGAGTGACCCTAGGAAGGCTCCCATTAGAGCAACTTGCAACTTTCTGGTGGCCATCTGCAATCCCCATTGCCCTAACGTTTTTATTAATATAGGGTATGCATCTTGCAATAACTGTGACTTTTTATGGCAAATCAAAATATCATCCATGTAAAGTACCAGAATTAATGATGGAAAATGATTTTTAACTGACTTAAGTGCCAATTGCACATACAGTTGACACATGGTGGTGCTATTTGCCATCCCCTGAGGTAGGACCTTCCATTGGTATCTTTGATCAGGCTCTAAATGATTGATGGCTGGGATGGTAAATGCAAATCTTTGCCTATCTTGAGGGCATAAAGGTATAGAGAAAAAACGATCTTTAATATCTATAATTATAATTTCCCAATTATGGGGTAAGGCAGAAAGCAATGGTAGCCCTCGCTGAACTGGCCCAAACAGGCACATTTGTACATTAATTGCTCTAAGATCATGTAATAAGCGCCATTTGCCAGATTTTTTCTTAATTACGAAAATAGGTGTATTCCAGGGTGAGGTAGAGGGTTCTAAATGCCCCAAGCGTAGCTGTTCAGAAATCGGTTTTGTGGCTGATTCTAATTTTTCAGAGGAGAGAGGCCATTGAGGAACCCATACAGCTTCCTCTGTAAGCCATGGTATGGGCATGGAGCCCTCAACGGCCCCTAGGAAAAACCCAAACCTTGTCTACCATTATTACCTTCTTGAGGGATAGGTTCCAGTCTACCCTGCTCTCCTTTCCCTAATCCTCTTACTTCTTTATAGCCCATTTTCTTCATCATTTGAACAGCTTGTGGTGAGTATTCATTAGTCAAGGTCATTCCCAGTGCCTGTAAAATGTCTCTCCACCAGAGATTTACGGGGAGTGGTAAAACATAGGGAGTGAATAGTCCCATTTGTCCTTCAGGCGCTTGCCAGCTCAAAGAACGGGAGCTAACAGTGGGGCAGGACTGATAGCCAAGCCCCCATAAAGAATGTGATGACTGAGTAATGGGCCAGGATTTTGGCCACCAGTGGGAAGAGATGATACTTTTATCTTCTCCTGTGTCTAAAATCCCTTTAAATTGTTTCCCTTCTATAACTAATTCTAAGAATGGCCTGGAGTCAAGAGGCATTATTAAGTAAGCAGAATCATTTCCAGTAGAACCAATCTCTCTGGCAGCTCGAGGGACACCAGAGGAAGGAAAACAGTCATGTAGGCTTGGCAAAATTATTAACTGAGCTATTCTATCCCCTTGTGAAATAGAAAAGACACCCTGAGGACAGGAACAGAGAACTTGAAGTTCGCCTTCATAATCTTGATTTACGACTCCAGGGTGAACAATAAGGCCTTGTAAGGTAAGGGAAGCCCGGCCCAGTATTAGGCCAACACTTCTGGATGGCAGAGGCCCTTTGTAGTCAGTAGAAATGGGCTGCACCCCCATTTGGGGCATCAGCATGAATCGGGTGGTGACACTGAGGTCCAATCCAGCTGGTCCTTTGTTGCCCTGCGGACTGTGGGGTCCACCTTTTGCCAGCCGGGATCCCATATGTTTTGGGGCCCTGAGAATTGGGGTCCTGAGACCCGTTTTTTGGAATGGCCTCATTCTCTACTGCTTGAGGAGATCCTGGCTGCAGGGGCCTGCCTCGAATATCCTTGACTGAGCGACAATCTCTGGCCCAATGATACCCTTTCCCACACTTAGTACACAGTCCTGGTGTTCTCCTTTTGACAAGGGCTCTACAGTCCTTTTTTAAGTGTCCTGGTTTGCCACAATTATAGCAGAGTTTGAGCTCAGCCGTGTCAGGGAGCTTCTGCCCTTGTAGAATGGCAGCTGCCAAACCTGCATTAGTGTGTGGCCCTCCAAGCTCACGGCAAACCTTCAACCAGTCCTGCAATCCCTTGCTCTTTCTGGGTGTAATAGCTGCCCTGCATTCCTGCGTAGCCTGTTCATAGACCAACTGTTCGTTTAAAGGCATAGCTGCCTCTGGGTCTCCAAATATTCTCCCTGCCGCTTATGTCATTCTAGCCACAAAGCCTGAGAATGACTCCTGGGCGCCTTGAGTAATCTTTGTCAAATGTCCACTTGCCTCTCCCTTCCTAGAGAGTGCCTTCCATGCCTTAACGGTGGCAACTGAGTTCTGGGCGTAAGCTCCCCAATGATAATTTGTCTGCTTAGTAGCATGTTGTCCCTGATCTGTAAGCAACTCAAAAGTCCATGTTCTTTGGTCCCCTTGAACGGGGGCATTGGCCCTTGCCTGTGCTTGGCAGGAGTCTTGCCACAAAGTTTTCCATTCTAGATACATTCCCATAATAGGGGCTGCAGCTTTTACTACAGTCATCCAATCCCCCAGAGTCATTGCCAGAGTAGCAAGCCTTCAACTTGCGCTATAGTAAAATTGGCGTTGACTCCATAGTTACGGACTGACTCAGCAAGTTCTTTAATCTGTATATACTCCACCAGAGTGTAAACAAGTCCACCATCGGTGCCTTCAAAGACCGGAAACGCTTGGTGCACTTTTCTCTGTTCCTCTTTTGGAATGAATGAGTCTGAATAATCCCTCTGCACATAGGGCAGAGGTGAATGATACCTCTGCACATAGGGCAGAGGTGCACTAAGACCCAGAGTTTGAGGGCCCGGAGACCGCGCAGTGAGCTGACATTTGTCTCTAGCTGCTTTTGTCTTATTCTGTGACTGATTAGCTCGTCTTTCATCTGGCTGGTATCTTTCTCCCTCATAGCGAGCCGCTTCTTCCTCTAAGTCTGTTTCCTCAGAGGGGCTAAGTTCCTCATCTGATTCTGAGCTACTAACAGCTAGTGGCTTGAACTCATCTAATGGCGGATAGAGGCTCCTTCCCTTAGGTGCCTCCCCAGCTCGATCTCTCTTTGTCTCTCCCTTTCCATCCCTTTTTCTAAACTCTCCCAGGGCATTCTTTCCCTTATTTCTCTTTTCCTCGGGCTCAAGGCCCATGGAAAGGCTTTTATTCTTAGGTGCACTTTGTTTTCTCTGAACTCCTAACCTCTCTCCCCACTCTGTCTCTGATACACTGTCTTGGACGTCCTCCAGGACCCTCTGCCCCACCTCAACCATTTGCTGGCAATCCTCGTCTTTTAAGCACGATCTTACCAGCTTCTACAACGGCATGGTCCCTGCTTTAAGTTTGCCATTCTGCTGTTCCCTAACTAGATCTACTTTCAGTTTCTCCCAAAAGGCAATAGTTAATGACCCTGAGCACGCATACCTTGGTGCTACGCGATCTATCTCTTTAACAAAGCCCTCTATAGTCTTAGTGGCGATTTTTAGGCCACACTGCCTCGAGACTGACCGTGGGAGGTTCCCATACTGCTCCCTGCCCTTTTATCTAACTGTGCCTGACCGAGACTGAGAACCAGTCAGCAGTTCCAGCGGTGGAAGCAGTACGCATTCAAAAGAAAAAGAATGAGCCCCGTGAAAACATACAAAAAACCCTCTAACTCTGGAGAAATTTCAAGACCCAACATACCTTACAGAGCCTTACATATCCCGCAGTTCTGAACCAGCCCCGCAAATGGAGGGTCTCCCTTGCGCCTGTGATGGTATGAAGTTCCCAGGTTCTTGGCACTACTTGTCCCATGCATTGTTCTTGCCAGCAAGAACACACTCGGACAACCGGATTCTTCTGCAGCAAAAGCTTTATTGCTTCTTCAGGAGGGAAGACCCAGAACCCGGAAAATGGTGCTGCTTATATAGCCCTCAGCGTGGCATGTCAGCACCTGATTTGTTGCTCACTCATCACCTCATTACTATGCCCCGAGATGAGCAGTGACTTGGTGTGAATTCACTCTCACACCTGCGCACAAGGCTTGTTTACTAGTTAGGCACAGTGGAAGCCAGCGCCATCTTATAATGGCGATTGCTCACGGCTCTCCACACACTTCCTTAGTTAGAGTCATGCCAAGGTATTTTATATTATTTGTGACTATTGAGAAGGGTGTTGTTTCCCTAATTTCTTTCTCAGTCTGTTTATTCTTTGTGTAGAGAAAGGCCATTGACTTGTTTGAGTTAATTTTATATCCAGCTACTTCATTGACGCTGTTTATCAGGTTTAGGAGTTCTCTGGTGGAATTTTTAGGAGCACTTATATATGCTATCATATCATCTGCAAAAAGTGATATTTTGAATTCGTCCTTTCCAATTTCTATCCCCTTGATCTCTGTTTGTTGTCAAATTGCTCTGGCTAGGACTTCAAGTACAATGTGGAATAGGTAGGGAGAAAATGGGCAGCCTTATCTATTCCCTGATTTTAGTGGGATTGCTTCCAGCTTCTCACCATTTAGCTTGATGTTGCCTACTGGTTTGCTCTAGATTGCTTTTATCATGTTTAGGTATGGGCCTTGAATTCCTGATCTTTCCAAGACATTTACTATGAATGGGTGTTGGATTTTGTCAAATGCTTTCTCCATTTGTTTTTTGTCTTTGAGTTTGTTTATATAATGGATTAAGTTGATGGATTTGCGTATATTAAACCATCCCTCCATCCCTGGAATGAAACCTACTTAGTCAGGATGTGTTGCAGCCGGCCAGCAGCTCGCAAGGAACGGTTTAACTGAGATGGCCACTCGAGCTGGAAGAGAGGAACTAGACTGGGCGAAAGAAGAAAGGGAGCCAAGACAGTTTCATTCTGATCAAAGCTCTCTTTTACTTGTTCTGACACTCAGTTATAAAGGAAGGGGGAAGGGACCCGATTCCTGCCAAATAGTCTCAGGGTCCAGTAGCAGGGTGAGCACATATGGCTCCAAACAGCAAAGCAGCATGGTCCAGAAGTGGGAATGGCAGAACAAATGTGCAGGAAACTCCACCCCTGAGCAAGCAGTTCCAGGCTGGGGGAGGGGAGACTATAAGGATGGATGATTGTTTTAATGTGTTCTTGGATTCAGTTAGCGAGAATTTTATTGAGGATTTTTGCATTGAAATTCATAGGGGAAATTGGTCTGAAATACTCTACCTTTTTTGGGTCTTTCTGTGGTTTAGGTATCAGAGTAATTGTGGCTTCATAGAATGAGTTGAGCAGAGTACCGTCTGCTTCTATTTTGTGGAATAGTTTGTGAAGAACTGGAATTAGAGCTTCTTTGAAGGTCTGATAGAACTCTGCACTAAACCCATCTGGTTCTGGGCTTTTTTTGGTTGGGAGACTATTAAGGACTACTTCTATTTCTTTAGGGGATATAGGACTGTTTAGATCATTAATCTGATCCTGATTTAAGTTTGGTACCTGGTATCTGTTTAGAAACTTGTCCATTTCATCCAGGTTCTCCAGTTTTGTTGAGGATAGCCTTTTGTAGAAGGATCTGATGGTGTTTTGGATTTCTTCAGGATCTGTTGTTATGTCTCCCTTTTCATTTCTGATCTTGTTAATTAGGATGCTGTCCCTGTGCCCTCTAGTGAATCTGGCTAAGGGTTTATCTACTTATTGGTTTTCTCAAAGAACCAGCTCCTTGCTTGCTTGATTCTTTGAATATTTCTTATGTTTCCACTTGGTTGATTTCTCCCCTGAGTTTGATTATTTCCTGCTGTCTATTCCTCTTGGGTGAATTTGCTTCCTTTTGTTCTAGAGCTTTTAGGTGTGTTGTCAAGCTGCTAGTGTGTGCTCTCTCTAGTTTCTTTTTCGAGGCACTCTGAGCTATGAGTTTTCTTCTTAGAAATGCTTTCATTGTGTCCCATAAGTTTGGGTATGTTGTGGCTTCATTTTCATTAGACTCTAAAAAGTCCTTAATTTCTTTCTTTATTCCTTCCTTGACCAAGGTATCATTGAGAAGAGTGTTGTTCAGTTTCCATGTGAATGTTGATGAAAGTGGTATGTTAAAAAAAAACAAAAAACAAAGTGGTGTGTTGAAGTCTCCCACTATTATTGTGTGCAATGTGTGCTTTGAGTTTTAATAAAGTTTCTTTAATCAATGTGGCTGCCCTTGTATTTGGAGTATAGATATTCAGAATTGAGAGTTCCTCTTGGAAGATTTACCTTTGATGAGTATGAAGTGCCCCTCCTTGTATTTTTTGATGACTTTGGGTTGGAAGTCCATTTTATTAGATATTAGAATGGCTACTACAGCTTGTTTCTTTAGACCATTTGCTTGGAAAATGGTTTTCCAGCCTTTCATTCTGAGGTAGTGTCTGTCCTTTTCCCTGAGATGGGTTTCCTGTAAGCAGCAAAATGTTGGGTCTTGTTTGTGTATCCAGTCTGTTAGTCTATGTCTTTTAATTGAGGAGTTGAGTCCATTGATATTAAGGAAAAGTAATTGTTGTTTCCTATTATTTTTGATGTTAAAGTTGGCATTCTGTTTTTGTGGCTGTTTTCTTTTAAGTTTGTTAAAGGATTACTTTCTTGCTTTTTCTAGGACGTGGTGTCCATTCTTGTATTGTTTTTTTTTTTTCTTTCTCTTATTATCCTTCGAAGAGCTGGACTCGTGGAAAGATAATGTGTGAATTTGATTTTGTCATGGAATACTTTGGTTTCTCCATCTACTGTAATTGAAAGTTTGGCTGGGTATAGTAGCCTGGGCTGGCATTTGTGTTCTCTTAGTGTCTGTATAAATCTGTTCAGGATCTTCTGGCTTTCATAGACTCTGGTGAAAAATCTGGTGTAATTCTGATACGCCTGCCTTTATATGTTACTTGACCTTTTTCCCTTATGGCCTTAAGTATTCTATCTCTATTTAGTGCATTTGTTGTTCTGATTATTATGTGTCCGTTGGAATTTCTTTTCTGGTCCAGTCTATTTGGAGTTCTTTAGGCTTCTTGTATGTTCATGGACATCTCTTTCTTTAGGTTTGGTAAGTTTTCTTCTATAATTTTTTGAAGATATTTCCTGGCCCTTTAAGTTGAAAATATTTGTCCTCATCTACTCCTTTTATCCATAGATTTGGTCTTCTCAATGTGTCCTGGATTTCCTGGATATTTTGAGTTAGGATCTTTTTGCATTTTGCATTTTCTTTGATTGTTGTGCTGATGTTCTCTATGGAACCTTTTGCACCTGAGATTCTATTCTCTCTTCCATCTCTTGTATTCTGTTGCTGATGCTAGCATCTATGGTTCCTGATTTCTTTCCTAAGGTTTCTATCTCCAGTGTTACCTCACTTTGTGTTTTCTTTATTGTGTCTACTTCCCTTTTTAGGTCTACTATGGTTTTGTTCATTTCCATCGCCTGTTTGGATGTGTTTTCCTGTTTTTCTTTAAGGACTTCTACTTGTTTGGTTGGGTTTTCCTGTTTTTCTTTAAGGACTTCTACCTGTTTGGTTGGGTTTTCCTATTTTTCTAAAAGGACCTGTAACTCTTTAGCAGTGTTCTCCTGTATTTCTTTTAAGTGAGTTATTAAAGTCCTTCTTGATGTCCTCTACCATCATCATGAGATATGCTTTTAAATCTGGGTCTATCTTTTCGGGTGTGTTGGGGTGCCCAGGACTGGCTGAGTTAGGAGTGCTGGGTTTTGATGATGGTGAGTGGTCTTGGTTTCTGTTAGTAAGATTCTTATGTCTGCCTTTCACCATCTGGTAATCTCTGGAGTCAGTTGTTATAGTTGTCTCTGGTTAGAGCTTGTTCCTCTCCTGATTCTGTTATTCTCTACCAGCAGACCTGGGAGACTAGCTCTCTCCTGAGTTTCAGTGGTCAGAGCACTCTCTGCAGGCAAGCTCTCCTCTTTCAGGGAAGGTGCACAGATATCTGGCATTCAGACTTGCCTCCTGGCAGAAGATGATGGCCTGAAACAGGGCCTGTCCCAGAGCTGTTAACTTCTGTAGTCCATACTCTCACCTGTGCAGACTAGTCTCAGTGGGATCCAGGTACCACGATGGCTCCCTCAGGTGCTCCAGCAATGCCATTCTGGGGTGGTCAGACACCTCTCCTTTGGCAAAGAAGGTGCCCCAATATCTGGAGCCCTAAAAGGGGTCTACCTCAGAATCTCTGTGGCTCCCACCTGTCCCAGAAGCTGTTAGCTTCTGTAGTACACACTCTCACCTGTGCAGACTAGTCTCTATGGAATCCGGGAACCAAGATGTCTCAAATTGAATCATTCTTAACACCTTTTATAAAGCTCAAGTCTAAGTGGATCAAGGATCTCCATATAAAACCAGAGACGCTGAAACTTACAGAGAAGAAAGTTGGGAAAAGCCTCAAAGATATGGGCACAAGGGAAAAATTCCTTAACAGAACAGCAATGGCTTGTGCTATAAAATTGACAATCAACAAATGGGACCTCATAAAATTGCAAAACTTCTGTAAGGCAAAAAAACATTGTCAATAAGACAAAAAGTCCACCAACAGATTGGGAAAGGACTTTTACCAATCCTAAATCCGATAGGAGACTAATTTCCAATATGTACAAAGAACTCAAGAAGGTGGACTCCAGAAAATCAAATAACCCCATTGAAAAATGGGGCACAGAACTAAACAAAGAATTCACAACTGAGGAATACCGAATGGCTGAGAAGCACCTGAAACATGTTCAACATCCTCAATCATCAGGGAAATGCAGATCAAATCAACCCTAAGTTTTCACCTCATACCAGTCATAATGGCTAAAATAAAAAATTCAGGTGACAGCAGATGCTGGCGAGGATGCGGAGAAAGAGGAACACTCCTCCACTGTTTGTGGGATTGCAAGCTTGTACAAGCACTCTGGAAATCAGTCTGGTGGTTCCTCAGAAAATTGGACATAGTACAATCACAGGATCCAGCAATATCACTCCTGGACATATATCCAGAAGATGTTCCAACTGGTAATAAGAACACATGCCTCACTATGTTCATAGCAGCCTTATTTATAGTAGCCAGAAGCTGGAAAGAACCCAGATGTCCCTCAACAGAGGAATGGATACAGAAAATGTGGTCCAAGTACACAATGGAGTACTACTCAGCTATTAAAAAGAGTGAATCTATGAAATTCTTTGGCAAATGGATGGATCTGGAGGGTATCATTCTGAGTAATGTAACCCAATCACAAAAGAATTCACATAATATGCACTCACTGATAAGTGGATATTAACCCAGAAACTTAGAATACCCATGATATAATTTGCAAAACACATGAAACTCACGAAGAAGGAAGACCAAAGTGTGGATACTTTGTCCTTCCTTAGAATGGAGAAAAAATACCCATGGAAGAAGTTAGAGAGACAAAGTTTGGGGCTGAGATGAAAGGATGGACCATCCAGACACTGCCCTACCTGGGCATCCATTCCATAATGAACCACCAAATTCAGACATTATTGTATATGCCAGCAAGATTTTGCTGAAAAGACCCTGATATAGCTGTCTCTTGTTAGGCTATGCCAGTGCCTGGCAAATACAGAAACGGATGCTCACAGTCATCTATTGGATGGAACACAGGGCCCCCAAAGGAGGAGCTAGAGAAAGTACCCAAGGAGCTGACAGGATCTGCAACCCTTTAGGTGGAACAACAATATCAACTAACAAGTAACACAGAGCTCGTGTCTCTAGCTGCATATGTAGCAGAAGATGGCCTAGCCGGCCATCATTGGGAAGAGAGGCCCCTTGGTTTTGCAAACTTTATATGCCCCAGTACAGGAGAATACCAGGGCCAAGAAGTAGGAGTTGGTGGGTAGGGGAGAAGGGCGGGGGGGGAGGGGTTAGGGGACTTTGTGGATAGCATTTGAAATGTAAGTGATTTAAATAATAAAAAATTAGAAAGAAAGAGAAAAAATAAATCATAAATAAAAAAATCTGTATGACAAGGACTTCAAAACTTTGAAAAAAAATGGAAGAACACAGAAAATGGAAAGATTAGTACAGTAAAAAATGACCATCTTCCTGAAAGCAGTCTACAGATTCAATGCAATCCCCATCAAAATTCCAACTCGATTCTTCATAGAATTAGAAAGAGCAATTTGCAAATTCATCTGGAATAAAAACAAACCTAAGAGAGTGAAAACTATTCTCAGCAATACAGGAAATTCTGGAATCACCATCCCTGACCTCAACCTGTATTACAGAGGAATCATGATAAAAGCTGCATGGTATTGGTACAGAAACAGGCAGGTAGAACAGTTGAATAGAATTGAGTCCCAGAAATGAATCCATACACTTATAGTCACTTGATCTTTGACAATGGAGCTAAAATCATCCACTGGGGGGGGGGGAGAGCATTTTCAACAAATGGTGCTAGTTAAGCTGTCAGTCAGCATGTAGAAGAATGCAAATAGATCCATTCTTATCTTCTCTCAAGTCCAAGTGGCTCAAGGACCACCACATAAATCCAGATACACTGAAACTAATGGAAAAGAAAGTGGGGAACAGCCTCAAGCACATGGGTACAGGGGAAATTTTCCTGAACAGAACACCAATAGTTTATGCTCTAAGTCCAAGGGTTGACAAATGGGACCTCATAAAATTCCAAAGCTTCTGTAAGGCAAAGGACACTGTCAATAAGACAAAACAGCAACCAACTAACAGGGGGAAAATCTTTACCAATCCTATATCAGATAAAGGACTTTGAACATTTCTTTAGTTTTTCTCATCCATTCCAGATTCCTCTATTGTTAATTCTCTGTTTAGTTCTATACCCCATCTTTTGATTGGATTGTTAGGGGTTTTCTTTGGTATTTAGCTTCTTGGTTTCTTTATATATTTAAATATTAGCCCTCTATCAGATATGGGGTTAGTGAAGGTTTTTTTTTTTCCCAATCCCTAGGCTCCTAATTTGTCCTATTCACTATGTCCTTTACCTTACAGATGCTTTCCAGTTTCATGAGGTCTCATTTACCAATTCTTCTTAGAGTGTGAGCCACTGGAATTCTGTTAGGAAATTTCTCTCTTTGCCAATTAGTTAAAGGCTCTTTCCCACTTACTCTTCTATTAGATTCAGTGTATCTGGTTTTATGAGATCCTTGATCCACTTGGACTTGAGCTTTCTGAAAAGTGAAAAATATGGATCTATTTTCATTTTCTACATACAGAATACCAGTTAGACCATCACCATTAATTGAAGATGCTGTCTTTTTTCCACTGGATCATTTAGCTCCTTTCTCAAAGTTCAAATGCCCATAATTGTGTGGTTTAATTTCTGGGTCTTCAATTCTAATCAATTGATCTACCAGTTATTGCTTTGTAATAAGCTTGAGGTCAGGGATGGTGTTTCACCCAAAATTATTTTATTGTTGAAAATTGTTTTTACTGTACTGGGTTTTTTGTTTATCCAAATGAATTTGTGAATTGCTCTTTTGGTGTCTTTGAAGAATTGTGTTAGAATTTTGATGGGGATTGCATTGAATCTGTAGGTTGTCTTTAGTAGGATGGCCATTTTTACTGTTATTTCTGCAAATCCATTAGCATAGGAAATCTCTCTATTTTCTGAGATCTTAAATTTCTGTCTGGAGAGACTTGAAGTTATTGTCATACAGAGTCTTTACTTGTTTGGTTAGAGTTACCCCCAAGATATTTTATATTATTTGTAGCTATCATAAAGGGTGATGTTTCCCTAATTTCTTTCTCATCCTGTTTATCATTTATATAAAGAAAGGCTACTGGTTTATATGAGTTAATTTTGTAACTGGTCATGTTGCTGAATTTGTTTATCAGTGGAACAAGTTCTCTGGTAGAATTTTTGGGGTTGCTTATGCATACCATCATATCATCTGTGAATAGGGATATTTTCCTTCTTCTTTGTCAATTTATATCCCCTTGATCTCTTTTTGTTTTCTTATTGCTATAGCTAGAGTGTTGACTACTACATTGAATAGATATGCAGAGAATGAGCATCCTTGTCTAGTCCCTAATTTTAAGGGGATTGCCTCAACTATCTCTCCATTTAAGTTGTTATTAACCGTTGGTTTGCAGTGAATTGCTTTTATTATATTTAGGTATGAGCCTTGAATTCCTTATCTCTCCAATACTTTTAACATGGAGAGGTGTTGTATTTTGTGAAATGCTTTTTCAGCATCTAAGAATATGATCATGTGATTTTTTTTCTTTGAGTTTGTTTATATAAAGGATTACATTAATGGATTTTCACATATCGAACAAACCTTACATCCTTGGGATGAAGCCTACTTGATCATAGTGAATGATGGTTTTGATGTTTTCTTGAATTCAGTTTGCAAGAATTTTAGTGAGTATTCTTGCTTCAATATTCATAAGCAAAATGGTTCTGAAGTTCTCTTTTTTGTTGCATCCTTGTGTGGTTTAAACAGCACAACAACTGTGGCTTCATAGAATGAAATTGTAAGTGTTTTTTCTGTTTCTGTTTTATGGAATAGTTTGAGGAATATTGGTATTAGGTCTTCTTTTAAGGTCTACACTAAATCTGTCTGGTCTTGGGCTTTGTTTGGTTGGGAGGTTTTTAATAACTTCTTTTATTTTCTTAGGGACTCTTTTCAGGTTCCTGCTTCTTGGCTAGGAAATTTTCCCAGACGCTAATCTAGTGTTTTTTTCTGGGAAGCTTTGGCTTTGGTCTGCTTTTGTTCTTTTAAAAACAAAACGGGTGTCTTCTCAGGCTAGCCTGATTTTCCCTGCTTTTTACCTGGGCCTTTATACTTTATAAGCTTGAGTTCTACTTTATGTTGTCTGCCATTTGGAGAAGTTTGGGTTGGTTCTTTCTCCATGCCCCATGGCTCCAGAAATAAGATTCAGACTCAAAATTATTTACAAATACCTTGACCATATAACTCTACTATAACTATACCATAACTACAATAACCCAATTATTTGGACCTACTTTCTGCTATGTGGCTAGTTACCTATGCTCAGGTACCATGAGTCTGTCTCCTCACATCTTCCCAGACCAATCATGCAATTCCTGGCTCTATTCCTGAATTATTTCTGCTGCCCAGATGCTACACCTTTTATGTCTGGCCTAATCTATAGGCCACAGGCTTTTTAGCTAACATGTTATGCATCCATACAATGCACAAGATATTCTCTCTACATTGTACTATACATGTAGATAAGGGCTCTTAATTAATGGAACTGGACTCAGAGGACAAACAAGATTAGGAAATTATTAGTCTCAGTATAGGAGAGAATTAAATGAAGGAATAGCAATAATATTTTACCGTATTAGCAAGGACTTGCTAGATGGCTAAGAAAGAAAGCCTTTCAACCTTAGTCCAATACTTAGGACTCATATGATCAAAGGAGAAAACCTGATATTAATATTGTGGGTTATATTCTATGGCAATGAGACACTTAGCACAGCTAAGTTAATAGAGAAAAGCAGAAAATAAATTTAACCTATGCGGCTACTCAGGGAAGAAAAATAATGAATCCAGTCACTCCCACAAGGTGCTAGATCTGTGTAAAATATCTATTTGGGGGAGATAAGTTCCTCCTTGAATTTGAGCCTTTTCATTCTCTGAGTATGATATCATTGGGAAAATCCTCATTTCTTTGGGAGTGCATTGTTGCAATAGTCTAATAGTCGGATTAAGGACCACACATGTGTCTAGAATATCAGCCAATTTAGGAGATTAAAGTGATTGGCTTTCTTCACAGCTGCCCAAATTTCCATCTTCCCGGTGTTGTGGCAAGAGGCCCTAGACTCCCTGAGTCTTTAATTTCCATTCTTCAGATTCCTAGATAATCCAAGTTTCAAATAATAACCAGCTATCAAGATGGGCAGAAAAGAACAATTGTAGGTGGGACAGGTGCAAGATATATCCTTTGAAAGCATTTCCCCAGTTACCTACTTTATCCAACCAACTTCACTTCCTAACATTTTTCCAATTTCAAAAAATGCCATCAAATTATGAGTTTATCAATAGGTTAATCCACTGACAAGTCAGAGGTTTTGTGGTTCAAACCTTTCAATAGTTGGATCTGGGGACTTAGCCTGTAATTTGAATCTTTTCTAGGATATATATATCCAATTCATAACACCAGGTTTTTTTCCTTCTTTCTTTCAGATGTCCTATTCAAACCACAGTATATGTCATTGATGTCAAAAAATCTTTTATGTCTTGGAATATATTTAATCTTTATACTTTTTCTTAATTTTCTCAAAAGAATACGTTTTTGTCTCAAAAAAAGACTTGTTTATTTCAGAAAACTAATGATTAAAATCAAGAAAGGTAAAGAGGTCTGAAACCATATATTCTTGAAACAGAATATTCAGATGTGATGCATACAAAATTGTGTAACCCTGAACTTTAGTGTATCTCAATACTCTATCAAAGGAAGCCTCAAAATCTTAAGAGATCCTCAAGTTATGATACTACCCTCCCTTCCCACCTTGTATAGTTCTTCAGGGGTAGGGTACAGCTGTTATTGATATTCCCTTCAAAGTCTCAGAATTCTTTCAGAGGATTCCTTACAGGGTGAAAGAAAGATAGTATAACTGCTGACATCTTGGTTTCCAAAGCAGTTTCTTCCTGAAAAGAAAGCCCTTCTCTGTGGCTCCTACAATCTTTAGGCACTTAAGAATGGAGACAAGGCTCCCACAAGGGTACAAGGTCTCACATCATCCAAATTATATTTTCATGCTGATTATGTGCTATGCAGTTGTAAAAAAAAGGGGGAAAATATTTATTATGAGATATTTTCTTTAAGTCTGTTCCATCTTCAGTCTAAATGGCCATAATCTTAGCTTCACTAAATTCTAAGTTCTATCTTTTCTAGATGTTCCTAGCCAAAACCCTAAAAATTTTGCTTGTGAGGCTTTATCCCTGATATAACTTAAACAAATGGATATAGCACCACAACTTTCGAGACAATACCTGTATTCAACATTTCTCTTGCTGTACCAATGCATTCCCGAGGACTTAACTTCCTAACTTTTTCTACTGGCTTTTTTTTTTTTCAGTTTGGAGTTATAAAACAAGATCTTGTTGTCCACTTATCTGGGAGTTCCTAGAGATAGTTTTGTTTATTGCCTTCCTCCCTCTCTACTTGAAGTTCAGGATTAAAGGTAAGTGGAACTTGAGTGGGATCTGGCATTTCCCCTCTCCTTTGTCTTCTGTTTTCTCATCCTGAAACTATTATCCTGAAACTCATTGCCTTTGAAATAACAGTAGCAGTCATGGTTTCAGTAACATTCCCATGACTTCACATGTTGTCCTTGAAATTACATGTTTTTCAAAGTTTTAGTCTTCTATCATGGCTGCTTTTGTACTCATAGTTAGTTTCCTGTAAAAGAATGAAACAATTTGTTTCTCCAGGTCTAGTCTTCATCTAATCCCTTTACTACAGACAGTCTTTTATAATGCGTAACTTTCTAATGTCACCTATTATTTACACTAAACTCATAATGTATAAACATTAAAATACCTTTGGTTTATACATTCCTTTTGAAAATTAATGAGAAAAAAGTATAAATTTTCTCATTTGATTTTTCATTTTCATTTTCCAATACCACTAAAAGTTAATATTTGATCTTCTTGAGTATATATGTATAGACTCTTTGAAAGTATGGTCAGGTTACAGCATACACTGTGTACAATATAATATCTGAGGATTTAGAAATAGCTTTCATTTCATTATGGATAATAGGAAGTATTTTATTAAAAAGAAACTGTCAAAGAAAATCAAAAGATCTAGTTATTATCCTAAAGAGTTTGCATTTATCCATAAGACAAAGTTTATCATCTGTTAGATACAGATATGTCCCTTTTAACATATATTTCAGAGTGACTGTCAATGAAACTCATGCAAATCATTAAAATCAGCCTCAAATCTCAAATAAATGAACTTAAAGGAGATAGAAAAATAGCAACATTGTATAAAGATATGGAAATTTTAATTGACTTCCAGTACTATGGAATATACTAAATACCCTAACCCAGTCTTTCTGATTACAATATATCTTTCTATCCATGTAACATTTTTTACAGCTATGTAATTTTAACATTATTTTGGCCACCAAGAAAGCAAGAATAATATTTTAAGAAAAAGAAAATATAAGTGTATATGGATCCTTTCTCTCCCATCTTCCCTTTTCCCTCCATTTTTATGTTTCTGTTAGAATAATGATATCCTGATTTTAAAGTTTATATCAGGATTAAATGGGCTATTTCTAATTGTAAAAACCCTTTTAAGGAAGATTCTAACAGAAGTATACACATTCATCTGGGGAGCCCAAAGTAGCAAACACTGAAATAATGTATGAAAAATTATTAAGTAATATTGTACATTTCATGGAATACTATGAAGAATAGAATTTAGAGACTGAGGAGATGGTTTGTGGAATTAAGAGCACTTGCTGCTCTTCCAGAGGATCTGGATTCTGTACCAGATCCTATATGGCATCTCACAACTCACTATATCTGCAATTTTAGTGGTTCTGCAGAACTCTTCTGGCTGCTAACTCATGTACATAAAATAAAAATTAAGTACATTTTTTTCAAAAGGAAAATAATTTAGAAATTATTCTCCCTTATCAACATTGAAGCTATTAACTGGTTTGAAAATTGAAGACAAAGACAATTGATGGAATTTCCCATTGGATATTGAGGTTCTGTTGTCAAATAGGCTTAGATTTTAAAATTATCAACCATGGTCTGAACTTATTGTATATATTAAACATATGAAATATATATTTTGTATTTAAAAATGAAAGAATAGGCTTAAAATACTAACAGAGAATGAAATGTATAATTAAAATATAAGAATTCTTTTAAAAGCCCAAGTAGAATTTCTATATACATTTGATTATACTTATTGAAATTGAAAAAAATAACCCAGTGCAAACATTAAATAGGAAGTCAGATATAATGAAAAACTGGACTTCAGATACCTGGTAAAATGCAGTGTGTATGTACATAGCTACCACTTATGGCATGAACCCAAGTTATGTGTCTGTCAGCCCTCATAAGAGAAGTTCCTATTTTTAGTAGATGACAATACAGATATCAAGGTGCAGAACATAAAAAGACATATGAATGGTCATTCCTAAGCAGGATATTTATAGCATACTTCCTCCCAAGTCTCATGGATCATTGCTGAAGAGGAGAAATAAAGGTTGTAAGAGTCATAGGTGGTGGATGACTATAAGGAGTCTGTTTTCTGTACACAGCAGGGCAGGTACATATATGAACTCATACCAATTGAGACAACATACACATGACTGTGAAGATTTGGGCTAGGTAAAATCCCATCATGGAGAGGTAGGTTGAGGATGAAGTTGCACCCCTATCTATGGAGGTATTAGAATTTGATAACTGCTGGGAGAAGGAAAGTCAGTTTTCTTTAAAGCTGTGGCTTCTGGTGTGTTGACTGCCTTTCAGTAAAGAACAAACATTCATTGTTACATGGGCTGTTCTTGGTGTGTGTGCTTGTAGTGTGTATACAGGTATGCTCATTGGACCCATGTATTTCCTCAGTACTCATTGTGAAACATCTTGTTTTAGTAGCTCTTGAACCAGAGAATAAAAATAAACAAGAGAATAATTTCAGATACTGCTGAATAAATGATTAAATGTAAAATCTTATCATTTTCACATATATCTCATATCAAGTTACAAAAACCCTTGGAATCACTCAAATTGTAAAATTTTGTCATAAAACCTTGGATAGGTAGCCTAAACTCTGCCCATAAAGGAAGGCTACTTAAATCCTTCTTTTACTCTTACTTGTGGACTAGGGTCCTGTGAGCTGGTTTCTTAACATATGCATATTTTCCTGTATCTATTTTACTTATTTTAAAATATGTCTATTATTTCTTTCTTTGTCCCCAGCTTTTACTTTGGATGAGGCACACATATTGTATAATAATTGGCTGTGGAAAGTATGTATAACCTTGATTGTAATGATGATACTTTTCACTGGGCTCATTTTATTTCTACTTTGGACCCTGAACCGTAAGTGAAGGTGGGGGTGGTAACTCCAAGGATCTCCATGAAACTCTAAGTCTCCTATATTTCTACCTGAATCCCTATGAATCTAATAATCTCCAATGAATCTTCACTTGGTGCAATTGGAGCAAAATAGAGGCTTGGGTTATAGGTTGTTGGTCTCTCTCTCTCTCTCTCTCTCTCTCTCTCTCTCTCTCTCTCTCCTCCATAAGCAGATTGAGGGGCATTTTAGTATTCATACTGTCTTTGCTAGGTATTCATAAATTTAGCATGTATGCTGGCTGTGGTGGACTACCTTTACTGGATTAGTTGAAATGGGAAGATCTAACTTACCTGAAACCTTCCTCATGGGGCACACTGCTGCTCCTCCTTTAAGTACTTTCTGAAGTGTTATCCTTAACTACAGGAATCCTATCAGGCTCCTCCACCACAGTTCTAGCTAGACACTGTTGAGCTTTGCCTCTTGAGAAAGTCTAATTTCACATTTTTAATTTTGAATTTTTACTGAATGCTGTTTTAAGAAAAGGGTTTTTTTTTCCTGTAACTTACCAAGACAAAGATAAGCTGAGTTAAGCTACATGGATTTTCATTTTTCCAAATACTTTCTCTAACAGGCCTTGAATGGTTACAATAACATTCAATAACGCATTTTAGAAAATATCTCCAGGACCACCCAGAGGGAAAATACACCCTGAAAGCTATTTAAACCTATTAAAATAGAGATAAACTGGATTTTCTTCTTTGGAATATTAATTTTATTAATAAAAGAATTTAAACACAGACATGAAGGGAAAGTGTGTTGCAATTTTATTAGTTTACGGTAAAAACAACAGGGCCTGCAAACTGTAAATCTTGGCATCTGCTAGCAGGGGAGATTGAGAAGAACAAGAAATACAGCCATGACTTTTGCCATGGAAACTTACAAGCACTCACATCTAGAGGGAAGACTTGTTGGGGTTAGTGAAGAATTTTTTCCCAGTTCTCTGTCCTAGCATTCCTCTACACAGGGGAGGAGAGGCCCTTGGCAGGACCAAGGGCCTCTCCTCCCATAGATGTCCAACAAAGCTATCCTCTGCTACATATGTGGCTGGAACCATGGGTCCCTCCCTATGTACTTTTTGGTTGGTGGTTTAGTCCCTGGAAGCTCTGGGGAGTCTGCTGGGTTGATATTGCTGTTCTTCCTATGGGGTTGCAAACCCCTTTGGCTCCTGTCTTAGTCAGGGTTTCTATTACTGCATAAACATCATGATCAAGAAGCAAGTTGGGGAGGAAAGGGTTTATTCAGCTTATACTTCCATACTGCTGTTCATCATCAAGGAAGTCAGGTCTAGAACTCAAGCAGGTCAGGAAGCAGGAGCTGATGCAGAGGCCATTGGGGGATGTTCTTTACTGGATTGCTTCCCCTGGCTTGCTCAGCCTGCTCTCTTATAGAACCAACACTACCAGCCCAGAGATGGCACCAACCACAAGGGGATCTCCCCCCTTGATCACTCATTGAGAAAATGCCTTACAGCTGGATATCGTGGAGACATTTCCCTAACTGAAGTGCCTTTCTCTGTGATAACTCCAGCCTGTGTCAAGTTGACACAAATCTAGCCAGTACAGCTTCTTAAGTCCTTTCTCTAACTCCTCCATTGGGGACACTGTGCTAAGTCCAAAGTTGTCTGTGAGCTTCTGCCTCTGTATTTGTCAGGCTCTGGCAGAGCCTCTCAGGAGACCTCTATATCAGACTCCTTTCAGCAAGCATTTCTTGGCATCAGCAATAATGTCTGGCTTTGGTGTCTGTATATGCGATGGATTCCCAGGTGGGGCAGTCTCTGGATGGCCTTTCCTTCAGTTTATGCTCCACACTTTGTCCCCATATTTCCTTTAGACAGGAATTTCACACATTTATATACTGTTGCTTGTGTTATGCTCTACATAAAATTGGATACTTAAATTATTGTTTGACTTAAAAAAAATCACCTAGCAACTCTAGTTAAGAACAGCTATTGTGTAAGTTAAATACACATGTACACCTAGTAAAATGGCTGCTAGAGGTAGTTGATACTATTTGCAAAATTGTATGTCAAATGTCTCAAAACATAGATTATGTAGGGTAAAAACATTAATATGTCAATATAAAACCTGAATTCATTTTCTGTGTATAAAAACTGACTATCTTAAAAATAACGTGCTTGTATAAATATTTGAAAAATTTGGCTTAAACAAGGTGTTACCTTTCATTCAGATATATTTTTTTGTTATTGTCAGTTTCACTGCTTAAGACACTGTTTCAGGAAGTCAAGGCGTGACATCCTTGATCATTTTCCCAGTTCTGGATCTGTAAGATTGTGTAAATAAGTCCTTTTTAAAATTTTTAATATTTTTATTACATATTTTCCTCAATTACATTTCCAATGCTATCCCAAAAGTCCCCCATACCCTCCCCCCCACTTAACCTGGAAGAATGACTCGATGTTCAGAACATTCTTGCTTCAGGGAACAGCCCTGCTCTTGTGACTTTATTTGGGGAATGAACTAGGAGGCTTTGCTGCTCCTAGGACCCCAGGACTGGGGAAAAACAATGACTATTTTTTTTTTCAGTTTTCCATGAGTAACTTGTGCAAAAACTTAAGTCAATAAAAGTCATGAAGATGCTATATGAAAACAGATGTACCAGACCTTAATGCTGTCAGTTAGGGAGCCAAAGTGAGAGTTTGGATAAGGGTTTATCTATCTTGTTGATTTTTTTCAAAGAACCAACACTTTCTTTCATTGATTTTTTTTCTCTTTTATTGAATTCAGCCCTCAGTTTGATTATTTCTTGCCATCTTCTTTTTATTCTAGAGTTTTCAGTTGTACAGTTAAGTTTCTAGCATGAGATCTCTGCATATTTTATATAAGCACTTAATACTATGAACTTTCCTCAGCAAGACTTTCCTTGTGTCCCAAAAGCTTGGGTGTGATGTATATTCATTTTCATTGATTCTAGAAAGTCCTTAACTTTTTTATTTCTGTTTTGACACAGTTTTCATTCGGTAGAAAGTTGCTTAGTTTCCTTGCAATATTAGACTTTCTGTTGTTTCTCTTCTTGTGAACAACTAGTGTTAATTGTGGTTGTCTGATATGATGCAAGTGGATATTTCAATCTTATCTATTTAGGCATACTTTGTGAGCAAGTATATGGAAAAATTTGGAGAAATTTCCATGAGGTGCTAAGAAGAAAATATATTTGTTGGGGTTGAAGAATTTCCACAAAACCATACAAACACTTATCTCAGTTATGTAAGAGTAGTTTATTGAATGTACATACACCCCAAGAGTGATCAATCAGGACCACAAAAAAAGGACTCAGGAGCCTAACTGTGGTTCCAGTCTTTTCTTAGGGCCATCTTTTTAAAGTAAAAAACAGGTTCATAAGTTCAGAAGGTAAGGATAGTGGCAGTACTACATTTTGGGTAAGTGAACAAAGTATTATCAGCTGAATTTTAAGATGATTGGTCCTAAGTGAGTTAAGAGGGGTAACAGACTGCTGGTGAACAGGGGAGTTTCAGAGAATTTAGATAACAGAGCATAAATAATTCAACCATAGTGTTATGGGCATTTCGGGCAATATTTAATTGTCAGCTATGTATAATTACTTCTGGGAAGTGGAGTCTGAGAACAGGAACTTAATTTCACCTTTGAGGCAAATGGAGACTAAATACAAAATAGCTTGATTTATGTTAAAAGGAACAGATTTCAAAAATATTCTTTTTTGTTTGGGTGGAGTGTATTATAGAAATTTGTTAGAGTATTTGATTTACAGCATCTGTGAGCTCCAGAATTTTTATGTTTAGTTTTTTCTGGATGACCTGTTAGTTGGTGGGACTTTGGTATTAAAGCCACCCTCTGTCAATGCAAATTTAAAGCTTTAGTAATCTTTGTTATACGTATTGGTGCCCTTTAATTTGAGATATAAATGTTAAAAGTCTTGTAAAGAGTAGTGATACAAGGAGCATTCCTCAATATAATAAAGATAATTTACATCAAGCCTATAGACAATGTCAAATTAAATGGAAAGAACCTCAAAGCAATTCCAAAAAAAATCAGAAACAAGACAAGGCTATCTACTTTCTCCTTATCTCTTCATCATAGTACTTGAAATGTTAGTTAGATCAATAGCACAACTGAATGAAATCAAGTGGATACGAAGTGGAAAAGTAAAAGAAAAATAAAAGATTCTCTATTTACACATGATACATTCATATACATAAGTGGCCCCAAAAATTTTACCAGAGAACTCTTGCAGCATATAAACACACCCATCAATGTGGCTGGAGACAAAATTAACTAAAAAAATATTAGTAGCCCTCCTATATACAAATAACAAAGGGACTGAGAAGGTAACCATGGAAACAAAACTCTTCATAATAGCCACAAATAATTCAGAATATCTTGGGTTAACTCTAACCAAGCAAGTGAAAGACGTATATGAGTAAAACTTCCTTTGAAAAGAGAAATTGAAAAGTATATTAGAAGATGAAACAATCTCCCATGTTCAAGGATCAGTAAGATCAAAGCAGTAAAAATGGCCATCCCTCCAAAAGCAATCTATGAATTTAATGTAAGCACCATCAAAATTCTAACACGATTCTTTATAGACCTTGAAAGAACAATACTTCTCTGTTAGAAACCGGCCCACAGCTCACATGAACTGGGTTTCACCTGAGAGGCAAACAGGGGCTGAAAAGAGAGGGGAACTAGGCAGACAAGAGAGAAATGGAGCCAAGACAAGGTTCCTGATCAAGGCTCAATTCATTCTTGGAGCCCAGCTGCAGGTGACCACGTGCAGGATAGGGTGTAGTCTCAGGAATAGCTGGATGGCCTCCCAACAGGTAACAGTATCTTGAAGAGGAACAGCAGCAGTGGCTGAACAATAAAGTGATCTAGGAAGGCAGGCTCCACCCTAGGTAATCTCCTTAGTGGCAGCAAAGGCTAGGGGTAGGTTACACTTCTCTTTGTATGGAAACAAACAAACAAAAACTTGGGATACCTAAAAACAATTTTGTACAATAAAAGAACTTCTAGTGGTATCACCATCTCTGATTTGAAGCTGTACTACAAAGTGACAGTAATAAAAATTCCATGATATTGGCATAAAAGCAGACAGGTTGATCAATGTTAAAAAAAAATTAAAGACACAGTCATAAAGTCACACAAATGTGGAGAACTGTTTTTTGATAAAGGAAGTAATATTGTACAATTAGAAAATAGTGAAACATCTTCAACAAATGGTGCCTGTCTGATTGGATGTCTTCATGTAGAAAAAATGTAAATAGATCACTCTTGACAAAAAGAAATTCCACATTGATCAAAAACAGAAACAGAAGAAATAGGCTACTCATAGTGGATGTGGTTAATAGAATAAATAAATTTCTGAGGGCCTAAACATATCAGTAACACTTATTAAGAGACTTCATAGCACGAAGATTTTTTTCCACAGGCTTTTTTGCCTATAATAAGATGATCTTTTTTTTTTTTTTTCAGTTTGTTTGCATGGGGGATTATATTGACTGATTTTTGTATGTTGAACTATCCCTTTATCTCTAGGAGGAAACCTACTTGATCATAGTAAATGATATTTTTAATTTGTTCTTGGATTTAGTTTGCAAATATTTTATTAAATATTTTTACAACTGTTCAGAGTTGATTAAAGGAACTTGTCTTAAGTCTTGCCATTTTGACTTTAGATTCGATTTTACTTAAACTGACCAACTCCCTCTAAGCAACAACAGTTCTCCAAACATAACTGTTGCTAACTCCCTCTCTAAGCAGCAATAGCTCTCCCAATCATGATGCCTATTCCTAACAACAAAAAGAATAAATGAACATGATTGGTTTGCCAAAGCCACTTATATTCAGTGTCAGTTGACAATGATGAAAACACTTGGGAAAGTCTATAATCCCTTTGCTCTGATTGGGAAAATTAGAACTGTAACTTGGAAAAGATGCTTGCAATTTTTATGCTTATAATCCCTGCACCAGGCCTTTCTCAGGGCTGCCAGATGAAGCAAGGCTCCAAATTCTTATATGAAGGACACGATCCATCATTATTTATGTGGTGAGAATAATAAAGGAATTTGCTGTTTCATGAGCTCACTGATGATGTTTCACCCCTCCCTTGTGATACGCAATGGAGACAGTGTAGAATATCTTTTTCACAAGGGAAACTGGTCTGTAGTTCTCTTTGTTGCATCTTTGTGACATTTAGATAGGATATCAGTGTGACTGTGCCCTCTTAAAATTAATTTGGCAATGTTCCTTCTGTTTCTGTTTTGCAAAATAGTTTAAGGAGTATTGGTATTAGCTCTTCTTTGAAAGTTGGATAGAGCTCTACACTAAAATCATCTTGCCTTGGGCTGTTTTGGTGGGGAGACTTTTAATACTGTTTCTATTACCTTAAAGGTTGCAGTTATATTTAAATTGTTTATCTGATCTTGATTTAATTTAGGTAAGTGGGTTCTATCAGGAAAATTATCTATTTCATTTAGATTTTTCAATTTTGTGGAGTTGAGGTTTGTTTTTTGTTTTGTTTTGTTTCTGTTTTTTCTGTTGTTTTTTTTTGTTTTGTTGTGTTTTGTTTTTGTTTTGGGGGTTTTTTTTGGTTTTTTGTGGGGGGGTTGTTTTTTTTATTTTTTGGTTTTGTTGTTTTGTTTTGTTTTGTTTGGTTTGGTTTGGTTTGGTTTGGTTTGGAGTTGAAGTTTTTCATGTATGACCTAAAGATTCTTTGGATTTCTGTTGTTAATTTTAATTTCTGGTTTTGTTAATTTGGATCCCCTTGGGAAGAGATAATAGAACAGATTTTTAGGAGCAGATAGGAATGTGAATAGGAGGGATAAGGTGATAGGGAGGGATGGAGAAAGGGAGGTAGAGACAGAGAACTGTGAAAGATGAGTGGATGACTCGAATTGGCATTTGGAAGCAGTGTATAAACTTAGTTCAGTAGAAACTTCAGGATTCTATGACGGTCACCCTAAAGAGGACTCCTAGTAATGGAGGATATAGAACATTAACCAGGCAGGCATTTAGCGGTGGGAGTATACCAATGCAACAAAACCTACTATCTATCATGAGTGATAGGTATACTCAGGTAATAAAGGTGTAAAATGTGTGCAAATGGCCAAGAAATTACTGGTATAATTTGAGGATTATGAGAGGAGAAGAAGCCTATGTAATACACTGCCCAGGTAGCCAGGATCTAGAAGGTAGATAGATACCCTATAGACCTAGGATAGAAAAAAATCAATAAACTGATTCCTAATTGTATCCACTCCTATACACATAGATTAGCATCTAGCCTACTTGTCATCAGAGAGACTTCC
Source organism: Mus caroli (assembly GCF_978045245.1). Taxonomy (NCBI): domain Eukaryota; kingdom Metazoa; phylum Chordata; class Mammalia; order Rodentia; family Muridae; genus Mus; species Mus caroli. Next base: position 42,491,501 of record NW_028227261.1, on the reverse strand, counting down.
TCTGACAGCTGCTGGGCGCATAAATTGAGACCCACAGCCAAATGGTAGGTAGTTATAATGTCTATGTAGGAGATCTCAATCATATTCCTCACCTTTGGAGATCATGTACGCCTGCAGAAAGAGGGAGGGAGAATTTTAGGAGCCAAAGGTATTGAGGATACCACAGGATCACAGTTCACACAATTAACTAACATGGCTCCTAGAGACTGACAGAGACTGAAGTGGCAAACATAGGGCCTGTAAGGGTCTTTACTATGTCCTCTGCTTATGTAATATTGTTTTGGTGAAACTCCTAGCAGTGGGAAGGGGTATCTCTGACTCTTTCATTTGCTCTTGGGATGCTTTTGTTCCTAGCGGGTTGTCTTGTTAAACCTTGATATGAATGGTTTTTTCCATGTTTCATTGATATTTATGGGAGGTCTACTTTTTCTGAAAGGAATGGAGGATGAGTGGATGTGGAGGAGAATGGAAGTGGAGGTGGGAACTGGCAGGAAAAGAAGAAGAGGAAAACTGTAGTCAAGATATATTGTATGAGAGAATAAATAAAAAGAAACTTCACAGTTAATGATCATTTAGAAAAAAATGAACTGTCCCAGTCACTTTTGCCTTAAATAAGCTATAAAGCTATTCTGAAGATCTCATTTCTAAATTCAGAAGTTAAGATGGTGAGGCCAGCCATATTAAGAGATCTGAAAGCCTTATACATTCACATAACAGCACACAGGGATCTCATGGCTTTAATAATATAGAGTCCTGTGTATATACACCCAACAATTGAGATAAAATATCTGTATCTGCCAAGACTTACATATTCCAAACTATGTCAAATTCGTCCTTTAAGTCTAATGATTTTCTAGCACTGTGGTTCTTGAGTATCTCATTGTAGATAAGGACCTTTCTTTTAACATTAGTATGACAATTGTGAACAACAAGTTGCAGTGAGTGTGTGTGTGTGTGTGTGTGTGTGTGTGTGTGTGTGTGTGTGTGTTGATGTGTTAGATAATAAAATGCTTTCTTTCAGGTTGTGGTAAGATGCCCTGCTTACCTTCCATGAATATAGATATTTCTACACACGACGCTGAGCAAAACAGTTCTAAATCTGCTAAGTTCCAAGAAAATTATGATGTGGACAGCCAAATGTCCCTAGAAACTTATGAAGAAACAACATTTAATCAGGATCAAGAACGTTGTGAAGAGGATATTTTTGACCCTCTTCTGCTCTCAAGTTCAGATGCCCTAGGAACTTGTGAAGATAAAAAACTTAGTCAGCATCAGGAAAGTTTTGAAGAGGATTGAGGCTCTTCAATCTTCTTCAGACTTTAAGATTGAATTGTACTCTCAACTTGGAAACTTGACAGAGTAAAGAAAGACAGAAAAGGATAATGTTTTGAACTTTAAAATTTATATGTATAAACATATAATCAAGGGGGTATTCTGATTAAATTTTGTTCTGTCTAAAAAGTATAGATTTTTAAAAATACATTTTTAATAAAATAGAATTATACTGCATCCCCTCTTCTCTTTCCTCCCTCAAGCTCCTTCCAGGTACATGTTGCACTGTTTTTATTGTTTGTGTCTATATAGTTTCAGGGCAAAACAATATATAGATTTTGATTCCTAGAAGTATCCACATGGCCTGTGATGCATACCTTCCTCCATACCTTAAATTCAGTAAGGATTTAAATAATGTGGATTTTTAAAAAAATGATTTCTTGACAATTTTTCCTCAAGCCTGAACATGGGATTTAAATTTAAAGAAAGCATATTGAAAGCAATAAAAGCATCATTACAAAACTTTAGGGTAAAGTGTTTTGAAACAACAAAAAATAAACTTTTGTATAAACTCAGTGGTTATCAGCAAAAGAAAATATTTTACTAGCTATTGAAAATTTCTAGCCCTGCACCATCTTCAGCCCAATTTCAGTGGAGGGCCCTAAGGTCCCAAGAGAACTCTCCACACTGCAGACAACCTAGCACACCTGGGACCTTGAGATCACTAGTGAGTGGAATGCAACAACAGTTCAAAAAAACCCAGAGGGTCTTGTGCTAGCAGGAACAGGGACAAAGGAAACTTGCCTAACCAGTGGCTGGAGTTCCTTCTGGTAGATGCCACCCCTGCACCATCATGGGCGCGATCTCAGCTGAGGGCCCCAAGGTCCCCAGAGGACTCTCCATACTGAGGGTATCCTATCACACCAGGGATCTTGAGGTCAAAGACAGGCCCTAGCACACTCAGCATCTTGAGATCACTGAGACCAGTATACACAGGAGAGCACATGGGTAGCAGAAGCAACAGAGCTTCTTGGACAGAGTCCCTTCAGGTCTTCATCCTCAGCCAGGAGACCATGCTGAGACCTAGATCCCTGAACACCTTCCCTGCCAGAGTAGAGTCAGCCTCCAGGAAGGGCTCTGACCCCAGGAATCAGGAGGTAGATCTAAACTCCAGACTTCTGTGCACCTTCCCTGCAAAAAAAGAGCTTGCCTGCAGAGAGTGTTCTGACAACTGGGAGACAGGGGAGAGTTGGTCTCCAAGAAATGCTGACAGAGGCTAAAGAATCACGGGAGGATAAGCTCCAGCCAGAGACAGCTAGAACATCTAACACCAGAGATTACAAGATGACAAAAGGCAAATGTAAGAATCTTACTTACAGAAACCAAGACCACTTGCCATCATAAGAACCCAGTATGCCCATCACAGCAAGTCCTGGATACCCCAACACACACAAAAAAGCAAGATTAAGATCTAAAATCATATCTCATAATGCTGGTAGAGGATTTTAAGAAGGGCATTTATAACTCACTTAAAGAAATACAGGAGAACACTGCTAAACAGGTAGAAGCCCTTACAGAGGAAACACAAAAAATCGCTCAAGGAAATAGAGTAAAAACACTGCTAAAGTGCCCAAACCTGCAGGGATAATCAACGGTGACCCAGGGCAGAACAGAGAGAGAGAGTGCTAGGGACAAGAGACACAAAGAATGAGAGCAAGTCAATTTTAGTGCTCAATCTCTGAAAACTTTATTCAGGAGTGGCAATATAAGCATAAGCAAAAGGAGGCTAGAAGAGAGGGGGAAGAGCCAGGGGAGCTCTCTGAAGGTCAGGCAGCAATATTCAGCTTCTGGAACGAATGATAAGAGTGTCCTCCTTAGCCACAAACATTCTTACTGTTATGACCACGTATGTTCTCTCAAAATTGTTTATGTGAGCTAGAAAATATCCACAAGGCCATGGCTGAGGTCATGGCTCCTGGCACTAAACAGGTACAAGAACTTAAAGAGGAAACACAAAAATGCCTTAAAGAATTACAGGAAAACACAACCAAACATGTGATGGAATTGAACAAAACCATCCAAGATCTAAAAATGGAAGTAGGAACAATGAAGAAAACCCAAAGGGAGACAACTCTGGAGATAGAAATCCTAGGAAAAAAATCAGGAACCATATATGCAAGCATCAGCAACAGAATACAAGAGATAGAAGAGAGAATCTCAGGTGCAGAAGAATCCATAGACATGGACACAACAATCAAAGAAAATGCAAAAATGCAAAAAGTTCCTAACCCAAAACATCCAAGAAATCCAGGACACAATGAGAAGACCAAACCTAAGGCTAGTAGGTATAGATGAGAATGAAGATTCAACTTAAAGAGTCAGTAAATATTTTGAACAAAATTATAGAAGAAAACTTCCCTAACCTAAAGAAAGAGATACCCATGAACATACAAGAAGACTACAGGACTCCAAATAGACTAAACCAGAAAAGAAATTCCTCCCAACACATAATAATCAGAACAACAAATGCACTAAATAAAGATAGAATATTAAGAGCAGTAAGGGAAAAAGGTCAAGTAACATATAAAGGCAGAACTATTAGAATTACACAGATTTCTCACCAGAGTCTATGAAAGCCAGAAGATCCTGGACAGATGTTATCCAGACACTAAGAGAACACAAATGGAAGCCCAGGCTACTATACCCAGCAAAAATCTCGATTACCATTGACGGAGAAACCAAGGTATTCCATGACAAAACCAAATTCACACAACACCTTTCCATGAATCTTGTCCTTCAGAGGATAATAATGGGAAAACATCAACACAAGGACAGAAACTACACCCTAGAAAAGGCAAGAAAGTAATCCTTAAAATAACCTAAAATAAGACAGCTGAAAGAACAGAATCCCAAATCTAACAACAAAAATAACAGGAAGCAACAATTACTTTTCCTTAATATCTCTTAATATGAATGGACTCAATTCCCCAATAAAAAGGTATAGACTAACAGACTTGATACATAAGTAGGACCCAACTTTTTGCTGCTTACAATAAACCCAACTCAGGGAAAAAGAAAGGCACTACTACAGGGTAAAAGGCTGGAAAAAAATTTCCAAGCAAATGGTCTGAAGAAACAAACTGGAGTAGTCATTCTAATATCGAATAAAATCGACTTCCAACACAAAGTTAAAAAGACAAGGAGGGGCACTTCATACAGCTAAAAAGTAAAATCTTCCAAGATGAACTCTCAATTCTGAATATCTATGCTCCAAATGAAAGGGCATTCACATTCATTAAAGAGAGTATAGTAAAGCTCAAAGCAAATGTTGCACCTCACACAATAATAGTTAAATAACAACATAAATGATGGAAAGCTGACATTCACGTGAAAACTGAACAATACTCTACTCAATGATACCTTTGTCAAGGAAGAAAGAAACACTCCATTTTCAACAATGGACAGATTCTGGAAACAGAAACTTAACAGGGGCACATTGAAATTAACAGAAGTTATGAAAGAAATGGATTTAAGAGATATCTACAGAACATTTTATCCTAAAGCAAAAGGATATACCTTCTGTGGAGCACCTCATGGCACCTTCTCCAAAATGGAACATATTACTGGGCACAAAACAGGCCTCAACAGATACAAAAATATTGAAATTATCTCATGCATGCTATCAGATTAACATGGACCAAGGCTGATCTTAAATAACAACATAAATGATGGAAAGCTGACATTCACGTGAAAACTGAACAATACTCTACTCAATGATACCTTTGTCAAGGAAGAAATAAAGAAAGAAATTAAAGACTTTTTAGAGTTTGATGAAAATGAAGCCACAACATACCCAAACGAATGGAACACAGTGAAAGCAGTCCTAAGAGGAAAACTCTAGCGCTGAGTGACTCCAAAAAGAAAGTAGAGAGAGCATACACTAGCAGCTTGACAGGACAGCTAAAACCTCTAGAACAAAAGGAAGCAAATTCACCCAAGAAGAGTAGATGGCAGGAAATAATCAAACTCAGGGCTGAAATCAACCAAGTGAAAACAAACAAACAAACTATTCAAAAAAATCAACCAAACCAGGAGATGGTTCTTTGAGAAAATCAACAAGATAGATAAATCCTTAGCCAGATTCACTAGAGGGCACAGGGACAGTATCCTAATTAACAAAATCAGAAATGAACAGGAAGACATAACAACAGAACCTGAGGAAATCCAAAACCCCATCAGATCTTATTACAAAAGGCTATACTCGACAAAACCAGAAAACCTGGATGAAATGGACAAACTTCTAGACAGATACCAGGTATGAAAGTTAAATCAGGATCATATTAATGATCTAAACAATCCCATATCCTCTAAAGAAACAGAAGCAGTCATTAATAGCCTCCCAACCAAAAGAAAAAAAGAAAAAAATTTTAAAAATGCCCAGGACCAGATGGGTTTATTGTAGAACTCTATAAGACCTTCAAAGAATACTTAATTCCAGTTCTCCTCAAAGTATTCCACAAAAATAGAAACACAACCTGCTCTACATAATTCATTCTATGAAGCGACAATTACTCTGATAACTAAACCACATAAAGACCCAACAAATATAGAGAACTTCAGACCAATTTCCCTTATGAATATCGATGCAAAAATACTCAATAAAATCCTGGCAAACCTGATCCAAGAACACATCAAAATGATCATCCATCATGACCAAGTAGGCTTCATACCAGGGATGCAGGGATGGTTTAATATATGGAAATTCATCAATGTAATCCACTATATACACAAACTCAAAGACAAAAACCACATGATCATCTCGTTAGATGTTGAGAAACCATTTGACAAAACTCCATCATCCATTCATGATGAAAGTCTTGGAAAGATCAAGAATTCAAGGCACATACGTAAACATAGTAAAAGCAATATACAGCAAACCAGTAGCCAACATCAAAGTAAATGTAGAGAAGCTAGAAGCAATCCCACTAATATCAGGGACTAGACAAGGCTGCCCACTTTCTCCCTTAACTATTCAATATAGTACATGAAGTTCTAGCCAGAGCAATTGGACAACAAAAGGAGATCAAGGGGATACAAATTGGAAAGGAAGAAGTCAAAACATCACTATTTGCAGATGATATGATAGTATATATAAGTCATCCTAAAAATTCCACCAGAGAACTCCTAAAGCTGATAAATAAAATAAGCTTCAATTAAATAGCTGGGTATAAAATTAATTCAAACAAATCAAGGGCCTTTCTCTACACAAAGGATAAACAGGCTGAGAAAGAAATTAGTGAAACAACACCCTTCACAATAGTTACAAATATTAAAAAGTACCTTGGTGTGATTCTAGCTAAGGAAATGAAAAATCTATATGATAAGAACTTCAAGTCTCTGAAGAAAGAAATCAAAGAAGATCTCAGAAATGGAAAAATCTCCCATGCTCATGGATTGGCAGGATCAATATAGTAAAAATGGCTATCTTGCCAAAAGCAATCTACAGATTCAATGCAATCCCCATCAAAATACCAACTCAATGCTTTACTGAATTAAAAAGGGCAATTTTCAAATTCATCTGAAATAAATAAAAAAAAATCCTAGGATAGCAAAAACTCTTCTCAATGATAAAAAAAAAAAAACCCTCTGGTGGAACCATTATGCCTGGCCTAAAGCTATACTCCAGAGCAATTGTGATAAAAACTGCATGGTATTGATACAGCTACAGACAGGTAGATCAATGGAATAGAATTGAAGACCCAGAAATGAATCCACAGACCTATGGTCACTTGATCTTTGAGAAGGGAGCTAAAAGCATCCAGTGGAAAAAAAAGACAGCATTTTCAACAAATGGTGTTGGTGCAACTGGCAGTTATCATGTAGAAGAATGAGAATTGATCCATTCTTATTTCCTTGTACTGAGGTTAAGTCTACATGGATTTAGAAACTCCACATGAAACCAGAGACACTGAAACTTAGAGAGGAGAAAGTGGGGAAAAGCCTCAAAGATATGGTCACAGGGCAAAAATTCCTGAACAGAACATCAATGGCTTGTGCTGTAAGATTAAGAATTTACAAATGGGACCATATAAAATTGCAAAGCTTCTGTAAGGCAAAAGACATCTTCAATAAGACAAAAAGGCCACCAACAGATTGGGAAAGGATCTTTACCAAACCTAAATCAGATAGGGGACTAATATATATAAAGAACTTAAGAAGATGGATTCCAGAAAATCAAACATCCCCATCAAAAAATTGTGTACAGAGCTAAACAAAGAATTCTCAACTGAGGAATTCAGAATGGCTGAGAAGCACCTGAAAAAAATGTTCATCAGGGAAATGCAAATCAAAACAACCCTGAGGTTTCACTTCACACCAGTCATAATGACTAAGATAAAAAAATTCAGGTGACAGCAGATGCTGGCGAGGATGTAAAGAAAGAGGAACACTCCTCCATTGTTGGTGGGATTGCAAGCTGGTACAACCACTCTGAAAATCAGTCTTGTGTTTCCTCAGAAAATTGGACATAATACTACCTGAAGATCCAGCAATTCTTCTCCTGGGCATATACCCAGAACATGTTCCAACTTGTTATAAGGACACATGCTCCACTATGTTCATAGCAGCTTTATGTATAATAGCCAGAATCTGGAAAGAACCCAGATGTTCCTCAACAGAGGAATGGATACAGAAAATGTGGTACATTTACACAATAGAGTACTACTCAGCAATTAACATCAATGCATTCATTAAATTCTTGGGCAAATGGATGCATCTGGAGGATATCATCCTGAGTGAGGTAACCCAATCACATAAGAACATACATTGTATGCACTTACTGATAAGCAGATATTAGCCCAGAAACTTAAAATAGCCAAGATACAATTTGCAAAACACATGAAACTCAAGAAGAAGGAAGACCAAAGTATGAATACTTCATTCCTTCCTAGAATGGGGAATAAAATACCCATGGAAGGAGTACAGAGACAAAGTTTGGAGATGAGACAGAAGGAAAGACCATGCAGAGACTACCCCACCCGGGAATCCATCCCATATACAACCACCAAACCCAGGCACTATTGCATAAGCCAAAAAGATTTTTCAAACAGGACACTGACATAGCTCTCTCTTGTGAGTCTATGCCAATACCTGACAAATACAGAAGTGGATGCTCACAGTCATCTATTAGATGGAACACAGGTCCCCTAATGAAGTAACTAGAAATTACCCAAGGAGCTAAAAATGATATAAACTAACCAGTATCCCCAAGAGCTCTGTCTCTAGTTGCATATGTAGCAGAGGATGGCCTAGTTGGCCATAAATAGGAAAAGAGGCCTTTGGTATTGCGAAGATCATATGCCCTAGTACAGGGAAATTTCAGGCCTAGCAAGAGAGAGTGGGTGGTTTTGGGAGCAGTGCTGAGGGAGGGTTTAGGGTGTTTTGGGGATAGCATTTGAAATGTAAATGAAGAAAATGTCTAATAAAAAACTATAAAAATTCTAAAAATATATTATTTATAGATCATCTTTGTAATTTGCATAAGCTAATATCAAAATATAAATAATAACTACCAGGTATGAGAATATCTACATTTATAAAAAGTTAACTTGTAAACATATAATGAATCACAACTCTGAATATTTCCTGAAAGAATTAAAATATATTTGTGAAGCAGGCTGGAGAAATGGCTCAATGGTTAAGAGTGTTTGCTGCTTTTCAAGAGGCCCAAAATTTGTCTCTGAGTACTCATGTTAGATGGTTCATAACCATCTCTAACTCCAGTTTCAAGGGATCCAAAACCCTTTCCAAACTTCTTTCTGGATATGCACTCACATGCACACATCCACATACAGGTGCAGATAAAAATACACATAATTTAAAATTGAAAAAAAATCCTTAAAATATACCATTCAGAAATATATATACACTGAAATATCTGTTTTTCAGGATTATGCTTAAACTAAATAAAATTTAAAATTCTTTGTATATTTTTAGGGAATATGCTTAAACAACAATCAAAACATTTTTGATTGCAAATTACAAAGATGATCTATAAATAATATATTTTTAGAATTTTTATAGTTTTTTATTAGACATTTTCTTCATTTACATTTCAAATGCTATCCCCAAAACACCCTAAACCCTCCCCCAGCACTGCTCCCAAAACCACCCACTCTCTCTTGCTAGGCCTGAAATTTCCCTGTACTAGGGCATATGATCTTCGCAATACCAAGGGCCTCTTTTCCTATTTATGGCCAACTAGGCCATCCTCTGCTACATATGCAACTAGAGACAGAGCTCTTGGGGATACTGGTTAGTTTATATCATTTTTAGCTCCTTGGGTAATTTCTAGTTACTTCATTAGGGGACCTGTGTTCCATCTAATAGATGACTGTGAGCATCCACTTCTGTATTTGTCAGGTATTGGCATAGACTCACAAGAGAGAGCTATGTCAGTGTCCTGTTTGAAATGTGAAGAAATAAAAAAAAAGAAATCACTGAATGTGATTTTTAGTCTTTAATAACTAGGCCATCTCTTCAGTTCTGAATGATTCATCCGTATTAATAAGCTTTCATAGTTTTGGAAGGTGCTGTATATGCTTCCACAGGAGAAAAGTAATTAATTATACCCTATACCCAGATATGAACTCTGCAAGCAAGCTGCTGTAATAGAGTGGTACAGACACCAAAGGATTAACAAACCATTTTTTCATTGGATTTAAGTTCCAATCAACAACTGACCTGGATACAGGCCATAAACAGCTGTAGAAAGGTCAACCCTAAAGGGACATGTATATTGCAACCCCTCTCAGTGCTCAAAGATAATTTTAGACACCTATAAGAGCCTGTGGTGGAGAATAACTACAAGGAAATAATATATTCTGATATAATAGGGAAGCTATATACATTAACTCAGAGTAGATGTAACTGCATGAAAAAGACCTGCATAAGCCTAAAGCAGATTGAACCCCAGCAAGGAATATAAATTGAATGTGAAATTTCATCCCTAGTCTTGAAGTTATTGATAGTTAGCTTCTAGAAGAGAAAGGAGTTTTCTAGAATTATGCTTTCTTGAAATTTCCTATGCCAAAGAACTGAATCCATTAAGTTCAGCTTCCTGTAAATTAGGAGGATGTGGACAGAAAATAGCCAGATTTTTTTCCAAAATACCCTGTGAATGGACTTTAGCCCACTTGTTTACAGAGATCTTATTGTTCTTGGAAGATCTAGAGTTGGGCCTCCTTAACCCACACTATTCTCAGCACTGTCTTCCATCTACTAGGAGAAGGGCCTGCTTAGGTAGGTGTCTAGTGTTTGATTTTCTAGTCCAATGTTTCAAAGTCTTCTGTTTCTCAAAAAAAAACAAAAAAAGTGAAAATAAAATTTTAAAAAACCAGCAGAGAAAGATTCTTCATAGAAACACCCCACTTTTTGACAATCAATGCCTTTATTTGTTACTTTTGTTTGTTGTGATAAAATGAAAAGCTTATCCTTTTTTTCAGTTTTCATTATTTTATTTATTAACATTCCCATCATGGTCTTGGTCTCTCCTCACACAATTCCTCATCCCATTCACCTCCCCCCACTTTGCCTCTAAGATGTTCCCCTCCAAGGCTCACCATTCCTTGGGGCCTCAAGGATCTCAAGGATTAAGTACATTGTCTCCCACTAAGGCTTGACCAGGCAGAACTCTGCTATATTTGTACCAGGGGCCTCAGATTGGCCTGTGTATGCTCCTGGTTGGTGACTCCATCTTCCTGGAGTCTGGGTTAGTTGAGACTGATGGTCTTCTATGCCATTGCTCTCTCCATGTGGTTCCTTTCCACTTCAGCTTCTTCAATCCTTCCCCTAATTCAACTATAGAGGTCCCTGACTTCAGTTCAATGATTGGGTGTAAGACTCTGTTTCTGGCTCAATAAGGGGCTCATAGGGCCTCTCAGGGGACAGCCATGCCAGGCTCCTGTCTGTAAGCACATCATAGCATCAGTAATAGTGTCAGACCTTGGTACCCCCGCCATGAGATGAATTCCTAATTGGGCCAGTCATTGGCCTGCCTTTCCTTCAATCTCTTCTCCATTTTTGTCCCTGCAGTTCTTTTAGACAAGAACAGTTCTAGTTCAGAAATTCTGACTGTGGGTTAGTAACCCTGTTCCTCTGCTTGAGGTCCTGTCTATCTACAGGAGTTGGGCTCTTTGAGTTTGCGACCCCAATGTTGGACATTTGGGCTAAAGTCCCATTGAGTCCTTTGAGTCTCTCACCTTCCAGGTCTCTGGTACTTTCTAGAGGGTCCTCCCATATGAACCCTCCCATTCCGCTTATCTTCATTTATTCTCTTGATCCTTTGGGCTTCTCTTCTTTCTCCCCATACCTGTCCCTGTTCCCTTTTCCCTCCCCCTCCACCTTCTCCCACATCCTTCTCTCTCCTTCTGCCTGCTGAGATTATTTCCTTCCTCCTTCTAAGTTGAACTGAAACATCCTCACTTGTCACTTTTTACACTTCTTATGGTCTGAGGGTTGTGTCCTAGGTATTCTGTAGTTTTTGGCTAATATCCACTAATCAGTGAATACATACCATATATGTCATTTTGGGTCTAAGTTACCTCATTCAAGATATTTTCTAGTTCAATCTATTTGTCTACAAAATTCATGATTCCTTATTCTTAATAGCTGAATAGTATTCTGATGTGTAATTGAACTACATACTCTTCGTATCCTTTCTTCATTTGAGGGACATCTTGGTGATTTCCAGCTTGTCTGTTACAAAGAAGGTTACTATGAACATGGGGGAACATGTGTCCTTGTGATATGGTGGGACATCTTTTAGGCATATTCTCAAGAGTGGGATATCTGTGTCTTCAGGTAAACTATTTCCAGTTTTCTGAGGAACTGCCAGATTGATTCCCAGAGTGATTGAAATCCCACCAGTAATAGGAGAGTGTTCCTCTTTCTCCACATCTTTGCCAGCATGTCCTGTCACTTGAGTTTTTGATCTTAGCCATTCTGATTGGTATAAGGTGGAATTATGAGGTCATTTTGATTTGCATTTCTCAGATGACTAAGGACTTTGAACATTTCCTTAAGTCCTTCTCAGCATTTTAGATTCTTCTGTTGTGAATTCTCTGTTTACCTCTGTACACATTTTTAAATTGAGTTATTTGGTTTTTTGGAGGTCAACTTCTTGAGTTCTTTACAAATCTTAGATATTACCCCTCTGTGAGATGTAGGGTTAGTGAAAACATTTTCCCCAATCTGTAGGTTGTGATTTGTCCTATTGGCACTGATTTTTACCTTACAGAAGCTTTATGGTTTCATGAAGTTCCATTTCTCAAATATTGATTTTAGAGGCTGAGCAATTGGTGTTCTGTTCAGGAAATTTCTCCATGTGCAAATGAGTTCTAGGCTCTTTTCCACTTTCTCTTCTATTACATTCAGTGTGTCTGGTTTTATGTGAATGTCCTTGTTCCAATTAGAATTGAGCTTTGTGCAGGATGATAAATATCGATTAATATTCATTGTAATACAGACCATCAGTTAGGGCATCATCATTTTTGGAAGATGTGTTCTTTGGTGGTCAGTAAAGATGCTGTTGCATATCAGTAGGCTCTGGATAAATGCTGGAAGATGATTTAAGATTCTGGAAAGGTGGGGACTCCACCGAACTTAGGAACTTAGTCTACACAGGTGAGAGGGTGCACCACAGAAGCTGACAGCTTCTGGGACAGGCGGGAGCCACAGAGCCTCTGAGGCAGCACACTTTTTGGGCCACAGACATCCAACCACCCTCTAGGCCAGAGGACAGGTGTCTGCCCGGCCCGGGAGCCCTCTACCTCAAGAGCAGCGGGCACCATCTTGGTTCCGTGACTCCGCCGAACTTAGGAACTTAGTCTGCACAGGTGAGTGTGCACCACAGAAGCAAACAGCTTCTGGGACAGGCAGGAGCCACAGAGCCGCTGAGGCAGCAACCTTTTCGGGTCGCAGATGGCCGGCCACCCTCCAGGCCAGAGGTCAGGTGTCCACCTGACTCGGAAGCCCTCTGCCTCAGGAGCAGCGGGCACCATCTTGGTTCTGGGACTCCACCAAACTTAGGAACTTAGTCTGCACAGGTGAGAGTGTCCACCACAGAAGCTGACAGCTTCTGTGACCTGCCAAAGCAACACAGCTTCTGGGAAAGGTCCTGTTTTGGGCCTTCTTCTTCAGCCAGGAGGAGGTCCAAATGCAAGATATCTGTGCACCTTCCCTGTAAAAGGAGAGCTTGCCAGCAGAGAGTGCTCTGACCACAGAAACTCAGAGGAGAGAGCCGGTCTCCCAGGTCTGCTGGTAAACGGTAACAGAATCACCAGAAAAACAATCTATAAACAGAGTCAACTATAACAACTAACTCCAGAGATTACCAGATGGCAAAAGGTAAAGGTAAAAATCTTACTAACAGGAACCAAGACCATTCACCATCATCAGAACATAGCACTCCCACTTCGCCCAGTCCAGGGCACCCCAACACACCCAAAAAGCTAGACCCAGATTTAAAAGCATATTTCATGATGATGGTAGAGGATATCAAGAAGGACTTTAATAACTCACTTAAAGAAATACAGGAGAACACTGCTAAAGAGTTACAAGTCCTTAAAGAAAAACAGAAAAACACAATGAAACAGGTAGAAGTCCTTACAGAAAAACAGGAAAACACATCCAAACAGGTGATGGAAATGAACAAAACCATACTAGACCTAAAAGGGAAGTAGACACAATAAAGAAAACTCAAAGTGAGACAACACTGGAGATAGAAAACCTAGGAAAGAAATCTGGAACCATAGATGCAAGCATCAGCAACAGAATACAGGAGATGGAAGGGAGTATCTCAGGTGCAGAAGATTCCATAGAGAACATCGGCACAACAATCAAAGAAAATACAAAATGCAAAAAGATCCTAACTCAAAACGTCCAAGAAATCCAGGACAAAATGAGAAGACCAAACCTACGGATAATAGCAGTGGATGAGAATGAAGATTTTCAACTAAAAGGACCTGCAAATATCTTCAAAAAAATTATAGAAGAAAAATTCCCAAATCTAAAGAAAGAGATGCCCATGAACATACAAGAAGCCTACAGAACTCCAAATAGACTGGAACAGAAAACAAATTCCACCCGACACATAATAATCAGGACAACAAATGCACTAAATAAAGGTAGAATACTAAAAGCAGTAAGGGAAAAAGGTCAAGTAACTTATAAAAGGCAAACCTATCAGAATTACACCAGATTTTTAACCAGAGACTATGAAAGCCAGAAGAGCCTGGACAGATGTTATACAGACACTAAGAGTACACAAATTCCAGCCAAGGATACTATACCCAGCCAAACTCTCAATTACCATAGATGGAGAAACCAAAGTAATCCACTACAAAACCAAATTCACACATTACCTTTCCACGAATCCAGCCCTTCAAAGGATAATGACAGAAAAAATCAATACAAGGACGGGAACCTTGCCCTAGAAAAAAACAAGAAGATAATCCCTCAACAAACCTAAAAGAAGACAGCCACAAGAACAGAATGCCAACTTTAACAACAAAACTAACAGGAAGCAACAATTACTTTTCCTTAATATCGCTTAATATCAATGGTCTCAACTCCCAAATAAAAAGACATAGACTAACAAACTGGCTACACAAACAAGACCCAACATTTTGCTACTTACAGGAAACTCATCACAGAGAAAAAGATAGACACTCAGAATGAAAGGCTGGAAAACAATTTTCCAAGCAAATGGTATGAAGAAACAAGCCGGAGTAGCCATTCTAATATCTGATAAGATTGACTTCCAACCCAAAGTCATCAAAAAAGACAGGGAGGGGAACTTCATTCTCATCAAAGGTAAAATCCTCCAAGAGGAACTATCAATTCTCAATATCTATGCTCCAAATACAAAGGCAGCCACATTCATTAGAGAACTTTAGTAAATCTCAAATCATACATTGCACCTCACACAATAATAGTGGGAGATTTCAACACACCACTTTCACCAATGGACAGATCATGGAAACAGAAACTAAACAGGGACACAGTGAAACTAACAGAAGTTATGAAACAAATGGACTTAACAGATATCTACAGAACATTTTATCCTAAAACAAAAGGATATACCTTCTTCTCAGCACTTCCTTGTACCTTCTCCAAAATTGACCACATAATAGGTCACAAAACAGACCTCAACAGATATAAAAATATTGAAATTGTCCCATGCATCCTATCAGACCACCATGGACTAAGGCTGATCTTCAATAACAAAATAAATAATAGAAAGCCAACATTCACATGGAAACTGAACAACACTCTTCTTAATGATACCTTGGTCAAGGAAAGAATAAAGAAAGAAATTAAGGACTTCTTAGGGTTCAATGAAAATGAAGCCACAACATACACAAACTTATGGGACGCAATGAAAGCATTTTTAAGAGGAAAACTCATAGCTCTGAGTGCCTCCAAAAAAAAACTAGAGAGAGCACACATTAGCAGCTTGACAACACACCAAAACGCTCTAGAACAAAAGGAAGCAAATTCACCCAAGAGGAGTAGAAGGCAGGATATAATCAAACTCAGGGTCGAAAACAACCAAGTGGAAACAAGAAGAACTATTCAAAGAATCAACCAATCAAGGAGCTGGTTCTTTGAGAAAATCAACAAGATAGACAAACCCTAGCCAGACTCACTAGAGGGCACAGGGAAAGCATTCTAATTAACAAAATTAGAAATGAAAAGGGAGACATAACAACAGATCCTGAAGAAATCCAAAACACCATCAGATCCTTCTACAAAAGGCTATACTCAACAAAACTGGAGAACCTGGATAAAATGGAGAAGTTTCTAGACAGATACCAGGTATCAAAGTTGAATCAAGATCAGGTTAATGATCTAAACATCCCTATAATCCCCAAAGAAATAGAAGCAGTCATTAATAGTTTCCCAACCAAAAAAAGCCCAGGACCAGATGGGTTTAGTGCAGAGTTCTATCAGACCTTCAAAGGAAGATCTAATCCCAGTTCTTCACAAACTATTCCACAAAATGGAAACAGAAGGCACTCTACCCAACTGATTTTATGAGGCCACAATTACTCTGATACCTAAACCACACAAAGACTCCACAAAGATAGAGAACTTCACACCAATATCCCTTATGAATATTGATGCAAAAATCCTCAATAAAGTTCTTGCTAATCGAATCCAAGAACACATCAAAACAATCATCCATCCTGACCAAGTAGGTTTCATCCCAGGGATGCAAGGATGGTTCAATATACGGAAATCCATCAACGTAATCCAGTATATAAACAAACTCAAAGACAAAAACCACATGATAATCTTGTTAGATGCTGAGAAAGCATTTGAAAAAATCCAACAACCATTCATGATAAAAGTCTTGGAAAGATGAGGAATTCAAGGCCCATACCTAAACATGATAAAAAACAATATACAGCAAACCAGTAGCCAGCATCAAAGTAAATGGAGAGAAGCTTGAAGCAATCCCACTAAAATCAGGGACTAGACAATGCTGTCCACTCACTCTCTACCTATTCAACACTGTACTTGAAGTCCTAGCCAGAGCAATTAGACAACAAAAGGAGATCAAAGGGATACAAATTGGAAAAGAAGAAGTCAAAATATCACTTTTTGCAGATGATATGATAGTATATATAAGTGACCATAAAAATTCCACCAGAGAACTCCTAAGCCTGATAAGCAGCTTCAGTGAAATAGCTGGATATAAAATTAACTCAAACAAGTCAATGGCCTTTCTCTACACAAAGGACAAACAGGCTGAGAAAGAAATTAGGGAAACAACACCCTTCTCAATAGCCACAAATAATATAAAATACCTAGGCGTGACTCTAAGGAAGTGAAAGATCTGTATGACAAGAACTTCATGTCTCTGAAGAAAGAAATTAAAGAAGATCTCAGAAGATGGAAAGATCTCCCATGCTCATGGATTGGCAGGATCAATATAGTAAAAATGGCTATCTTGCCAAAAGCAATCTGCAGATTCAATGCAATCCCCATCAAAATTGCAACTCAATTCTTCAACGAATTAGAAAGGGCAATCGGCAGATTCATCTGGAATAACAAAAAACTTAGGATAGCAAAAACTCTTCTCAAGGATAAAAGAACCTCTGGTAAAATCACCATGCCCGACCTAAAGCTGTACTACAGAGCAATTGTGATAAAAACCTGCATGGTACTGTTATACTGACAGACAAGTAGACCAATGGAACAGAATTGAGGACCCAGAGATGAACCCACACACCTATGGTCACTTGATCTTTGACAAGGGAGCTAAAACCATCCAGTGGAAAAAAGACAGCATTTTCAACAAACAACTGGCTGTTATCATGTAGAACATTGCGAATTGATGCATTACTATCTCCTTGTACTAAGGTCAAATCTAAGTGGATTAAGGAATTCCACATAAAACCAGAGATACTAAAACTTATATAGGAGAAAGTAGGGAAAAGCTTCCAAGATATGGGGACAGGGGAAAAATTCCTGAATAGAACAGCAATGGCTTGTGCTGTAAGATCGAGAATTTATAAATGGGACCTCATAAAGTTGCAAAGCTTCTGCAAGGCAAAAGACACCGTCAATAAGACAAAAAGACCACCAACAGATTGGGTAAGGATCTTTAACTACCTAAATCAAATAGGGCACTAATAACCAATATATATATATATATGAAGAACTCAAGAAGGTGGACTCCAGAAAATCAAATAACCCCATTAAAAAATGGGGCTCAAAACTGAACAAAGTATTCTCACCTGAGGAATACCGAATGGCAGAGAAGCACCTGAAAAAATGTTCAACATCCTTAATCATCAGGAAAATACAAATCAAAACAACCCTGAGATTCCTCCTCACACCAGTCAGAATGGCTAAGATGAAAAATTCAGGTGACAGCAGATGCTGGCGAGGATGTGGAGAAAGAGGAACACTCCTCAATTGTTGATGGGATTGCAAGCTTGTACAACCATTCTGGAAATCAGTCTGGTGGTTCCTCAGAAAATTGGACATAGTACTAACGGAGGATCCTGCAATACCTCTCCTGGGCATATATCCAGAAGATGTTCCATCCGGTAAGGAGGACACATGCTCCACTATGTTCATAGCAACCTTATTTATAATAGCCAGAAGCTGGAAATAACCCAGATGCCCCTCAACAGAGGAATGGATACAGAAAATGTGGTACATTTACACAATGGAGTACTACTCAGCTATTAAAAAGAATGAATTTATGAAATTCCTAGGCAAATGGATGGACCTGGAGGGCATCATCCTGAGTGATGTAACCCAATCACAAAGGAACTCTCAAAATATGTACTCACTGATAAGTTGATATTAGCCCAGAAACTTAGCATACCCAAGATATAAGATACAATTTGCTAAACACATTAAACTCAAGAGAACGAAGACCTAAGTGTGGACACTTTGCCCCTTCTTAGAATAGGGAACAAAACACCCATGGAAGGAGTTACAGACACAAAATTTGGAACTGTGATGAAAGGATGGACTATCTAGTGATTGCCATATCCAGAGATCCATCCCATTATCAGCTTCCAAATGCTGGCACCATTGCATACACTAGCAAGATTTTGCTGAAAGGACCCAGATATAGCTGTCTCTTGTGAGACTATGCCAGGGCCTAGCAAACACAGAAGTGGATGCTCACAGTCAGCTATTGGATGGATCACAGGGCCCCCAATGGAGGAGCTAGAGAAAGTACCCAAGGAGCTGGGGGGATCTGCAACCCTATAGGTACAACAACATTATGAACTAACCAGTATCCCAGAGCTCATGTCTCTAGCTGCATATTTATCAAAAGATGGCCTAATAGGCCATCACTTGAAAGAAAGGCCCATTGGACTTGCAAACTTTATATGCCCCAGTACAGGGGAACACCAGGGCCAAAAAGGGGGAGTTGGGTGTGTAGGGGAGTGGGGGGTGGGGCTATGGGGGACTTTTGGTATAGCATTGGAAATGTAAATGAGCTAAATACCTAATAAAAATGCTTAAAAAAAGAAGATGCGTTCTTTGTTTCTACTGTATATTTTGGCTTTGTTGTCAAAGATCAAGTATTCATGGGTGTATACATTTACTTCTGGGTCTTTGATTCTATTCCATTAATCAAACTGTCTGTTTCTGTACCAATACCATGGGTTTTGTTTATTTATCAGTATTGCTTTGTTGCTTGAGATCATGGGCAGTAATTCATTTAGAAAGCCTTTTATTGTTGAGAATTATTTTGGGTATCCTGGGTTTTTTGTTTTTCCATATGAAGTTAATATTGCTCTTTCCATGTTTGTGTGATGAATTTTGTTGGAATTTTGATGGGGGTTGCATCGAACCTGTAGATTGCTTTTGGTAAGATGGTCATTTTCACTATGTTATTCCTATCAATCCATGAGCATGGAAATCTTTCTACATGATCATCTCAATAGATGCTGAAAAGGCCTTTGAAAAAATATAACATCTCTTCATGTTAAAAGTCTTAGAGAGATTAGGAATTTATGGCACATATATAAACATAATAAAAGCAACATATAGCAAACCATCAGCCAACATCAAATTACATAGAGAGTAACTAGAAGCAATCCCACTAAAATCTGGGACAAGACCAAGTTAACAACTCTCTCCTTATCTACTCAATGTAGTATTCAAAATTCTAGACAGAGTAATAAGAAAATACAAGGAGATCAAGAAGATACAAATTGGGAAGAAAGAAGTCATAATATTACTATTTGCAGGTGATATGATAGTATACATAAGTTGTGGGTAATTGCACGCTGGTCTCCAGTCAATCTGAGGTCTAAATCCCGATGGTCATAATTCAACTACATGACACAGTAGGCATTCCCTCATGTTCCTGGAACTCTGGCCACTGCCTAAGGTACCACCTCCCACAGCCCCCACAAGAGAATCATGGTCAGTAGTCATGTAAGTAATGGCCCAAGCTTCTGACCTTCAGGCTAAACTCCTCCCCAGTTACCTAGCAACAATGAAGACCATAAAAGGGGGTGCTCAGCCCACACCTCGCTCTCTTATTCATTTGTCCTTTGTCCTCTCACCTCTCTCTTCTCTCACAACTCTCTCCTCTTCCTTTTCTCTTTGTCTTCTTCTTCTTCTTCTTCTTCTTCTTCTTCTTCTTCTTCTTCTTCTTCTTCTTCTCCTCCTCCTCTTCTTCTTCTTCTTCTTCTTCTTCTTCTTCTTCTTCTTCTTCTTCTTCTCTCTCTCTCTCTCTCTCTCTCTCTCTCTCTCTCTCTCTCTCTCTCTCTCTCTCTCTCTCTCTTCCTCCTTTCTACCTTCTCTCTTTCCCCTGCATTTCTATAATAAAGCTCTAAAACCATAAAGTCTCTGCTCTGCTCCTTCAAGTTCTGCTGCGCACTCTGGTCAGTGTTGGGAACTTCTTCCCTCTTCCCTCTCTCTCACAACCCTGGTGGCATTAGCAAAGTAGCTCCGGGAGGGGTCCCCAGTCAGGGCTGCCCCTTGACCACCCCCTGAAGAGTGAATAGAGGAATGCCCACCCAGGGATGAGTGGATAGGGTAGATAGCAGCCCTCTCACACCTTACTGACCAGAGAATGGGGAAACTCTGGCGAGATGTGGGCATCTTTTTTCTTCCATTCTTTCCCAGGGCACCCCTCTTTTTTTATTTTGTTCTCAACAATAAGTGACTACAAAAATTAAACCAGGGTAATCCTACAGCTGATAAACAACTTCAGAAAAGTTGCAGGATACAAAACTAACTCAAACAAATAAGTTGCCTTCCTCTACTCAAAGGATAAGAGGCTGAGAAAGAAATTAGGGAAACAACAACGTCCTTCACAATAGTCACAAATAATATTACATATCTTGGTTTGACTCTAACTAAGCAAGTAAAAGATTTGTATGAAAAGTTTCTTAAGAAAGAAATCAAAGAAGATCTCAGAAGATGGAAAGATCTCCCATGCTCATGGATTGGCAGGATTAATACAGAAAAATGACCATCTTGCAGAAATCAGTCTACAGATTCAATGCAATCCCCATCAAAATTACAACTCAATTCTTCATAGAGTTAGAAAGAGCAATTTGCAATCTTCCTTCTGAGCCCAGTGGAGGCTGCTAAGGGCTTCAGAGTGTTCTCCATGCCGTAGGACCTTGGGATCACCCTGGGACCATGGGTGAGTGGAAAGCAACATCAGCTCCAAATAAATTGCGAAGGATCTTGTGTCAGCAGGAACAGGGACAAAGGAACCCCACCCAACCAGGTTGGGGCCAGCCATGCCATCCATCTTCTGTGTGAACCCGGCCGAGGGTTTCTAGGGCACCAGAGGACTCTCCACACCGCAGGACCCCTAGCACACCCAGGACCTCCTGATCACCTGAGAGCATGTGGGCAATAGAAGCAACAAAGCTTCTTGTTCAGGGTCCCCTTGGGTCTTCATCCTCAGACAGAAGGCAGAGCTGAGACCCAGAACCATGGGCACATTCCTTGCCAGAGGAGAGTTGGCAAACAGGGAGAGTTCTGACCCCCAGAACTCAGGAGGTGGATCAGAGCTCCAGACTGCTAGACACTTGCCCTGAAAAGGAGAGCTTTCTTGCAGAGAGTGCTCTGACCATTGGAACTCAGGAAAGAGTTGAACTCCCAGGAGTGCTGAAAGAGGCTAAAAGAATCACAGGAGGATCAAGCACCAACCAGAAACAGCTTGAACATTAACACCAGAGGTTTCCAGATGATGAAAGGCAAACTTAAGAATCTTACTAACAAAAACCAAGAACATTGGGCATCATCAGAACCCAGTACACCCACCAAAACGAGTCCTGCATACCCCAACACACCCAAAAAGCAAGACACAGATTTAAAATTATATCTCATGATGATGGTAGAAGACTTTAAGAAGGGCATTAATAACTCATTTAAAGAAATACAAGATAACACTACTAAACAGAAAGAAGCCTTTAAAGATGAAGGACAAAAATTCCTCAAGGAATTACAGGAGAATACTGCTAAACAAGTAGAAGCCCTTAAAGAGAAAACACAAAAATCACTCAAGGAATTACAGGAGAACACTGCTAAACAAGTAGAAGACCTTAAAGAACTACAGGAAAACAGTGCTAAACAGGTAGAAGAAACAAAAATCCCTTAAAGAATTATAGGAAAACACAACCAAACAGGTGATGGAATTGAACAAAACCATCCAAGATCTAAAACTGGAAGTAGAAATAATGAAGAAAACCCAAAGGGACAGAATTCTGGAGATAGAACCTCTAGGAAAGAAACCAGGAATCATAGATGTGAACATCAGCAACAAAATACAAGAGATGGAAGAGAGAATCTCAGGTGCAGAAGATTCCATAGGGACCATGGACACAGCAATCAAAGAAAATGCAAAATGCAAAAAGATCCTAAATCAAAACATCCAGGAAATCCAGAACACAATGAGAAGACCAAGCCTCTAGATAATAGGAGTAGATAAGAATGAAGATTTTCAACTTAAAGGGACAGCAAATATCTTCAAAAAAATTATAGAAGAAAACATCCCTAAACTAAAGAAAGAGATGCCCATGAACATACAAGAAACCTACAGGACTCCAAATAGACTAAACCAGAAAAGAAATGCCTCCTGACACATAATAATCAGAACAAAAAATGCACTAAATAAAGACAGAATATTAAAAGAAGTAAGGGAAAAAGGTCAAGTAACATATAAAGGCAGGCCTTTTAGAATTACTCCAGACTTCTCACCAGAAACTATGAAAGCCAGAAGATCCTGGAAAGATATTATACAGCACTAAGAGAAAACAAATGCCAGACCAGGCTACTATACCCAGTAAAACTCTCAATCACCATAGATGGAGAAACCAAAGTGTTTCACGACAAAACCAAATTCACACAATATCTTTCCACGAATCTAACCCTTCAAAGGATAATAAAGGGAAAACACCAACACAAAGATCAAAATTACACTAAAAAAATGAATTAAAGAATTAATTAAAGACTTTTTAGAGTTTAATGAAAATAAAGCCACAACATACCCAACCTAGAGGGACACAATGAAAGCAATCCTAAGAGGAAAACTCATAGCCCTAAGTGCTGCCAAAAATCAAGAAAGTAATCCTTTAACAAAACTAAAAGAAGATAGCCACAAGAACAGATTCCCAACTTTAACAACAAAAATGACAGGAAATACCAATTATTTTTTCCTTGATTTCTTTTAACATCAATGGATTCAATTCCCCCAATAAAAAGACATAGACTAATAAACTGGCTAGACAAACAGGACCCAAGTTTTTTGCTGCTTATAGGAAACCCACCTCAGGGAGAAAGACAGACACTACCTCAGAGTAAAAGACTGGAAAACAATTTTCAAAGTAAATGGTCCGAAGAAACAAGTTAGAGTAGCCATTCTAATATTGATTAAAATGGACTTCCAACCCAAAGTTATCAAAAAAGACAAGGAAGGGCACTTCATAACCATCAAAGGTAAAAACTACCAAGATGAACTCTCAATTCTGAATATCTATGCTCCAAATATCAGGACAGCCACATTCATTAAAAAAACTTTAGTAAAGCTCAAAGAACACATTACACCTCACACAATAATAGTGAGGGATGTCAAGAGCATACTCTAACCAATCAACAGATCCTGGAAACAGAAACTAAACAGAGACACATGGACACTAACAAAAGTTATGAAACAAACGGATTTAATAGATATCTACAGAATATTTTATCCTAAAACAAAAGGATATACCTTGTTTTTAGTACCTCATGGTACCTTCTCCAAAACTGATAATATAATTGGTCACAAAACAGGCCTCAACAGATACAAAAACATTGAAATTATCCCATGATCCTATTAGATCATGATGGACTACAGCTGATCTTCAATAACAGCATAAATAATAAAAAGCCAACATTCACATGGAAATTGAACAACACTCTACTCAATGATACCTTGGTCAAGGAAGAAATAAAGAATTAATTAAAGATTTTTTAGAGTTTAATGAAAATTAAGCCACAACATACCCAAACTAGAGGAACACAATGAAAGCAATCCTAAGAGGAAAACTCATAGCCCTGAGTGCCACCAAAAAGAAACTAGAGAGAGCATACATTAGCAGTCTGACAGCACACCTAGAAGTTCTAGAACAAAAAGAAGCAAATTGACACAAGAGGAGTAGATGTCAGGAAATAATCAAATTTAGGGCTGAAATCAACCAAGTGTAAACAAAAAGAACTATTCAAAGAATCAACCAAACTAGGAGGTGGTTCTGTGAGATAATCAACAAGATAGATAAACCCTTATCCAGACACACTAGAGGGCACAGGGACAGTATCCCAATTAACAAAATAAAAAATAAAAAAGGAGACATAATGACAGATCCTGCGAAATCCAAAACATCATCAGATCCTACTACAAAAGGCTATACTCAACAAAACTGGAAAACCTGGATGAAATGGATAACTTCACCAGGTACCAAATTTAATCCAGGATCAGATTAACGATCATAACTGTCCCATCTCCCCTAAAGAAATATAAGCAGTCATTAATAGTCTCCCAATCAAAAAAAAATCCCAGGACCAGATGGGTTTAGTGGAGAGTTCTATTAGACCTTCAAAGAAGACCTAACTCCAAAACTTTTCAAACTATTCCACAAAATAGAACCAGAAGGTACTCTACCCAATTCATTCTATACAGCCACAATTACTCTTATACCTAAACCACAGAAAGATCCAACAAAGAAAGAGAACTACAGACCAATTTCCCTTATGAATATCGATGCAAAAATACTCAATAAATTCCTCACAAATCGAATCCAAGAACACATCAAAATGATCATCCATCATAACCAATAAGGCTTCATCCCAGGGATGCAGGGATGGTTTAATGTATGGAAATTCATCAATGGAATATACTATATAAAAAAACTCAAAGACAAAAAACACATGATCATCTCATTAGATGCTGAGAAAGCATTTGACAAACTCCAACACCCCTTCATGATAAAAGTCATGGAAAGATCAGGAATTCAAGGCCAATACCTAAACATAATAAAAGCAATATACATCAAACCAATTGCCACCATCAAAGTAAATGTAGAGAAGCTAGAAGCAATCCCACTAAAATCAGGGACTAGACAGGGCTGCCCATTTTCTCCCTACCTATTCAATATAGTACTAGAAGTCCTAGCCAGAGCAATTGGACAACAAAAGGAGATCAATAAGATTCACATTGGAAGGGAAGATGTAAAAATATCACTATTTGCAGAATATATATATATATATATATATACATATATATCCCTAAAAATTACATGAGAGAAAACCTAAACCTGATAACCAGCTTCAATGAAATACCTGGATATAAAAGTAACTCAAACTTATCAGTGGCCTTTCTCTACACAAAGAATAAACAGGATGAGAAAGAAATTAGGGAAGCTACACACTTCACAATAGTCACAAATAATATAAAATACCTTGGTGTGACTCTAACTAAGGAAGTTGAAATATCTGTATGACAAGAACTTCAAGTCTCAGAATAAAGAAATTGAAGAAGATATCAGAAGATAGAAATATCTCCCATGCTCATGGATTGGCAGGATTAATGTAGTAAAAATGGCTATCCTGACAAAAGCAATCTACACATTCAATGCAATCCCCATCAAAATTCCAACTCAATCCGTCAATGAGATAGAAATGGCAATTTGCAAATTCACCTGGAATAACAAAAAAAAAAAAAACTAGGATAGCAAAAACTATTCTCAACAATAAAAGAATCTCTGGGGGAATCAAAATGTCTGACCTCAAGCTGTACTACAGAGCAATTGTAGTAAAACCTGCATGGTACTGCTATAGAGACAGACAGGTAGATCAATGGAATTGAATTAAAGACCGAGAAATGAACCCACACACCTATGGTCACTTGATCTTTGACAAGGGAGCTAAAACCATCCAGTGGTAAAAAGACAGTTTTTTTTTTCAACAAATGGTGCTGGCACAACTGGAGGTTATCATGTAGAAGAATGTGAATTGATCCATTCTTATTTCCATGTACAAAGCTCAAGTCTAAGTAGATCAAAGAACTCCACATAGAACCAGAGACACTGAAATTTATAGATGAGAAAGTAGGGAAAAGCCTCGAAGATATGGGCAAAAATTCCTAAAAAGAACAGCAATGGCTTGTGCTGTAAGATCAAGAATTGACAAATGGGAACCTCATAGAAGTGCAAAGCTTCTGTAAGGCAAAAGACACTCTCAATAAGACAAAAAGGCCACCAACTGATTGGGAAAGATTTTTTACCAATCCTAAATGTGATAGGGGACTAATATCCAATATATACAAAGAGCTCAAGAAGCTGAACTCCAGAAATTCAAATAACCCCATTAAAAATGGGGTACAAGTGCTCTTTCCAAGCTGGTGAGGGAGCAATCTTGGGTCTCGGGTCCCTCAGAGACAGTCTGTGCAGGTCAGTTCAGAGACTGTGAAGGGTGAGTGAACAGACTGCAGAAGCAACACAGCTTCTGGGACAGACCCCATTTCAGGCTTCAGACATCTGGGCACCTTCTCTACCAGTCGAGATATGTTCTCCCAGGAGGGCTCTTTCAGAGCAGGTGAGGGAGCCATCTTGGTTCCTGGAACCCTCAGAGACCAGTTTGCACAGGTCAGCTCAGGGACTGCAAAGGGTGAGTGAGAGAACTGCAGAAGCAACACAGCTTCTGGGATGGGCAAAAGCAACACAACTACTGGGACAGACACCATGTTGGGCTCCAGACATCCGGGCATCTTCCCTGCCAAAGGAGAGGTATCTTCCTGGGAGGGCCCTAACTGTCAGAGCAGGTGAGAGAGCCATCTTGTGTCCCCTGTCCCTTAGAGACCAGTCTGTACAGGTGAGAGTGCAGACTACAGAGTCAACACATCTTCTGAGACAGGCCCTGTTTTAGGCCTTCATCTTCAGCCAGGAGGCATGTCTGAATGCTAGATATCTGTGCACCTTCCCTGCAAGAGGAGAGCTTGCCTGAAGAGGGTACTCTGACCACTGAGACTCAGGAAGAGCTAAATTCCCAGGTCTGCTGACAGAGGCTAACAAAATCACAGAAGGAACAAACTCCAGTGAGAGACAACTAAAACAACTAATTCCAGAGATTACCAGATGGCAAAAGGCAAATGTAAGAATCTTACAAATAGAAACCAAGACCACTCACCATCATCGGAACCCAGCACTCCCACCTCAGCCAGTCCTGGATACCCCAACACACCTGAAAAGCAAGACTCGGATTTAAAATCATATCTCATGATGCTGGTAGAGGACATCAAGAAGGGCTTTAATAACTTACTTAGAAATACAAGAGAACACTGCTAAAGAGGTAGAATCCTTAAAGAATTACAGGAAAACACAACCAAACGGGTGATGGAATTGAAGAAAACCATCCAAGACCTAAAAAGGGAAGTAGAAACATTTAAGAAAACTTATAGGTAGACAACACTGGAGATAGAAATCCTGGGAAAGAAATATGGAAACATAGATTCAAACAACAACAGAATACAAGAGATGGAAGACAGAATCCCGGGTGTACAAGATTCCATAGAGAACATGGGCACAACAATCGAAGAAAATGAAAAATGCAAAAAGATCCTAACTCAAAACATCCAGGAAATCCAGGACACAATGACAAGACCAAATCTACAAATAATAGTAGATGAGAATGAAGATTTTTCAACTTAAAGGGCCAGCAAATATCTTCAACAAAATTATAGAAGAAAACTTCCCAAACCTGAAGAAAGAGATGCCCATGAACACACAAGAAGCCTACAGAACTCGAAATAGACTGGAGCAGAAAAGAAATTCCTCCTGACATATAATAATCAGAGCAACAAATGCACTAAACAAAGATAGAATATTAAAAGCAGTAAGGGAAAATGGTCAAGTAACATATAAAGGCAGGCCTATTAGTATTACACCAGACTTCTCACCAGAGAGTATGAAAGCCAGAAGATCCTAGACAGTTCTTATGCAGACCCTAAGAAAACACAAATGCCATCCCAAGCTACTATACCCAGCAAAACTCTCAATTACTATAGATGGAGAAAGCAAAGTATTCCATGACAAAATCAAATTCACCCAATATCTTTCCACGAATCCAGCCCTTCAAAGGATAATAAAGGGAAAATACCAAAAAAATGACAGGAAATACCAATTACTTTTCGTTGATTTCTTTTAACATCAATGGACTCAATTCCCCAATAAAAAGACATAGACTAATAAGCTGGCTAGTACACAAACAGGACACAACTTTTTGCTACTTACAGGAAACCCACCACAGGGATAAAGACATTATATTTTATATTTTATCTATAGTACAATATATATATATATATAATACATAAACATATATAATATATATGAATATTTTATAAATATATGTAATATTATATATGATCCATGATACATGAGAAAGGAAAAATGACATTTGGAGTATATTATATATGTGATTACACAATAAGTTATATATAACATATAATACATTATATAATATATCATATTTTAAAAATATATAATATTAAATATATAATATATTAAATATAACTTATACAGTATGTAATATATACTATGTAAAGTATGATATACAATATGTGTCATGTGATTATAATATTTGACATAGAATATAAGATATATACCATGTGCTATATTACATATGATATGTGATATATAATATATAATGTACAAGATATGCATGATATAGTATATCATATATGATATAACATATAATATGTAATGAATATATAATATAAATATATAATATAAAATTTACAGTATATATTATATATAATATATATGCTAAGGGATAATACATGTGTGATATTTGATATATGTTATATATAAGATATTATTTGTAAAATTTAAAATAATATGCAATACATAACATGTGATATAAAGTATATATGTAATATGTATTATATGATATCTACTGTGTGATTATGATATGTGATATGTTGTACATAGCATGTGATATGAGATATAAAATATACAGTATATAATAATTATATATTATATGTATTGAATGATATATAATATATAATATTAAATATAATGTAATAATAGTACATGATATATAATATATAATATATGTATGATATTTGAAATATTTCATATATGTACTTTATATCATGTACAGTATATAATTTGTAATATATGACATATAGTATGTAATATACATTTTATAAGATGTAGTGTATCATATGTAATATGTGGTATGTATTTTAAGATATATGATACATGAATTATTATATCTAATATACAATATATGGTATGTTGTATACTTTTGTGATATGTATTGTATGGTATGCGATATGTAATATATGACCTATACTATATTATATATAATATATGGTATACTATATAGTTTATATATGTAATATCTTATATGTTATATATGACATATATGATGTAAAATGTATACTATATAATAAATCATGTACAATGTATAATATATAATCTATAATGTATTATCTGCCTGAATAATGTATAATATATAACATATAATATATATTTTGCAATATATAATGTATAAGATATAGTATATTAAATATATTGTACAATTTATAATATGTAATACAAAACAAATAATATTGATACATGGTAGATATGATATGTAATATGTACTCTAGTGTATAATATATAATATTTAGGGGTAAAGAAAATATATTTTAAGAACATATATATTAGTAGTTGAAATGAAAATTCATAATTCATTTATTATATATCATATATGTTACATAGAAATACATGTAAATATAGCAATAGTTATATAAATAATTAAATATAGTTCTTAATATGTTAGCTTCTCTTAGGTATAATTTTCATTAAAATTAGAAGATTGGCTCCATTCTAAAATGGCTTGTTACATTCTGTTTTCTGCCGACAAAAAAATAAGATTGGTACATATTTAGTGCAGGCACCACATTCTTATAATATTTCACCCACAGATATACACATGTACAACCCCGTAGGTTTAAAGAGTTGCCTTAATTTGTGCAATTAACACTACCCTTGTAGCTTAGATAAAGAGAATATACTTAGAGAATCACCAGACTCCAACTCCCCAGCCAGTATGCTGAAAAAAAAAAATGGAGAGAATATGAATGTTCCAGAGTGAGGATTCAACTTATCATCAACCATTGAGAATGGGTACATTATCAGCAGGTACTCACAGGACTCATGCTTAGATAGTATCTCACTTCATAATACAGGCACACCCAAACTGAGGAATTACTCATTTATGCTTTTGGAATGTGGACAAATATCTTGTGCATGCTCCTCAAGGACTTCCCAGACTAACCAGTACTTGGGAGGCTTCTAATACACACCTTGAAACTCTTAAGCCACAGTCCCCATTAGCCCTAACTCCGAATGACCAGGACCCTAGAAGGTGTGAGACCCAATTCACCTTTGGCATTTTTTGAAAAAAAAATCACAGGAATAGTTAAGTTTTTAAAGTCTTGTGATACTGAAGAGTGGCTATAACAAAAACTATAGACTAAAGTTATAACTTGGAGTGTAAATTTATGATCAAACATTGATATTCTTCTTTAGATTTTAGATTTGGAGTAATTTCTACTGATGACAACTGAGGCTAAGCTATAGGTTGTCAAGACAATGCTTTGCTGTGCATATAAATATTGATCGATTGTAAGAGCCAAATGGAATTCTTCACTCTCCCTTCTCATCCATCCTACTGGACTAATCACCCAGTGACCACCTCAAAATCTACTTATGTTAGGACACATAGGCATGGCATCTGGAATCTTAAACAGATATTCAGTAATTTGAATAGGGAAGGAGTCTTCATAGCATCTGACTTTTGATAAATTATTCCCATAGAGTTTGAGAAATATACCTACTGGTATCAACACACCACAATGCCTCTTCTCCTTTGGATGATGCTGTCATTTGGCTATAGTATAAGTGTGTCTCTTAAAAGTCTGTGTGCTGGAGATGGCTGGGGGAGTAGAATTTTATGACTTGGGCAATGGTAGAAGATAACTAGGTTGTTCAGCAACCCACCAACAGAAAGGTTTGATTCTTATGGAAGCAAGTGGTTGTGAAAAGCAAATTAACATCACCCTAGTCTCAGTACTAGATCTTTTACAAGTGCTCCTATCATGATGACATGCCCACGGAGCCCTTGCTAGAACAGAACAATACAGATTGGTGATTTATAATTACCAGTTACCAAAGCTGTGTATTAAATAAGTCCCCTTATGAAATATCTAGATACATACATATAGTGTGCTATATCAACAGAAAATAGACTAGAAAAGACAATAAAAGCACAGTGGTATATCAAGAGGCCTGTAGTATTGGGGAAAACTTTCTTCTCCTGGCAACAACAGAAATTTTCTTAAGTAAGCAATTTATTTCTCTATCTAAAATATATAAAGTAGTTACTGGTAAGTATGGTTTTAAGAAGTGTACACCACTCTTAAAATAATAATTTGGAAACTATTGTTATAACAATGGATGTCTTTTTGTTTTGGATTTTTCTAGACAGGATTTCTCTGTGTAGCCCTGGATGTCCTGGAACTCACTCTGTAGACCAGGCTGCTCACAAACTCAGAAATCTGCCTGCCTCTGCCTCCCAAGTGCTGGGATTAAAGGTGTGCGCCACCACCACCACCTGGCAATCTAAAGAAGAGTTCACATGAACATTTTGGGGTTTGGGTGTATCTTTCAATCATTAAAGTTTCATATAATTAAATGGTCACTGTATTGAATAGAATCCTAGTGATCACCAATAAATCCTGTGTACTGAGTGTCTAGTCACTCATCATCTAACAGATTTACTTTCTACATATGCATTGGCTCTGATTTTGATGAGCATCCTTGAGAATATTACAAAGTCCTGACAATGTAAGCTAAGGCCAGACTCTGTTATAGAGGGAACAGGGGCATCAGGAGTGTTTGTAGATAACAAAAGCAACAATTATAAAAATAGTGTTGTGATGGCTAAGAAGTGTCAATAACAAAGAAAGATGAGGTTTTTCTTAGTCTTACTTCTGAGAAAGTATATGAGTTTCAAAGTGCTGACCTTGTATCCTGACTTTTTGTTCTAGCACAGGGAAGGGAAAGTAGCAATTAATGATGCCCACAGAGGAGGTGATTTCCAAATGCATCAATTCTCTTTAAGGGACTGTATCAGAGAAAGATCCCCAGAGAAATTAAATCATGTTTGTGCCCACAGTGTCCAAGCTAATGTATGTGGAGGAATAAATAGAACTAAGGCATAGCCTAGCTCAGAGAAATTGGGATTCCATTCAAAAGGTAGGAACTTATACTGAAAAAAAAGGTACAGAGGACCTAGAAAAGAACCTGGACCCAGACCTGGATTGTGCTTTCATGATTTGGAGGGAAAGAGAAGGCATGGCTGATAATAATTTTCTTATGATTTAGATCTTAAATGTCACCCCAAAACACATATGTTAAACATTTGAACACTAACCTGTGACACTATTGAGAAGTGGTGAAACCTGTAAGGCTGGTGTCAAATGCATGAAAGTTAGTTGAGATCATGCCCTCAGAGAGAATATTGTGTTAATAGCTCACCTTTATCTCCCTCCTCCTCTCCCTGAAGGTTTCCCCAAGTCCTTTCCTCTTTCTCTCCCTTTCTTTACCCCTTTCATTCAATTTTCTTCCCAATAGCCCTAAAGTAATAAGTTTTACTCAGTATTATATACCCTATATCCCCTGCCTCAACACAGGAACTAAATCACTGGGTCTAACTAATCACAAACTGAAACCTCTGAAATTTTGAGCCAAAATAAATCTTACCTTCTTGTGAGTTGATTTTCTCAAGTCCTGAACTTTTTATAAACAGAAAGCTGTCACGTGCCTCCATGCAATGTTCAGATATCCTACCTGATTCCTTCCATTTGCACCCCTAGCTGACCCTACCATTTTCCATGGATTGGTCACTACCTACTTCTAATTAGTCCTGATGAGATCTTGGGAGCAAGAAGGGAAAGTGACTGGATAAAATAGTATGAAGTCTGAATTCTCACAGGATACTTCATCCAGATGAACTTTGCTTCTCCAAAAAAAAAAAAAAAATAATAATAATAATAATAATAATAAAAGAAGCATTAAGCATGATTCCAAGTAAGTTTCTTTCAATTGATAAATCTCTCTTTACTTTTGAATTCGGTAAAACATTTTAAAATATTGCAGACTCTCTTGTTATCATCACAACAGTTCCCAAAATAGGCTGCATCAAGAAACGTTATTTTTAATTTATTCATTGTTTATATTTTGTTTATTTATTATATATTTTGTTTTATTTATATTCATATTTTATTCCCCCCATCCACCCTCTGACCATTCCACATCCCATAAATCCTCTCCACCTCATGTCTCCATGTGGATGTCCCCACCCCCCCCCAACTCCACTTGACCTCTAAACTCCCTGGGGCCTCCAGTCTCTTGAAGGTTAGGCGCACCATATCTAAATGAACACAGACCCAGCAGTCCTCTGGTAGGTTGGTGGTGTGTGTGAGTCCTAAAAGTGGGACCAGTAGTGTCTATGACTCTTTACTTCCTTTTAACTTACATTGTCCAGATAGGAGGGCTTTTGACCTCCCTTATTGTATCTTTTTTATAATGTGAGGTTGTTGTCTCTTAGACATCTACCCTTTACAGAAGGGAAATAGAAGGATGAGTGAATCTGAGAGAGAAGGGAGGTGGGGAGGAACTGGGAAGAGTGGAGCAAGGAAAACCTGTGGTTGGGATGTATTGTATTTGAGAATAATCTATTTTCAATTAAAAATTACAGGGACTGAAATGGAGAGGAGCCTAAGGAAAAGAAGGTTCAGAGAAAGGCCCAAAATGGGATCCTGCTCAAGGCAAGGTTCCAAGGCCACACAGTATTGCTGAGATTATGGAGCACTCACAAAAAGGGATCTATCATGACTGCCCTCTGAAAGACCCAACAAGCAGCTGAGTCAGATACAGATATTTTCACCCAACCAATGAAAAGAAGCAGCTGACCCCTGTTGTTGAATTAGAGAAGGCTGAAAGAAGCTGAGAAGGGCTATCCTGCAGGAGGACCAACAGTCTCAATTCATCTGGACTCCCAAGATCTCTCAAACACCAGACCACCAAACAGACAGCATACACCAGTTGAAATGAGGCCCCCAACACACATACAGTAGAGGACTTCCAGGTCTGTGTTCATTCAAAGATTATGCACCTAACCTTCAAGAGATTGGAGATCCCAGGCCGTTTACAGGTCAGGTGGTGTGGGGAGTGGGAGCATCCATGTGGAGGGGTGGGGGAGGGGCTGTAAGGTGGGGGGCAGTCAGAGGGTGGATGGTGGGGGGTGAAGAGGAAAAGAATATGGAGTATAAAAACAAATTAAAAATAAAATAAAATTTAAAAACAGAACAGGTCACTCAAATCTTCACCTCTGTATATAGGATTCCAACTCTGTTTAGTTTCAACATCAGCTTAAAAGCATACCACAGGGATATTAAATTTTCCATTAAAAATCATATATATTAAGTACTTGGTGTACCTTACTAATGACTTGAGGTACAACCAAAGAGTCATGTGATCAAAGCATAATAGCACATGTCTGTAATCACAGCACTTGTGAGCCTGAAAAAGGAGGACCAAAATTCAATGTCTGAGAGACTACAGAAAAAGCCTGTCTATAAAGGTAAGTGGCTCTAAAACACAAAGTGATACAAGTTTTGTTTGAGAATTCATAAGGCATATATAGTGTATAAAGATCAAAACTACTCCCACTGTCCTCCAACTTCTGCACTATTCCCCCCAAACAATTCTTTCTTTCAAACTTCATGTGCTCTTTAAAAAAAAAAAAAAAAAAGCATTCTAAGTCCCTTTAATGCTGCTGTGTGCGCATGAGCATAGTGTCATCCATTGAAGCATGGGCAGCCTTTTCAGGAACCACAGACTTGAATAAAATTAAATATAATAATCTCCAATCTCTTCTTTTTTGACTCTGTCCTATAGTGCCCCCCCACCAAAAGAAAAACTATCTCCATTTTATTTTTCCCACCTTTATCAGAAGTCTTAACACATACTAAATCAAGCCTCTTCCATACGTGACTATTTTAGATCATTCAGATAAGCAGTTTCCAATAATAATACCATGTCAGACAGAAGAGTGTAATTGCTCACCACCAGCAAAAGAAAAAAACAATTTCATTGCATTATTCTTTTCTTTAAATGTACCATATAACCTACACAAATTTAAGCCAATTTTGACTAGACTGTGTCATGCCCAAAGCCTGGAAACTGATAAGGAGTACCAATCCCTGGGTGAAAGGCAGCTTGAACAGATGATGAATCACATAACCTTATGCAAACAGATCTTAATCTCAAAAATACATGACAGTAACATTCAATATTATTTCTGGATGAAGAGGACTCCACTCTACCTAGACTGTCTACTTAGGAATGTGTTTGCATCATTGTAGTCATAATAATGGGCACAGTTACAAGTACAAAGATGATCCGTTTCAATGGCTCCTAACAAGGACAGACAGGGGTACAAAAGCTTAATGTGGATTCCAGAAAACCTTGACAAAATTTGGGTAGGTCTCATGAAAGAAGAATAAAAATTGTAGATAGAAGAAGCAGAGACACTGAGGGAGAAAAAAAATGTGATTTGATCTAGGTTGTGTCCCTGATGCACCTAGCAGACTGTGAGCTACAAAATTGCCATATAGGCTGTAAATGAGACATCTCTGTGATCAATTCTTACCATGATATGTCACTATGAAGTCTTTCTTTCATCCATCTTTTGCTTTACAATCTCTTTTCTCTGAAATTAAAATTGTGCTTTTAGTTTTCTTTTGTTTATGCACAGACTATAAAATGTTTGTGCATGCACATGAGTCTGCCTTTATGTCTGTGTCTGTATCTGTCTGTATCTGTATCTGTCTGTATCTGTGTTTCTGTCTGTGTCTGTGTGCAGTGTTAAGACCAAAGCACAAGCATTTTTCATGCCTGGCAAATGCTCTATCCTTCAGCTATACCCATAGCACTCACATTTCTAATATAAGATCTCACTATGTAACTCAAGCTGATCTTGAACTCAAGATATTACTACTTTGGCTGAGTGGGTGCTAAGATTACATGGGTGCATCTCTACATACTCTGAGGAGTATATTTGTCCATCATTTTACTTCTAACTAAATTTGAAAAGTACAGTGAGAGTATGTCTGTGTAGGTAAGATTTTGAACGTGCCTTTAACTAGTCTTCAGACATAGGAAAGAGCTTTTTCTAAATAACTGATAGTTTCTAGCCTTTGGGAAGGCAGTGAAGAAAGTAGACAGGTAGGGAAAAAAATCATTCTGAGGAGCAGAAAAAATAAAGAAATTGATACAAGACAGTGCACATAATAGGTGCGAGATATGCATTAAGTATTAAGAAAAAATTAAAAATTAAGTATTAAGAAAAAAGAGTGGAGTATTAAGACATCTGTAATCATGAGCATATCTACTAAACACAAATTTGAACTGAATGAACTGAAAAAAAAAACAGGTATTAAAAGAAAGGAGCTTTTAACTATGTTTGATGTGCCCCAATTTATTCAACTAAGTTCTGTTTATAGGACAACTTCATTGTTTCAGTTTTGGGAGTTATAAGCAATGCCATTATATATATATATACTACAGACTAATCACTTTGTCCACAGCAAATAATTTCATTAGGCAAAATTCTGGAGATTTAAATCTCTGATAACCCCCAACTGACTCCACTGAGGAAGTGTACCCTGGGAGGTAATAATGGAGACACAGAATAGGCCAAAGACATTGCTAAGTGAAATTGCAGCACCAAAAGCTCTGCCACATAGATATGAGAACAACCTAGTGAATTTCCAAAATTGCAAAACAACTATTGAGCATTTTTCTTACTTTTGTTGTTGTCCTTTAATGCCAAATGATGGTACAACAAAAGTAATGCGGGAGTGGGTACTCTCAAGACCTGTTGCTATCAGATCCATGAAAGTACCAACAGGTCCTGCTATTTATTGGCTAGTAAAATAATAGTAGCACAGATATTAAGGGAGGAATTAGTTACTTAAGAAGAAACCCATTCGTTACACTGTTAAGTTTAGGCAATAACCAATGGCCATAAAGCCCATAGGTCCTAAAGAGTAACCTACTAACAGTGTTTGGCTAAATGAACATAGTATCAAACTGCCTTTTAAATAAATATTTCAATACATGATAATGGGAAAATCTGTCTTGGTCTTGTCTCTTTAGTGTTCTCTGCACCAGGACTGATACTACTTTAAAGATGACATATAAAGGACCATTTGCCATTACAAAGTTGGCATTATTTTGGGTGTGAAGGGATGCCTAAACATACATAAATTAATAAATGTAATTAGCTACATATTAGATTAGAAAAGCTTACCTCCCTGCACGGGAGCCCTCTGCCTCAGGAGCAGGGAACGCCATCTTAGTTCCAGGACTCCTCCGAACTTAGGAACTTGGTCTGCACAGGTGAGAGTGTGCACCACAGAGGCAGACAGCTTCTGGGACAGGCGGGAGCCACAGAGCCACTGAGGCAGCACCCTTTTGGGGCCGCAGACATCTGGCACCCTCCCAGCCGGAGGACAGTGGTCCGCCCTGCACGGGAGCCCTCTGCCTCAGGAGCAGGGAGCGCCATCTTGGTTCTGGGACTCCTCCGAACTTAGGAACTTACTCTGCACAGGTGAGACTGTGAACCACAGAAGCTGACAGCTTCTGTGACCTGCCAAAGCAACACAGCATCTGGGAAAGGTCCTGTTTTGGGCCTCCTTCTTCGGCCAGGAGGAGGTCCAAACACCAGATATCTGTGCAACTTCCCTGTAAGAGGAGAGCTTGCCATCAGAGAGTGCTCTAACCACTGAAACTCAGAGGAGAGAGCCTGTCTCCCAGGTCTGCTGATATACGTTAATCAGAATCACCAGAAGAACAATCTCTAAACAGAGACAACTATAACAACTAACTCCAGAAATTACCAGAGGGCGAAAGGTAAACGTAAGAATCTTACTAACAGGAACCAAGACCACTCAACATCATCAGAACCCAGCACTCCCACTTCGCCCAGTCCAGGGCACCCCAACACACCCGAAAAGCTAGACCTGGATTTAAAAGCATATCTCATGATGATGGTAGAGGACATTAAGAAGGACTTTAATAACTCACTTAAAGAATTACAGGAAAACATTGCTAAAGAGTTACAAGTCCTTAAAGAAAAACAGGATAACACAAACAGGTAGAAGTCCTTAAAGAAAAACAGGAAAAGACAACCAAACAGGTAGAAGTCCTTAAAGAAAAACAGGAAAACACATCCAAACAGGTGATAGAAATGAGCAAAATCATACTAGACCTAAAAAGGGAAGTAGAAACAATAAAGAAAACCCAAAATGAGGCAACACTGGAGATAGAAACCCTAGAAAAGAAATCTGGAACCATAGATGGGAGCATCAGCAACAGAATACAAGAGATGGAAGAGAGAATATCAGGTACAGAAGATTCCATAGAGAACATCGGGACAACAATCAAAGAAAATGCAAAATGCAAAAAGATCCTAACTCAAAACATCCAGGAAATCCAGGACACAATGAGAAGACCAAACCTACGGATAATAGGAGTGGATGAGAATGAAGATTTTCAACTCAAAGGAACAGCAAACATCTTCTACAAAATTATAGAAGAAAACTTCCCAAATCTAAAGAAAGAGATGCCCATGAACATACAAGAAGCCTACAGAACTCCAAATAGACTGGACCAGAAAAGAAATACCTCCTGACACATAATAATCAGAACAACAAATGCACTAAATAAAGATAGAATACTAAAAGCAGTAAGAGAAAAAGGCCAAGTAACATATAAAGGCAAGCCTATCAGAATTACACCAGATTTTTCACCAGAGACTATGAAAGACAGAAGATCCTAGACAGATGTTACACAGATATTAAAAGAACAGCCCAGGCTACTATACCCAGCCAAACTCTCAATTAACGTAGATGGAGAAACCAAAGTATTCCACAACAAAACCAAATTCACACATTATCTTTCCATGAATCCAGCCCTTCAAAGGATAATAACAGAAAAAAAAAAATACAAGGACGGGAACCACGCCCTAGAAAAAACAAGAAGGTAATCCCTCAACAAAACTAAAAGAAGACAGCCACAAGAACAGAATGCCAACTTTAACAACAAAAATAACAGGAAGCAACAATTACTTTTCCTTAATATCTCTTAATATCAATGGTCTCAACTCCCAAATAAAAAGACATAGACTAACAAACTGGCTACACAAACAAGACCCAACATTTTGCTGCTTACAGGAAACTCGTCTCAGAGAAAAAGATGGACACTACCTCAGAATGAAAGGCTGGAAAACAATTTTCCAAGCAAATGGTAGGAAGAAACAAGCTGAAGTAGCCATTCTAATATCTGATAAGATTGACTTCCAACCCAAAGTCATCAAAAAAGACAGGGAGGGGCCCTTCATACTCATCAAAGGTAAAATCCTCCAAGAGGAACTATCAATTCTGAATATCTATACTCCAAATACAAAGGCAGCCACGTTCATTAAAGAAACTTTAGTAAAGCTCAAAGCACACATTGCACCTCACACAATAATAGTGGGAGACTTCAACACACCACTTTCACCAATGGACAGATCATGGAAACAGAAACTAAACAGGGACACAGTGAAACTAACAGAAGTTATGAATCAAATGGATCTGGCAGATATCTACAGAACATTCTATCCTAAAACAAAAGGATATACCTTCTTCTCAGCACCTCATGGTACCTTCTCCAAAATTGACCACATAATTGGTCACAAAACATGCCTCAACAGATACAAAAATATTGAAATTGTCCCATGCATCCTATCAGATCACCATGGACTAAGGCTGATCTTCAATAACAAAATAAATAATAGAAAGCCAACCTTCACGTGGAAACTGAACAACACTCTTCTCAATGATACCTTGGTCAAGGAAGGAATAAAGAAAGAAATTAAGGACTTTTTAGAGTTCAATGAAAATGAAGCCACAACATACCCAAACTTATAGACACAATGAAACCATTTCTAAGAAAAAAACTCATAGCTGTGAGTGCCTCCAAATAGAAACTAGAGAGAGCACACATTAGCAGCTTGACAACACACCTAAAAGCACTAGAAAAAAAGGAAGCAAATTCACCTAAGAGGAGTAGATGGCAGGAAATAATCAAACTCAGGGGCAAAATCAACCAAGTGGAAACAAGTAGAACTACTCAAAGAATCAACCAATCAAGGAGCTGGTTCTTTGAGAAAATCAACAAGATAGATAAATCCTTAGCCAGACTCAATAGAGGGCACAGGGAAAGCATTCTAATTAACAAAATCAGAAATGAAAAGGGAGACATAACAACAGGTCCTGAAGACATCCAAAACACCATCAGATCCTTCTACCAAAAGCTATACTCAACAAAACTGGAGAACCTGGATGAAATAGAAATGTTTCTAGACAGATACCAGGTACCAAAGTTGAATCAAGATCAGGTTAATGATCTAAACAGCCCTACATCCCACGATGAAATAGAAGCAGTCTTAATAGTTTCCCAACCTAAAAAAAGCCCAGGACCAGATGGGTTTAGTGCAGAGTTCTATCAGACCTTCGAAGAAGATCTAATCCCAGTTCTTCACAAACTATTCCACAAAATGGAAACAGAAGGTACTCTACCAAACTCATTCTATGAATCCACAATTACTCTGATACCTAAACCACAAAAAGACCCAACAAAGATAGAAAACTTCAGACCAATATCCCTTATGAATATTGATGCAAAAATACTCAATAAAGTTCTTGCTAACCGAATCCAAGAACACATCAAAACAATCATCCATCCTGATCAAGTAGGTTTCATCCCAGGGATGCAGGGATGGTTCAATATACGGAAATCCATCAACGTAATCCAATATATAAACAAACTCAAAGACAAAAACCACATGATCATCTCGATAGATGCAGAAAAAGCATTTGACAAGATCCAACACCCATTCATGATAAAAGTCTTAGAAAGATCAGGAATTCAAGGCCCATACCTAAACATGATAAAAGCAATCTACAGCAAACCAGTAGCCAACATCAAAGTAAATGGTGAGAAGCTTGAAGCAATCCCTCTAAAATCAGGGACTAGACAAGGCTGTCCACTTTCTCCATACCTATTCAACATTGTACTTGAAGTCCTAGCCAGAGCAAATCGACAACAAAAGGAGATCAAAGGGATACAAATTGGAAAAGATGAAGTCAAAATATCACTTTTTGCAGATGATATGATAGTATATATAAGTGACCCTAAAAATTCCACCAGAGAACTCCTAAACCTGATAAACAGCTTCGGTGAAGTAGCTGGATATAAAATTAACTCAAACAAATCAAAGGCCTTTCTCTACACAAAGAACAAACAGGCTGAGAAAGAAATTAGGGAAACAACACCCTTCTCAATAGCCACAAATAATATAAAATACCTAGGCGTGACTCTAACTAAGGAAGTGAAAGATCTGTATGACAAGAACTTCATGTCTCTGAAGAAAGAAATTATAGAAGAACTCAGAAGATGGAAAGATCTCCCATCCTCATAGATTGGCAGGATTAACA
Source organism: Mus caroli (assembly GCF_978045245.1). Taxonomy (NCBI): domain Eukaryota; kingdom Metazoa; phylum Chordata; class Mammalia; order Rodentia; family Muridae; genus Mus; species Mus caroli. Next base: position 42,449,533 of record NW_028227261.1, on the reverse strand, counting down.
TTGTAAAAATGGCTATCTTGCCAAAAGCAATCTACAGATTCAGTGCAATCCCCATCAAAATTCCAACTCAATTCTTCAACGAATTAGAAAGTGCAATCTGCAAATTCATCTGGAATAAAAAAAACCTAGGATAGCAAAAACTCTTCTCAAGGATAAAAGAACCTCTGGTGGAATCACCATGCAGGACCTAAAGCTTTACTAACAGAGCAATTGTGATAAAAAACTGCGTGGTATTGGTATAGTGTAAGACAAGTAGACCAATGGAATAGAATTGAAGACCCAGAAATGAACCCACACACCTACGGTCACTTGATCTTCTACAAGGGAGATAAAACCATCCAGTGGAAGAAAGACAGCATTTTCAACAAATGGTGCTGGCACAACTGGTGGTTATCATGTAAAAGAATGCGAATTGATCCATTCCTATCTCCTTGTACTAAGGTCAAGTCTAAGTGGATCAAGGAACTTCACATAAAACCAGAGACACTGAAACTTATAGAGGAGAAAGTGGGGAAAAGCCTTGAAGATATGGGCACAGGGGAAAAATTCTTGAATAGAACAGTAATGGCTTGTGCTGTAAGATCGAGAATTGACAAGTGGGACCTCATGAAACTGCAAAGCTTCTGCAAGGCTAAAGACACCATCAATAAGACAAAAAAACCACCAACAGATTGGGAAAGAATCTTCACCTATCCTAAATCAGATAAGGGACTAATATCCAATATATATAAAGAACTCAAGAAGGTGGACTCCAGAAAGTCAAATAACCCCATTAAAAAATGGGGCTCAGAACTGAACAAAGAATTCTCACCTGAGGAATACCGAATGGCAGAGAAGCACCTGAAAAAATGTTCAACATCCTTAATCATCAGGGAAATGCAAATCAAAACAACCCTGAGATTCCACCTCACACCAGTCAGAATGGCTAAGATCAAAAATTCAGGTGACAGCAGATGCTGGCGAGGATGTGGAGAAAGAGGAACACTCCTCCATTGTTGGTGGGATTGCAAGCTTGTACAACCACTCTGGAAATCAGTTTGGTGGTTCCTCAGAAAATTGGACATAGTACTACCGGAGGATCCAGCAATACCTCTCCTGGGCATATATCCAGAAGATGTTCCAACCGGTAAGAAGGACACATGCTCCACTATGTTCATAGCAGCCTTATTTATAATAGCCAGAAGCTGGAAAGAACCCAGATGCCCCTCAACAGAGGAATGGATACAGAAATTATGGTACATTTACACAATGGAGTACTACTCAGCTATTAAAAAGAATGAATTTATGAAATTCCTAGCCAAATGGATGGACCTGGAGAGCATCATCTTGAGTGAGGTAACACAATCACAAAGGAACTCACACAATATGTATTCACTGATAAGTGGATATTAGCCCAAAACTTAGGATACCCAAGATATAAGATACAATTTGCTAAACGCATGAAACTCAAGAAGAATGAAGACCAAAGTGTGGACACTATGCCCCTTCTTAGAATTGGGAACAAAACACCCATGGAAGGAGTTACAGAGACAAAGTTTGGAGCTGTGATGAAAGGATGGACCATCTAGAGACTGCCATATCCAGGTATCCATCCCATAATCAGCTTCCAAACGCTGACACCATTGCATACACTAGCAAGATTTTGCTGAAAGGACCCAGATATAGCTGTCTCTTGTGAGACAATGCCGGGGCCTAGCAAACACAGGAGTGGATGCTCACAGTCAGCTATTGGATGGATCATAGGGCTCCCAATGGAGAAGCTAGAGAAAGTACTCAAGGAGTTAAAGGGATCTGCAACCCTATAGTTGGAACAACATGATGAACTAACCAGAACCCCGGAGCTCTTGTCTCTAGCTGCATATGTATCGAAAGATGGCCTAGTCGGCCATCACTGGAAAGAGAGGCCCATTGGACTTGCAAACTTTATATGCCCCAATACAGGGGAATGCCAGGACCAAAAGAATGGGAATGGGTGGGTAGGGAAGGGGGGGTATGGGGGACTTTTGGGATAGCATTGGAAATGTAATTGAGGAAAATACGTAATAAAAAAAATATTAAAAATTAAAAAAAAAGCTTACCTCATTGGAGAAACTTTTTTGTGATGGTGGTTAATGCCAAAACTCACAAATACTCTGACTATAGAGAATATGTGCTCATGGATTGCTCAGCCATCAATGGGTCTTTTATATCATAATCCCTTCCTCAGGGTTCAGGAACTATCACAGTATTTTAAAGTATTTACAATATATTAAAGTATTGGTCTTTCACTTCCTTGATTATGTTTATTCTAATCCTTTTTTTTAAAACTATGCATTATTATTTTATTACTATCAATTACTTATTTATTTGCATTATATCTCAATATTAGCACCCCCTGCTTCGAATCCCCTCTCACATAGATCCTTCCCCCATTCCAGTTCTCCTAACTGAGCTGCCCTATTTGGCTTCAGTGGAAAAGAAGTGCCTTAAAACCTATTTTGAATGAGAGTGTTTCCCTAACTTTATTCTTACTATGGTTGTCTTTGGTATTTATAAAGGCCTTTTATATAACAATTGAAACAATTATTTGATTTTTGTACTTGAATCCATTATGTGGTTAATTACATTTATTGATTTATGTATGTTTAGGCATCCCTTCACACTCAGAAAAAAGCCAACTTGGTAATAGTAAATGGTCTTTTATTTGTCACCTTAAAAGTAGTATCAGTCCTGATGCAGAGAACACTAAAGAGACAAGACCAAGACAGAGTTTCCCATTATCATGTTTTAGTTAATCCACTAAATATACAAAACAAAAAAGTATATTGAAAATGGCAAGAGAGAAGCAATAGAACATAAAAAGAAAGATCTATGACAGTACTACCCAGATACCCAAGCCATACAAAGACTCCACAAAAAAAAAAAAAAAACTAGATAATTATAGGCCAGTCTTCCTGATGACCATACACCACAAAATTTCTCAATAAATTATTTGTAAACTGAATAGAAAACAATCTTAAGAGGAAATTAAGTGCATAAACTCTGGGCCAAACTAACGAAATGAGAAAGAGAGAATATCAAAATTCATAAATTAGAGATTAAAGAGTGATGCATTACCATAGCTATTAAAAATTCACACATACCTTAAAAACAAGTATTCTAATAAACCAAAAAAAAATCTAATTTCTGGTTGCATACAATCTACAAAAGTGGTCAAAACTCTGACCTATAAATGTTCCTGTCTGAAAGAACTGAAGGGATGGAAATGGAGAGGAGCCTGAAGAAAAGAAGATCCAGCAACAGGCCCAAAATGGGATCCAGCTTAAGGGTAGGTCCCAAGGCCTGACACTATTACAGAGGCTATGGAGCACTCACAAAAAAGGGACCTATCATGACTGCCCTCCAAAAGAACCAACAAGAAGCTGAGTCAGATACAGCTATATGCATCCAACCAATGGACATAAGCAGCTGACCTCTGTTGTTGAATTAGAGAAGGCTGAAAGAAGCTGAGAAGGGTGATCCTGCAGGAGGACCAGCAGTCTCAATTAATCTGGACTCCCAATGTCTCTCAGACATTGGACCACCAACCAGGCAGCATACACCAGCTGATATGAGGCCCCCAACACATATACAGCAGAGGATTGATGGATTTGGGATCTTTCAGAGAAGATGCACCTAACCCTCAAGAGACTGGAGGCCCTAGGGAGTTTAGAGGTCTGGTGGGGTGGGTGTGGGGGTGCTGGGAATATCCTTGTGGAGACAGGGGGACAAAGAGGAGGTATGGGATGTGGAACAGTCGGAGGGTGAACCAGGAGGGAATAAAATTTGCAGTGTAAAAAACAAGATTAAATAAATAGAAGGAATATATATGGACAAAGTGTGGTCAAGATCCTGAAGGAAAAGTCATCCAGAGACTGTCCCACCTGTGGATCCATCCCATATACAGACATCAAACCCAGTCACAATTGTGGATGTCAAGGATTGCTTGCTGACAGGAGCCTGATATAGCTGTCGCCTAAGAGTCTCTGCCAAAGCCTGACAAATACAGAAGTGTATGCTCACAGCCAACCATTGCACTCTGCACAGGGACCTTAATGGAGGAGTTAGGACTCAAGGAGCTGAAGGGGTTTGCAATTTCACAGGAAGAACAAAAATATCAACCAACCAGACCCAGAGCTACCAGGGACGAAACAACCAACCAAAGAGTACACATGGATGGATGTCAGAGACCATCCCATGAGAAAGCAAGCCCTTCACAATCTCCCTAACAGACCAAATGGCCTCATGCTAGGAGCTGGTTATCACCCCCTCCTCCCTATTCCCTTCCTGGCACCTGAGGCTGTAAAAGCTGAATTATAGTCCCCTCTTCCCTATCTCTTCCTGAACTCCCATGCCATCTAAGGACATGAGTTACGCCTGAGCCCAGCCTAACACCCAAGGCTGTCAAGGAGAATCTATGTTCTGGAGATAAGATGCAGAGTGCCCACTGCCTGGCGCCTGACTTCAGCCCTCATGTCAGCAGATGCCTGCTTCTTTGTTCTTTGTAAAATCCCCCCCAACCCCTCCCCTATTCCCCTCGATGTATGCTTTAAAATCAAGGCACCTCAGCCTAATAAACGAGACCTTGACAACTTTGCTTGGTCTCCTGCTTCTCTTTCTCTTCCTCCCATTTTGTTCCAAGTTTGCAGTCCCCCTCACACCCACAAATAACTGAATCCCGTGAGACAGGGTAAGTGGCACCCGAAGTGAGGGTGAGGTCTGGATCATAATTCTATCCAGTGGAGGTTCCAGAGAAGTTCCTCGAGACCCCAAGAATTTAGAAGTGTGAAGGACCCCTTCTGCCGCTCATGGAAGTGTGAAAAGTCCTTGGTAAGTGATTCATCTCCAGTGAAAATATGGGAAACAAGCTAATAATAGAAGCAGCCTTTATAAGTGGCCTAAAGATGGCTTTCAGGGAAAGAGGAGTACGAGTTAAAAAGAAAGATTTGATAAACTTTTTTATTTTCATAGACCAGGTATGTCCATGGTTTATTATAGATGAAGCAGAGATACATTGTAAAAAATGGTGAAAGGTAAGTAGAGATTTAAATGATAAACTAGCTAATGAGGGTCCCAATGCGGTCCCTGCTATCTGACCCGCGCTACCGTCTCGCCAGCAAGAACGCACGCAGGACACTCGGATCCTTCTGCAGTAAAGCTTTAATACATCTCGAGAGATAGATGATCAGCTTCAGGAGAGGAGACCCAGAGAGCAGAAAACCCTTCCCTTATATAGGCTGCGAAGTACGGTTGGAGACGTGCACCACCCGGATTGGCTGCCCACCATCAGCCAGATAACACCATGGGAGAGGCAGGGCTCAGGTAATGGAAAGATACCCTGACGCCTGCGCACACTTTACCATGAGCAACGGATGTCAGCGCCATCTTGTAAAGGTGACTGTGAGGGCGGCTCCTCACATCTCCCCCTTTTCTTTTATTTTAGAAGCAACAGGCCACCCAGTACTGAGAGTGGAGATAGAGGTCAAATCCCCAGTGTGCAAGCATAGGGGCCTTACACAAAACCTCCTCCCAGGCTCGTCACTCGGAGGGGTCTTGGTCCACTCCCGTGTCGTTTTTCCTGGGGGAAGGACACTAGGACACTCAACCTTCTTGAAAGATGACATATCTCCCAGAAAGAAGCTCAAATTAGACCACAAAGCCATTCCAGTGCAGTGCTTAGCCTCGCAACTCTCCTGGGCTGCTAAAGCACACCCACTCCGCCCCATGCAGCAAGACTCGCCTCAGGGGTTTGTGGAGCTGGATGGCCAGCGACCTTATTGCTTGAGCATCGATAATCATATATCGGGGGAGGCACCATGCTCCAAAGCAACAAGTGCCTGGGTTACTACCATCCTGTCCCTCCTTGTTTGGGCTTTAAGTTTGCAGATCATCCATAGTAGGAGCAGTACTCCACCGCACACAGCCACTCCAAGCAAATCCACCCCCACCCATTCCTTGAAGTAGGAGAATGCTGCAGAAATCCAGGTAGAAAATCCTTCCATCAATGACAGGTCAAGATGTGTCAAATTGACTTGTAAGATGGTGATCCTCAGCTCCTGGAGTGTCTGTTCAAATTCTATGGTCCAATTCTGTAACAAATAACGAGACAAAGTCTTTGACAGGTTAGCTGCTCTTGTAAAATTCTCAAATTGTACTGAGGTGATACAGAGGCTAGGCAGCTTATGTTTGCAACCCAGCTGAGCCATTTGCCACAGGATATCTACCTGCTTTTGGACCAGATCGATCCGTTGGTTTACCAACATGAGGCCTCCCTCTATCTGGGAGTTGGCTGTGGCCTGCCTGTCCAGGGCTGATGTCACTCTTGCCGAAAGGTCATTGATGGTTTGTGTTGTCTGAACTGTAGCAGACAAGGCAAGGGCTGAAGCAGTGAAAGAGGCAGCTACTGCTGCTGTTGCTACCAAGCCAACTATAATAGCAGAGATTCCAAAATCTCTCTTTTCTTTAAATAAGCTTAAACTGCTAGGGGCTTCCACAGGAACTGGAACAAATCTAGGCATGCGAGTAAACAAAGCAAAGGGATACTTAGTAGCATCCCAACACAGGGCATAGAAACATTCATTAAACAAGCAATCTAACTCTAATTGATTACTATTTAAACTTTTATTACTTACCACCCACAGAAAGGGGGCCAAACACAAACCGGGTGACAGTATAATTCACCCTTTTAAATGCTTTATATAGTATTAGAGGAGGACCAATTGAAGGGCCTGAACCAGCATTCAAAGTGCCCTTCCACTCAAAACCCATTTGTCCCTTTTCACTATATCCACCTCTAATCATGGCCATAGGTGAAAGATTGGTACAGCTCCCTTTAACCCCACAAAGTAACCATTGATCAAAAGGGTTAGCATCTGCCCAATCAGGATTCATGAAGGTAAAATCATGTCCAGCAAAGATTTCATTAATCTCTACACTTATGTATGGGGAAAAGGAAAAAAATCCTTCAACCACCCAAGCCGGTTTTCTGGCCTGGCACCCAGTCCAAGGAAGCATGGAGTCCTCTGAGGATCTTCCTTTACAAAAGGGTGTCATTCTGGGTTGCTGGGGCGGTGCTTTTCTGGATTTACGATTAGGCCACCAGCCTTGGATTACCAAGGCATTAGCTATTATTTCAGAGTGGGTTCCCCAAGCAGCCTCTTTCAGCCAGGCCTCTGATTGATTATATAAGGATATACACTGGCTTTGGTCTTTCAAGTCAGAGATCATCACAAAGCACAGGCTTCCTTTGAGGAAAAAGTTCTATTTTCCATCAGAGCCTGAATTTGCCCATCTAATGGTAAAAAGGCAAGTCCCAGCTCCCTATCAGTAGTAAAGAAACGTGGGGGCTGGTGAGATGGCTCAGTGGGTAAGAGCACCTGACTGCTCTTCCGAAGGTCCAGAGTTCAAATCCCAGCAACCACATGGTGGCTCACAACCATCCGTAACGAGATCTGGCGCCCTCTTCTGGAGTGTCTGAAGACAGCTACAGTGTACTTACATATAATAAATAAATAAATCTTAAAAAAAAAAAAAAGAAAGAAAGAAACGTGGAAACACTTGTGCACTGTGCATGACAGGCATGGGCAGGGGAAAGGTGGACATAATACCTCAACGCAATTCCCGTAATATACTAGGAACCAAGATCTCCAGTAGAAGGGTCAGTATCCATCGTTGTTTCAGTGTTCCCTCTTTTGTCCACATCTTCTGAAGGGGAGATCCTTCGGGTGAAGCGTTCTGGAACCCAAAGAGGATTGTCTTCTTCCTGTGGAAAGACACAAATAACTGCCCTGGATCTTATTAAAATAGGAGCCGGGCCTCTCCATTTTCCGGTTAAGACATCTTTCCATTTGATCATTTCTCTAGGTCTGTTTGGTTCTGAACAGTGACGATCAGCTGCAGTGTGGCCTTGTTCATCAAGATTCAAAAAATTAAGAGTAAAGAGTGCCATGGACAGAGAAACACCTGAAAAAATGTTCAACATCCTTAATCATCAGGGAAATGCAAATCAAAACAACCCTGAGATTCCACCTCACACCAGTCAGAATGGCTAAGATCAAAAATTCAGGTGACAGCAGATGCTGGCAAGGATGTGGAGAAAGAGGAACACTCCTCCATTGTTGGTGGGATTGCAAGCTTGTACAACCACTCTGGAAATCAGTCTGGTGGTTCCTCAGAAAATTGGACATAGTACTACCGGAGGATCCAGCAATACCTCTCCTGGGCATATATCCAGAAGATGTCCCAACCGGTAAAAAAGACACATGCTCCACTATGTTCATAGCAGCCCTATTTATAATAGCCAGAAGCTGGAAAGAACCCAGATGTCCCTCAACAGAGGAATGGATACAGAAATTATGGTACATTTACACAATGGAGTACTACTCAGCTATTAAAAAGAATGAATTTATGAAATTCCTAGCCAAATGGATGGACCTGGAGGGCATCATCTTGAGTGAAGTAACACAATCACAAAAGAACTCACACAATATGTATTCATTGATAAGTGGATATTAGCCCAAAACTTAGGATACCCAAGATATAAGATACAATTTGATAAACGCATGAAACTCAAGAAGAATGAAGACCAAAGTGTGGACACTGTGCACCTTCTTAGAATTGGGAACAAAACACCCAGGGAAGGAGTTACAGAGACAAAGTTCATAGCTGTGATGAAAGGATGGACCATTTAGAGACTGCTGTATCCAGGGATCCGTCCCATAATCAGCTTCTAAACGCTGACACCATTGCATACACTAGCAAGATTTTGCTGAAAGGACCCAAATATAGCTGTCTCTTGTGAGACTATGCCGGGGCCTAGCAAACACAGGAGTGGATGTTCACAGTCAGCTATTGAATGTATCACAGGGCTCCCAATGGAGAAGCTAGAGAACGTACCCAAGGAGCTAAAGGGATCTGCAACCCTATTGTTGGAACAACATGATGTACTAACCAGAACCCCGGAGCTCTTGTCTCTAGCTGCATATGTATCAAAAGATGGCCTAGTCGGCCATCACTGGAAAGAGAGGCCCATTGGACTTGCAAACTTTATATGCCCCAATATAGGGGAATGCCAGGGCCAAAAGAATGGGAATGGGTGGGTAGGGAAGTGGGGGGCGCTATGGGGGACTTTTGGGATAGCATTGGAAATGTAATTGAGGAAAATATGTAATAAAAATATTAAAAATCAAAAAAAAAAAAGAGTGCCATGGAGACGGCCACTCTCGGTGTTAAGGGCAGAGCCTCGTCGACTCCCCCTTTCTGTTTGATTAGGTAAGATTTAAGAGTGTGGTGAGCATGTTCCACAATGCCTTGTCCCTCAGGGTTGTATGGCAAACCAGTTAAATAAATTACATTCATCTGGCGACAGAACTGTCTTAAGCCAGTCTTGTAACCCTTTGATTTTTCTTGGCATGATGGCCGCCCAGCACTCTTGGGTGGCTTGCTCATAAATGAGCTGTTCAATTAGAGGCATGGCTTGCTCGGGGTTGCCAAAGACCTGGGCTGTGGCCTCAGTCATTCTTGCCACAAAATCAGAGAATGGTTCCTGGGGGCCCTGAACAATCTTTGTTTTTGTTTTTTTTTTTTTTTCCTTTTTTTTTTAATTAGGTATTTTCCTCAATTACGTTTCCCATGCTATCCAAAAAGTCCCCAATACACTCCCCCCCAGTCCCCCCCCACCCTCCCCCACCCCTTGGCCCAGGCATTACCCTGTACTGGGGCATATAAAGTTGGCAAGTCCAATGGGCCTCTCTTTCCAGTGATGGCCGACTAGGCCATCTTCTGATACAAATGCAGCTAGAGACAAGAGCTCTGGGGTACTGGTTAGTTCATAATAATGTTCTACCTATGGGGTTGCAGTTCCCTTTAGCTCCTTGGGTACTTTCTATAGCTCCTCCATTGGGGGCCCTGTGATCCATCCAATAGCTGACTGTGAGCATCCACTCCTGTGTTTCCTAGGCCCCGGCATTGTCTCACAAGAGACAGCTATATCTGGGTCCTTTCAGCAAAATCTTGCTAGTGTATGCAATGGTGTCAGCGTTTGGAAGCTGATTATGGGATGGATCCCTGGATATGGCAGTCTTTAGATGGTCCATCCTTTCTTCACAGCCCCAAACTTTATCTCTGTAACTCTTTCCATGGGTCTTTTGTTCCCAATTCCAAGAAGGGGCACAGTGTCCACACTTTGGTCTTCGTTCTTCTTGAGTTTCATGCATTTAACAAACTGTATCTTATATCTTGGGTATCCTAAGTTTTTGGGCTAATATCCACTTATCAGTGAGTACATATTGTGTGAGTTCCTTGGTGAATATGTTACCTCACTCAGGATGATGCCCTCCAGATCCATCCATTTGCCTAGGAATTTCATAAATTCATTCCTTTTAATAGCTGAGTAGTACTCCATTGTGAAAATGTACCACATTTTCTGTATCCATTCCTCTGTTGAGGGGCATCTGGGTTCTTTCCAGCTTCTGGCTATTATAAATAAGGCTGCTATGAACATAGTGGAGCATGTGTCCTTCTTACCGGTTGGAACATCTTCAGGATATATGCCCAGGAGAGGTATTGCTGGATCCTCTGGTAGTATTATGTCCAATTTTCTGAGGAACCGCCAAACTGATTTCCAGAGTGGTTGTACCAGCTTGCAATCCCACCAACAATGAAGGAGTGTTCCTCTTTCTCCACATCCTCGCCAGCATCTGCTGTCACCTGAATTTTTGATCTTAGCCATTCTGACTGGTGTGAGGTGGAATCTCAGGGTTGTTTTGAGTTGCATTTCCCTGATGATTAAGGATGTTGAACATTTTTTCAGTTGCTTCTCTGCCATTCGGTATTCCTCAGGTGAGAATTCTTTGTTCAGTTCTGAGCCCCATTTTTTAACCGGGTTATTTGATTTTCTGGAGTCCACCTTCTTGAGTTCTTTGTATATATTGGATATTAGTCCCCTATCTGATTTAGGATAGGTAAAGATCCTTTCCCAATCTGTTGGTGGTCTTTTTGTCTTATTGACGGTGTCTTTTGCCTTGCAGAAGCTTTGCAACTTTATGAGGTCCCATTTATCGATTCTCGATCTTACAGCACAAGCCTTTGCTGTTCTATTCAAGAATTTTTCCCCTGTACCCATATCTTCGAGGCTTTTCCCTACTTTCTCCTCTATAAGTTTCAGTGTCTCTGGTTTTATGTGGAGTTCCTTAATCCACTTAGATTTGACCTTAGTACAAGGAGATAGTAATGGATCAATTCGCATTCTTCTACATGATAACCGCCAGTTGTGCCAGCACCATTTGTTGAAAATGCTGTCTTTTTTCCACTGGATGGTTTTTGCTCCCTTGTCAAAGATCAAGTGACCATAGGTATGTGGGTTGATCTCAGGGTCTTCAATTCTGTTCCATTGGTCTACTTGTCTGTCGCTCCTCGATTGGTTGATTCTTTAAATTCGTCTTCTTGTTTCCACTTGGTTGATTTAACCCCTGAGTTTGATTATTTCTTGCCTTCTACTCCTCTTGGGTGAATTTGCTTCCTTTCGTTCTAGAGCTTTTAGGTGTGTTGTCAAGCTGCTAATGTGTGCTCTCTCTAGTTTCTTTTTGGAGGCACTCAGAGCTATGAGTTTTCCTCTTAGAAATGCTTTCAATGTGTCCCATAAGTTTGGGTATGTTGTGGCTTCATTTTCATTAAACTCCAGAAAGTCATTAATTTCTTTCTTTATTCCTTCCTTGACCAAGGTATCATTGAGAAGAGTGTTGTTTAGTTTCCACGTGTGTGTTGGCTTTCTATTATTTATTTTGTTATTGAATATCAGTCTTAGTCCATGGTGATCTGATAGGATGCATGGGACAATTTCAATATTTTTGTATATGTTGAGGCTTGTTTTGTGACCAATTATGTGGTCAATTTTGGAGAAGGTACCGTGAGGTGCTGACAAGAAGGTATATCCTTTTGTTTTAGGATAAAATGTTCTGTAGATATCTGTCAGATTCATTTGTTTCATAACCTCTGTTAGTTTCACTGTGTCCCTGTTTAGTTTCTGCTTCCATGATCTGTCCATTGGTGAAAGTGGTATGTTGAAGTCTCCCACTATTATTGTGTGAGTTGCAATGTGTGGTTTGAGCTTTACTATCTTTAATGTATCTTTAATGTATCTTTAGTATCTTTAATGAATGTGGCTGCCCTTGTATTTGGAGCATAGATATTCAGAATTCATAGTTCCTCTTGGAGGATTTTACCTTTGATGAGAATGAAGTGCCCTTCCTTGTCTTTTTTGATGACTTTGGGTTGAAAGTCAATCTTATCAGATATTATAATGGCTACTCCAGCTTGTTTCTTCCTACCATTTGCTTGGAAATTTGTTTTCCAGACTTTCATTCTGAGGTAGTGTCTATCTTTTTCTCTGAGATGAGTTTCCTGTAAGCAGCAAAATGTTGGATCCTGTTTCTGTAGCCAGTCTGTTAGTCTATGTCTTTTTATTGGGGAGTTGAGTCCATTGATATTAAGAGATATTAGGGAGAAGTAATTGTTGCTTCCTTTTATTTTTGTTGTTAGAGTTGGTGTTCTGTTCTTCTGGCTGTCATCTTTTAGGTTTGTTGAGGGATTACCTTCTTGCTTTTTCTAGGACGTGGTTTCCGTCCTTGTATTGGTTTTTTTCTGTTATTATCCTTTGAAGTGCTGGATTCGAGGAAAGATAATGTGTGAATTTTGTTTTGTCGTGGAATACTTTGGTTTCTCCATCTATGGTAATTGAGAGTTTGGCTGGGTATAGTAGCCTGGGCTGGAAATTGTGTTCTCTTAGTTTCTGTATAACATCTGTCCAGGCCCTTCTGGCTTTCATAGTCTCTGGTGAAAAATCCGGTGTAATTCTGATAGGCTTGCCTTTATATGTTACTTGACCTTTTTCCCTTACTGCTTTTAGTATTCTACCTTTATTTAGTGCATTTGTTGTTCTGATTATTATGTGTCAGTAGGAATTTCTTTTCTGGTCCAGTCTATTTGGAGTTCTGTAAGCTTCTTGTATGTTCATGGGCATCTCTTTCTTTAGGTTTGGGAAGTTTTCTTCTATAATTTTGTTGAAGATATTTGCTGGTCCTTTGAGTTGAAAATCTTCATTCTCATCTACTCCTATTATCCGTAGGTTTGGTCTTCTCATTGTGTCCTGGATTTCCTGGATGTTTTGAGTTAGGATCTTTTTGGATTTTGTATTTTCTTTGATTGTCGTGCCGATGTTCTCTATGGGGTATTCTGCACCTGAGATTCTCTCTTCCATCTCTTGTATTCTGTTGTTGATGCTCGCATCGATGGTTCAAGATTTCTTTCCTAGGGTTTCTAGTTGCCTCAATTTGGGTTTTCTTCATTGTCTCTACTTCCCTTTTTAGGTCTTGGATGTTTTTATTCAATTCCATCACCTGTTTGGTCTGGTTTTCCTGCAATTCTTTAAGGGATTTTTGTGCTTCCTCTTTAATGTCTTCTACCTGTTTAGCAGTGTTCTCCTGCAATTCTTTAAGGATTTTTGTGCTTCCTCTTTAATGTCTTCTACCTGTTTAGCAGTGTTCTCCTGCAATTCTTTAAGGGATTTCTGTGCTTCCTCTTTAATGTCTTCTACCTGTTTAGCAGTGTTCTCCTGTATTTCTTTAAGTGTGTTATTAAAGTCCTTCTTGATGTCCTCTACCATCATCATGAGATATGCTTTTAGATCCTGGTCTAGCTTCTCCGGTGTGTTGGGGTGCCCTAGACTGGGCGAAGTGGGAGTGCTGTGTTCTGATGATGGTGAGTGGTCTTGGTTTCTGTTAGTAAGATTATTACGTTTACCTTTTGCCATCTGGTAATCTCTGGGGTTAGTTGTTATCGTTGTCACTGTTTAAAGATTGGAGCAGACGCTGTGTTCCACTCACCAGAAGTCTTAAGATCCTATGGCGGTTGTTGTGGGTAGCTGGCAGGTGTCAGCTGACCCTGCGCCCTAGCTACACCGGTGCTGGTCTGACCGGAAGAGGCTTGTGGCCCTACTCAGGCCGATTTTCTGCCTCCCCATCCAAAGCAGTCTCAGGTCCCGCGCGCGATTGGACTGGAGCAGAAGCTGTGTTACACTCACCAGAAGTCTCAAGATCCTGTGGCGGGTGTCGTGGGTAGCTGGTGGGTGTCAGCTGACCCCGTGCCCAGCCACCCTGGTGCTGGTCAGACAGAAAGAGGCCTGTGGCCCCACTCAGGCTGGCTTTCTGCTTCCCTAACTAAAGCAGTCTCAGGTCCTGCGCGATTGGATTGGAGCAGAAGGTGTGTTCCACCCATCAGAAGTCCCAAGATCTTGTGGTGGGTGTCATGGGCAGCTGGTGGGTGTCAGCAGAACCTGCGCCCTAGCTATCCCGTTGCTAGTTAGATGGGAAGAGACTGAACAATCTTTGTAAGGTGACCCCCAGCCTCCCCTTTTCTTGTAAGTGCCTTCCAAGCCTTGACTACAGCTGCCCCTATCTGGATGTATGCCACCCAAGGGTAGTTAATTTGATTGGTGGCATACTGCCCTTGACAGGTCAACAATTCAAAGGTCCATTGTCTCTGGTTGTCATCAACTGCTGTGGTATTGGCCCTGGCCTGATTTTGGGCCGCATCATACCATAGAGCTTTCCATTCCATATATTGTCCCATATTAGGGAGGGTAGCCTTTGCTATCATTTGCCAATCTGACGGGGTCATGGCCATATTGGCGAATCTCTTGACCTGAACCAGAGTAAAATTGGCACTGACCCCATAGTTACGGACAGATTCAGCAAGTTCTTTAAGTTGTTTATAGTCCACTGGGGCATGCATACGCCCCGCCTCCCCAGTATCAAAGACTAGAAATGCCACCTGTATCTTTTTTAACTCTTCCTGAAGAAAAAAGGAGTTAGCGCCATACTGCAATTCATAAGGCAGTGGCGCTGTGGGCACAGTAGCTGGTATGCTACCCTTTTTATTACTTCCTGATCGCGACCATCAGTCAGGGTTATATCTTTGTTCTTCATATTTTGCTGCCTCCTCCTCTAATTTAACCTCCTCACTGTGGTCTAGGTCTTCAGACCCTGAACTATCAATCTCTAAGGCCTCCAAGTCATGGATAGGATAAAGATTAGTATAAGGCTTTTTCTTAGTAGAGGGCTCAGTTTCACTGCCCTTCTTTCTCTCTCCCCTTCCTTCTGAATCCTGGGGAGGGCCCTTTTTTTTAGACATGTCTTTCTTTTTTCGAGCTCCCATTCAAAAAGATCATTTACCATGATAAACTTGGCTACATTCCAGAGATTAAAGGATGGTTTAACTCACATAAATCAATAAATATAATCCACTACACAAATTGATTTATGGGCAAATGGCATAATTATCCCAATTAATGCATAAAAGGCCTTTGACAAAAATCTAGCATCCCTCCATGTAAAACACATGAGGAGATTATAAGAAAAATATTCTTACATAATTAACACTATGACAAACTAGTACCCAATATTTTGCTAAATGAGAAAACAAAACACCCAAAGAAGTTTCACTAAAATCAAGAACAAGAAAAAAACCTTTCCACCTTTTCCACACTTATTCAATGTGATGTTTAAAGTCCTAACTACAATGATAAGGAAAGAAAAGGAAATAAAAAGGTTACGAATAGAAAGGAAAAAGTCAGAGTACCTTACTTACAGATATGATTTTATATATAACAGACACTAGAGAGTACACAAAGAAACTATTAGATCTTAGAAACACATTTAAAAAGCTGACAGAACATAAAAATAAAAGTAGTTGTCCTATTTCCTAGTAAAACATCATAGATAGACAAACAGACAAACAGACAGACAGATGATAGATAGATAGATAGATAGATAGATAGATAGATAGATAGATAGATAGATAGATGATAGATAGAGATAGAGATCATATAATCATAGAAACATATATATCATAGAAACTAAGTTATAGGAACAATTCCATTCACAACCATCTGAAAGGAAACAAACCTTGAAAAAAATCACTATGAAAGTGAAAAAAGTGATCCTCTGTATTTCATTGAAATCTGTGATAATCTTTCTTTTACAATCTATATTTTTATTAATTTGAGTAGGTCTTCTCTCTCTTACACTTGCTTAGTTTGACTTTCAAAAATACCAACGTTTTCTGAGGTCTTGATCTCATCATGGGGGTTCTGCATAGCCCCTATGTGAAACCCACATTTGTCTTGGAAAAGACATTTGTGTCCAATTGCCATGAGGAGGCAGTCACAAAACACCTGATCCTGTCCCTCCAAAGGCATCTGCCTGATACAATGCTCCCAAACCTTGACTAATGGCCAGTTCTGCAAGATTCTGGTTGTGTGCATTCCAGGGATCAGCCCATTCCAAAATATACACTAAGAGAAATTGCAAGACCTCCCTCCTCATCGAAGAAGATGGGATATATTTATGTGACCACATACTTGCCTAAGGAAGTGGGGAAGCCCCTCCATCACTGCAGAAAAATTGCAAAAGAGTTTTTTTCCTCCTCAATGTCAGATTTAAGGAATGATCCACTCCTTGATATGTAGGTTTTTACTTATAAAAGCTGGAGACTAAAACTGTGTAAATAGACCTTCACATAAAGAGACTCAAAGCTGCAATATATTGAGAAAAGGAACTGATTGCCTGCACAAAGAAATTAAGAACAGAACCCAAAGCCAATAACTCCTAGAAGTTGTTGGAGCCCCAGAGCTGCAGCAATGGTGCAGTGCCAGGTTCACACATAGCCCATGATCAAGTCCATGACAACAGTCCCACAGTCACCATCCATTAATCCCCAAGAAGGTACACCCTCTGTGCTCTCAGAGCTCTCCTCATATATGCTTAAAAACATGAAAAAATCAACTGATTAATAAGTTATTGAAAATCAAGTGGACTGGCTATCTAACACAGATAAAAATAAATAATTTCAGAGATGACAGCTCCCAGCATAGTCTGAAAAGATCAGGAAGCAACCCATCTGGAGAATATTGCCTGACAAAAATTGTTGCAAAGTTGTTTGGGCTTGGCAGTGGTGGTGCATGCCTTTAATCCCAGCACTTGGGAGGCAGAAGTAGGCATATTTCTAAGTTCGAGGCCAGCCTGGTCTAAAAAGTGAGTTCTAGGACAGCCAGGGCTACACAGAGAAACCCTGTCTTGAAAAACAAACAAACAAACAAACAAAAAACAGAAAAGATATTTGGTTAGACAAGGCTGCCAATACAGATCTAACAAGCTACCAAACCCTGTATTAGAACAATCTCAACCATGGATCCAAAGCCCCACTTGTATTTTTCAAAACCTACTTGATAAGGGTACTTAAATGCTTTACCCTTCCTTCTATCCTAATACCCACCAGAGGTAGTGGACAGGAAAGGTTAAAAGGACAAAGGAGGATGTGAACCCATTTAGAAATAGTTCTTTGGGGCAAATCCAATCTATGTTGTTAGGATATCAGCAGTTCAGTTCACAAATGTCAGCAGTTGCAAATACCGCTCGTGATTCAAAAGTGCCATTTCAGTCCAGAAGAAATTGCAAGGCCCTGCCAAACAGCCCAAATGTACAGAAGCAGGAAGAAGCTGCCAGAACAACACCAGAAGTAATTTGGTGCATTTTTCTCTTTGAAGTCATGACAAACACTGATCAGCCAAGAAGGTAAGGTGATCAAATGCCACAGCTTCATCAGTGAAGAACAGCATCAGCAATGCCCAATAAAGACAATCAAAGACTGTCAAGGCAAACCAATGACACACAGTGTTGTCTCCTGTTGGCTCATATTTATACCTTTTCCAAACATCACATGTTATCTACTCTAGCACAACTTCACATGATCTTTTTCCAGGCCGCTTCCAGAAAAACACCACAGTTTTGTTCTCCATAAAATATCCTCCCGTGCTGCTGCTTCAACAAAACCACCCTCTCATAAGATAGTTTCCAGAAAAATAGCACATAACACAACTGAGGCTCCAAAGAAACCAAAAATTTCTACTTCACCCCACAGTGACCCAAAATCTGAATATGTATAAGTGGAATTTACCGACATGCAGCTCTACTGAATGAGTACCCTTTGCTGAGAGGATAGTAATACTTGCTGTTTATTGTGCTGCACATTTAAGGCTGGATAGAAGCTTTTCATACTTATACAGAGAATAAACTTAGAACTTGTGTACATCCACAATCTTCATGCCTTGGTGAAAAATAAATAGGATTTTTTAAAATGGTACTAACTAGTGCCAGGAGTCGGTCACATATAATTGAGTTGTTGACCCTGGGTACTCATGGAAACCCCCAAGCAACCAAGGTTATTGCTATGGTTATTGATTGCTCTACACAGACTGACAATAGGACTATATTGTTGAAGCAATTACATGACTCATTGTGCGGCTGTGGATAGGGGAAGAGGGGAGAGGGAGAGAGCCCACTTCCAGCCAGAGTTCCTGTGCTCTGGGCAGGCATTGTGGGAGGACTGCTGGATACTTGCCATGCAGCCCCAGGTGGGCATCTGGCTGTGTGAGGCCACTGACACCACACTGCGGGGGGGCTGACAAGGGGCAGCCCCCAGTACCAGGTTCTCAGTCTCTGGCATCCCAAGCTGGATATGGCAGAGCATCTCAGAACAGAATAGGGGTCCCAGGGCGACACTCTCGGCCCCAGAGATATAGGAAGAGGGCAGAGGGAGAGAGGTTCCCACACAGGTGACAGTCCTTAATCAGAGCCTTGATTAACAGAGACAGTCTATACTTTTAGAGCTTTATTGTAGAAAGGCAGGGGGGAGAGAAAAGGTAGAAAGAGAGAGAGACCAGCCATGGCCAAGAGGAGAGAAGGGGGGAAAGGAAAGTGAGAAGAAAGGCTAGAGAGTAAGAAAGCTTAAAAAAGAGAGAGGTAAAAGCTTAGAGAGTAAGATAGAAAAAGTAAGAGGTAAAGCAAGAAAATTAAAAACTTAAGAGAGTGAGGAGGGGCCAAGCAGCTCATCTTATAGTGGGCTTGTTATATTGCTGTTGCTAAGTAATTGGGAAGAGTCTAGCCTGTCAGAAGCTTGGGACATTGTGTACATGACTGCTAGCCACAGCTTCTATGGGGGCTGTGGGGACGGTAACTTCAACAGGAGCCAGGGATCCAGGAAACATGATAGAACGCCTTCTGTCCCATGTAGGTGAAAATTAACACCACCAGGTTTCACTGGTGCTCCACACCCCAGCTTGACTGGAGACCAAGCTATCTGTGCATAGCCTATTGCCCCATAACTCATTGAATGTGGATAAGCAGAGCCAGTGACTACCTAGATCCTTCACCCATACTGACTAGTGTTCATGTTCACTCAAAGATACTCTGAGCACTACCAGAGGAAAGAGATAAACATCAACCCAGCTATAAACTTTGTAGGCTACAATGGTGACCTGACAACATGATACACTAGTGAAATAGTGGCACAACTTATCTGGATGTAAGCAACCACTATTTGATTGAATTTAAGTCCCACACTAATGTCATTTCGTTTTACCCATAGATTAGAGTCTTCCTCAGCCATCATCAGAGTAGTTTCTCTCTGCAGTGGGTGGAAACAAATGCAGAAACCCACAACAGAACAATGTGCAGAGAGTGTTAGACCTTGGAACACTCGGTACTAAATTGGATATCTCCATCAAACCTCTCCCCTTACGGCTCAGGGAAGTTGATGAAATAGGAAACAGAAATATTGCGTGAGCTAGTGGGGATGAAAGACACCAGGGAAACAAGGCCTTCTAGACACAACAGGACTGCCATACATATGAACTCACAGAGACTATGGCAGCATGCACAGGGCCTGCACAGACCAAGCAGCTCTTCTTTATAGATTGTGTCTGGCTGTCCACCTCCACTGCTCCCAGAAGACTCCAGGACCTCAGAGAGTGTAAACACACCCACATATCAGTTCTTTAAAGACTGAGCTGATACTGTGTAGAAATTTTCCCAACCCTCACAACTCCTTCATCTCTTAAACTTGGAGGTACCAAACCATGGATAGAGCACACACACACACATGCACAAACACACATAAATGAATGAATAAATGAATATATAAAATAACATAAAAAAGAAACTTCTATGTTTTAGGCTGCTTCACCAAGACAAATACTGGTTAAAGCCATTTTATGCATAATGGTAGGTATGTCAGTCAAGTAATGCCTGTACAAAGCCTCACCTCATCTCCATCTTTCCCCTCCCACTTCTAATTCCCATGGTTTATTATGTATGGAGTCTCAAATCTGTCTAAAACTTTATCAGAAGTGTTGATTGTTGCTATCTGATGTTCCCTCAGAACTAAGAATGGCAATAAAGGCTCAGTTCTTCAATTCAACTTCTTCTTGTTGTGGATTCAGATCCACTGTAACTCTGGAAAATTCATTCATGTCTATCCTATCTAAATAAAGCATATCCTGATGATTCTCTGACAAAGTTTCCTGTATGCTCATCCTCACCATGCTTATCATTATCTGGAATGGTTTTGTTGATGAGTTACTTGTTTTCTTCCCCCATGTATAAGCTTGGGAGCATGAGTTTTCTTTGTCATAGCCATATGCTTTATCCAGTACCTTTACCAAGGCATGTTAATATGAGTGGTGCTCAAATTTGTATTTGAATAGAGACAAACTTATGAGGTATGAAGAGGATAGATGCTTCAGATCCTGTTCAGAACACAACTCTCCCAGGCTCAGGCCCATCCTCAAAGTTTGTCCTAACTCACCTCAGACTCAGTCATCTTTTCAAAGACTAGAAAACCTAGAAATATGTTTTTGCTCTTCCTCCAAAATTCTCCGATATCTCATTTCTATGCCCCGAGTTTCTGAGCATCACATTTCTGGAGTATACTTCAAACGTTTTGTTCTCATGACCTTCGTAAACTCAATGATTGTGATCTTCACACTATGTTTTTAAAATCATGCCTGCACGTGTTCTGAGTTTCAGAAGACTAGAATAAGAAACAAAAGAAATTAATATTTAACTGAAGAAAGCAAACTTCCTCTACTTTTTCTAGAAGACAAACCTGGTGCTCTACCACACACATGACTATCCCAAGAAATTGTCAAGTCTGAAGCATGACCAACTGTGTAAAGATTCAAAGAAGAGAACTATTTGGACATTAAGTGAGTCTCCCAAGGCCAACTCTGCTGCCTAATTTAAGATATCTATAACTTAGAATACGATACTAATAGGGTATATACAAAGGTTATTTAGGCTGAGAGAAGGCAAGAATCGATGGATAGATAGATGGATAGATGGTCAGATGGGCAAATGAACATATAAGTGATAAAATATAAAGGGTATTTGTTCTCAGCCATTTTTTTGTAATTGGAGACACATAATGGTTTGGGCAAGGTTGGACAGTGTTGTGTTACTTTGAACAGCAGCTTCAGGCTACAGAGGTGTCTGAGTGCCATCTACAGGTAAAACTTCAGTACTGCAGGATTTTTAAAGGCTACTGATTCAGCAGAAAGGTTGCCAACACAGCATGATGGCTCCTGATTGTGGCCAATGGTTAGCAGAAATCAAGTTTTACATGGCCACAGTCAACAATCTACCTCAACTTCCCCTATCATCAGAGAGCACACGAACTTCCAACTCCCTAACAGACTCTAGAGTATTTCCTTTAGAACTTTATTGGTGCCAATGCAGTTTCTTTCTTCAACGGTTACTATTGATGTATTCTTACTCTATGGTTATCAACGTGACTTGGCCAATTCAGATTCACAGATCACTTCCAGGACTGTTTGAGTAATCATGCTCCCACTAGTTCCCATCAGAGGAGCACCCTGGACACCTCTGAAATGTGCTCAGAACCAGATTCACACTCTACCATTGCTGGGACACTTGAACATTTGCATGCTATACCTTAGTGTGGTGAGAATCACTGAAAGGCAGAAAGATGTGCTGCTGACATCCCAGCTCTGACACTTACAAATGTACAAACTACTGACACACAGGCAAATTATTCAATCATTTTGGGACTAGATTTCCCAGTCTGATAAGTGCAGTAAGAAAAGCCTACATTGCCGGGCAGTGGTTGTGCACGCCTTTAATCCCAGCACTTGAGAGGCAGAGGCAGGCAGATTTCTGAGTTCAAGGCCAGCCTGGTCTACAGAGTGAGTTCCAGGACAGCCAGGTCTACACAGAAAAACCCTGTCTCGAAAAACAAAACAAAACAAACAAAAACAAAATCAGAAAAGCCTACATCGTGGTTATATAGTAAGAATTAGCAATTGTGTTTATTATTTACATAGAACTTAGCAAAATTCCTGAAGCAAAGGACTAAGAAAATACTAGCTCATCCTCTCATGACAAAAACAATGTCAACTATGAAATTATCTCACCTATTTACTAAAATGTGTACACATATGTGATAAGTTGCCATGACAGAAGTTTACTTTTTTTTTTTTATCCAAAGAACCATCCCCGTGGCTTCAATCTGACAGTTGATGGATAGTCTCTTACCTTGATTCAGTCTTTTGATTTTGCTCTAATACTTTGGCTGCATCTTTCAGTTACTGCAAACAACCAAAGGATCATACTGAAAAGTGAAACGACCATAACAGAATTCTTTTAGGCCAACAAAGAATGCCCTTTGCACAGCATCCTAATCCTGAGAGGCTAAATTGGTGTGGGATCCTATGTCTTGCTCTCTGACAATAATCAAGATCAGGCCCTGACAGGCTGGGTTCATTTGGGGGCATTGCAAGTTCTTCCTGCCAAACAATATTCTTGGGAAAGTCAGGGAGGAGAGCTATTACAGGCAGGTAGGCCTTGAGCAATTACAAGAAAAAGTCATGCAACCTGTTTTCATGTTCAGGTGTCTGCAACAAGGCATCTGGTTTTGGGTAGCACTCAATTGGGTGTGGTTCTTACTGCTGACGTTGTTTTGTGTAGTTTCTTGTTAATCTGATCCAGAGCTCCTGCCATCTGGGTGTAGCCCCATCTGGACCCAGTTAACCATCTCTTGTGAATTCTTACTCAATGGTCAGAGAGAGGGCAGGAGGACTGGGCAAGAGTCTACAATGTGCTTCACACATTTCCTCTTTCAGCACATGGTTTTCCCCAAGCACCTCAGAACAATGTCTGCCATCAGAATGATGCTAATAGGAACAGCTCACTCACAAACAAAACAAAACAAATACAAAAACTAAAAACAAAACAAACAAACAAAATAACCCTCTACTATCTCAAGCACAGCTGCCCACAATGGAGATTGTCTTTTCTTTGCCTTTTCCTGTCTATGTTAAACTTCACACAAGGACACAGGGAAGAGCAAAGGAGACGCAGGTGCTTGAGGAAGTGACAGAGTCCAGAGGCCCGGAAACCTGCCCTGAGGGTGTCTCTCTCCAGTGATCCCACATCTACTCCATACATCATAAATCCTGAGTTAATACAATGGCAGCCTTAGCAAAACAGATATTGGGGAGCAAAGTGCCATAGGTACTGTGTAGGCCCAGGGTACAACATTCCTTATAATGCATACTTAATTACATTAGAAGCAAATTAGATCACCTGAGTTTATTCCTGAGATCTCTTTGTGGATGCAAACATCCACATCTATGTCTAGGTTTATGGGTGAGGAGTGTCAGCCTGTTGTCCAGAGGGTAAAAATAACACCATTGGCTATAGAACACAGCTTTCACACAGAAATTGCTCGAAAACAAACTCTGAATTAGAGACAATATCAGCCAGACTGGTCTCCCCTGAGATATGTTTTTAAGCCACTCTTCCACCCTGGAATCACCTAAGGAGCCTCTTGAAAGAAAATTGTTACATTTTAACTTATTTCTTTTTATACCCACATATTGGGGAAGGGGTTGTGCATATCATGGTGCTCATGTGAAGGTCAAGGATGATTCACAGGAGTCAATTCTCTCCTTCCATCATGTGAGTCCTCAGAATGGAACAAATGTCATCAGATTTGGCATCAGGCACCCTTAACAGCTGAGCCATCTCACCTCCAGGACCTAAGGGTTTTGTTGTTGGTGTTGGGTTTTGGTTTTGGTGTTTTGGGTTTGTTGTTGTTGTTGTTGTTGTTGTTGTTGTTGTTGTACACACTCTCACTTCAGACATGTTAGGACAGTATCCCTTGAGTTAGGATATAGTTGTCAGTACATTTTAACCTCCCAGATGATTGATAATTGTAGCCCACAATGAACACAGCCAGAATACCCAATTCTATGATTACACAGGCAGAGAGGCTTTGAGGCCCCTCAGCTAACAGAGTCTTATGCACAACCTCAGATATGTTGTGAGGTTCTGAGTCTAGCTCACACCTATCCTTTGGTTCCAGCTAGCTTTCAGGTCTCTATTTTTTCCACTAAGTCATCAGAGTTATGCAAGTTACCTACAGCATTCCAGAAACCCCATTCATAACATAGCCTGCTATTACTCCTTTTCCATGTAGTGATTTTTTCTTCTATTACTGAAAGTCATTAGAAATAGAGTAGATGAATCATTTCTATTTACTAAACTACTGACAAACGGGTTACAGTATTTAATGGTAATGAGTTGTACATTCCAAAATGACCAATAAGAGGATTTTTAATGCTCCCATCCTCTGAACAATTCTAATTGAAATAAAGGCATGAGTGAGTAGACACACAAATTTCTCAGATATGGTCATGAGATATTCAAGCTTATGTCACAGCATCACACTACAGTCATGAATATGCACAATTACTGTCAAACTTTTATTTTTAAAAGACTTTTATGACCACCAGAGGGAGCCAAACACCTCCCACTTAACCCACAGGTTGGAAAAGATACAGCAGGGAACAAGGAGGAAATCAGCCTGCCAGCTTAGACATGGTCCCCCAAGTCACCTTTCATGCCTGGGACATTGCTAGTCACCCTGGATGATCTTCAAATAGAGCTGGCACTACAGAAAGACATATCTGTGCCTTACTAGGCTGGGTTTATCTTCAGCCATCATCAGTAAATCCTGAGAAGGTGTAATGTATGAGGACTAGGGGCAGCCATTTACACACTGTACCAGCAGCCCTCTACTCAGTCAAAGAGTTGAGGCAGGAAACCCATCCCACAAAATAGTCCATGGCCTCATCTTTCTACAACTATTTCAGATGGTCCAGCCTTAATGGTGAGCTACCCTGGCCTCTGA
This sequence comes from Mus caroli, assembly GCF_978045245.1. NCBI lineage: Eukaryota > Metazoa > Chordata > Mammalia > Rodentia > Muridae > Mus > Mus caroli. Next base: position 42,424,414 of record NW_028227261.1, on the reverse strand, counting down.
TAAACACTCCCAATTCTGAATTTCACTATCTTACAGGATCACTTTCTGATAAGAACCCTCTCTTCCTCTGAAGGTAAGAAGCTGTCTCTGTGATGCTTCCACCCTTGGCTCATCAGGGACGTGTTTCTCTACTTTTGACTTTCACAATCAGTCCCTCCGCAACCTGAGAAGATATCCTCAGTTTGTGGTCCCCACTCCTAAAGATAATTGGTTCAGTGTGGCAGCCTGGGATGAAGCAAAAGAATGCTCAGATATGTTTGTGCTTTCACACAGCCTGCCCTTTACTGTCTGCCTACTGGTGCTGTCTCAGGGTACCTGATTGGATACTTGTGAATAAAGAAAGCACTGAAGTCCCCAGGACTAGATATTTAAAGGTGACTTAGACCCAAAGCAGGACCACCTGTAGAACCTTTTCTCAGTTCCCCGTTCCTCTTCCCTACTTCATTCCCCATAGGCAGGTTGGAGTATCTCTGTTGTCTAACTGTCACAAAATTCAGCTCTCTACCTCACAAAACTGTTTAGACTCCAGCCCCTCAGTTTTCTCCAAGGAAGTGTGAAGCTAGCAAGATCCCATTTTCAGCTCCTTTCTACTAGGGTTACTGTTGACCATAGTAGGATCTGATCACTCTCAAAACTAAGAGTGAGAATTGACAGTCTTTCAAACCGATGCATCCAAGATGTCCTCCCATGTCCTTTCCCACACATAAAGATTCACATCAGACACATACACAGACATACATGAAGACATATACATGAAAGCACAAACACACAGGCATCACAGAAGTACAGAAGAGCACATAAATATATAAACACATGAAGACACACTCTGCCACAAAATAAGCAAAAGACACATACACACATACACACACACTGAGAGAGAAAGAGTCAGGAAAAGGGAGAGAGGAGAGGGGAGAGGAGAAAGAGAGAGAGAGAGAGAGAGAGAGAGAGAGAGAGAGAGAGAGAGAGAGAGAGAGAGAGAGAGAGAATACCTAATGACTCCTCTGGGTACAGAAAATGAACCCAAGGCAAAATGTCTACCACCCAGTATGCATGCTCAATAAATATTTGCTGAACTGATAGGAGCCACAGGAGATCCAGCCAAGGTAGCTGCTTCAAGCAGAAATGGGAAAAATGAGTCCTGTCTAGATTTCCTGCTGATTAAACCCTGCATATAAAGTTCTAATAGGAAGACTTTACATCTTGCCAACATCTCTGTGACCCTCCTTTCCTTTCCCAAAAGGCCTAGACTACATCTAGACTCTCTATGCCATGGCCACTTCTCTTTGTGCTAGAGCTTCTAGGAGGTGGGCAAGTCTTCATTAGCATTCTGGCACTTTTCCTAGCTCTACATAAGAAGTGTTACATGCCCTGTTATCAGTCTACCTGGGCAGTTCTGGAACCTAGATGTGCCTGGCTCTTGGGGTCATGATAGAAGCCTCTGTGGTGTAGGATCTCCAGCACTATAGCTAAAGGAGGGGGTTCAAGCATTAGAAAGTACAGCACAGCAAGTAGCAGGGACAGAGTGGCTGGGAGCTCAGGCAGTTCCAAAGGAGGTAATCATGATACCAGAAATTCCCCAGAGGCTGGTATCAATACATGGGGGTTTCTAACACTTGGCCATTAAACCTTAGTGCAGAGACACTACAGTCAAGCAGAGCTTCCAGCATCACACTGACCTAGGCTTCTTGCTGGGATCTTCCAGGAAGGAAACTAGGTTATCCTGGCAAGTCACCTAAAACCCTTATTCTCACTCAGCCACCAGACTGAGAATGACAGGATCCCTATTTCAAAGGTTTCTATGAAGGTGTAGTTATTGAACCTTCCTTAAAGCTCCTCTAGCTAGATATTGCCATCCCCTCATACAGAGGAAAATGCTGAGGTGTTTGAGCAGAATTTTGTCCAGCTTGTTACTGGCAAAGTTGGAACATGGGACACAAGTTTGTTCCACTAGGTTTCAGAGCACTCAGTCTCTGCTGCCACCTGCATGTTCATTCTTACAACTTTCTCACTGTGGCTAGGACAAACTAATCTTGGGCCCTTATAATCCGTGGTTGCCTCCTTTCTCAGAGTTCTTTGCACCACTGAAACTCTCCTGGCCACCAATTTCCTGTATGATTATGGGGAGAGGGAATCCCAACATCCTGCCAATGGCAGCAAAGCCACTTTGTTCCTTGTTTCCAGTGGGTAGGAGGAGCTGTCTATAGCCTGGATCTCTCTTACTTCAAGGAGAAATCCTCACAGCTGCCCACTGCTACAGAAGTCCATTGATTCCTACGCAAGAACAGGAGGAACTCTGATCTCAAACTTGTCTGCTCACTCTGCTTTGCCAGCTTATCCCTCTGTCCGATGCCAGCCTGGCCTTTTGTCTGCTATAAGCTCTTCAGGGTCCTTCCAAAGAGTCTCAGCTCCAGATGTTGCCTCCTTGTCTCCTTCCCCTATCTAGAGGACAATCTCCTTCCCAACCACAGCTCTTGTCTGCAAGGAGTTGCCTCAGCACCCACAGCATAGTTGGCCTTTTATAACTCCGAACAATGCAGAGGATGTAAGAATCAGCCGAACTAGTCATTAAAAATTATCCCTCTGCAACCCTATAGGTGGAACAACATTATGAACTAACCAGTACCCCTGAGCTCTTGACTCTAGCTGCATATGTATCAAAAGATGGCCTAGTCGGCCATCACTGCAAAGAGAGGCCCATTGGACTTGCAAACTTTATATGCCCCAGTACAGAGGAATGCCAGGGCCAAAATGTGGGAGTGGGTGGGTAGGGGAGTGGGGGGAGGGTATGGGGGACTTTTGGGATAGCATTGGAAATGTAAATGAGGAAAATACCTAATAAAAATATAAAAAAAAAAATCCCTTCTGCAAGAGGTCTTGATTTGGAAGAGCCATTGTGAACTCTGGCCCTAGGTTACTGTATGGCTTTAATGCCTTCATTCAAGACTCCAGTTTTAAATTCTCAGCCTGCTTCTCTGAGGTGAAGCTGACAAAACACAGACTACCTTCAGCATCCATTGCAAGACCCTGGTTATCATCCCAGGTGTACCACCTTTTACCATGCAGTTGAAGTCAAATGACTTACCATCTGTGAACTTCCAATTATTCTTCCCTGGCTCCCCTCCTTTGTGCCTATTTTTAGAGTTATCATGAGGAAGTATTACTAAAGTATTAGGTGAAGTATTACTAAAGTATCCACTGAAAAGTCCAGAGCTCAGCTAATCAGACTCCCTACAGTCTCTAAATTGCAAGTCTACCAAGGAGTCTCACACTGGCTCCCCCTGCTTTGTAACACACTGAGAATATCTAGGTCTATCTGTCTAGGTCTATCTGTCACTTATCTATCTCAACCCTTCCTTTTCTCTCTCCTTTCCTCTGTCTTCCCCATTAGGCATGTACTCTGTGAGGACAAGGGTCATGTTTAATCAATATGACTCAATACTTCCAAGGCACATACAAGCTTGACACACAGTAGAGTCTATGAGAATTATGGGTCTAAGGAAATGAAGAGTACAGACTCCTACCCTGGGACTCTCAGTCAGATCATACAAAACTCAGAAGAATTGCAACATTTGTGGCGTATCCTCTACTTGCATGGCACACATCAACTTCTAAAGCCTATTTCATCCCTGCAGGTACACTAACTCTGATCCCTCACTACGGCTTTTTGTTTGTCTGGGTGTTGTTCATTCATTTTTAAACTTGAAGGGTGACTGTTGTAGAATGTCATGCCCAAGATCACACAATTAGGGGATGTCAAAATCAGGACTGAAACACATATCCATAATTCCAAAGAAATAACCTCCTCCACAACAAAACTTCCTTCCTCCCTGGGGTTTCTTTCCCTATGCACAGAACTCCTGAAAGTCAAGGTAAAAGACATAAACAGTTCAAGCACAACTTGGGATCCACATGCTTTTAAGCCTATCTGATTCATTCTCATCCAAACCTCTCTAGACAGAACCCATAAAACCACAGCTTTATTCCATGTCTCTCCCATCCCAGCCGAGAAGCAGCTCAACCACTCTTGGCTAGGAATATTATTTCAAATAACTCATGTGGACAGCTGTGTGACTACGGAAGAAATAGATGGGTCCTGGAATGCCCTCTTGCTATAGATCACAACCCCCAACTCCCTGCCCTCCCCCAAGTTGCCTGGACAGAAAGAGGTCAATGATTAATTATACCAAGATAAACAGAGTTAATTTTCTTCCTGGATAAAACTAATTACGACTGTGTTTGTTTTGGTAGGACACAGAATTACTGTCCCTAGTGACAAATATTCCTAATTGAAAGAGTGTTTATTTCAAAGGGGTGGGGTCCAGGGTCGCTTAACAACATTAAGGTAGTATTTTCCCCATTTCTCATTTGAAGAGGGACAGCAATTAGATACTGGCTTCAATGAAACATGGGAAACCTCTTTTTCTTGTCACCCTCCCTCAGACCTATTGAGCAGCCTGGGCAAACCATGAGATGCATCTAGCAGTTTAGAGGTGGTTCTTGAGAATTACTGTGCCCTGTATCTGATGATTTTAAATCAATACCCTCTCTGACACCATAGTGAAAAGTCAGGAAGGAGCATTTTGAATCTCACAACCCATGAACAAACTCAAGTTCTTCCTGCCTCATAGGTCAGCTTCAGTGCTAAAGGTTGGGAAGAGAAGCAGGCCATGATCAAATTAGAAATGTATACATGTGTTCATCTGAAGAGTCTATAGGAACAGAAGGAAGAAATCTGGAGAAAAGCCATGCAGGTTCAAAAGCAGAGAAGCCAGTGTGCACAAGGCTGTGTAGATATCAGTGTGCTCCAAGAGTTATATTGGATCAGAACAGTTAGTCTGAGAAAACAGGAGAAACTAAGGCATTTGGTAATAGATGAGGAGCATAATGGATCATACTACTGAGGCTACTATGAAGATTATCACAAATTCCCATAATCAGTTCCACAAAAATGCAATGCCTTGGCTTCTACAAGCTAAATATCAAAAAGTCAAAATATTGTCAGGCTCATACCTCAGGTCAAAAGTCTTTTTTAATTCTTTCAGATCCTGTAGGAGACTCAGGCTTATCCTGACTTTTCTCAGTCTACCTCTACTCTACAAGGTTATCCTCCCTTTATTCCTTGTCTGTTTCCAGGTCGCCTCTTCTGCCAGTCGTGCAGGATCAGCCCCATCCCAATCCTGACTAGCCTCATCCCAAGTAGTCACATTCCAGTAGCCCTGTTCCTCAGTAAAACTCTCTAGGTACCAAGGGACTATGGTACCATGACTGCTGCATGCCTTTGGGGACATAACGATTCCCTCCGTGGCATGGGTTTCAGAGGCCACCTTCAGAAGTATGAAGCTCATTCTGTGAGCACAGGGAACACAATGAAGGTTGTGTACACAATGCAGTGGTTGTGGTCTAATCTAATTGAGGGCCTAATATTGAAGAGTCACTGGTTGCCATGAACAACAATAGGAGATTAGTTAGGTGAAAAATTGCTGTAGTAACACAGGTGAGTCTTAATAACACCTCAAGTCTGAAAGTAAATGAGGTGAGTTGAGGAAAAGGGAATCCAAGGTAAGGACATTTATAATTCCAAGATTCTAAACTTCTACAGCTCAAAGACCATGGTGGTTATTGGAATGTTGGAGGAGCAAGAAGGATTGAATGAGGCTTCTGGTTCTGGGTTAAGCAACTGAACTCAAGGAGAGGAAGCAGATTGGAAAGAACTTTGGTTTGAAACAAAATCTGTGAGAACTATGCAGTGAAGATGTTCAGAAAGAGACTAGACATATGGTCACCCAAGTTTGAAGTACATCCCTCTGGAATACTAGCCTCCTAAAGGTCTCTCTCTCTCTCTTTCTTTCTCTCTCTCTCTCTCTCTCTCTCTCTCTCTCTCTCTCTCTCTCTCTCTCTCTCTCACACACACACACACACACACACACACACACACATCACAGAGGTAGAAAAATGACCATACAAAGTGAAGAGAGAAGGTCTGAGATAGGGGCTTGAGAGGCCTGTCTCATTAGGAATCCGAGAATCAAGGGATTGAACTGGGAAAGGATAGTCATGGAAGTTGGCAGAAAACCAAAATCAAAAGCTAAGATCTGGAGGTCTGACTGCACCCAAACCAGCCTCCTTCCATAGTGGTGCACGGAGCAGGGCTGAGCAATATGCCCCAGTGCTGGTTATCTACCACGGTGTGTGTGTGTGTGTGTGTGTGTGTGTGTGTGTGTGTGTGTGTGTGTGTGTGTGTCTGTGTCTGTCTGTGTCTGTGTCTGTGTGTCTGTGTGTGTCTGTTTGTGTATCTGTGTCTGTGTCTCTGTGTCTGTGTATCTGTGTGTGAACACATATGCAGACTCTCCCCACCCTCCTGCCCTCCTACCCAAACTCTGTCAACTTCTTGGGGCCACTATGGGACATGTCACTTCTTTTGGTTTTATTACAGACTCAACTCAATGAAATGGTTTAGCACAAAATAGTTGTTTGTTGCTAATGTGAATAATTGTGATTGTGTGAACTACCATTATATTAATTACTGATAAACTTCTCTGACAGAAACTTAGCAATGTCCCAGAGCAAGACCAGTGATACCAAATGCTGGTGCAACCAGTGGAGAAAAACAGGAGGCAGGCAGCTGGCAGGCAGCAGTGTTTAGAAAGATGCCAGAAAGAGGTTTCATGGGAGAGGTTTACACTGTGTGGGTGTGAAGTAGAGAGAAAGGAAGAGGCCACAAGTCAGACAACCAGATAGCATGCCTTCCCCAGTGACTCTCAGTGACAGTCACTGGGCCCACTTTGCCCTTCTCTGAAAGCAGGTGTTTAAGCTGTAAGGTTTTTTTTGAGTCAGTGGCCTCTGTAAAGGTAGTATGAAAAAGGAAGACACAAGGGGGAGGTACGCTCCCTTAACGTTTCACACAGAATTGCTGTACTGAAATTGTTGCCTCAGCTCAATGACTCTCTGCTTGGCTAAACTTAGTCAGACTCCTGAACCTTCTTCTCCTAGACCAATGTGTACAGTGCCTTGTAAAATCCATTTTAGTGCATAAGCAAAGCAGTTTAGTAAGAATCTTTTACCTTTATTCCCTAATCACCAACAATGTCTAATCAATATTCTCATTCCTCACCCATGTTTATGGATATGATCACCTCAGATGATTCTTCCAAAGAATTCTGGTAGATTAGCTCAGCCAGAATCCCATACCACACACAGAAGAAACACACACACACACACACACAAACACATTCACATTCACACATGGGGGGGGGGAGAGAGAGAGAGAGAGAGAGAGAGAGAGAGAGAGAGAGAGAGAGAGAGAGATTGGTTCTTACTGCTTCTTCATAACATTTTTATAGACCAATACCATGTTCATTGGATCTGCATCCCCACTTATTCTTGATACATTCACAATGAAGACCACTCTATTGAGACAAAATGACTTCACCATTTTGTATAACTCTGGCTCTCTTTGACATCTCAGAGGATTAGCAGAGAGGTTTTGATTTGCCTAAGGACTGTGTCCGAGAGGAGTGGAGGGCACAGAAATGCATAAGAGGTGGAATTCAGAGGGAAGCATCTAGATTATGTGACAGCAGGAAGGAAATTGAGGACCACTGAAGCATGGCCTCTGGAAACAGGCTGCCTGACTGTGAATCCTGATTCAAGCAAAAGCATGTTCCACACAGTTTGTGGTTATTTGGGAGCTCATCATGTTGAGAAATCCCCTTGCCCCCAGTTCCAGGAAACCATCATGGTGAGCTGTGCTGCAGTTCCAGGCTTCACAGTTGCAGGTGGCTGCTGCTATCTAGAATTTTCAAACAAGGATACAAGTGCCTGAGACAAGCTTACTCAGAGTTAACCTGCATAGTTTAAAATGTATATGCCTGGGCTGCAAATTTGTCCCATGGAATTAGAATCTCAAGACAGGGCCTAAGCATCTGTGTTATAGCTCTTCCCAGTGAGTTATGTAATTAACTCTCTACATTTCAGACATAGCATCTGCCCCCTGGTGCACACAATAGGTACTGCATCGTATACTAATGTTTTCCAGCTCTAGGCACAGTCAAAGGTTTCTGGTGTCTCTGGAGAACTTGCTCTTAGATTAAGATGTATTTAAATCTTCATTCTGACACCCTCCAGCAATGGATCCAAAACATGTGTTTGGAAAATCAGGATAGAGGTCCATGTCAATCAAGTATGGGCTTTCTCTCAGACAAGAAAGAAAACAATAAAACCTTCCTTTCTTTCTCCTGAATGAGAAAAGTGGTTCTTGCTCTGCAAAGATATACTTCCTGGGGTGATTAATGGATGCCTAGTGAAAGAGTTGCAGTAAAGATGCAGTGGAGGATTCGAACATGTTCTGATCTGCTGGGGATTTTCTCATTCATAACAATAAGGGGCAGTTGATGACAGCACTAGTCCTTAGATCAGTGAGAAATAAAATGTGCTCCACACAAGGCCTCCTGGACCTGCAGCAGTTGTTGGGAGCAGATCAGATGAGACCCGCTTATTACCTTAATTCATTGTAATCTAAAGACAGGTAACTCAGTTGGTGCTGTTTTCCCCTCTAGCTTCTATAATTACTCATCATCTGTCCAGTACGCCAGCCTCATCTAATATCTCCAGACAGGCCCTATTGCTTTTGCATCAGTTACCAAAAGTTCACTCCAGCTCAGTTCACAATTCCACTCGCATAACTAATTTCCCCAGCATTTTCTCTCCTGTTTGCTCAACAAGCAACTCCAGTGGAAAAAATGAGAAGGGGGTGTGGTCTAAATGAGAAGGGGTATGGTTTTAATGAAGGGGTTCAGTCTTAACTAGAAGGGGTGTGGTCTTGTCTTTTTCTTTTCTTAGGCTCAGTTCTTTTCAGGTTGAGGCAATAAAGGAAATAAGAAGCCAAGTTGCTCACCATACACAAAAGACTGCTTGTGATGGGAGGAAGATCCCTGTTCCCCCTCTGTTTCTATCTCAGTCCTCTCCTGCTGGTGGCTTCCATACATAGGTCTCCTATTATATTATGTGCATTTTGGACACAGATGCTTATCTTTATGCTATCTCCCTCTGTTACTGGAGACTCCATAGGACAAGCAACCGTGTCTTTGTCTATTTGTCCCATCAGAGTGAATATTATGGGTTTCCTCTCTGGGTAGATGTCACCTTATATGAAACAGACTGATCCAGGCATCCACATGCTTCTTTGAGTTCTGCTCTTGCACAACGGAGCCTTGACACTCATTAACATTTTCTGTTCACCAGGGGCTGAAGAAAAGTTGGTAAAGTGGGTGCAAATAAGAACCTTTTTTTCTTTCCTAGAGACCTCCACTGGAGTTCATACTGTCATTTTCACTAATGGGTTGCTCTACCATCTCCCTAGCTGCAGAAATGTGTGCAAATAAGTGACATTGGGAGATTTTTACACTTTCATCTGAAATGAAACTTCCAAGGTCAAGTTTACCTTCCTACCAGAAACAAGCAACAAACAGACAAAGTATCAGAAACAGCGGTTTTCCAGATACTTGCCATCAGAAAACAAAAATTAGTGATGCTGTAGAGAGTATCCACAAATCAGGTAAGCACTAGGATGACCATCCTGCATGCTGTATCCAAGAAGATTTCAGGACAGTGGTAGCATAATAATGATAGCTGAGGGGAGCCAAGAGACCCTTAAATTGGGAAGAGCTTGCTAAAAGCCAAGAGTTAGGGGAGTCAAATAGGTTCAAATAGGTTAGAGGCAGCAGCACAAAGTATTGAAGAGCTACATGTAGGAAGGTCTACAGGGAACCCCTGTATTGAAGTACTAAAAAGAGTTATATGTGTGAGGGCACACTGCAGGAAAGGAAAAATCTGAGATTAAGGAATATTGATGTTCACATAGGATTGGAATATTGGATCTCTCCTCCCCCCCCCCAGTTAATGCAAAAGCCTCATAATTCATTGCTACTATCCTGAAAAGTCTTGTTCATTAGTGGGGTATAATTCCCCATAGACTGCTCAGACATGCCAAATAAATCATAAAAGCAAGACACAAAAAGATCAAACTCTTCCTAAGTAGTTTAATATATCCCAGAACAAAGCTAAAAGAGATTTATAAGAGTAAAAAATCTACCACCCAACAAGGTAAAAGTATAAGTTTCTGGCATCTAATCAAAGATTACCAGGCATGCAAAGAAGTAAAAAAGGGGAGAGAACAATGAAATAGACCACTTCAAGGAATGGGGTAGATTTATAATTAGTAAATTAAGCTGTCAAAATAGTTGACAGTAGTGTATTCTATTTGTTCAAAAGTTAACTACCAAGTGCTACTGAATTTATGAATCTTAAAGATGAACCTACAGCCATTGCTTTCTAAAGTAGCTGTACTGCCTGGTTTTGTGTCTCAACTTGACACAAGCTGGAGTTCTCACAGAGAAAGCAGTTTAAGTTGAGGAAATGCCTCCATGAGATCCAGCTGTAAGGCATTTTCTCAATTAGTGATCAAGGAGGAAGGGCCCATTGTGGGTGGTGCCATTCCTGGGCTGGTAGTCTTGGGTTCTATAAGAGAGCAGGCTGAGCAAGCCAGGGGAAGCAAGCCAGTAAGCAACATCCCTCTGTGACCTCTTCATCCGCTCTTGATTCCTGACCTACTTGAGTTCCAGTCCTGACTTCCTTTGGTGATGAACAGCAGTGTGGAAGTGTAAGCTGAATAAACCCTTCCCTTCCTGACTTTCTTCTTGGTTATAATGTTTTGTGCAAGAATAGAAACACTGACTAAGACAGGAGCATAATCCCTAACTATACTATACATATTTGTCCTTATGCTCACAGATAAGTGTATTATACACCCCTCATCAAGGAAGTCTTTCTATACAATAGGCTGAGACCATTACAGAAAACCACAACCAATCAAAATGCAGAGTTGTAGAGCTAAGTCTTAATGCACACTTCTACAAAACACTCCCACATGGAAGGTTCGAAGAACACTGATTCTTACAACAGAAAGGTTGTAAGAATCAGATCAGGGAGTTTGCTGTGAGATCATGTCTCTTAGTAATATTAGATGCTTCACAATTAAAGAATCACCAACAAGACTGTTCAAATGTAAGCTAAACAGGGATGACACCAAAGAACATGGCAAGATGGATCAGAAAAATTCCAAGAGGCCTCCCTCAATCCTGCACAAAGAACTAAATGCAACTGAAGAAATCTTGGAACAGGAGATGTGGTCAGTCCCAAAGAAGATGATACCAATTTGTTGCCCAGTACCAAATGGTCAGCTCTGAAACATACATACAAGTAACATATGAAATGAACAGGTTATATTTAAGAGAGTGTGTGTGTGTGTGTGTGTGTGTGTGTGTGTATGATTTAAGGATCTGGCCCATTTAATTATCCAACTAATAGAATATTTTATAATATTTGAACAATGTTACTTGTCTCACTCCAAGATAAACATATTAAGATAATGATAACTTTAAAATCTCTGTGTCTATTTAGTGACCTGGTACTTATAGCTTAAAATTTTTCCACAGAGAAAACTCAACTGTCTTCACTGCTGAATTTTATCATAATTAAAGAAAGGAGCAATACTACTCCTACACAGAAGACTGAAGGATAAATGCTTCCCAACTTATTGTCTAATGGCAACATTTCCCTGATGCTGAAACCAGATAATGATATTACCAGAAAACTACAAACCAAGGTCTTACAGAAACAGATGCAAAATCATAAAAATAGCAAATCAAATCCATATTAAAATTTAACAAATAAAATCTAATATATTGAGAGTATACTGTATCAGGGACCAAGTGGAGTTTCTCCAAAGAATGCAGAATAAGTATCACATTCAAATCTCAGTGCGTGTTGGAGAGATCTGTTGCTTAACAATGTGAATACACTTTAAACTATTGAGCTGTATAAAAGTGGCTCAAACTGCAAATGATATTTTGACATTTTTCCATATTTTACCCCTTTAATTTCCTTCTCTTACCTATTGCCTTGGTTACCCTTCAGAACTAGTTGGAAGAACCTATTGCTGCAAATACCACACACTTGAGTAGTAGGATGTGGTGAAATCAAACTGTTCAAACCTGGAGGTTACATCCCTCTAGCTAAGTTTCATGATGCTGGAAGATTTTATGCAATAATTGTCAGAGAAGAAAAGTTATTAACAGCTTTACCTAGTGGTGAACCCTTTGAACTACAATAACAATATGTCTGAAAAGATATGCCTTCTGGTATAATATTGGCATGAATGGTATGAAAATATCCAGTTTATGATTGTATTTGGAACTCATGTTTCATGCTATCAACTAGGTCAAAAACCTGCAGCTGGCTAGGTTATATGTTCTAAGAAATACCCTTATTCTCTTGTTACTTATGTTTATACTATGTTAACTGACATAGTACTAAACTCCCTAAATTATTATCTTTATAGTCATAAATTATTGCATCTCAATCTTCATTAGAGAATCCTTTTGTTGTAGTAGTAGTAATAGATGGTGATCAATAGAGAGACTCACTGGTCAATATACAGAGAGTAAGAGCTTGTGGAGTGCCCAGTTCTAAATGGGGTATCTCTTTCCCACACCTGTTCCATGGATCATTTTGGAAGAGGAGGTAAAATGATTGTGAGAACCAGAGGTAGTGGGCAACTACAGGAAACAGTATTTGTCAGATATAACAAAGTCATGATAAACATGAGCTACAGTATTGATGACTACATATATAATATTTTCATAAGATCAGGCCAGACAAATTCACATCATGAGTTGAGGACAGACTCATAAAGTCCCCTTCCCTAGCTTAGGAGATATAGGCAATCATTGGATATTGGTAGAGAGTCAGTTTTCTTCAGCGGTATGGCTCCTGATAGGCTACCCATGCTCTAGTAGGTGGACAGACACCTATGTCCATACAGTCAGCACTAAGTGAATTCAATGAATTTAGAAAAATATCACATAAAGCTTGAAGGGAAAGGTTATAGGAATAGGAGAGGAATCAGATAGAAGACTGTGTTGGATAAATTTGGTCAGAATGCATTATATTTCTGTATGAAATTCTCAAACAATAAAAAATGAGGAACACATTTGAAGGGATATTTTATGAAAAGTATTTATGCATAGTATATATATATATAAATATATATAATGTTTGTCATTAGTGATTTTAAAAATATGATGGGGAAACATTAAACATATACTAAAATGGCTATAACTAAAATATTAATTATTACCGAGAATGTGGAGAACTTGAATTCCTATACCCTACTGAAGGGAACATGAAATAGTACAATCACTTCAAAGAACAGTTTGGTAACTAGTCCACTGAGGATATAAAAATGACTCTACAGTAGCTTCGGTATGAGAAGTTGTACCAAACTTCATTATGTAATAATTTTAGTCCATGTATAACACAAAGGACCAGCAATGAGTAAGCAGACAAATTGTTGTATAAATATATTGTAGAGCCCTATTACAGACAAATTGAATTAGTAGTACAGCAGCAGCATGACTGAATCTCTGAATATTCCTACTGGATCAAAGAAGCTAAACAAACATAGTTTTGATAATGGATGCATAGGGATGAGATATAGTCAATTTTTACAAAAGAAGGGAATGTAGGAAGAGTTGAGGGGAAAATGGAGAGCTCAAGATAACAAATACAGTTCTCATATATGAAAGTCCCACTAAAATGGGAAAAAAAAGTTTAATTAAATCAATCTCATAAAAGAATCACAGAGGTTGTGGATCTATTCATTATCTCCATAGAAGCAACAGCTTCATGACTGCAGACAATTTTAGCACTTGTAAAACTGGACACTATAAATATGTCTAATAAATCAATTCTATTCCATAAGATTGATTTCTTTTTAAACATGCTACAGTAACTACCACTCTCAAGTTCATGCAAACCCTCTAATCCCAGTGAACAGAAGGTGAACACTTTCTAGGAGTCCTGTGAATTTCACTAGGCTGCAAGCTAAGACTAGGATAGCCATGCAGGCTCAGCGTATCAGAAGCTTCTGATCTTGGAGGGAACATCTCTTTGACCCCCTTTTACTAGGTTCCTCCCTCTTTTAGGTGTTTTCTAGTCTCTTTCCCTGTACATTTTTCTCTCCCACCCCTTCCCCCCTTTCTCCTCTCTCACAGAGATCAAGGTAGGGGAGATCAGGAGAGAAGAGTGACTCTCTCCTGAAAAGTCTGTATTTCCAGCAACGACTATGACATATTTTCCTACTCTCCTGACTGTCTACTAGCACAGATTTTGAGGTGGGGTACTTGAATGCTGTGAAGAAGGTTATATGTGGCTGCAATTTTTACTTCCCTTCTCAGGAAGTATCAGGTCCCACTTGTTGACAGTTGCAGGGCAACCTCAAGCTCAGCTAGACAAAAGACCTGCAGAGGAGAGGGAACTTACTGATGGACTAGTGCTTTGAGGCAGCTTCACAAGTGGAGAGTGGGTAGAAGTGGCCATGGGCCCAAAAAGCTTCAAGCTGTATCTTGAGATAAGTTAACAAATCTTTAATGACTTCTTCCTTGAGGGAATTAAGAGTTGGGTCAGCCAGATCTTGAAGTCAGCAGTTTTGTCTGGGGATCTTCCCCCACATCCTTCCTCCCTTTTCTTCTTCCTTTCAAAATCCCCTGTTGCTAACCAGAGAGATACAGTCAGTTCTCTCATGTGTAAAGTTTTTCCAGGGTGAACATAATTTTTAACACACAATTATTTAGCTTTGACCAACAAGTTAAATATTCAACTCCTGTGTGGTTCATGCCAGTTCAAGCAGATTTTCACAATGCCTTGAGTAGGCTGAGTCCACTCTTGGATGTCCTGACAAAAAAAAAAAAAAATAGGAAAGAGAAAGTGAGCCTTGTAAAAATTCCACAAAAAGTTCTGGTAGTTTCTCTCTCTACCGTTATCCAGAACCTATTCTCCACTGTGCATCGTCACAAACTAGCCTCTCACTTCTCACCTGGCAAAAAAATTCTCTCTCCTCTTAGAGACTCCAGAGCAAGCCTTGCAAGGATGACCAAGATGCTGGATTCCAGCCAGGCTGGAGTTTATGTGAATCTTTACAAGCACATCTGCCAGTGAGCATTCTTCCGGGCTCCCATTGCTGCCCAAATGGGCCACATCAATCACGGCCCAGGCTTCTTCCTGACAGAGTGAGAACAAGGACCTACTTATTTATGACAAACTCCTGAGTGCTTCTCTCTGCCAACTGGGCTCCCCAGGAGAGAAGATGGTCATTAAACCAACCTCCTCCACTGTACCCCCTTGCAAAAAAGACCCCATTCTTTAAAGGGATGCTGATGCCAAGAAAAGGGGGTTAACTCATAGGTGGAAAGGAATGGAGAAAGAGAAGTAAGCAGCATGTAAGCCTCTGTCAACTCAGGGTTAACAAGAAAGTCATCTTGCCCACTTTATAACAAGGACCCTATGATCCTGAGAGGGATTGCATCCAAGGTGCACATAGCCACTGAAAAGCAGGTCTAAGAGTTGAGGTAGAGTGTCTTTCGTCTTAATCAAAGGTTCTTTTCTGCAGCCATTTTTATGGCCTGGAGAGGGAGTCAAGGGAGGAAGGATTTCTGAGAAACCAAGAAGTTCTCAAAATTCTACTGTGCCAACCTAGGAGTTAAAACTCCTTGCAAATACATTCTTTTCCTCTCTTGGAGAACTGAGTTCCATAATGACTATGAAATTTCCTTTTCTGGAACTGGGTACTGGAGAACCTATTCTAGTTTAAAAGGGTTCAGATTGTAGATTCAAAGAAGAACAGACCCTTGTAGTTAGCCTCATGAGGTCAAGTTTAACTCTTTTATAGGATAGCACAGGGAGAAACAAATTGCTAAGTCAGTTTGGGTTATCCAGTGCTAAAGTCCATGGCTAATCAAATCTGAGTTGTCTGAGAAATGAAAGAGACTACAGAGGCAGGCCAAAATAGTACCTTTATGGATTAGAGTTAGAGACCTGTAGCCTTATGGCAGAGCCTGGATAGATTTTCAGCAAGCCCACTTTCTCTTATCACCAGCCACAATGCTTTGCCCTGCCTGACTTACTCCAATGGAAGGGCTGTACTCTGCTTTTTGTGAAGACCCATAAAAATCCTCTATCTTAGTACGGCTTTCTATCACTGTGATAAAACACCATGACTAAAAGCAACTTGTGGAGGAAATGGTTTATTTCATTTTATATGATTGTAAGTCTTACCGTTCAGGGACATTGGGGCAGAAAGTCAACCTAGATTCCGGAACTAATGCAGAGGTCATGGAGGAGGGCTGTTTACTGGATTGCTTCTCATTGTTTCCTCAGCCTGCTTTCCTATAGCACCTAGAACCACCAGTCCAAGCAGATCCTCACTATAAAGAGTTGGGTCCTGCAAATCAATTATTAATCAAGAAAATATATCATAGGCTCACTCACAGTCTAGTTGGGGCTTAACTCAGGTTCCTTCTTCATAAATTATTCTAGCTTGTGTTAAGTTGATATAAAACTAGGCAGCATACCCTGCCAGATAAAGTTCTCTAATCTTCTCTTTTCTTCATCTTTTTATTGAATGATCCAGGAGATCATACCTCAGGACTTTTCAACCAGAGCACCACTGACCTTTGGAATCTTGGAGGATGTCCAGTGTACTACAGGATGTCAGGCAGCATCTATATGTGGTCTCTACATACTAGACACCAATAGTGTCTCCACTTTGGGTAAAAGTAACACAAAAATGCCTCTCAACATTTCTAGATGACCCCTGGTTAGGGCAGGGAGTGAATAATCATCCTGGTGAAAAAGCATTACTGTAGAAGATTTCAGGGCCACATAATGGAAGGAGCTTGGGTTCTGAAGGATCTTGTAGAAGAGAGTACATCCTGTGTTTGTCAGTGGCATAAGGAAGAAATTAACTTTACTGCAATTTGTGAGCTGTTTGTTCAAAAGTTAGTTTATATTGACAGATATAGTGTGACTACTATCCCCATAAGTAAACATTTATCCAACCAGGGAGAAAGGATTTGGATCAGAGGCCTAATTTGCCAACAAAGAGTCACAGAAGAAAGAAGGGGTTTCCTGTGAAAAGATAGTCCTTAAGATAAAGAAAACAGAAGAATGTGTTCTATATACGCTAAAAATTTACCTAAAAGTTATCAGTTACCTAAGTCACTTCTCATCTACCATGGCAGAGAAATCTTAAATGCAGTTTTTTCTTGTAGACTCTCTCCTCCTGAATCCAGGATTCTCTGTTGTGGGGGACACCAGTGCTTACTGTCCTTTTCTCACACTACAAGGTTTGGCTCAGTACAAAAAATGGCCTATAGACTACATGGTACCAAATATGTCCACTGTTACCCTCAATATTTTAGCTTATTTTATTATTGAAGCTGAGGCTCAGTCTTTGGACAAGATTGAGGGTTAGTCTGTGATTCTATGGAAGTCTTGCTTTGTGCAAAGGGTCTTTGTGCCAGTCCTATGAAGAATATGTTAAATATGTCTTGTGACAGAAAAACAGATCTGGGTTAGAGAAAAATACACACACACACACACACACACACACACACACACCCTGGCCTCACCATGTATTCTGTACAGAGTTCTCTTCACATAATCTATTTCCTATCTTCATTGTCATTTGCAGCTACATTTAAGTGATACATTAGCTATTTCCTGTCAAGTCAATGAAAGGAGAGTCCCCAGTCCAAGAATGACACTGGGGATGGGAAATAACTGGATGGAAGCTGATCGATATGGATAGATGCAGGTTTGATCTGTCATGTATTGGTTGCTTCAAGCTGAGAAAATCTTTTCCCTTTTCCAGATCTATGATTCCTCAATGTAACATTGTGTTACAGCTTCAATGTGTCTCTCGAAGTTTATGTGCTGGAAACTTAATTCCCAATAGCTTGGACATAAAGGCCAATAAGAGGTAGCCAGATCATAAGGGTTTTGCCTTCCTAGATGGACTGACATCATTATTACAGGAGTAGACTACTTACTCTGTCAGTGAATTTGTTATGTGAGTGAACCTGACTACCTTGATTTCCTACTCTCTCCTTCTCTCTTCCTCTCTCACCCTCTGCTCTCCCCCATGAAACAATGCAATATAAAGCCCTTATCAGATATAATTGCTCTTATACTTTTCAGCCACCAGAACCATAAAGTTTATGTTCATTATGTTATCCAGATACTCTGTTAGAGACATAAAATTGGTTATGACAAATAGGAACACCAAGCTGGACTTAATATTATGGTAATTGCACTGAATTGCATCTGGTTGAGATGCTGTGCTGTGGCTTATTCTTTCCTGCCTCTTGCCACATCCAGCTAGAACTTCAGATATTGCAATGCTCTATAAAAGTTGCAGTGGCCTCCAGCAAGCTTTCTGGAACCTAGACATTCCCAAAACCTTAAACTAGTCCACTATGGGAAAACTCAGCTAGGTATAGTCAGAGGTCCCTTCATTTATTATAGCTTGCAACTTTCAAATTTTATCACTCTGCTAATCTATAACATTCTAAGTTCTTGTCTAAAAAAACTGGCAGCCTAAAATCCTAAATCCATTGAAAGTCCAGATTTGTAATTATAAGTGTCTGTTTGTATAAGAGCACTAACTCAATTTTTCTTTGCCCCCTGTGTCCAGGAGACTCAAATCCATGACAGGGGAACTTGTGAGTATGTGCGGCCAACTAAAACACATCTCTTCCCTCTCCCTACCCTTCTGCTGATGGTTGTAACTGCCACTACTGTTAGTCATCACCAGTTAGCAGAATATGGCTGGCCTGGTCTGATTCTCACTGCAGAGGCCTCATGCATGCTGAATTCCTCACTGTTTCATATTCTATCATTCAATATCTTGATTATCCTTGTTGCCAACTTTCAGAAAGTGGATAATTATGACTTTCTTACAATTTATGATTTTAGACATTAATAGTCCAGACTGATTAAGTTTTAGATTCTGAAATACTGTGATTCCAGGACAATAAGAAATGCCAGAAAACTGTTATCAGATGGTCTGGATGAAAAAGCATCCAGCGAAGTTGGATGTAAACAAGCTGCAGGAGGGAGTGATGGGTCTCAGGTGGTGTCATGGCTGTATGGCAAGAGTGTTACACTCCTAGAGTGAAAGAGTGAGAAACCAACCTCTTTTTTTTTAATAGAACACCAAGAAAAGCCATACCCTACAGGCTTCCGGAGCCCCTGCCAAGCAGTGAGGACAAGTTTAATATCTTCCAATCAAGTATGTTAGTTGCTTCACAAGTGATTGTAAATAAAAAAATAGAAATGAGACTTAATGTCCAGAGTTATTAAAACTGTTTACAGCTATACATTTGAGTAGTTCTCCTCCCAGGGTTAAGGGTGAGCTCTCTCACCTCTTGCAGGCAAACCCCATATCTATCAGGGTTGCCATTTGGGATGTTTGATTCTTCCCAGCTTAGCTACAAAGTACTCTGGATGTGGTGAGAGGTGGGAAGGTGTAATAGGCCTTAAAGCCATGGAAGTGATTTAGACAAGTGTTGGGAAACTGGAGCCTGGCCCACACCTCAGATTTTATAAGAAGCTCATGAGGGCTTACAGAAATTCTGAGCTGAACACACCCCAGAGCCAAGATCTCCATCTGTAGCCAGAAGCATCGAAATCTTAGCTTGGAAAAAACTGAAGGTGGAAGAGAGTGTTCTCGGTGCAGCAGGGCTGAGCCCTTGATGGAAAGAGCTGCAGGGTTGTAGAGATAAGTTTGAGCAAGTCCACCATTATCCAACCATCTGGTTTTACTAGGCATTCATGCAAATTCCGAAGCCAATGTGGGGGGCAAGCAGGCCTTTTTTTTTGAGAAGAGCCTAGCCAGGATAAAACCAATTATCAGTTTAGTCTTCTCATCTGTTACAACCTCATTGTGACTCTCACAGTCAAACGCTCTCTTTTCTTTGTAAACCCCACTGGATCCTTCACTATCCTATATCCCACAAGCCCTTTCAGTCTCCATATCGGTTCCCTAGCTACAATGCCTTTCCTGCTTCTTCAGTCACTCCCCCTCCATTAGGAGTCCTGCTCCAACTACTCATAAGACAGAGTGTGCTTCTCTGTCACACTTAAAGCACCATCCTAGAACATTCCATTCCAATGCTGTGGCCTCACTAGGCTACACTCCTCATCTCAGTATCCCCAGTCTTTTCACAAGACCTGGATCAGAGATTCATTTGAGCTATCTGAAGACTTAGAGGAGTGAGACACATATCTGTGAATAAACAGATGTATCTGTTCAGATCAGTGAAAGCAAGGTAACAACTAAAATACCAGGAGAGGGAATAGTACTGTGTAAGCACTGATGGTGCTGAGCTCTGGCCTAGCAAGATGTCCAGGCTTTGCACTGCTAGTTCCTTCCCTCATTTACACATGACTACAGGCAAGCTACCAAACTCCATGATCCTTCTCTGTGCAATGAGAGTCACTGTGAGGGATGAGTTCTCAACTGGAATATGTACCAAAGAACAAGACTTCATCCCCCACCCTGCCCTTAATGAACACAAACAAGTCAAGAATAATACTGATGCTGAGGGTTCAAGGTGAATAAGCCAGTCTCTGCTACATCTCCTGTTAGAAACTGTTATAATGAAGAGAAGGTAACAAATTCTTCAATCATGGGTTATGAAGAGAGAGGGAAACTACATACCAGATGTGTCATAGAAGAGAGAGACACACTGGTCTAGAACACTCTGGTTGGGCCTCACCATGACCTTAGGAGCCTTATTAAGAACAGGAAAGTGAAACAAGGTGCCATTAGTGAACCTAGTCACTGGCACCCAGACCAATGTGATAGAAATGAGTCCCATATCACTCTGCATAGGTTCTTCACACTTTCTTCCTTCTTGGTCTTTCTCAGTTCTTGGCACACCAAGATAGAAAGTTCCAGATCCTGTCTTCTGAAGGGCCTTCCAAGGTAATTCTTCTAGCCCTGCCTCAGAGCTTCCTGCCTCAGACCACTACAACTCACACCCTCTGTCCCAGGCAGAGGGCGTTTTGTGAGATTTGTAGCTGGATCCTGCCCCTCTGACCTACAGCCCTATAAAATAGCAAGCAGGAAAGAAAGGGGGGACAAAGCTAAGAACTAAGCACTGATGAAGATTGGAAGTGACTGGGGAGTCTAGGGGATTTATGTGTTAGGATCAAGATGGCCAAAGAGGCCAGACAGAGAGCAACAGCCCTGACGCCTCTGCCTGGTTGATAATTTATCCCAGAAAGTAGAGACCTCTGTTTGCCACTCACACTGACTGGGTGGCTCTGGGTCCTCCCAGCTTACTGTCTGCAGGGACCCAGGCTGACTCATAAGTTTTGTTTTCCCAGACCAAACCCACATGTTTGATACTTCGTCAATTCTCTCCACATCTAAGATCTTGTCAGAGGTTCATCTTACACTCCCGGTGAGGCTGGCAGGATGGGGACCCTCAACCTCATTGGCCAGAGGAGAAAATTAAAGCTGACAGAGAGTGACTCATGCAGGATCACCCAGGGAATGGAGAGAATAAGCCATTGTTGGCTGATGTTACAGCTCTTATAGGTACACATTTCCCTTCTCATTCCCTCCCTTGGCGCCCAACCTACCCTCAAATTAACTTTTCTCAGCCAATGAGTCAATTCAACTAACCTCTACTGCAAAACAATATTTACTAAGAATCGCTGCAAACACAGAGATGAACAGAGTAAAGGCACATGCCCAAAACAAATACACCCTTTTAGAATGTGTGTTGTTGGTGATGATAAAGATCTCTATCCAATATAATAATCAGCATGGAAAAACAAAAGCAGAAGATAAATAAATAAAAGCTTTGGGAAGAAAGTGAGAGTAGAGGCAGTGCTGAGGTCAAGCACAAAGGAGCACTTCTAGTTGCTAGGTTCTTCGAAAGCAATTCACAGGTCATGAGGACAGATCTTGATCTGGACAGCATGCTAGCAAATGAGTTCTTGAATAGAAACATATTCTTTTTTTAAAAATGTATTTATTTTTATTCTTTAATCCTCTTTTACATCCAGACTTTATCCCCTTCCCGGTCTGCCCCCAGACTGCTCCCCATCCCATACCTCCTTCCCCACCCCCAGCTCAAAGAGGATGTCCTCACCCTCCCTTCCCTACCCCACCAGGCCTCCCCACTCCCTGGGGCCTCAAGTCTCTTGAATTTTAGGTGTGTCTTCTCTCACTGAGGTCAGACCAGCAGAGGCAGTCCTCTGCTGTTTATGTGTCAGGGGCCTCATATCAGCTGTGTATGTTGCCTGGTTGATGGCTCAGTGCTGACCCTGTGGTCTGGGTCCTTTGAGACTGCTGGTCTTCCCATGGGTCCACCTTCCTCCTCAGCTTCTTCTAGCTTTTCCCCAATTCAACCACAGGAGTCCCCAGCTTCTGTCCATTGGTTGGGTGCTAGTATCTGCATCTGACTCTTTCAGCTGCTTGTTGAGCGTCTCTGACAGGAGCCACGCTAGGCTCCTGTCTGCAAGTTCTCCACAGCATCAGTAACCTCATCAGGGCCCTGGACCTCCACTTGAACTGGATCCCCACTTAGGCCTGTCACTGGACCTCCTTTCTCTCATGCTCTTCTCCATTTTTGTCCCTGCAGTTCCTTTAGACAGAATCAATTCTGGGTCAGAGCTTTTGACTGAGGGATGGCAACCCCATCCCTCCACTTGATGTCCTGTCTACTGGAGGTAATCTATAAATTCCCCTCCCTACTGTCACTGTAAAGCACCTCATCCAAGGTCCCTCACTTTGAGTCCTAAGAGTTTTTCACTTCCAAGGCATCCAGTATATTCTAGATATACCTACCACATACACCTACCTCCCAAGTTTGCCCATTTCCATTCTTTCTGCTGGCCCTCAGGGCTTCAGTCCTGTCTCTATTCCTACCCCCTATTACCTGATTATATCCCCCCTTCCTCTCCCTGTCTCCTCTCCCACCCAGATTTCTTCCTCCTCTACCCCCCATGACTGCTTTCTTCTCCTTCTCACATGGGTTTGAGGCTTCCAATAAGCATCCAACATACAGACTGAGTATTGATGTCCACAATCAGCTGTGTGATAAGCCTGTGAATATCGTCTACCAATTGCAAGGGCAAATCGTCAGTCTGTATAGTAGGATTTTATAAAATAAAAACAAAAAGTAACCCTGAAGTTTGAGAATCTGATTAACCAGGATTTTTAATTCTAACTACAATTATAATTCATAGAGTTTACTTCTTAGCCTCTCTGAACATGTCTTTTTTTTCTTTTCACCCATTAAATAGAAACAGTAGTACCAGCCTCAATGCTTTTTCCTGAAAAAAAAAAAAAAAAAAAAGCAAAGATAACTTTATAATTTAACCACATTAGTCTAGATTTCATGCAAGGTCCCAAGATAATGTATAACACATCCCAAACACAATGGAAGACCACCATGCAAGAACTGCCAAAGGTGGTGATGAAAACTGTTTTTGTGGTTCTTTGCTGACCACCCACCTCTGGCATATAAAGGAGGCAGAAGAAGCCAACACTAAGTGGAGAGTTAGACAGGGGATTTCTGGAAAGAGCTGTAAGTACTTTGCATATCTTTGTCCTCTCCCTCCCTTAACTCAAGCCTGAGGAAAGTGGCTGTAATGGGATCTTTGAAGGGCTTGATGTTTTCTCTATATTCAGGAGATATGGTGGACAGGAATCTTACTCCCACTGGTAAATATGAGAGGTTAGAGAGTAGCTAGCCAGATGTTCTAAATTCAGAGTAAAGGGAGGTTGCTGCATAGGAGACAACCTACACTCTCAGAGTTCATCAAAGCAGAAAATATAGAAGTGCTTTTCTCAAAACTAGATCTGGACCACACATAGAAGTAAATGGTTTAAAGACCTTCTAGGCCCTGTCAAAGGACCATATGAAGCTAAATCCTTGGCTGAATGGGACTGGTGGTGCTAGAAGATGCCTAGCAGCTGGAAAGAGTCTACAACACTCAGCAAATAGAATAATGTTTGCCCACATCAGGAGAACCCCTGCATGGGATAGGGACATAGTACTCCAAAATAGCAAAAACTCCCCAGGAGGGAACAAAATACCCATGGAAGGAGTTACAGAGACAAAGTTCAGAGCAGAGACTGAAGGAATGACTATCCAGAGACTGCCCCACCCAGGGGGTCCATCCCATAAACCACCACCAAACCCAAGACACTATTGCAGATGCCAACAAGAGCTTGCTGAAGGAGCTAGAGAAAGCACCCAAAGAGATGAAGGGGTTTGCAGCCCCAAAAGAGAAACAACAATATGAACTAACCAGTACCCCCAGAGCTCCCTAGGACTAAACCACCAATCAAAGAAAACACATGGTTGAACTCGTGGCCCTAGCTGCATATGTAGCAGAGGATGACCTAGTCGGTCATCAATGGGAGGAGGGGCCCTTTGTCCTGTAAAGGTTCTATGCCCCAGTATAGGGGAATGCCAGGGCCTGGAAGCAGGAGTGGGTGGGTTGAGGTGCAGGTGGAGGGAGAAGGGATAGGGAATTTTTGGAGGGGAAACTAGGAAAGGGGATAGCATTTGAAATGTAAATGAAAAAAAATCTAATAAAAAAATTCCCCAGGAAAGAACAAGTAAGGTCAATGCCTGCCAGGCATAGACAGACCTTGATTCTACAAAGTCTTCACTGATTTATAAGCACTCTCCTGCCCACCTTCCCTTTCCATCTCCCACTACCTCTTCCAATGCAAAGATTGTTGTGTTTTGTTTTAAATACACAGTTTGAAAATATATAAGGAGATGCTCTAAGAGAACATGAATAAACTGACCCCCACCCCTTCTCACCACAGAGACTGACCAGTGGCAGTTCTGACTCCAGGCAAGTGGTAAAGAAAACTACTGCATTCAAATGAATTCTGGGCTTTACTATTGTTGTTACACAGATGGTAATGTTATTTGATTTTATTATGTCTCCCAAATGCACAGGCTAGACACTTCATTTGCACCTCAACATTGTTCCATGATAAAGCCTAATTCGCCCCCCCCCCAGAAAAAAACTTTCTAAGGACAGTTAAGGTGCAGATAATAGATTATATCAAAACTAAAGCAGAGAATTAGAGTAGTGGGCATGGAAAGACTTAAGCGGGGGGGGGGGATGTGGTAATACAGGGGAAGGGCTAACCCAAAGGAAGGGTATCTGAAAAGCCATATAAAAGCTTACTATGTCACAACCCAACTCAGAGTACAAGTGTAGGAATACTAGAATATCCATGATATTAAAGAGGTGGAAATACTGGAGGTTGAAGGATTAAGCAGGGATGAAGATGAGGGTTCCCATAGAGGAGGAGATAGTAGGTGGATTAACAAAACTAATTATGTGTGAAAAAATATTGTGAAAACCCACTTGTTAGTAAGCTATGTTCAAAATATACCATTAAAAAAAGATTTTCAATTGAATTATCTTATATGGGTGAACAATTCTGCTCCCAAAAGACAGGGGTTGTTAAGTAAAAATCCCAGTGTAAGGCATAGAATACTTTCTGAGTTATTTGTCAAAAAAGGTTCCAAACGTCTCTAAAACAACACAGACTATTGTCATTGACCTTGGTCACCTACCATAACTATGTGATAAGGCCTTATTGCTTAAGACATCACACATTTTCAACTGTAGAACATAGAAACCCCTGCCCAACCTTGGCTGGCTTTCATAGTGCTGAAAGGTGCTATACAAGCTGATGGGAGAGAAAAGATATGAATAGTCTTATCCAAAGATAGTTTCTGAATGTCATGATTCCTACGCCCCCTAGCAAGATGTGCCCCTACTGGAATAGTAGCATCATGCCTATTATTGGTTAACTAACCACTTTCTAATAGAATTTGAGGCCTGCTCCATAGTATGGAAATTTATGCCTAGTCTAGTAAATCCTGGTCCAAAATCCATCACTGGGGATGTCACAGGTCCTAAAGTAGAACCTGCTATTGTCATTTTGCTAAATGGTCATGTTGTCAAAATCCTTTCTAAATGTGCCCATAGACAATCTCTGCTCTCAGCTGTGAGCAGAGAATCTTCTTTTTGCATTGGAAAGCATTCATTGCAGATCTGCTCATTAGCCAGAGTACTAAGAGTGAGAGACTGAATGTTCAGCTTACTCCCTTCTAAAACTTAGGGAATATCAATAAAGAGGCATTGAATAGAATTTAAGAGCCAAGGAATAGGGATGAGTACTGTGTCTCAGTGTCTTCTGGACATTGCAGGGTCATTATACTCACAAACTTACAATGGCTGTGGTTACCTATATAAGACCCATGGAAGATCAATCCAGCAAAATTTCTGGCACAGTTAGGGACAGACAGTCTCCAGGCCTATCCCTTATGGCAATTGGGAGTGGTTGGGGGAGGGAGAATCTTTTTAAATTTATTGCTTGGGAATTTCATAAGTATATATAATGTGTTTTGATCAAGTACACCCAACCATCACTTCTCCTTCTCGGTGTTATATGCTCTTTTGAAAGCCCTCTGAATCTGCTATGTGCTGCCAATATGTGCATAGGTGTAGAAACTACTTTTTTGAGAATAATCCCACTGGTACATTTCCCATGCTCAGATGGATAGACACACACTCATACACATGTGGGCACCTAGTGGGCTATCAAAAACACACTTATTTTCTTAAATAAAAAGTAAGTTTGAAAAGGAACATATTGAGGAAACAGTAGGTGGAGGAGATAAGGAAATGGGTGGTAATATTATTATATTTATTGTATATATGTATGAAATTCTTAAAACTAAAGGAGAATCATAATAATTAAATGATTAGCGCACAAGGGCTCCCCCTCAAGAGTGGATGTACTAATAACAAAAGTGTTTTGTCTGGGGATAGCTCTTTGGAAGATCACTTGCCTAAAATGTTAAGCATTTGTGGTCAATCCCGATGCCACAAAAATAAGCAAATAAAACAGCTCAGAGATACAAATATAATCTCTTGCCCTAGATTGCTCTCTCTCTGACTTCTGCCATAGAGGATACAACATTATAGTTCTCACCAGGTCTCATCTACTGAATATTGGAATTCATGAGTTGTAGACTGCAAGGAATAATTTTTGTTCCTTATAAATTATCCAATATTGGGTATTCTGTTACAGCAGCAGAAAACAAACTAGGACAAACAGTAATCACAACATTCTAAAGAAAATGTACTGAATATTTAATAGAAACAGTATATAATATAAAATGAATGGATAACTTTGTTGCCCAAGAGAAAATGAAAGTGTTGTGAGAACCCACACACCTACGGTCACTTGATCTTCAACAAGGGAGCTAAAAACATCTAGTGGAAGAAAGACAGCATTTTCAACAAATGGTGCTGGCACAACTGGTTGTTAACATGTAGAAGAATGCGAATCGATCCATTCCTATCTCCTTGTACTAAGGTCAAGTCTAAGTGGATCAAGGAACTTCACATAAAACCAGAGACACTGAAACTTATAGAGGAGAAAGTGGGGAAAAGCCTTGAAGATATGGGCACCGGGGAAAAATTCTTGAATAGAACAGTAATGGCTTGTGCTGTAAGATCGAGAATTGACAAGTGGGACCTCATGAAACTGCAAAGCTTCTGCAAGGCAAAAGACACCATCAATAAGACAAAAAAACCACCAACAGATTGGGAAAGGATCTTTACCTATCCTAAATCAGATAAGGGACTAATATCCAATATATATAAAGAACTCAAGAAGGTGGACTCCAGAAAGTCAAATAACCCCATTAAAAAATGGGACTCAGAACTGGTGACAGCAGATGCTGGCGAGGATGTGGAGAAAGAGGAACACTCCTCCACTGTTGGTGGGATTGCAAGCTTGTACAACCACTCTGGAAATCAGTCTGGCGGTTCCTCAGAAAATTGGACATAGTACTACTGGAGGATCCAGCAATACCTCTCCTGGGCATATATCCAGAAGATGTCCCAACCGGTAAGAAGGACACATGCTCCACTATGTTCATAGCAGCCCTATTTATAATAGCCAGAAGCTGGAAAGAACCCAGATGTCCCTCAACAGAGGAATGGATACAGAAATTATGGTACATTTACACAATGGAGTACTACTCAGCTATTAAAAAGAATGAATTTATGAAATTCCTAGGCAAATGGATGGACCTGGAGGGCATCATCTTGAGTGAGGTAACACAATCACATAGGGACTCACACAATATGTATTCACTGATAAGTGGATATTAGCCCAAAACTTAGGATACCCAAGATATAAGAAACAATTTGCTAAACGCATGAAACTCAAGAAGAATGAAGACCAAAATGTGGACACTGTGCCCCTTCTTAGAATTGGGAACAAAACACCCATGGAAGGAGTTACAGAGATAAAGTTTGGAGCTGTGATGAAAGGATGGACCATCTAGAGACTGCCGTACCCAGGGATCCATCCCATAATCAGCTTCTAAACGCGGACACCATTGCATACACTAGCAAGATTTTGCTTAAAGGACCCAAATATAGCTGTCTCTTGTGAGACTATGCAGGGGCCTAGCAAACACAGGAGTGGATGCTCACAGTCAGCTATTGGATGTATCACAGGGCTCCCAATCGAGAAGCTAGAGAAAGTACCCAAGGAGCTAAAGGGATCTGCAACCCTATAGTTGGAACAACATGATGAACTAACCAGTACCCCGGAGCTCTTGTCTCTAGCTGCATATGTATCGAAAGATGGCCTAGTCGGTCATCAATGGAAAGAGAGGCCCATTGGACTTGCAAACTTTATATGCCCCAATATAGGGGAATGCCAGGGCCAAAAGAATGGGAATGGGTGGGTAGGGAAGTGGGGGGCGCTATGGGGGACTTTTGGGATAGCATTGGAAATGTAATTGAGGAAAATATGTAATAAAAAATATTAAAAATTAAAAAAAGAAAGTGTTGTGAGATAAGTTCCAGTTTTTATGAAAGAAAGCAAGAAGCAATTGAGCAGAAAGCAGGTAGAAAGATCTGTCTTAAATATATTTCTATGCACCTACCTTATTCTGCATGACAGTTACATGAAATACTGTCATCCTTTGCAGACAGCTGGCCTTCAGTACGACAAACTATTCCTGGGCCTTGATGACCATTAGTCAATAAAGCCAAGCAGCTAAAGTGTCTTGGAGTGGCTAATGTGTCTGACCTACGTACCCATCTATTGGCAGAGATAGGAGTAAATTTTATTTTAAACCTTTATCTACACAATCTCCAGAAATGGAAACCCCCTTAGATACATCCAGCTGAGTATTAAATACCTACTGAAGGGTAAGAGCTTCCAAAAAAAAAAAAAAAAAAAAGTGATGATTGGGACATAGAAGGAGCAAGAGCAAAAAGAGTGATCAAGGTCTCTTCTTTCTCTCTCTGTACTTATCTCATTATTCCACACAGCCTCCACCTCTAAACTGAAGACAAGGTAGAAACAAGTAGTAGGCTGACTGATGTATCTATTATTTATCAATCTTCGACTATGTGTCAGTCCCCTTGTATAGACTAGCTATAGTTCTAATGATAACTGAACTTGCCAAGGTAGAGTGAGATGAAAACACTGAGGCCATGAGGTTGAGTGTCTATAGTCAGATGGCAATCTTGGGGAAGAGTTGGGATTCAATGCAGACAGTCTGTTTCCAAAGTAAATGCTCTTGTCATGTGAGTCACTATCTTTGAAACATAGGTAAGGAATGGGAATCCCAGCTGGGTCCTCCAAATACTAAAGAGATCCCTCAACCTTCCCAAAGCATCATTTTTTGTAGAAAAGAACCAATATTTGGTGATCCACATGCCCGCCAGCCACCCTAAGGCCACACGTTACAAGCTCCTTTCAGAGCAGCCAAAAGTGAAGCATCTTTGAAAACCATAAAGCAGTGCAAATAATATTTTAATTAGCTGGCAGATGATCTGGTCAGAGGGCCCCTACTCTATTCCCTTAAGTAGATATTAACTTCATTAACTCTCCCTCTTTGCTAGTTCAGTTGGTTCTTTGTGAAAATGGGTCTGTGCACATGTGGTAAGTTCTCATTTCATTTGACAATCAACCTCGCCCAGCTTTACAAGGAAAAGTAACTTTTATATTTTCCTTTTGACAGTGAACTTGGCTTCTCTCGCTCCCTGTTGAAACCCTACTCTCTGTAGTTGGAAACGGGATAAGAATAAATAAGGAAAGAAAGAAAGAAAGAAAGAAAGAAAGAAAGAAAGAAAGAAAGAAAGAAAGAAAGAAAGAAAGAAAGAAAGAAAGAAAGAGAAACAAACAAACAAACTAGGGAGAGAAAAAACTACAGAATAAATAACTCCCTTAAAGTAGTCCCTTAGAGAGAGTGAGCAGAGTGTGGAAGGGCGAGCTGTGGACTCTGGCTATCTGCCTTTCTGACCTTAGGTAGACAGCCTAAACTATCCAGGTCTTTGCTCTCTGGGCAGGATATAGAGAAAATAACAAGGGATCACAAATCAAATGAGATATCCTCTAGGAACGTTATTTGACTTTCACGAAGAACTGTCCAGACTTGAGGCTGTAAAGCTAACTCTGCACCTGGCCCAAGGTCCTTGCTAATCCTTAAAGACCAAACCTGGCCACAAGAGAACCTTCAATCCATTCAGAAAAGGACTTCTGTAACTAATTTTTTTCAAAATTTTATTTTTAATGATGGTTCTTAAATGCTTTAAACTCCCTTGTAGCCCACCACCCACCAGAGGTAATGGAAAAGAGAGGATACAGGGAAGTGGACCTGTTTAGAAAGGTTCTTTGGAGCAATTTACATCTGTGTTATCTGGAAATCAGCAGGTCAGTTCACAGTTTAGCAGGCTGCAGCAGCTTGATCCACTCACAAAAACTTTACAGATACACCAGCAATCAGCAGTCCAGTTCTGTAAGTCAGGTTAACAATAGCAGTGGCAGCCAGGCCTCAGCGTAGGCTCAAGTCAGCAGGGGGCACCTGTAGAGACAGCAAGAGAAGTTCTCAATTGTGTCTCTCTCAGGGAGGTAAAAACCAGCAAAGACGCGAGACCCACAAGCATTGCACAACTAGCTGTACCTGTAAGTCAAGCTCTGTTTCTGTCACTCCATGGAATCCTATTTATACCCTTCAAACATAACATATCCTTCACATGCATTCAATCAGCTTGAGTCTGTGAAAGCGGCAACAAACTGCAGTACACTACCAGAAATTTTTTGGTGTGTTTCTCTCTATGGAATCCCAACAAAAGCAGCTCAACCCTGCAAGGTAAAGCATATCAAAACATGCATATTGTTAGCAAAGAATCCTTCATCACACAGCCGAAATGAAAATGTGCTTGCTTTAGCAAGCTTTTGTGTCTGCTTCAGTGAAATGTTCCTTCACAAGTCTTCCTTAGCCATTCACACCTCTTTCTACTTTAATGAAACATTACTTCATGTGTTTGCCCCAGCAAAACACCATCCAACCAACTTTCCAAAGAACCCATGAGTTTCCCCTTCAGACTTCCTTTGCTTCAATAAGGGACTCTGAGGACATCTGAATGTAATGGGTATTGATGTTCTGAGTGTGTCTAATGTCTGTCAGTGTGAATCAATATTCTGGAGTGTGTACATCTTAGAGCTGTATAGACAGATGTACATTAACAGAAGGGGAAAGAATTTTCATTTATTCCTCACTCTATGGAAGAGTATTCAGGTTTTTTCCTTGTTCTAAATATTGAGATTCCAGTGGATTACAAGGCATACTGGAGTTTGCCTATATGTGAGGGTGTTCAATGAAACACAGGGATCCAGAAGTGTACATGGGAATGTGCTTGTGAAAATGAATGTGTACCCAGATGTATGAGGAGGTATGTACATGCATGTGAAACTGCATGTGAGTTAGTAAGTGTCTGAGAGCTTCTGTACACATGTGCATATAAAAGAACCCGACTACAATGCAGGCTATTAAATCTATCAAAATGCCTTTGAGCTAAAAGGCTCTGGCTTAGCCATCTGCACTGCTCAAAACAAAAACGCACAAACTTGGTAACCTATTAAAAGCAGAAATTGTTTTCTTACAGTTCTAGAGGATAGCTCCCATTTCAAAGCACCAACAATGAAGTCTAATGAGAGCCATTCCCTGCTTCCAAGATGATACCACATTGAATCCTCACATAGAGGAAGGCAGAAGGGCAGCTGAGAAATCATCTTATAAGGAAGCTAATCCCATTCATGAAGACAGATGCTCACTCCTTAAAAACATTCCAAAGGTCACACCTCTTAATACTGAAGCCTTGGAGACTGAGTCCAATGGAAATTTTACAGGTCACATTATCCTTAAAGCCACAACACTCCCTGGGATATCAGTCTAATTTATTTCCCAATGTCCCAGAGAAGGAATCTGTGTTTCAAGGAAAGGTCCATAAGACAAGCCAACAGACAAACAAAAGCCAGAATAATATATGTACCAGCTACTTCTGAGCTCCAGAATCTTCCCTAATGAAGATAAGTTAAATATAAATTTCAAATAGAGGGCTATAGGGAACCTGGGACACAGAGTGAAGAAACTGCCCTAACCAGTCCAGTGTTGTGTCCAGGAGTATTAGAGCAGGTAAGTAGAATGGCCAGATTTCTGTTTTATATCAGTCTTTTTTTTCTGAAGAGAAAATCATCTGTGGCAAGAAACACAATGGGAATCTCTGAGGCAGCAGACGTAACAGCTCATACCTGAGAAAAGATGAGTCTTCACTTAAGAAAGAGTATAGTGAGAACAGAATAGACTGTGTCTAGCCTATCACCTGAGCCTGTTGCATCCATTAGGATGTGGAGGAGACTGATGGATTTATTTGTTTGTTTGTTTGTTTATTTATTTATTTTAAATATTTTTAAAAATAATTTACACAATGATGTAGCTTTCCATAAGCCTAGAAATAAATGCAAGCCAAATATTGTTAGAACCATCTAAAAATAACTCACAACAACCCTGTAAAGTAGGTATTGTTTTCCCCAGATTACTGGTGCGATGACTGAGACTCAGTATAGAGAATAACTCCT
Source organism: Mus caroli (assembly GCF_978045245.1). Taxonomy (NCBI): domain Eukaryota; kingdom Metazoa; phylum Chordata; class Mammalia; order Rodentia; family Muridae; genus Mus; species Mus caroli. Next base: position 42,391,503 of record NW_028227261.1, on the reverse strand, counting down.
AAAGTATACACAGTCTGGCTGGTAGAGCTAAGGTTTAGATTACATTTGCTTCAAACAGAGCATTATGGTAATAAGCATTTCTAAAATACTTGCTTTGGCTCCTTTGACTGCTTAGAACTCCATACACATTCTCCATTTAGCCTTTCAGTGGTCATTGTTCCATTTTTCAGAAGAAGAAAATGAGATTTATAAATGCTGGCAAATTTTGTCAGGGAACCTTGCTGTTTCAAAGCATCTCACTCTAATGTCCATAATCTTTCAACAATTCAGCATTTTTTTCCAAAATCAGGAAAAATGTGTTGTAATAAAACTCAAAATAAAGGAAATTTTAGAACTCCTGTGGGTTGATAGTGCAAAAGACTTAGATTTTAATCTGGTTCAAAAAAGTTTCATCTTCAGGTCTACCCATTTTCTTGGTAAGTAAAATATGATAGATCCAGAGTGGGATCAGAGAGTTAACCTTCACTGTCAATTTGACTTCACTTAGAATCACCTAGAAGATATAACATCTCAAGACATGTCTGTGTGAGGATTTCTAAAGAAATTTAATTGAGGAAAAAAGACTTGCTTTGACTATGAGTCACACTATCACATTGGCTGGGGTCCTAGACTGAATAAAAAGTGAGGTTGAATTTTGAAAAACAGCAATGAACTAAGTCACTTGGTGGAGTATAGGATGAGTTTTAAAGGTGGCAGTTTTTTCTAACCAGCCAGCACCCTAATAATTGAGACGAGACCTATTGATTTATTCAACAAGATTTATGCACAATAATAGAATAGGTATTCCTGCCCCTGTATGATATCTAACTACTTAGCCAAACACATGCTCCAGGTTACCTGTATTTTTGTCTCTCCTTGACTTGCTGTGCTCCATGTCTGTCCTCATGGAGAACTTCCTCATGCCCAGCCTCATGGTGACCTCCTCTTCCTTCTCCTCTTCCTCCTTCCTCCACCTTCCTTGTGGCCAATTTCTTCCTCTAGACCATCTCCTGCCTTATTGTGAACTCCTTCTCCTGGCTCTTCTCCCTTGGAAGATCCCTGTCTGGGATCAGAATTCCAGCCTTTCTATCTTCTCTGCCCAGTCATTAGCTGTTCAGCCTTATATTAACCTATCAAAGATAATTGAGGAACATTCTTTACACCAAATTAATACAGAAGATTCTCCAATATTCATGACAATGTCCATGTCTGGACTGTAACTTCATCTTAAGCCAAAGAAATCAGCTTCTGAATACACAAAGCACAAGACCCTCCTACAACAGTGGAAGAAATCTAAAGACAGCATAAAGACCAAGCTTTTCCACAGGTGTTTCTTATAATGCCTTTCATAATGAGAGAGATCAGAAGTACACAAGAAGGTGCAATTTGGTAAGAAAAGTTATGTGAGCAAGTTTAAAGGTTACCAAACAAAATTACTACAGAGAAAGCAGCTCTAATTGTTAAAGACATTGGCTGGTACAATTAAAGAGAAACCACAAATTCTTCACGGAAACAATAGAAATGATGTTCCGAAGACAAGACATCAAGCAACAAAGGCTCAAGCTTATGAAAATGCAAATTCATTTACAAAGAGAAAGCCTGAGCGGATAATGAAACTAAAGGGATTTCCTGCCTGAAAACAAAAAGCCTAGAAGAGTGTTCTCAAAGATTCCACAGAGTCCACTATTGCTATGCCAGGAGAAAGTTCTGTGACACCTTCATTTGGCAGAACACCTTAGCAACACTCTCCACATGGTTTTTCAGGCATGCAAAATGCAACATTATAGAATCATAGAGGATTACATCAAGCTTCTAGAAAACCTCTGGGGCCAGAAAAACTGTGGAAGTGTCAAGTTTCCTGCAGGACCTTTATTTAAAGTCACAAAGGAGAAGCCAAAGTTGCAATTCAGTTTGCAAGTTGTTGGCAATCCTGGGACATTCCCTGAGGAAAACTGAAGGTACCAAGTAGCTCTATTCCAGGAAAGAAACTCCAGTAGGGCTGAAAAGGCGGAACTACTGAAACCCACTGAAGCCCAGGTGATGCAACAAGTCCCAGATGCCAGACCAGAAATTTTATGATTTACTGTTTGGCTTGATTTTGGTCTTGTTTTGAATTTATCTTTCCCATTCTCTTTTAGGATAGGAGTGTTTACTTTTTGCCATTATACATTATAAGTACATGACTTACAGGGTCTCATAGTTAGAAGATTACCTTTAGTGTCAGAAAAGACTTGGGACGTTTGAATAAGGTTGGAACTGTTAAGATTCTTGGGACTCTTACAAATGAAACAAAAGCATTTCACGTTATAAATTGTCCTTGGCCTTAGAGGTGAAATGTCATAGTTTAAAACTGGATTTTGAATATCAACTTTCTTGAAGAACTTCTGTGCTCCACAGATCCCCATTCCCTGTGAACAACCTTGCCTCACAGATTCCTTCAAAGGTAAATCACCTGAAGTTACCTACCAATGGTGGCTTACAGACACAGGAAAAGATTCAAAAACCTTAGTTCTTACAACCATTTTCTCAACACCTTCTCATAGATGCTTCATGCCACTTAGCTCTGCCTTCATTGGTTTTTCTGAGCAGGAAACATTCCCAACCTTCCACCCCCTCAGACCTGTAATCCTCTGGGAAACTTTAATTTGAAGGTGTGATTTCGTAGCCATTAACAAGTGAAAAATCTAGTAATCCTGGCTCTTACATTTGAATATCAACATGGCAAGGAATGGAGTTGGTATGGTTAATCTTTGTTGTGAACTTTACTGGAGATATAATCACCTTCAAGACACAGCTCTGGGTATGTCTGTGAGGGTGTTTTTGAGAAGTTTAACTGAGAAGGAAGACCCACCCTAAATGCAGACAAGAGCATCCAATGAGCTGATAAACTGAATAAACAAGTGAAAATAAGGAAGCCAGTTAAATAATCTCTACTTCCTCATTATGGACACAGTGTGAACCACTCTCTCAATCTCCTTTGGCCATTTTATCCCCTCAAACTGAAACACAAAATAAATCCTAAAAGTACTCTTATTGTATACTTCATCACAGCAATAAAAAATAATTAATGCAAATATCACCTGTCTACCTTCATATGTTAAATGATAGGGTAAAAACAGGACAGTAACAAGAATATTAGGAAATAAGTGGAGCAGTGATAAGGAAGGACAATTGTGGGTAATTGGGGAATAAATAACCCTATGGAAGAACTTTATATACATGTATCAAAATGTCACAATGAAGACCAGTATATTGTATAACTAATATACACTAATTTTTGAGTAGTGCCTGAGTGGCAAATCCTTGCTGGAGATTAAAGGACCCCAATCCTATAGTCAATAATTGTTTTCTTTTAAAAAGTCATATCTTACCTCATAAGTTCCATTCCCCACCTCCTCCAGGGATAGAACAACTATATTCTCTACTGAGCAACCATGTGGGGCTGGAGTCAAGACAAATAAGACACATGGCCCAAATATTCCCATTGTAAGATTCAAGCAAAACTGATGAGTACAGGTCCTCTCAGTTCCAACCATCTAGAATTCTGTATCCTTAAACCCACCAGGGACCTGTGCTTTTTCTTCTAGGTCAGTCTAATATAGGTTCTAAAGCATTCCCACTACATAGTCAGACTTCTAAAGGATCTTGAAACTACAACGCTTGAGACATAGAATTAAGAGCCTCCCCACCAGAAAATAAGACCTAGAATTTTATTAATATCCTCCCAACATTGCCAGGTTCACTTGCACTACCACTCTAGCCCTGGCACTTTTTCTAGACATTGCCTGCCCTCCCCTCCATTTTCATTTCTTTCCACTATCAATTGAAGTCCTACTATAGACCAGGCAAGACATCCAGAGCCTGACTTCCAGAACTACCATGTATATTCCTAAATGTCCCAATGCCATCTCCTCAGAAGCCTTGGGTAATTCACATGAAGAGATATGGCTTATTGCACCCACTCTCTTATGAACTTACAACTCCAAAACTGGTCACTCTAATAGTCTGAGACCATACTGGCTCCAGTACTATCTCTCCCTTCCACACTGGCTTATCTGCCAAAACCCCAGCATGCCTTTGGTCAAGCTTACCCAATTTACCACATGAGCTGAATTCTGACTTTTTGGTCTCAGAAACTCTAACCTTGCCCCACCCTAGTGTCTGAAATTCATTCTTGACCCCACTTGAAAGATCTTTAGGAGTGAGTAAAAGCCATCTTCTGCCTCCAAGTGCACAGACATCAAGACCCATGGGTACTTCTTTCCTGACCACAATATGCCATCATCAGAATCCAGTAAGAGCTTGGCTCACTGCCCTTATCAAGGTCTCCCCAAAGTCCGTTCCAAAAGACACAGTCGTCAGAAAACACACCCAAGAAAGTGGTCAGGAAGCAACCAATCTGAATTATTTACTGTTGCATGGAAGCCAGCCAGCAGATTCTGGCCATGCAGACACTGAGAAAATATTTATGTGGGTCCTGATGGCTGCTTGGCCAGGAAGACTGCCCGCTGTCATCCTTTCTTCCTGCTGATAAGGCAAAATTACATGTCAGACAGCTCCTAAGAAACCCAGGCAGAAACCTCTGGCATCTGATCAGAATGGGGCATGTTTCTACAGCATTTGGTTCCAAAGCCTGTCTTTGCTACTGACTGGGGGCTTCCCTCCAGGGTCTGAGGTCCTGGGTCTATGCCATCATGGCATAAACCAGACAACCTCAAGGACTTTGTGATACTATAAGATGGTGACTCAGACAGAATTAAATGTATTCTCCAGATCTGCCACCATGATGCCATTGGTTCATCACAGAACTATTTTTCTTGGCATTCTGGAAACGTTCCTGGAATTCCAGCATCCTAGGACTTTTCTTTCCACTTATCCAGTTTCTGTGACCAGATGGGAGAACTCCATCTGGGAGAGAAAGATCTTAGCTTAAAATAAAAAAGGTTAAAATAGAAGGGGTTAGTTCATCAGTGTTAATCGTGTATCCCCTAATAAAGCTTGGTATGCAGTCACAGTGAAGTGTCCTGTGTCCTCAAAGCCACCCTGAAGCCCACCCTATCCTCTGAGAAGTCAGACCAGGCAGCTCCAGGTAGCTTACAAGGCTCCTTTTATTTCTGAGCTGCTTCCTCTGTTTCCTACCCGTCTCTGGCTACCACTCTCCTCAGCCATAGAGTTCTGTCCTTGTCCATAATCATTTTATGCTCTTTCTTGAAGGAGTTCTGTGCTCCACAGATCCCCATTCCCTGTGAACAACCTTGCCTCACAGATTCCTTCGAAGGTTGAATCACCTGAAGTATCTACCAATGGTGGCTTACAGACACAGAAAAAGATTCAAAAACCTTAGTTCTTATAAATACTACTGACACCTTCTCAGAGATGCTTCATGCCAATTAGCTCTGCCTGCATTGGTTTTTCTGAGCAGGAAGCATTCCCAACCTCCCACCCCCCTCAGACCTGTAGTCCTCTGGAAAACTTTCATTTGAAGGTGTGATTTGGTAGCCATTAACAAGTGAAAAATCTAGTAATGTTCTATACTGGATAAGTGCATTAAATTAGTGTTTCTTCAAGAAATTAAGAACAAACCTAACCAGTACTGAATATCATCTCAACATATCATATCTGAAGAACTATTCTATACACATTACTTTGATCCACTCAATGGATGAACAGCTAACACCTATTCTATGCTAAATGTTGTGCAAAAGATCAGTAAGACAGTACGTAAAGGAGACAAACTCCACCTCTCCCAGTTACCTAAGGTCCTCAAATCATAGCTCAGATCATGGCCTGTCAGGCTTCTAGCCTCTTTGACCCTGTACCTTTCTCATGCTTTCTCCTAGTTTTAATTCATAGAACTGTGATGTGTCATTGAAGGATATCAGAGGCCCTTAAAAGTAGACAGGGTATAAACTTTTAAAAACAATTGAGTTTTATACTATAGGCTCCTACCTGGGGTGTCATGCTTTGTGGTATAAACCCATATAGCCAAAGATCACTTCCTGAAACATTCTGATACAGAAATCTGTTCTATTACAGCCTAAGATACAGAGAACCAGAGGAAGGCAGAGCTGGTCCCAAACAGGAAGAATAGTTCTGAGCCACAAGACAAGGCATTCTACTAACTAATATAGTTGTCTCTAGAATCCTGTTCAGAATACTAAGAGGTCAGCTATATTAAATTTACTGTTGTTCTTACAACAAATAGTTGGAAAAATACAAAATAACCTCTAAGGTCACAGCCCTGAATTAGTAGAGTATAGACTCATTGTCTTAGTCAGGGTTTCTATTCTTACACAAACATCATGACCAAGAAGCAAGTTGGGGAGGAAAGAGTTTATTCAGTTTACATTTCCACATTGCTGTTCATCACTGAAAGAAATCAGGACTGGAACTCAAGCAGGTCAGGGACAGGAGATGATGCAGGTGCCATGGAGGGACTTGCTTCTTTACTGGCTTGCTTCCCCTGGCTTGCTCAGCCTGCTCTCTTATAGAACCAAGACTACCAGCCCAGAGATGGTCCCACCCACAAGGGGCCTTTCCCCCTTGATCACTAATTAAGAAAATGCCTTACAGTTGGATCTCATGGAGACTTTTCCTCAACTGAAGCTCCTTTCTCTGTGATAACTCCAGCTGTGTCAAGGTGACACAAAACTAGCCAGTACAATCATATTCAGATTATTTTAATTCTATAGTCTCTTTTGAGGTACTCAGCTGTTTAAAAGGGAAAAAGAAGACATCCAAAAAGCCAATGACTACTAGTGGCTGTCATTGTGATTAGCCATGATTAGAATATCAGTCATCCCAAGGAAGTTGCATGTTGATATTCTAAATTTATTCATGAAGAAAAATAACTAAAACCTAAACAATGTGCTGTGGTGGTCTATGTAGGACTCAAGAAGTACAACCAACATCAACAGAGGTTTCTAGTGGGCAAGCACAGGCACTTCGAGAGAGAAGACACAGGAACAGGCCCTTGAAAGCTGGGAATAAATTCACTCAAAGGAAGGAGTCTCAAGCTAAAAATCTATGAAAGATTATTTTGCTGCCTGGAAAGCAGCTGGTAGGTAGGGAAAACTGATAAGATACAGGAAGAAATCTAAAGGGTGTTAGGGAAAAGGAAGGATGCCCTTTCTTTATATTTAGAGTGCAGGCAACATAAAAAAAATTTCAACTAGAAAAACAACATTTTATAAGTCAAAGTCTCTAAGCATGTAGAAATTAATATGATATAGAGACTATTTTGTGTATTGTATTAGTGTATCGCCTGTCAATAATAAATCTGATGGCCTGTGAGTTAGGCAGGAACTAGAAGGTGGAATACCTAGGAAGTAGAAAGAATTCTGGGATAGAGGCAGGTAGGAGATTCACCCAAAAAGATGTGGGAAGATGGACTCATGGTACCTGAGCCTAGCTATATAGCCAAAGTATTTGTAAATATATTTTAAGACTGAGTCTTATTTCTGGTAACATGAAGCTGGAAGGAAGAACTGGACCCAATTTGTACAATATTCACCCTTTATAACCTACAGTATTATTCTTAATAATAGTAACTAGCCGTATGTATCAGGTGTAAATCTCAAATTGATTTTAACCCTAAACATCAGTCCTGTGAGTGGGATAACCATATCTCCTTTTACAGAAGAGGATAGTTGGGTTTAGCATCTTGTGACTGTCCCCTCTGGGCCCAGGGTTGTTCTTCAGGAACACCCATCCAGATCCTGAACTCTGGGCCAGCATGGGCTGCAGAAGCTGAGTTTGGATTTCTGGCCTGTTTGGGAGTCTGGAGCAGCTGCTTAGTCTCATCTCACTTCAGATTGTAAAATCCTGCAACTCAGCAGTGAGGCTGGCTGCCTGCTGGGACTGATGAGCTGAGCCGTGGGTGGTCAGGAATGTTTCAGGACTTCCTGGGCCCAGTGTTCCAAGTCTAAGTGTCTAGATTAATGATCCATTCCCAGGAGAGGGAGCTGAAGCCCTGACTGACGCCAGGCAAGGGGCATCGATTAGACTTTATACTCTGTTTGCTTTTATCAGAGGCACCCCCAGGTGGGCTGGATTCTAATAATTAACAACCCCTAAGCCCTACAATATGAGTGACCTGGGAGAGGAGAACAGTTCTAGCGATGGGAGATAGGTGTGGAAACCCCAAAGCATAAGCATGGCCTCCTAGCAGACCACTATGCCCACCTAGCCAACACATTGATCCCATCTGGATTTTGTACACTGAACAATTGGAGTCTCACCTTTGAGTGTCATTAAACTTTTATGGAGACAAATCATGAGAATTCACACCTTCAGGAAATAGGTGAGGAAAATAATGTCTAAAGAGGGCAGAGGCACCCTCATGTTGAAAACAGTGACTTTCAGGATTCACATTGTATCTTCCTAGCACAGGAAGACCACCTCTTTCAGAGGAGTTGAGACCCTCCTTGAGATGAGAGAAGGAAGAGGTGTGGTTTGGTCTGTATTTTACAAGTGAAATCATGACAGAGGTGCTCTGTTAGTCACACATATGAATACTGAATACATACCAGGTGCTAGGGATAGCAAAATGTAGTCCTGACATCATGAAACTATAGTCATGGCCCCAAGGGAAAGTGGAGTGTAGCAGGGGAGACTGACATGCAAAGTCTGCTCATTAATAATAATAAAGACGAGTTAGCATATCTGTTCATTACTGAATCAATAAAGTTGGAGTACTGAATACACCAGAGCATGGTAGGCACAAATTATCAAAGTAGGAATGAGCGATTTCACTCAAAGCCAAGGATGCAGGTAGTAATAGAAAAATAGAAGCTTCAGGTAAAAGCTGACCTAGGATGGAAACTTAAAGGAGGAATGGATGTTGGTTGAACCAATGCAAAATGGAGGTCACAGGGATGGGATGGGATGGTCCAGAGGTTTGTGGGTATGGCATCTGGGTAAAGGCATAAAACTGGTTTGGGCCATTGAGTTGTCTGCAGAGCAGGATTCACATATGAGGCATACTGGCCCACATTATAGGGGTTCAGGATCGGGAGCCTAATACACTTACCATGGTAGATGGGTCCAGAGAAGTTCTCTGTTGGGACAAGGGGATTGAGATTTACCCTAAGGACATCAAATGAGGAAGCAAGGTGATTATAATTGTACTTGAGGGAACTCTCTTCCCCTGTAGGCTGAGGATGCTTGGAAGAGGAAAGAGAATGAAGCAGACAGCATTTGGGTGACAAGAGATAGTGGTGACCTGCTTTTGTCATGTTTACCACAAAAGACATCAACATTTTGTCTGGTGTGGAAAACTCTGTCTTAGGATTGTTTTTTTAATTTAATTTTCTTTGTAATTCCTTTTTCATACTCCCCATTCCGTTCCCTGCCCCTTCCCATCTACCCTCCAACTGCTCCACATCCAACACCTCCTCTCCACCCCGTCTCCACATGGATTCCCCCACACCCCATCCCACCTGACCTCTAAACTCCCTGGAGCCTCCAGTCTCTTGAGAGTTAGGTGCATCATCTCTGAATGAACACAGACCAAGAAGTCCTCGACTGTATGTGTGTTGGGGGCCTCATATCAGCTGGTATATACTGCCTGGTTGGTGGTACAGTGTCTGAGAGATCTCAGGGGTCCAGGTTAATTGAGACTGCTAGTCCTACTACAGGCTGCCATCCTCCTCAGCTTCTTCCAGCTTTTCCTAATTCAATCTCAGAGGTCAGCAGCTTCTGTTCATTGGTTGAATGTAAATATCTGCATCTGACTCTTTCAGCTGCTCGTTGGGTCTTTTGGAGAGCAGTCATGATAGATCCCTTTTTTGTGAGTGCTCCATAGCCTCAGTAATAGTGTCAGGCCTTGGGACCTCCCCTTGAACTGGATCCCACTTTGGGCCTGTCACTGGGCCTCCTTTTCCTCAGGCTCTTCTCCATCCCCATCCCTGTAATTCTTTCAGACAGAAACAATTATGGGTCAGAGGTGTGACTGTGGGATGGCAATCCCATCTCTCACTTGATGTCCTGTCTTCCTGCTGGAGGTGGGCTCTATACGTACTCTCTCTCTAGTGTCTGCATTTCATCTAAGGTAAAATGTGAGTCCAGGGAATCTCTCACCTCCCAGGTCTCTGGTGCATTCTGAGGGTTTCTCCCCCAACCTCCTATTTCCTGAGGTTACCTGTTTACATTCTTTCTGCAGGCCCTCAGGGCTTCATTCCTGCAGGCCCAGCTATACCACTCTTGAGAATATACCCAAAAGATGCCCCATCATGCCACAGGGGAACGTGTTCCACTATGTTCATAGTGGCCTTATTTGTGATAGCCAGAAGCTGGAAACAACCCAGATGTCCCACAACAGAAAAATGGATTCAGAAAATGTGGTACATTTACACAATGGAATACTACTTAGCAATTAAGAACAAGGACATCCTGAGTTTTGCAGGAAATTGGATGAAACTAGAAAGTATCATCCTGAGTGAGGTAACTCAGACCCAAAAGGACATGCATGGTATGTACCCACTAATAAGTGGATAATATATATATATATATATATATATATATATATATATATAAACATTATATATATTATATATATAAACATTATATATATATATATATATATATATATATATATATATATATATAAACAGAAAATACAATCCACAGAATTCAAGAGGCTCAACAAGCTGAAGTGTCCAAGTGAGGACACCTCAGTCCCACTTAGGAGAGAGAAGAAAGCAGTCACAAGTGGGAAGTGAGGGAGGGACTTGGGAGGGAAAGTAGACAGGGTAGGGGGCAGTAGAGGGGGACAGGGGAACCTGATCTGGTATTGGGTGAGGATTTTTTTTTTTTACTAGAAAAACAGTGCACCCTGTGGTTGTCAACTGATGTTAAGTCTCCTGAATGTGTTAGTTCCACCCTCCTCTGATCTGAGAATAAAACATAATATTCTGGCCTTCTTGTTTTATAGACTTCCCCAACTCACTTCATCAACTCTGTAGAACATTTTTTTTCTGCAGTGGAAAACCCTTCTATCATCAGTACACATGGACAAAGTCCTTCTGTTTCTAACCCTAGATAACTCCAGAAAACATGACTTCCCTTTCTGTTCATAACTGAGTACCAGGCAGCTGAGCATCCAAGATGGGCTGGCATTGCTAGGCACTGTGGATGCAGCCTCTGCTTCACCTCAATGACTTGGAGGACAAACTCTCAGCCCAGCAATTCAAAACCTTAGATGGTCCCTCAATGCCCTCCACAGCCTCATAATCTCCTCTCTATTACTTCTACCTTGAAGCACTTATCCCACAAATATCCTGTAACATTTGTTTTCTAAATAGAAATGTCTTTTTATTAAGATGCTAATACTCACACTCTAATTCAAGGAGTAGCAAACTTAGAAAGCAGAAGTAAAATTTCTCTTCCCTGTTTTCTTCTATCTTATAAACTCTGCTCAACAGTGCAGTTTTGGCAAATATCTTTCTAGATTCTTTTAAACGTTTTCTCTGCCTTCTGTCAATTCTTACCTGTTCTTCAAGACTCATTACAGAAGTGGTTCTCAATCTTTGGGTTGCAATCCCTTTGAGGATCAAGTATCAGATATCCTGTATATCAGATATTTATATTTTGATTCATGTCAGTAACAAAATTACAGTTATGAAGTAGCAATGAAGATAATTTTATGGTTGGGGTCACCACTAGATGAGGGTCACTGCATTTTGAAGTTTCGGTACCACTGCATTATAGAGCCAGTAAGATGACCATGGGTCAGGTACTTGCCATTATACCTAATAACCTGAGTTTGATCCCATGTGAGGACAGAGCTGGAACAGTCCTTATCTGCTCACTGTCATAGTCACAGTGCCTTGTATGTAGTAAACCCTCAATAAATATCTATGATATGTGGATGCATGGGCAGGCAGATGGAAGGCTGTGCTGATGAATTGATGGATGCAAGGACTGATGGCATTCCTGTGAGATGTTCAACAGAATACCCATAAGGAGATGAAGTTGACATCAAGCAGTGAAAAGGATCTCCGCTGGGAATTAGGAGCCTGGACTAGTGTCTGGCTCTGCCTTCTGCTTGTATTCCTTTTGTGAGTTTCTCAGCCTTTCTAACATTCCATTTCCCCACTGGAACTGAATAGTAGAGCTAGGTAATTCTCCAAAAGCCTCTCCAACGGATGCTCCAGAATGCTCAATTGGCGGTGACCCAGCACCCCTATTTCACACCTCTATAATTACCCACCTGCATGCCTTTTAATATAGAGATGGGGGTGGGGTGGGGCTCATTAAATAAAGGGCAAAAGGAAATTGCTGGCTTGCCAAAATGACATTGCTGGCATTAACTAGATTAATGTCTGAAATGAAAAGCCCACAAAAGCAAACACAAAACAAAGAAGCAAAACCAAAACAGAGAAGCAACCATAGTTTCTGCTGGGGGGGCTTCATGGTCACCTGCTCCAGCCTGTCTGACCCTGCAAATCAATCTTTCCTTACAGGATAGGTCAGAAGAGTCACTCCCGTCTTCCCAAAGCTTAGTGACCTCAAGAGTCATTATCCTCCAAGAGTGACCTCAAGGTTCATTATCCTGGGCACTAAGTCCCAGGCTAGAGTTAAAGAGGTGAACAGACAATATGCACAGCAGGAAAGCTGGGACAGGAAAGACAAGGCTGAGGAGTCTCCAGTTCCTGAGATTTAGAGCAGTAGTCTCTAAGCTGAGTGATGAGTTGTTCCGTAGACGGTTTCTGCGCAGGGCCTTCTGGGTAGAGGAAAGGAGATGAAGACAGAAGCATGAAGGGGCACATTTCTGCAAGGCTGAAGCATTGAGGGAGGGGATAACACTATTCCACTGTAGCTTCTTCTGGCCATACACCTACCCCAAGATATCAAAGTGCAATGCCAATCCCCATGCTGAGTCACAGTGCCAACATCCACAAACATCTATTACGTAGTCATGGGAGGAAACTGCTGCCAGATGGGTTGCTGGTGCCTACCAGTTCTGAGACACAAAGCAGACCATGGGCAACAAGATCAAGACATTAGCCAGTTTACAGTATTGACACTCTGAAGAAATGCCATGATCCTAAGGTAGAGGACCAGCCCCGCCCACGGCTCCCCGCTGCTCCAGTGGTGGCCATTATGCAGTTGTGGGACCTATTCTACCTTGCCTCAAAGGGTATGCTATGACCAGATTGAGAATGGAGACTATGGGGAAGCATTAGCATATAGGAAAGCTTCCTCTAGTTGACTCAGCGTCCCCAGGTCCTTACAGTAGATAACTACTTGCTAGCCTCTGCACTCAGATCTAAATCCTTGCTCCCAAGCACCACAACAGGCCTGCCATTAGGACCTGTGGACACGTACTCTTGGGTTGTGCTACGAATCCAGCCATTAGAGAATGGTCTTTAATTAAAAGCCACAACTTCTGTAATGCCTTGAACCCTTAGACACCAGAGCTGTCACATCAACAGCTCAAGGGACATTCTTAACATGACTTACATTACCAGTTGCTTTTGCCAGAGTCACTTAGGATGCTTCCTTCTGACGAGTAACAATCTAATAGCATAGCCACAGACATAGTGCTGAGTATATGCCGTGGTAGAAGACCATCCTGCACCCTCTCAAACCTCAACAAATTACACGTAAGTCCAGGCTACCAGCACATGCATAGGTCAGTCCTGGTCAGGATCACCCATGCCAGACTAGGTCACTGGGTATTAATCATTGCCAAAAGAGCAGTTAAACTAAAAACCAATTCATTAAAGATTAAGCTTCACCTCCAAACCCCTCAGGGAAGGGGAGCTGGGCTGGGTAGCCATGGCCTGCTCTGGGAGGTCACCAACTGTGAAAGTTTTCTCAGAGAGTCTACAATGAGGAGTTGGGTAGCCTGGGTTCCAGTCCTGACTCCAGTTTCAACTTGCTGAGGAACACTGGGCGTGCCCATTCTGCATTCAGAGTTCTAATTTCTTCCCTAGGAAATTGGAGAAAACTTCACTGGGTTTGCCATCCTGAGGGTAATATACATGCTTGCCCTTCTCTCTCTCTCTGAAAACCCAGGTTGTCTAATTGCAATTGGCAATATTGAGACCATGGAGACTTAGCAATGAGTTACCACTCCACCCTGAGGTATAGAGGGCAGGATCTCAGACCTACCCTTCTTGCTCCCCATACTAAACAGACTGCATTGCTCACTCTAAAAGCATGCCTGCTTCTTTCTCTGGGACAAGTTTTTAGCTAAGTCCTCTGAGTTCATTCATCCACAAGAAAAAAAGTCCTTATTTGATATATTCTTGGAACCGCCCTTTGGATTATCCTAGTGGGGTCAGTGAAGACACGGAACCTTCACGAATCAAGATCTAATGTTGAAGTGATGATCTAATATAGAATGAAACAAGCAATGACTGATACTGAATATCATGGGCTGTGTATGCAGCTGGTAGTGTGATAGCCCCAGAGGTCTCCTGGTGGCCCTCCATGAAAATGGCACCATTAGCATTCTGGATTGCAATAAACAGATTCTGTTCCGATGGGATGTGTGAAGCAAGGTAAGAGAGACATTGAAATTGGTAACGGAACCTCACTTCTTCCCTTGCTCTTTGACCATTTTATAAAATGAGTCTACTCACTTCTTCGCCTGTAGATGGCAGCACGGCCCCCTTTCTCCAAGAGGAACCTTGATTTCCCTTGAGAACAAGTGCCTCAAGAGGGTAAAGTGCAGAGATAAAAATGAGATAAATTCAACCCAGAGCAAACATCCTCACATGTGTAAAATGTAACAAATGTGAATTTGCCGAGCTTCTGAAGCCTTACTCCAATTGTGAAATAGCCTTTCCAAGACTCTAGCAAGATTCCACAAATCACCAAACATTTTCTAAGGGAACATTATATGGAATCTATGGCACAGTCGGCACCCACAGAGCCCAGCTTGGAAACTCCAGAGCAAGAGAGATACTATCATGATCCTAGAACAGCTACCTTCTCCCCAGCCTGTTCTGCACCAGCATCTCATCCTGGAACTTTCACAGACATTGCCTCCAGTTCTCTAGTGCCAAGTCCTCACCTTGTGCCCTGAGCACTGCTAAGTTGGTTACACTGCTAAGTTGGTTACACCATGTCATACCCTTGCGACCCATGATCCTGACATCTGACTTTACCATGAGAAAACGATGGACTGAGGAGTTTCTTGGGCTGGAAATGTAGTTTTATGGGTAGAGTACTTGCCTAGCATATAGGAAGCCTTGCTTTTGATCCCAAGAACCATATAAACCAGGATATGGTAGCAGACACTTCCACCTCTAGCACTCAGGAAGATGAAGCAAGGGGATTGAGCGTTCAGGGTCATCCTAGGCTGCATAGAAAGTTCTAGGCCAGCCTAAAATATACGGCATGTCTCAAACAAGCAATAACAACAGAAAGTGTTAACTTTTCAGACTAGCCAGCTGTTACCTTACACAAATGGGAAACTGAAGAAAGTAGAGCATCCCACTCAAGGTCACATGGTAAGAGCCATATAAACAGGGCAAAGAGCCTGGTCTGCTGCTGAAGGAAGAGTTTACAGAAGCTGAAATCCAATGCAATATTGGGGAGTAGCGCCAGATTAGGCTCATATCTAAATCGTCCCTTTGAATAGTTTGCCTACTCTCTAAGAAAGCCTTGGGGAAGGAGTCAGGCGTGTCCTACAGCCATGCACTGCCCAGAGAAAGCCATTTCACTTTATCAAGTTCCTTCATTTTGCTTAGCATCCCCCCTCGGGGGGGTGGAGACAGTCTGATAAGATAGTGACAGAAAACATGCTCAAAGTCTAAATGCTCTCCTGCAGGTAATATTATTAATAATTATTTTACTATCATCCTCATCACCTTTCCTGGTTATTAACTACCTGTTACCCATCATGGATCTGTCATTTAGGAATTTCTTTATTCCTTTTGTGGACTTGTTTATACTCCCAGTCAGCAGCACCTCTCTAACTTTTGATCCCTAGCCCAGCCCAAGTTTCTACAGGCTAAGTCCTCATATTTGAATGGATTTTTCTAGTCTCTTTTGTGGGTTCCATCACAACCAGACGAAGCTCTCTGCAATATAGCTTCACCTCCTCCTCTGGCTGGGAGATATATCCCAAGGAACAGAAGAAAGATATAAACTTTCCACTCCCAACCCATGACCTCCAAACCCAGAAGGCCTGTATAAGAAAAGACTAGGGAAGTCTTCTTAACCATCTCAGCTAAGACTAAGACCGGAGTCCAGACCCTACTACCCTGAAGAGAATCCAAGGTCCAGGATACTATTTATTCTCCAAGCCTACTGTCCTCTTCACATGAGATACAAGAGACCAGGAAACCTTTCTCAGACACATTATACAAAGCCAAAAAACATGGAGAGAACACAGTCTACTCAGAATCTACTTTGGTCTGGGTTCTACAGAGTTCAGGTTCAGTTAGATAATATGCCTGCCACTTTCAGGATATTCACCCTTAAATAAAACCAAAGCATAAGCAAACTCTACATACAGTGAGATTGACTAAAATCTTAAATAGAAAATATATGGAAAGCAGAAGTTTAGGGAAGGTCCTGACTATCCTTACTTGGGATAACCTGGGAAGACCTAAAGGCTGGAGAAATGGCTAATATGGTGAAGTGTTTAATTTACAGACATGATTATATATGAGTGTAATATCTAGAACCTGGAAAGGGAAAAACCTTGTGTGCAGAGGGTCTACGGGTAAATTTATGGGGCTTTGTCCAAAGCAGCCAGACTAGCCAAGTTAGTGAGCTCCAGGTTCAATGAGACTCCTGCTTTAGAAAATAAGGTAGAAAGCAATTCAAGAAGACACATAATATCAAACTGAACACACACACACACACAAGGATGCTAAACAATGGAGAGGAACTTTGTAGGCAGAAAGGTGTCGAGCTTCAGGGAAGGATTTCTGAATCAGAGAGATGAGCAAATACTGAAGTATTCATGAATAAAGACGGACAGGTCAAAAAACAGAGAGGACCACCTCTACATGCTGAGAAGCACTGCTGGTTATAGTCTGTCTATCAAAGGCACTGACAGGTCTCCTCACTTCCTGCTCTTCAGAAAGCATCCTAGTGACATCTTTTGAGGCATCCAGAGAACACTCAGGCTTCCTTAGGCAAGACCATCAGTTTTCTCCTGAATGATACACAGAATCTGACCATCATTTTATTCTATCGTTAGACCAGTTGCAGACTATTCATCAATGCCATGGGTCTCAGAACAGCCCACACTGAATAAGTCTCTCAGATACACCCTACCTCTTTCCTTTGACTAGCCTTCCACCATTGAGGGAATCTTATCTTACCTGTCGGAAGCAGGGGTGGGAATGAACCCCAGCTTACCAGGCTTCTCTCCTACCCTACCCTCCTGCTCATGCAACTGGGTAAATCAGCCCACCCAGTCCATCTGGAGGATGGAGAACTCCAAACAAATTTGGGATGATTGTAACAGTAGCGTTTGCCCAGCAAATTATACTCCATGAGCTAATTAGGAAGGGATTGTGGCCCTCAGCCTTAATTAATATCTAGTCCCCAACAACTTAATCCTGGGTGAAATCATAGCATGGATCTCACCCGAATACTGGAATTCTTTCCTCTTACAAATCACCTATATAAATACATATATTTTAATAGCAGCAATTATAAAGTTCTCTGCCAACTTCTGGGGCTGTTTAACATTCCTGGATTGAGGCCACAGCTTTTCCTTGGTCTCCTCCCTCGCCACAACCGAGGCCTAATGAATAGTCAGTCAGGCAGTTCTGCGTGCCATGTAACCAATATCTCCTACCAGTGGGTCTTCGAAGGGATTTAATAAGCAGTCTGGGAGGACGGCCTGAGGAGGTCCACGAACCTAATCGTTAACTCTGAGGCCTAATCAGCCTCTGCTTCCCACCCAGAGTCCCCCTCAGCTATGGGGCTTGGTCCTCCCAGTAATGGATGGAAAATAGGCGATTTCCTGACAGTTAGCAACCAATTTTCCACCAATTAGCTGAGAGATGGTGGTCTCAGGAGAGAAGGAGATGGTTCCAGCATAAGAAACTGGCCTGGAAGAAAGAAGATGCTAACAATGTAGAAGGCCAAGCCTGAGAATGAAAGGCCTTGGGTCCCCACACCTTCTTCTCCTCCCCCAGGGCAGCTTCAGCTTGTATCCCTGGGAAGGAATTTCTGGGGATAGCGACTGTACTGGAATCCCTTTGGGATTCTTCTCAGTGACCTGTTAAATGACAATCTCCCTCTTATCTCTTTTCCAGGGCAGATGGACAAGGGCCAGTTCCCCTGGTTCTCTTCACAGTGCACAGGTGACAGTTATGAAATTCCTCCAAGGCTATTAATGTGGTGACTTGATTAATTCTGAAGTCAGAATGTTGTACCTTAAAAATCCTGAATTTGGAGCTGAACAGGTGGCGCAGTTATTAGGAATATTTGTCCCACAATTACAAGGGCCAGAATTGGAAATCAAGAACCCAAATGACAACATGGACATCCCTGCAAATGTTTATAATTTCAACTCCAGTTTCCCCATTTGTAAAGTGAAGATAATAGTATTGCCTGTGATAATTATTGCATGGAATAATGTGACATTTCATACCGTGTAACGTAATTCTCACTGAATAAGTAGTATTATTAATTCCATGAATTATTAATAATCAATATGAGTGTCAAATATATGTCAATGGTAGGACTCACCTGTATGAGAACTATCAGCTCTGACAGTCCTCTAGTTGCTGACATGACCCCTCATTTCCTGCCACCTGAATGACCATTGTCATTATTGACCATCTGGCCTTATACCCCAAAGAGACCTTTCTAAAAGGCAGATGAGCCTCTGCCCATATGTCTGCCCTAGTTGAGCCCCTGCAGGGGTGCAACCTGGGGTGGGCCCCTCCAGTGTTTTAGATGCAGTGAAACTCCTTTCCCATATCTCATAAGCCATTAGTAATGTTTCCTGCTGTCTTCCTAGGCTCATCTCTCACTAAGCCTGGCCCTAGTTCTTTGTTTTATAACTTTCATTTGTTGTAATTTAATATGCATACCTGCATATAAAGTATTTTAATCAAATTTATCCCAGCTCCTCTTCCCTCCAGATCCTCCCCTATTCTCCCACACTTTCCCCTCCCAATTCATGTTTTCTTAATACCTACTGAATTTATTTAATGCTGCCTGTAGGCATCTCAGAGCCTGCATCCCTAAAGAAAACTGAAACTCCCCTCCCATACTATGCCAGTTTCTTATAATGCCAACTGAGGAACTCATTACTGGCTGCAATCCTGTAGACTTGGACCTGCCTCTCTGAATAGATGTGAGACTCTGTTGCTTAGCTGGCAGGTATAGGAGACACATAGGTCCCCATTTCCTCACCCTTGCTGCAGGACCACAGGGATGTTTTGCAATGAGTGACTACAGGCATTGCTGACATGCTCCTGAGTCATAGAAGAGAGGTCACCCTCAGCACCACACTGCATATTTGGATTCGATTGTACTTTCAAGTTTCTTACAATTAGCTGTTCTCCTCTGGTAACTGAAGGATACATAGTTCTTTCCATGTTTTGGGGTGTCGGACAAGAGAAACAACAGTGAGTGTTTGATGTACACTTTCTATGCCAGACACCCCATTAAGAAATTTTATATAAATTATCTAATGGGATCACCTAATTTGTCAGAAGGGCTTTAGGTGCACTAAATATATAGTTTACCACACAAACTGGGACTCTTCTAAAGTAAACTTAGCACTAGTAATAACTACACAGGAACAAGAGGAAAAACCAGGGTCTTTTCAGGAAAAGCAGAACAAATAAATAAAACCCTAAATAAAAGTAGCTACCCTTTGTCTTAGTTAGGGTTACTGTTGTTGGGATGAAACACTATACCTGAATCAACTTAGAGAAGGAAAGGTTTATGTGGCTTATGATACCACATCACTGCTCAGCTTGGAAGGAAGGCAGGGCAGGAACTTAAACAGGACAGGAACAAGAAGGTAGAGAGAGGCTGTTGCAGAGGCCATGGAAGAATGCTGCTTACAGGCTTGCTCTCCCTGCTTTCTTATAGAACCCAGAAACAAAATGGGATGGGCCCTCTCATATAAATTACTAATTAATAAAATGCCTACAGCAAGATCATATGCAGGCATTGTCTCAAGTAAGACTCTCTCCTCTCTGATGACTCTTGTGTGAAGTTCACATAAAACTACCCAACACAGCCTTATTTTAGAGTGGGTCTTTGAACTGGAGGTGAGGATAGAAAGCCACTGGAAAGTGAAGAACCACACCCTGGTGTTCTCCATTTTTAACATAGGATTTCAAACCTCTGACTCCAATCACATGGGCAAAACTGTTCATGATGTAACATGGAACTGTGTTTCCTGACAGGAGAAATCAGGAACAGGGCTCCCTGCGAGGGGTAGAAGCAGATGACCTCCCTGCAGAATGCCCTGCAGTCACATGTCCGAGTGTGTAAAAATGCTTTACCCTCAGACCTGTGCTGGGTGCTGAGGAGCACTATTCTGCAGCCCCACCATGTTACTTTGGCTGACCCCCCAGATCCTGTACCTCAGGCACTTCACAACACAAAGCTAGAAACCCTAACCCTTCCTTCTCTCTCCTCCTAGTCTGCATGAACATCCATTGCCTGCCCTCAGGGAAAGAGTTCAGTGTGAATCAGTATTGTGCTTCTTTTAGGAGGCCTGGAAGACCATACAATTATTATCCTTCCTGGCTTTCTGCATCCCTAGGCTGCATTTTCTCTGCGTGTTATCCCATCCTTCTGCTCTTGATTGCTGTTAGTCCTTAGGACAGCCTTGTGCATTTAGAACAGGGGCCTTCACCTTACCTAGGCAACATAGTAAAGGTGGCCCTGGTGGAGGGGGTTCAGGTGAGCCAGCTCTGGGGTCAAGAGCCAAATGCTCACAGGGTACAGCATTTGGGAGAGTGGGCCCTGTACCTTGACTGGGCAGCACAATAGAGTTGGCTCTCTCTAGAGGCAAGGGCATGAGAATAAGAGAATTGATCCTACCTACGCCTGATATCAGCACTAGGTGACCTAACCAAGGCAGTGCTGAGAAAATTGAAGAACTGACCAGCTTACCTACACCCAGATCCAGGGTTCTAAGTTAGTCCATCCCAAAATCCATATCATTTTTGAAACATTGCAACACATAAAATGGTCAGGCCTGTTGATCCAAAGCTGCAGGATTTCCATGACACAGAACAACAACAGGAAAACCTGTCAAAGTCTTGATGAAGATCTAAGTCAGAAATCTCAAATCAAACCAATGACTCATTGCAATGAACATTTGCAAGTGAAGATGTGTGGACAGAGGGATATACTGAGGGACACATTGTGACATACTACAGGTTCTACGATGAGATGTTTTCTATGTTTTGCTTTGTTGTTGTTATTTGTTTGTGTGTGTTTGTTTATTGGGAGGGTCAGATTGTAAGGGTGAAATGCAGATATGAGGGGATGAGGAGATGGTGAGACTAGGGTGCAAGATGTCAGATTTACAAAGAATCAATGAAAAGTTGAAAGAAAGAGAGAAAGAGATGGGGATGGAAGGAAGGAAGGAAGGAAGGAAGGAAGGAAGGAAGGAAGGAAGGGAGGGAGGGAGGGAGGGAGGGAGGGAGGGAGGGAGGGAGGGAGGGAGGGAGGGAGGGAGGGAGGAAAGGTAGAAGGAGGGAGGGAGGGAGAGAGAGAGAGAGAGAGAGAGAGAGAGAGAGAACCTTAGCAGGGTATATTAGTTCAGGATACACATAGGCAGCTCCATGCATCATAATCTACCCTTGTCAAGATGCCCAGCTAGCTCAATTTTGGGAATATGCCATCATCTTATAGTCACATTTCTATTAAGCAATAATAGGAATGCTATTTGCTTCTTCTACCATGAAATGGGATAGGAAAATGAAGAGACAAAACTGGGAAACTCTGAAAGTCCATTTGACTCACTGGGAAATGTAAATGAGACTTGTCACCAGCAGCAGCACCACCACCATCATACACACACAGAGAGACAGACACAAATCAGTGTCTACTGTTTGTAACAAGGGCTAAGTCTATGTCCATTGGGAATATGCCAGCTACCCCCCTTCCTTTCTCGTGTTAGTCTTGGTATTCTTCTGAAAGTTCTCCCTCTCCACCCTTCTGCCCACACACAGACACACACAGGCACACAGCTCACTTCTTTGTACTCACTACAAGAGAATACAGCAATGAAGCTCTGGAAAGAACAGGATCCTGGCCACTTCCAAGCTGTGAAATGTGACAGAATCCCCTCTGAGCCAAGCCCTGATAAAGCCCTGTTCTTTGCTCTGGAGTATTTTAGACAGAGCTTGGCCACACCAAGAAAGTAATGTACTCTGGTGTCTCAGACAAAAGTAGAGCTATCTGGTCAGGTCAGAACTGGCCTTAGGATCCAAGAAGATCCCAGAGGAATCCTAGATGGCAGTAGACTGAGTGTGTAGGGCAGTTTTTGTCATGCTGACACAAAATAGAGTCATCTGAGAAGAGGCTCAATCGAGAAAATGCCCCTATGATATTGGCTTGTAGACATTTTCTTGATTGTTGATTGTTGATTAAAATGGAAGAGTGGTGATCCTGGAGCATATCAGAAAATAATCTGGGCAAATAGGTGGAGCAAGTCAGTAAACAGTGTTCCTCCATGGGGCTAGCTTCAGTTCCCACAATGGCTTCCCTCAATGGACTGTTACCAGAATTTATAAGCCAAACAAATCCTTTCCTCCTTATGATGCTTTTGGTCATGTTGTTTTATCAAAATAGAAACCCTAAGACACTGGGGGTTATAGATGAGAGAGAGAGAGAGAGAGAGAGAGAGAGAGAGAGAGAGAGAGAGAGAGAGAGAGAGAAAACAGGCACTCAACAACCAGTATGTGTATGGCCTTTGAAGCCTGAATATGTAGCTTTCATTTTGTTTCATGGTCAATTTTGTAATTTCAAGAACTCAGGATACTAATTATTATTTGAATTTATTACCCCACGATCCCAAGACTATTTTATGACAGTGACTCAAAAGACTCATGTCTTGGGAACCTGAGATACTTGGAATTGTCATATTTCCTGCGACATGGTCATTCCTGTGCATTTCTTTTAAAGAGGTATTGAGCACATTCTGCATATATTTATCTCCTATACCTCTTTCAGTTATAGATTATGATTATCTCTATTTTTCAGATGAACTGAGGCATGAAGTAGTGAGGTAGCTTTCTTGAGGTGACACAGTAGTACCTAGTGGCCCATGACCAAAACTTCCAGGTGATAAAGGTACTATACCCAAAAAGTCAAGTTGCCTGGGTGGCCCACAGCTACTTAGTTTTACATTCACCTTGAGGTTCCCACTCAACCAGATGTCTCTGTCCTTAACTTAAGCTATGTACTGTGATAAGGACCTCCCAGTGACTAGTGTTATTTGGATGTACACAGTTTTCACTCTGAATGCCAGCCTTGATTTCTCCTTTCTTTCCAAGGCTGGTTCCCTCCCTAGCCTCCAGTCCTGAATCCCCCAGGCAAAACCAGGCATATTCTTTGGGCTACAGTCCAAGTTTACTTAAGAAAAGGAAAATGTGATTATAGAGATTACAATAGCTTTAAGAAACAGAGCATCTATGTACCCATGCATGACCACAAAAATGCTCATCAGCTTTGGAGCTTCCTGTTGGGACCTTTCAAGCCTTGCCTGAAGCTGGTTGGCATAGGGTAAGAGATAGGGGATCAAAATGAGGCCAAGTAGCCGGCTGATGTTGCTCTTCTCCTCCTTGCTCTCGAAGAAGACCAGAAAGAAGACCAAAAATATCCTTTCCCTGCATCTGCATGTCCTATGGTCCTAATCATGAAACCATAGCTCACGTCACATTCTCAGAAGAGGAGCTGTGGGTGGCTAGCATGCAGGGGTGTGTGTGTGTGTGTGTGTGTGTGTGTGTGTCATGTGTATGCACAGATGCCCTTATTCATGAATGAGTGGTAGGTGTGGTGAAGAATATAGAGAATCAGGGCTCCCCCTCCTGCTTATTCATTCATCCCCTTAGCCTAAGCGTTATATGGAGAAGTGTGCTCTCAGACTCCTCCCAGGCCCACCATGGAGCTCTAGATTTGGATGCCCGATTAGGAGGAGATAGTAGAAAGGGACTGAATAAAAAGACTCCAAGGAGGCCATAGACTTAACACTTTCCAAATTTCTTTTGTAAAAATTTTGTGCATTTATTTATTTTCTAGGAAGGAAAAAAAAAAAGAAAACCATTAAAGTAAAATTCCTGGTGCCAGGAGCAGTCAGAAGTCTGGCTCATATCTCCTGCTGGGTAATTATCTGGCATTTAGCACCCCTCTTCCCAGCACTTGTAATTAGCAGGGAAATGAAGATGCTGTCATCCTACCTCCCAGCTTTTCTCTGCTACCCAGAGGCTATGGGAGAGGCTCACTGAGGGTGGGGATCAGTGCAGCAAACTGGATGGTGGCTAGATATCAGAAGGGACTTCCAAGCCAAGAACTAATCAATAGGACAGTAACTGAGGATCTTCTGTAAGACTCTCTGCCTCTCCTGCCCACAGTCATCTCTCATCTCTGAATTTCTACAGTGGGTGCAGGTTGGGCTGCACCCCTTCCTCAAGGGAGCTAGCCAGGCTTTGATTAAACAGCTGTGTGCTAGCTGTTTAATCTCACTGCATTCAACCATATTGTCCCAAGTGCCTCTCTCATGCCTGCCTGTGGATAGAGCCACCTGGAAATGCAGTGACCCCAAGAAAGAGTTAAGAATTTAGTCAAAAGTGACAGGAAGTGAGTGAGGCAGTATTATCTGCTTAGTTGGGAGGGGCTTCGTGAAAACAAAAATTGTGTGGAATAGTGTGGGTTTTAACAATGAAGAAGAATTTCTTACAGGAAGCTTCCGGCAGTTGATACTGTTTAACAAGATCTCTGCCTATTTGGCTATTCTCATCCTTCACACACCATCCACTCTATATGTCTTCTGAAAAACTTCCCTATCATCTCCAACCTAGTTGGAGATGATACAACTAACTCCTAACTGCTTCACCCTTCCTCAATATGCCCCAGGGAGCCACCTGGAACACAGAGGACTCAGAAACACAAAACAGTCTTTACCGGAAAGATTTGGAGGTTGGAATTAAATCAGGAAGGCCCATAAATGACAGGATAAGGAAAGACACAACTATTCTGGAGGAGAACATGAGCTTTTCCAGATCAATTCTGGGGCCCGAGAGAGGATGGGTGTCAGAGAATGATTGGAAGAAGTCAGAAAAGATAAGCCAGGCAGAGAGATAGAAAGTATAACCCCAATCCCAACAGAAGGTTAGGGTGGCCTGGGCTAGGAAACATTCATGATAATAGAAACAGAGGCCATGTGCTTTGAAGCCCCAACCACCCTGGTGGCAGCAGTGCTGGGTCACCAGCCAGCTATTCCAATTATTCATAGAAATCAATTTCGTTCCACAGAGACTCAGATAAAACTCATGTTGCCAGCCGACAGTAATGGATGAGAAGCTTAGAGTGAGGAGATAAGAGGGGACCCAGAGAGGGGTGATCAGGTAGGGCTTTGCAGGCACAGGGCAGTGTGGTTAGAGGTTATCAAAACATCCCTTCAAATAGCAAAGATTCAGCACCAGCCAGCTCAGCTGTGATCTCTGTGTAGAGGAACAAGCCAGCCCCTCCCCAAGTCTGAGCCTTGAGGCCCAGATAAAAAGTCCTTGAGTATTATTCCTACCAATAGAGAGAACTAATTCAGTCTTCACTGAGGTAGAGGCTCAAAAGATAAGACTATGAAACAAGATGCCCTCTAAGGCCCTGGCCCTCTGATTATCAGGAATGGCAGTGTGTGTGTGTGTGTGTGTGTGTGTGTGTGTGTGTGTGTGTGTGTGTGTGTAACATTAGGAAGAGAAAGATTCCTTCAAAGCACTCAGGAGAAGACAGAGAAATGCCTCCCTTGTCTTGGCTAAGAATGAACAGAAAGTCTGGATCCCATCACACCTGCTGGAAAAAGATTCCAGGCCAGCCCTCTTCCAGAAACATAAGACAAATAAAAGGTGTGGAAGAGGAGGTTTGCCAGGGGAAGAGAGAGACAATGAGAGACACTGGGGTTTCCAGAGCAGAGGAACAGAAGGAAGCTGAAAATGTCCAGGTGAACAATCAGGGGAGAGTAGAATCTCTAGATTAACCCCAATAATGAATCGCTGACTCATATCATGTTGTTTGCCATACTGGGCATCACCTTGTATACCTCATATGAAGTAACCAATGTCGTCCTCATGACCACCCTCACTTTATATCAGAGGAGGCCAAAGCTTTGAAGTGAAGTTAATTTTACCACATTCACAACATGAGAGGATGGAGCAGTATCTTAGTTAGGGTTTTACTGCTATGAACAAACACCATGACCAAGGAAACTCTTCCAAGGACAACATTTAATTGGGGCTAGCTTACAGATTCAGAGGTTCAGTCCATTATCATCAAGGCAGGAGCGTGGCAGCATCCAAGCAGTCATGGTGCAGAAGAAACTGAGAGTTCTAGATCTTCATCTGATGGCTTCTAGCAGAATACTGGTGGATCTTAAAACCCATACCCATAGGGATATACCTATTCCACAGGACCATACCTTCTAATAGTGCCACACCTGGGCCATGCATATACAAGCCATCACAGGCAGCCTGATCCATCACATCACTACAAGGTCCAATTGCAAAGGGATTGCTCTATGCAAGATTAACCCAAGCACCCACAAAAGCATTGTGCCGCTCATGCCTCTAGCAGCTTATACCCACTCTGCAAAAGAAGCTGAGCCTCAACGAAGTGGTTTGCCCACAATTGCATTTCAGATAATTGGCAGGGCTGGCAGGTGGACCCATCCATCCATCTCCCAGGTTACCTCTAGATATTCCCTGCTAAAAAAGATGAACAGCTGTATTGGGGCATCTCCCAGAGAAAGACAGGGCTGAGGGCCAACCTCATCCTGCTCTGCTCAGACAGATTTTCCTCACAGCTCCAGGCTGGCCTGAGAGGCCACATCTACCAACACTCAAAGCTGGGAGGAGATAACACTTTTTATCTCTGCAGAGGGTTCAACAGTTTATTCCCAACCAGGGCAGTGGGGTGCCTGGTGCCCATTCTTGGAAGGTGTCCATCGACAGGACAAATGTGAGGTACTTCCTACCCTTCTTTCTAGCACGTGCTTCTCTCCACACCCCACTATCACCAGCAGGAAACATCTTGGATACAGCACATCTACACAGGCACCAGGTCTTGTGGAAAATAACCACCTGAATCTCAGAGCTCTGGCCAGCAAGACAGCAAGCTGGGAGGAATAGCCCAGCTCTGAAGTGAACCTAAACCAATGTGCTTTCCTGGCTCTACTGGCTTCTTACTGTGTCTAGTTAAGCTATTATTAAATCACATTTTACTATAACTCCATTGGGAAGTTGCTGCCAGAGCTAAGACAAGAAAGATCAAGTAGGAACTAGAGAGATAGCTCAGCAGTTGAGAGCATTGGCTTCTCTTTCAGAAAACCTGGGTTCAATTCCCAGCACCTACATGAATCTGTAACTACAGTTGCAAGATATCTCAGACCCTCTTTTGGCCTCCTGAGGTATCATGTATACAAGTGATACACAGAGAGATATACAGAGCAAACACTCATACACATAAAATAAATTAATTAACCAGACCTGGATCAGGCCTATATCTGGGGCTGGGAAATTATCTCTTCTTTCCTGCTTGCACCACATGAATTTGATTACCATGAGTGAAACAAACTCTACTGAAGCTCCCAAAGATAGAGCGAGTAAGCCCTTACCATTCTCTAATGTTCCCCACAATATACAGAGGATGGAGATCCCACCCCTACCCCTTGACCTGTATTCAAGGGCCTCTTGGGCCTCTGGTCTCCAGGCCCCAGGTGACTCACTACCTCTGAACAAAGCAGGCCCTATCCTTATCCTCCAGTACATCCTTCAAGGCCTAGATCATCTGCCGCCTCCAGATCCCTGAGGGAGAATGAATCACTTGCTCCACTATGCTCCCACAGTTATGAGCTCATTCTTCTTTGTGTTGTGAACACAGATTTATGAATCTATCTACCAGAGTAAGTAAGCACTTGGTAGGTCAGCAAGAGGCATACCCATCATTTCATCAAATGCCCAGCACAGATTTGTAAATGATTCCAATAGAATATCCTAGAGTGTAAGTAGTTCCTTTAAATGCTTACCTAGTGCAATCACCCTCTTTTAGAGATGCAGAGACCTAGGGCCAAAGGCTAAAGAAGGGCTGCATAGGAGTTGAGATATATAGGAACAATACACAGGTCCAAGGTAGTAAGATGAGCTAGCAGAGGAGGCTCTGAACTCTAATCCTCCAGTGGAAAATGAAAACAGGGATGGTCATGTTTGTTCTCTACTTGTGTAGGCCAAGATGCCCCCCATGGCTCTCCACTGCCCACTGGATGAAGGTCAAGGTACAAGTCAGGAGTTCCTAATCCTCTTGTAATGTGGTCCCTACCAGCCTGTAAACCTGATGTTTTGTTAACTATACACTCAGGTCTCTAACACTCTCAATTCCAAAAAAGGCCCTTCTTAGCTTCAGGGTCCCATTTGCTTGTTCTACCCATGGGTACCCTTCCCTTTCTCCACCCTAGCTCAATCTAAGGATCCTTAGGTGTAATATGAGGTGTCATTTCCACTAAAATGTATCCCTTGCCACCTCTTCTTTATTCTTTTTCTGTCAACCTAGGGTGTGGCTACCTCTCTATGTACAGTGAGGAGGGGCATCAACCACATCAAAGTGTGTTTAGATTGTGTCGTCAACAACCAACAAAGCCTGGAAAGAAATAAGAGAAATAAGAGAATAAGAAATAAGATGTTGCATAAATGAAAGGCAAATGAATGAATGAATGAATTAATTAATTAATGAAGTATTAGGACAGGAACTCCAGACCACAGGTAGAAATACTGTTGGTCATAGCTCTTGGGAGAAGGCTCAGTGATTAAAAGCACATACTGCTCTTGCAAAGAGCCTGAGTTTAGTTTCTAAGTGCTGAGGTTGTAATGACTGGTAATTCCAGCTCTCAGACACTTGATATCCTCTTCTGGCCTCCACTGGTACCTGGCATTCATAAGCAAGCACATAACCATGCATAGACACACATGCATACATATAATTAAAAATAATATAAGTCTTTTTATAAAAGAAATACTGTTGACTCCAAATCAAACTCAAATCCTATGTGAAAAGGAAATGTTGAGTGAAGAGAAGGTGCATCCAAGACTTTCAGGACAAACAAGAATAGAGCTGAGAAAGTATAAGGAAGAAGGAGAGGTGTTCCATGGGACACAGAGAAATGAAGCCCCATTCTTTTTGCCTGAGCTTTGTTTCATCCACTGATCTCCCTTATTTCTGGAGAACCTTTGAATCATCAAGTCAGCATTGTGAGACGATGCCCGGGCCTAGCAAACACAGGAGTGGATGCTCACAGTCAGCTATTGGATGTATCACAGGGCTCCCAATGGAGAAGCTAGAGAAAGTACCCAAGGAGCTAAAGGGATCTGCAACCCTATAGGTGGAACAACATGATGAACTAACCAGTACCCCGGAGCTCTTGTCTCTAGCTGCATATGTATCAAAAGATGGCCTAGTCGGCCATCACTGGAAAGAGAGGCCCATTGGACTTGCAAACTTTATATGCCCCAATATAGGGGAATGCCAGGGCCAAAAGAATGGGAATGGGTGGGTAGGGAAGTGGGGGGCACTATGGGGGACTTTTGGGATAGCATTGGAAATGTAATTGAGGAAAATATGTAATAAAAAATATTAAAAATTAAAAAAAAAAGAAAAGGAGGAAAATCCTTGGACAAGGTCAGCCTGAGTCAGCCGTCCTGAGAGCCTCCGAGTCATCACACAACACACTCACTCCTCCTTCCCTCCCATTACGCATCACCAGCCATTCACACTCCAGACAGAGTGCTTTGGGCCTCTGGGTGACTTGGTACCTGCTATAGGCTTCAGCCCTTTCCCTTGAAACTGCCAGCTCTGCTCTACATTCCCTGGCTTTAAGCAAATCCCTATTTAGACACTGGAATCCTTGTCTGGCCCAACTACATCCAGGTATCATATAACTTCCTGTTACGGTACTATCATTCTCTCTGAATCTCTGCTATGGCTTAGCGCCAAACACACAACCTGCAATAATAGTAGGCACTCAAATTACTAATTTTGAAAGGAGTTTTGGAGACGGCTATGCTTTGTATACAGTTTGAGTGTTAAGCCACATCCCCAAAATCTATGGATTTGAAACTTAGTCCCCAGTGAAATAACATTGAGGTGGAAGAATCTTTAAGAGCTGGGGCGTAGGGCAAGGTAGGACAAGGTAATTAGTTCATGAGAACACTGTCATCAGAAAAAACTGAGTTCTTTGTGGACCCCAGTTAGTTCTCACCAGTGCAGGCTGTTATAATGTCATCACCCATATATGTGGCTGTTTCCTTCCCATTTTTCCACCACGTTTCTGATGCAGCCAAAGAGATGTTATTGGGATGTTGGCACTATTGTATTAAAAAAAAAAAAGAAGCCAGAGATATGTTTGGTGGAGACACAGTATGGTGTGGGGAAAGGAGATAACTCTACCGGGCCCATGCTGAGGCATCCCTTCCCCCCTGAAGTACCAGCCATAGAATAGTATAGTATAGTATAGTATAGTATAGTATAGTATAGTATAGAGTTTATTTAGGACATGGGGAGGGGAGTTGAGGAGGTAGTAAAGACAGAGAAAGAGGGAGAGAGAGAGAGGGAAAGAGAGAGTAGAAGAGTAGAGGCCAGCCATGAGTACGTGTAGAGAGGGTGGAGAGGAATGGGGAGAGAGGGGGAAGAGGGTAAGGGACCAAAAGGAAGAGATCGAGGAGGAGGCAAGCAGCCCTGTCAGGTATACCTGGCTGTTGTCAGGTAACTGTGGGGTGGAGCCTAGATGAAATGGCAACATTCCCCTGTTTTGGTTTAATTAAAAAAGGAAAAATTAGAAAGAGGTGATGGTACAGTAGGAATTGGGTTATTGTGATCTTTAGCTACTTCCTGCTGACTTTGGGGTGATGTGTCTCTGAAAAACCTAACCACAATCATGAGCCAAATCAACCTCCTTACTTTAAAAAGTAAATACCAAAACTTGGACATATTCTTATAGCCACTCTAAGGTCTTGAGACCTTAAGAGGGGGAGTTTTGGAACTTTTATACCATTCCCAGTGTCAGCATGTTGGGTTTCCATCTTTTTTTCTACACAGTCTGCTTTGTTGGAGGAAGGTCCGCTTACACCTCAGACTCATTTCAACAGCAGCTTTTTTCTTCTTCCAACCCTCAAACAGTATAGGGGTGCTAGAGATGCTCTCTCATTCCACCCCTCAACCTCCAGTTACAAGGCACACCACTTTCTGCTGCACTATCTATAAGGCTAGGAAGAATTGCCCCCTCCACAGAGGACACATAGCCCCGGCTTCACCTACTTAGAGAAGTACCTGGGGCAAGCTCTTCTCACTCCAAAGCTCCATCTCTTGTTTGCTACAGCTGAACAGAGCCCCAGCTGAATAAAGTCCCTGCCCAACCTGGAGCCAGAGAAATAAAAGGATCCAGTAACTCATTTGCAATTCTCCACAAACTTAACACCCAGATCCTATGATATTTGAGAAATACATTCATTCTTGAGACATCAAAAATTACAGGATCTCAAAGTTTCAGAGACCTTAAGAGGGCATTTAGTCAGTCTTCCCTAGCTACTTTTCCCAGCCGCTGACATAAATGGGAAATTTGAGGCACAAAGATGAATGAGAATTTTGTCAAGCACACAACACTCTAGTCCTCAAAGAACTTATATGCTCTCTGGAAATGGGAGATACCCACTGGATGGATGGATGGATGGATGGAGAGATGTGAATCCACTCAATTCACTGAAGGCTTCTTCTCAGCCTCTTGCTATCAGCATATCTCCTAGGACAGAGAAAGCACGAGGCAATCTGGGTAGGCCTCGGTGTTGAATAGAATGTCTCCATCCTGAGTCAGAACAAGCCTCTCTGCCCTTTTTGCACTCATCTGGGAACCTCTGGGGCCAGAACTCTTGTGAGGATATTAATGTCTGTTGTGGGGCATAGAATGAAGAATCCTGTTTTCTTCCAATTCTCTTCAATGACAGAAAGTAAACCAGCAGTCCTTCTTTGAGAAAAGCTATGGTTTGGAGTGGAGCAAGAACTGATGGGAAATCCATGAACTGGACTTCTCTGGAGTCTATAGACAGTGTCACAGATCACAAAGAGTTAAGGAAGTGGAGAATCTTCCCTAGGTTCAACTTATGCAGTTGGTAGGGCCTCCTTGATGATACCATCAAATCTTCAGTAAAGTGACAAAACACAGAAAAAAATCCCCAGTGTAATTAGATTTTCATGGGAAAAGGAGAAAAGTTTTAAGTCTGAGTCTGATGGTTTGACACAAGGGAGAGGGGCTGCAGACCCTCATCATCAGGGCCAGTAGACACACATGACAACCAACTGCAGAGCAGCTGAGTGGTCTGTGACTCAGAAGGGGTCTTTCCAGAGCTATGAAGGGTGTGGAAATCCCAAAGGCCACAGAGGTAGTACAGAAAGATTTGTAAATAGTTCATCTTTTTATTCCTTTGTGAGGCAGAAATATATTAGATGTTGACTGTATAAATGAGGCACTGGGGGTTCTATTGTGAACTGACTAGACTTGGAATCTCGGATATTCTTGTGTATGTGTTTGGCTAAGTTATCTTCAAAGGGAATCTCTTATCTCCCAATATCATATAAGTTCACTGAGGATTGGAGCTTAGTTGTTTCTTTCTTGATCCCCCACACCTGTTCCCTTCTGTTCCATGGTAAACAACACACCTTTCACACTAGTGAGTCTCTAGTGATCTTTATAACTGTGCACTGTATTGCTTTCAGCCACATTCATGGCCCAGTTATTTAAGCAGTTAGAATAGCTATGGACTAATTTGAATGTGTTTTCAACCCCTGCAGCTGTATCTTGTCAACCCAGAGGAGTCAATCTAAGCTCATCAAGTGTATCCCTCTACCTCCAGAGCAGGCTATAAGCTAGGGATAGTCAGTATGAGTTGATTGCCTAGATATAACAAAAGTGTACAAGTTAGGGAACCTAGATTTAACTAGACTTGGCAACAAACCCACTAGTATACAGTCATGGTCATGTTCACTTCCTGGTCTCTCTCTCTCTCTGATTCTGTCTGTCTCTGTATTTCTCTCTCTCTCTCTCTCTCTCTCTCTCTCTCTCTCTCTCTCTCTCTCTCTCTCTCTCTCTCTCTCTCTCCCTCTCTCTCTCTCTCTCCCGGCTTCTTCCTCTCCTCACTCATTTGATCTTCTTGGTAACCTACAAGTTAAGCAAAGTTGTTTCTGCTGCTATCCCTGTTTGACAGTGGAGCACTGAAGCATGGAGAGGGCAAGTAGTGTATTCAAGGTCAGGAACTGGTGGGAGGTGATGCAGGGATCTAAGCTCAGGTCTGTCAGGGCCAGGATCTCTTTCTCTGTCAGTGTCCCTGGGGTACATATCCCAGATGCCTCTGTTCTGTATCTGACAGAGCAGCAGAGCTGAGCTGATTCATGAACTGATGGCCCCAGCTTCCTTGCATCCCCTGCCTGATGGATTAGCTGGCTCTTCTTCCAGCAGCATCACTGGCCAGAGACCAAAGAGAACACAAGAAAGCTGAGTGGAGGATAGGACGAGTGGGAAAGAGCACGGAGGCGGATGAGAACGTCTCAGCATCCATCACCAGGGCAACTCACTCTAGGATCGCACTCCTAGACCAAGTTTTCATCTGAAAATACAGTTTGCCGAAAACTTGTCAGTCATTCTCCGGAGTGGTCTATTTCCCAGGCTACTCTGGTCTTAGGGCTTCCTAGACTCCAGGTAAATGGGCACCACATAGCCTGTTCTGACAGGGAGAAGAAGCAGAAACTTAGAGACAGATGTCAGACAGACTAACATGTTGGCATTGAAGGAATTATCCATGTCTGCTTTACTTTTTAAGCTACTCCCCTTCTGTGGCTCTGAATCACCACCCTAAATTCCCAAAACTCTTTCTGAAGCCTTGCTGGTGTTATGGTGTTGCTGATGTTGTTGGTGTTGCTGAGTGCCTGGGATATGATGGCTGGCCAGCGTTTCTTCTTTGGCAGAATCCTCATCTCATGCTGAGTCAGGAGCTTCTGTCCTCTTGGCTAGATATGTGTAATCACCACATATCCTGCCTTGTCACATCCTGTTGGACTCAGAACACAGAGACTTAGCAGAAAGGAGGAGAAGAGGGGTACAGGCCAGCAGGGGTGGGATCATGCTGCAGAGGTCAAATCTAGAAAGAAGGGCCCCCGCTGCAAATTAGTCTCTTCCCTCTTGCACTCAAAAATCTATTGAGTGGTGCTGCTGTAGAGAGATGGACATTTGTGGACACTCTGGAGTGGGACTCTGCTGGATTGTGGTCACAGGCACGAATAAAGAGCTTCTGGGTAGTGGGGATAGCTCAATAAATCATTAGAGCCTAGAGTGAAAAGTGCCCCTGAGAGGCTGAAGAAGCCCTGGCAAAGAAGGAGGAAGAAGAGGAAGATGAGGAAGAAGAGGAGGAGAAAAGGAAGGAAGGAAAGAAGGAAGGAAGGAAGGAAGGAAGGAAGGAAGGAAGGAAGGAAGGAAGAAAGAAAGAAAAGAAAGGAAAAGGAAAGGAAAAGGAAAAGGAAAGGAAGGGAAAGGGAAGGGAAGGGAAGGGGAAGGGAAGGGGAAGGGAAGGGGAAGGGAAGGGGAAGGGAAGGGGAAGGGAAGGGGAAGGGAAGGGGAAGGGAAGGGGAAGGGAAGGGGAAGGGAAGGGAAGGGAAGGGAAGGGAAGGGAAGGGAAGGGAAGGGAAGGGAAGGGAAGGGAAGGGAAGGGAAGGGAAGGGAAGGGAAGGGAAGGGAAGGGAAGGGAAGGGAAGGGAAGGGAAGGGAAGGGAAGGGAAGGGAAGGGAAGGGAAGGGAAGGGAAGGGAAGGGAAGGGAAGGGAAGGGAAGGGAAGGGAAGGGAAGGGAAGGGAAGGGAAGGGAAGGGAAGGGAAGGAAAGGAAAGGAAAGGAAAGGAAAGGAAAGGAAAGGAAAGGAAAGGAAAGGAAAGGAAAAACATAGAAAGAAGTCAAGTTAGCCTGGTGAAAAGAGCTGAGACATGGGCCCACCCTAATGTGGTTCAACAGACTTACAAGTCACAATGATAAGATCCCTGTCCTCTGAGCAGAGGTCTGAGGACTGTGGCTTTAGGTGTGACTGGATGCTTAGCGGACCCAGGGGAAGCTCATAGAAGAGGCAACATTATGAGAAGGGTATGTGATCCTGAGCCTAGTGGGATGAGCAGGCTTCAGCTCCATTCAGTCATGACCACTCCTGAGAAGCCACACAGTCACTATATGGATTGTTCATGTCTGTCCTTCTTCCATGACTATAGGGGCTGAGTTTGTGAGGGTAGGACCTGCATCACTCACTGAAGCATCCTTAATGAATGCTGCATATGGTCCACATGGATGCACACAGAAATAACTAATGGCTGGCAAAGAGTGGAAGAAATGGCTTAGACAGAGAAGAAAGAGAAAGGAACTAGCAAGTAGAGCCCTATTGTGCCTGCCACTTGCCAGGTTATTTACATGGATGATCAGGTTAGTTCCCCAGCTCCCCAGAACAGGCTGTATAGAGTTAGAGAGTTATAGTGTTAGAGAGATGTATAATGTTCTTTCCCTTTTACAGATGAGAAAATGGGGCTCATAGAGGATCCACTGGGCAGAAATAAGCATCAGGAAGAAAGCAGCCCTGTGGTTCCAATCCATGATCCCGCATCCCATTTGAGGATATGCAAGGCTCCTTTCATCCTCCTGGGCTATTTCCAACTGGCCTAGGGATATTTGGCTGGAACCCCAGGAGCCAGAGGGCAGCCCCTCCCCACCTACTGGGCTACCCCAGCCCAGCTGTGCAAACAGACTCCAACTGAGCTTTTCCACTGAGGGTTGGGGGGAGGAAGTAAAAGGTCTGACAGGTTAGGGTGAGCTGGGTTTTCTGAGAATAATTCCAACCCCAAGGTAGCATAAAATACATTCTTCCTATGGCCAGGAGAGGAGCTATGGTCCTGACAGCAAGTCAGCCAATGATATGACAATAACGATAACTGTTCGCCACCTGCCCCTGCTCCAGGTTTACTGGGACCTTGCTTGATCTGCTATGCACTGACCTGGCAACGCAAATCCAAGCCTTGCATATGTGCTATCAGAGACTATGATGGTTACCACGGCAGCACAATGTCTATGAGTGTCACTGGCAGGAGAGAATGCCTGAGGACCTCGCTGGCCTATGCTTCCAACCTGATCACATCTTTTTCCTCCATTTTCTTTGTGCCAAGGAGTCACCCTTCTGCACCACTAGCTTCCTCACCCCTTTCCCTGTTAATAGGCCCAAATGCAAGGCAGATATTACCGTAAGGATCCTAGCAAAGGTGATACAGAAGTCTCCAACACCAGAGTGGGTGCTGGAGGCCAGCCTGCAGAGATCACTTGCAGGGTACCACTGCCTAACACTCACAATCAGTACTTCCCAGCATACATTTCCTTTGCTGAGTGATTTTTTTTTCCTGAAGGACCACATAATCCCCATGTAGGAACAACTGACCACAAAGGCCAGCAACCAGCCGCAAAGGCCGCTGTGTTCACACTAACACAAACATAAGCTGCTACCCCCCAGCCAGCACCATGAGGAGCACGCGCTCAGCATCCGCACTTGGCTCTCAGACAAGCCGACACAGCCTTGCACATACCACCCAGGAAGTCGGGAATCCACCCTGCCCAAGGGCTGACACCAGCATAAAGGGAAGCATAACCTTGTCAGGGGGAAGCCTTCTCTCCTCAAAGGCTGCTTAAAAGCTTACCACTTGGAGATCAGACCCTGAGAGTCAGGGGAGCAGTGTGTCTTGGCAGGAGGGGACTTCCCAGCTCAGGAAAATCTGCCCTGTTCCTCCTATGAATTAAATGTCAGTCTGTAGCCAGTGTGACTCAGATTCAGGATTTCTCAAAGATTTCATCAACCCCTTTATAGACATGCCCACCTACTATGTGCACGATCCTTTCCACGAGGAAACATAGGGTAGCAAAGTAAGTAATGTCTGGAGTCCTGCTTGTCACCTCAGTATTGCTGCCTGATAAGGATTACACAAACAGTTCTTCCCCACATAAGACATATTCAGTTTCTGTTATAGATATGAACACTGGGACCCAGAGATTCTATGTGAGTCCTCCAAAGTGAATGAATACAGCCTCCATGAGCTGATACGTAGTAATCCCTACATCACAGGAATGTTGTAAGGACACATGAGTTAATTCACGTAAAATTTTGAAAGGTGCCTGCCACAAACTAGGTTGTCAATAGATGTTCCATCATAGCTGATGTACTTGTTAAAAATTTATTTGTAGGAGTACAACAAATTCAAATAACTCAAAATTCAGTTCCTCTCTTAACTCAAGCTTTTCTGTGTTTCCTTGATTTCCAATATTTCCAACAAATAGTTTTTGGTGTCAGCTCTATCCCAGGAATATGAGAAAGTGGGACTAGGCTTGGATCCAGCAGTCTAAGTCTCCTCTGTACAGACCCCATCTCCTTTCCCAGTTTCTTCTCTCTCTCCTCTCTCAAGCAAACACTTTCCCTACTTACCATAAACAATACCCACTTCATGGTGTCCATCCCAGCCTCTGCATTTTTGTTCAGACTAAAAGCTTTAAATGGTCTCTTAATTCCAGCAGGAGTACCCATGGGTCCTTCCCAAAGACAGATCTGGAGGGCCCTGTGCCCTGTGATATAATAAAGATCAGGTGGCTTTTGCATCAAAGCCATTCTGGCTATGTGACCTTGAACACCTTGAACCTAAGAGTGCATATATGAAAAGTATGTGAGTTATCTCCCACAGTTTGTGTGGAATAAGAGATGGCATGGGGTTCACTCCCCTTCAAGCTTTCAATTCACACACACGGATTACATTGAAATCTATTTTCTTTATTTTCTTCTATAAGCTTTTCATGAATTTTTATGCCTCCTATATCTTAACCATACTAAAATCCAATTTAAAAAGCAGCAATTCAACACTCAGCCAACATATCAAGTCATTTTGAATTTCATTTCAAAGTGGTCCGTGAAATGTTCTGAAAATCTCAAATTCCTAGGGAATAAGCCCATAACCCTCTTTGAGACCCCAGCTCAATTTTGCCTACAGCCTCTAGTCACACCCTTTCCATCTTTTGAGGCTTGGCTCCAAATTGAATGACAACTGTGGTGTTACCCTGTGTTTACTTTGAGCTCCTTGGGGATACAGGCTAGGGCTGACTCACTATGGAATTTAAAGAAGCATCAATATGTCTTTAAATGGACTATGATCTGTTTTAGTGCTCCATCTCTAACCATTTGATCACCCACTCATCACCTGTGAAATAAGGACTCTGCATTAAGTGAAATTCATTCCCTCCAAAGCGGAGAGCCTTTGCTTCATCTTATCAGGAGACAAACATGCCTTCTTTCCTCTCCTGAGATCCTTTCCACACAACTCTTCCTCCCTCAGCTGCCTTCCCAGGTTACAAGCAGCCCTTTCCATTGCTAGCCAAGTAGAGCCTACACTTCCATGCAGGTAGGAGTTTCTCAGAAGGAACAATGTCCTGTGGTCCACAGCTGGAAGTCTTTAAGGACATTTGAATGGACCATCAGCCCCCCCCCCTTGCGAGCGCACACACACACACACACACATACACACACACACACACACACACACGCACACATACACCTTGGCCTTTTAAGCTCCAGGGTGACAAATCTAATCCTAGTCAGATAAGGAAGTTAAATTTTCTTGTGCACATTTGGCAAGGGGAAGACGGGAGGGTGGGGGAGGGCAGGATCTCACCTAGCCACAAAGCCCCTCTTATCTGCAAATTCTTTGAAGTAGGAGAGAGGGGCTCTCAGAGACTGGGAACCAGAGGGCAGTTTTTCTTACCACAGTTCCAACATATTTCAGTAGGAGAGACTACCTAGCCCTAGAAAACATTTGTCTCCAAGAGAAAAGAATCAGCCTCTTTCAAACCCCCAGATTGTTCCTGCCCATGAGTACAACATGGAAATAGAGGCTGAACACAATGCTTGCAGACTTCAGACCTGATGTGGAATGTAAGGCCTGTATTTGATCTCTGAACACTCTCTATGACATTAGACTAAGCATAAGGGCCTGATGCACCTGTGTGCTTCCCAAATGTGGGAAATCACAACTTAATTTTCTCTCCCTGCCCCAAGCAGCCCATCACAACACTAAACCCTCTGGTAAGTAGACTATGTCATCAACCTCAGAACTAGAACCTCTGCTCCTCCCACTGGTCCTAGCTCTGGTCTTTGTGATGACACAGAACTTCTTTGGCTGTGATTGCTCCAGAACAGCTCTGACAAGAATTAGAGGTGATGTCAGGTGCCCACAAAACTCAGTTCCTAAAGATTAATTTGTTATAGATATATCATCAACCTGGGCTGCAGGTTGGTGATGTGGAGTCCAGTATTATACCAGGTAAGATATGATGTAGCTTGAACCAATCAGAAGCTAGGGCAGAAGAAATCAAAGGGACACTCAATGAGAGGATGTGGTAGATATTGGAGACTGATAGAAAGTTGTGCTGGATGCTGGAGATTCAGTGCAAGGTCATGGTAGCTACAGAAGACTGATGGGATGACTGATGCTGGATGTTGGGAACTGGTTGACGCTCATTCTGCCTGTTGAAATGGGAAAGGCTCACTTGGAGCATATGAGAGTGGGAGCTGCCATGCTAAGGAAGGACTTCTGATTCCTCTCTTGGTCTAAGAGTAACTATAAGAACAATGAAAATTCAAAAACAGAAAATAGGAACAGTTTTCCAGCTCCAAGACCTGTGCCTTCTTCTCCCCAGGCAAATGTGTACCTCTTCCCTAATTCATCTCCAAGGCTGCTCTCAGCCTTGCTAATGAGGTCAGGGGTTGCCCTTGGTTCATTGGAGCCTATCCAACTCTATCCTACATCATCTACAACCTACACTAAATACATAGCTGCAAGTGCAACTGTTTGTCACTCCAGTTTATACTGCTTGTGGCTGGTGCAGAGGCTGCATATCTAAAGAGTAGAAGCCTGCCAACTATGTATAAATAGTAGAGGTCAGCCTTACTTTAGCCAGGAGACCCAGAGCTTTGCCCTGACTCTGCCAGTGATTTAATTTTTTCTAGGGTGATTTTGAGCCAATCTATTTTTGCCTTCAAGATTTGGTTTCACTGTTTAAGAAACACAGAAGAATTCTCAGGCATGATAAGCCCTAAAATCCTTCATGGTGATCAAGAAAGTCCCACTGGGTTTATTTGGTGGGGCTAAATCCCCTTTGGGGCCATCAGAACAGACCATTGTCTTATTTCCCCCAGAGTACCTCCATTACTCTCCCTGCCTATCACCAGACTATTTCTGATTTCTGGGAACCAAGTGAAGAATGTGTTCAACTGTGAGCTTGGCCAAGTTAAGCCAAAGTCACCTTTGCTATTTAAAACCTCTCCCTACAGAGCAGCCTGTTGATGGAAGAAGTAAATCCCTACTCATTTCTGAGTTCACTTTGCAGTAGCTTAATCCCCCAAGATTAAGGACCCCACCCCCACCCTTTCCAACTTCCCCTTTCCTCTAGGTCCTCCCCAGAGGCCACTTTAGGCAGACTTTGGAATGCCTAGTCCCCCACCTCCAATGGCCTGGCTATGTAAGCACCCTCTCTGGGGACACTGAGCTAGCTGTTGTTTCCCAGAACTAATCTCTGTTGATTAGCCCAGTCTTTTCTACAGGGTCTAAGTCCTGCAATATAGAAAGCTTATGCCACCCAGGTTAAGGACCCTAAGACTCAGGGTAACCAGAGATGAGCTTAGCCAAGATTTGAGGTGAAAATGGAAGCTGAAACTAGTGGCCACACTTTTGAGTCCTAGGATACCAAGGTGTGAAGGTATGACTAGACCCTTGGAATTGAGTTGACATAAACCACAGTTGCAAAACTAAGAAAATGAGGTTTTGGGGTTTTTGTTTGTTTGTTTTGTTTTTTGTTTGTTTGGTTGGTTGGTTTTGTTTTTTTCTAAGACAGGGTTTCTCTGTGTAGTCTTGGCTGTTCTGGTACTCACTCTGTAGACCAGGCTGGCCTCGAACTCAGAAATCTGCCTGCCTCTGCCTCCCAACTGCTGGGATTAAAGGCATGCACCACCATAGCCTGGCAAAAATGAGGTTTAAAGAAAGCAATATATCTTTCCAACTATCTCATATTTGGGGTAAAGCTAGGACTCAGACCCAGGTTTTAGTTGTTTTTTGTTTTTTGTTTTTTTTACCACCTTCCAGTCCCAAGGTTGACCAGTGGCATATGAAGATAAAATATGCATGCACCGAACAAAACACGTAAGACTTACTATGCACTAGGCACTATTCTAAGAATGTTGTCAATACTGTCTCATTTAAACCTCCCAAAAAAACTAAAGGTAGGTTCTCTTACTCTCAATTTATAAATGACGTTAAAACTGTAAGAGTTATAAGAAGTCCTTCACTTACCCTGCATTGATTTATTTGACAGAAGAGAAATGAAGTCAAATTAAATCCAGTATAGACAGTTGGGGATCTAGGACTCCAGCAGGCAATGGGCAGGCAGTGAGGGAAACCCGAGAGTATCAAGCTCATTCAAAGTTGGGGAGACGGCCCCAAGGACAGCCAACTACACACAGACTCACCCTGCCTGGTCCCCATGGTATGCAGCTCCAGGAAATGCCATCTGTTGTGCCTTCCATGTGAATTGTGCCTGGTGGGATTGTCAGTGCAGCAGAGTCCCAGCTTCACCCACACAGGCAACTGCCAGCCAGGTGTGTGTCACAGTCATTTAGTGGGGCTGCTATGTTCCAGAATGAGGAATCCTCAGCCCACAATGGAGGCCTTGCCAGCCCCAGAAGTAATGCTCCCCAGCTGCAGCTGCAGCCCCCACCAGTTCGGCACGACATCACACCAAGGGGAGCCCATGGGTCATATGTCTAGACAGTCAGACTGAGAAGGACGCTCAGCATCTTGGGAGACGTTTCCTGCATTCCTCCCACCTTTGGGAATGGAAACTGAGCTAACAGCGAATTTGTTCTAATTATAAGGAAACAAGGAGAATTGAACAGGAGTTGCTCAAGGCTAATGTCTTCCAAAGCTTTCTCTGGCCCTCTCCCTTTTTTCATCTCCTCAGCAAGAAGTGCCCACTGTGCTAGATCCTGCTCTGCCTTAGGCTGGGGCTCTGCCCTGAAGCACTGCCTGCCTAAAGGAATAATGGACCCACTCTCAGGCCACAATTTTGCATGTGCCATCCACAAGAATTCTTGGGGAAAAGAGCACAAAGGATCACAGATTCTCCAAAGTCAGGCCTGAATGTTAGCAAGGCTTGTGAGCAGAATGCAGGAGGGGTTCTCTGTCCTCTCTTATCCCCACATGGAAGGCCCCTTACTAAGATGCCCTGATCTCTTAAGGACACATCAATGACCCTTCAGCATTTATTCTCTCTACATGTCTCAACAGAGGACTAAACCTGAAGTTAAGGCTGTTCCTTCTCTAAGAAGGTTTTACAAATGGTTCACCCATTATGCTACATCCAGGATGCACGTGTCTGTCTGTGTATGTGTTGGGGTGGGGGGGGTGTACCTGTAAAACGTGCTCATGCATTCTTGCTCTTAATTTTTATTTCAAGAAGTAGTTGGGTATAATGATTGAGAATTAGGACCCTGTAATCAGACATTCACAGTCAAATCCCCAGCTATCGTATGACCTTAGCAAACTCCTTAGCCTCAGGCTCACTCATCAGAGCAGTTGACAGTTACAGTAGAAGCTGTATGGGGTTAATAAAGAGATTCATAAGAATGGCTAAATCTAGTACTTAACCACTAATATCATGAACTGCCACAGTCTGCTGCCAGCCTCAGTGGCTCACAGTTTATAAGACTGAACTCAACTCAGTTGTGTAGATACTTGATTGGGTTTCACTAGGAAAGGAGTATATGAATGTTCGCCTTTTTTATGTATGTATGTATGTATGTATGTATGTATGTATGTATGTATATAAATTTTTAAGTGTATGAATCAGGGGCATTAAGCACTATCCACAGTGTTGCTACAGCCATCAGTATTATCCATGTTGAGTACTTTCTCATCCCAAACATAAACCCAACTCCTTAAACAATGGTTCTACATTTACTTTTCTACCCACCCAGTTTCCTGGTAACCACTATTGCATATTCAGGCTCTATAAATGGCATGTTGTAGGTATGTCACAAAACTAGAATCAGTGGGTTTTATTCTTGTGCTTCTGACTTAACTTAGCTTGTTGTTTTCAAGCTCCATCCATATGTCTTTCCTCCCTTGTAAGGCTAAGATTCTATTATGTTTATGTCATATTTCTATCTCTTCACTAGTGTGACTCATGCTACCATAAGCATGTGGGTGTCTAAT
The DNA here is from genome assembly GCF_978045245.1 of Mus caroli. Classification (NCBI taxonomy): domain Eukaryota; kingdom Metazoa; phylum Chordata; class Mammalia; order Rodentia; family Muridae; genus Mus; species Mus caroli. The sequence continues at coordinate 42,347,999 of NW_028227261.1, read as the reverse complement.
CTCTGTGTTGTGGCATGTATACTGAAAAATGGAATTTCTGGGTGAAGGTTTGGGGTACCTACAATCCTGCATTTCACAGCACTGCAGTATGTAGTATTATTGCCATCTTTTGGCACATGTGATCTTTTTCTTTTAATTAGGTATTTTCTTCATTTACATTTCCAATGCTACCCCAAAAGTCCCCCCATACACCCCACCCACTCACCTACCCACCCACTCCCACTTCTTGGCCCTGGCGTTCCCCTGTACTGAGGCATATAAAGTTTGCAAAACCAAGGGCCTCTCTTCCCACTGATGGCCGACTAGGCCATCTTCTGATACATATACAGCTAGAGACACAAGCTCCGGGGAGTACTGGTTAGTTCATATTGTTGTTCCACCTATAGGGTTGCAGATCCCTTTGGCTCCTTGGGTACTTTCTCTAGCTCCTCCATTAGGGGCCCCATGATCCATCCAATAGCTGACTGTGAGGACACATGTGATCTTAAAGCAGGATCAAAGGCTATGAGAAGTATTCTGAGGGTTCTTGGCATGCTACCATGGAGTATCCCTGAAAGCAATGGAGGCAGAAGTACACCGAAGCAATCAAGGAGGATGTATGCTTGAAGTAGAGACAGTGGATTAGTTCCTTCTTCTGTATTGCTGTAATGAAACATCTTAACCAATCAACTTACGAAAGAAAGTATATAATTGGGCTTATGGTTCCAGAGAATTAGAGTCCATGATTGTGGAGCAAAAGGATGGCAGTAGGAACAGATGAGAGCTCACTTTTCAAACCTCAAGCAGGAGGCAGAGAGCATATTGGGAATGGCAAACCTCTTAAAACCTAAAAGTTCACCCTCAGTGACACACTTCCTTCAACAAGGGCCACACTTTCTAATCCTTTCCCAAACAGTTCCACCAACTAGGAAGCACATTAGTCAAACATATGAACCTATGAGGCCCATTCTCACTCAAACAACCACAGAAGGATCTGGAGGAAACACTGAAGGGGGTGTGAAAATTCAGAGTATGCTTCCTAGAAGATGTGGCTACTGCTTTTGTGTATCTTCCAAACAGAACTAGAGTGAAGAGCGTGGTGGGGATCTCCTGGGAACCTGGGTCCACCTCCCAATGATGAAAGGGAAGGATGTCATTCTAAAAGGCAGAACTGTCTAGAGACAACTCCCTGTCACTGGAGGGATGGAAAGAGTGCCAATCTCCTCTTGAAATGGAAAGCCAAAGGACATGGGAGTGGTGGGGACATGGTCCTCATGGCCTCCATGAGCCTAAACTCAGTGCAGTCTGCAAGTTTGTGATTTAAAGATTCTGTGCTAGACTGCAGATGAAAGCAAAGATTTCTCTGTACCCTTCCTTCCTTCTTGCCCCCTCCCCGCACCAGTCCAGACAAATTCTGCCCTCACTTCTCTGTATTGGCAAGGACACTGTTCAGCCCCTGCAGGCATGAACTTCATTTCCAAACACTGATTGCAGATATTATGTGACTAAGTTTCTGTGGCTCCCTTCTCCCTTTTCAGTGGGAAAAATGCCATGTGATTGCAAAGGAAGACTGCAAGGAATAGTAGCTAGGTGTGTCTCCTCTTTGGCCTCTAAAGGCTCCTCTCCAATCCCCAGCTCATTTCCCTATACAACACTCTTACCCAAGCACAGAGATGACTTTAGCTTAGGACATCTTATATTTTTGTCCACTTAAGTAAATCCTACCTATCATCTTAGAATTCATTCAGAAAGTCAATGAAATAGTCTTCCACCTCCCCCTTCCTCCTCCCTCTCCTTTTCCTCTTCTAAGATATGGTCGGCTGGGACACTCCTTAATGCCACTATTTATAGGTATTTACCAAGTACTCACTCAACACCAGGACTATCTTAGGCACTGGGACTACATCGGTAATAAGCAGTAGTCATCTTTGCCACCAGTGTGTTTATATTGTAGCCAGAGACAAAGAAAATGAACATAGAAGCAAAAAACATACATAGTTACTTAGGGATGGCTGTAAAATAATCAAACAGGGTCGAGTCTATGCAATGACGGAACAGGAGCTCTCTGGGGGACACCTGACTGAAGACCTCAGTTATGACAAGAGCCAGCCCAGGAAGACCCTGGGGGAGAAGGTAAGGAAACAAAGAGGCTCAAACCTGAAGAACTTGATTTGTTCAGGGAAAAAAAGTCCCTGTGGCTGAAGCAGAGACCAAGGGGAGAATGGATTGTATAACATGAGGAAGGCAGGTGAAGTGATGGAAGCCATGATAGGGACTCCAGTGGGAAGCTGGAAGTGATGTACAACACTGTTTGATGATGTACGACAGATCCCTAGCTCTTGCATAAAAAAATAGACTGCAGTGAAAAGGCTGGAAGCAGAGAAAGAAGCAAGAACCTACTGCAGTAGAGAAAGCCCCCAGGATAGTGGGCCAGGCTTCCACTATAGCAATGTGCATAGTGAATCTGACAGCTGACTAGGAACTGTGACACTTCCTCGAGTTGATGCTTATTTACCCCGAGGGCTTTATCATGGAGGTGTGACAGATCCATTCAAAACATTTCATGGGACCTTTGTAGAAATTGTCAGATATTTGACCGTTGTAGTTTCTTCTTTTCTATGTCAGAAGCAGGCTGGTTTCTAGCTTGAGGTATTCTGAGGAATGTTCTTCCTATAGGTTCTCTGGATATTCAGATCTTTCAGGGGCAGAGTCAGGTGTCTAGATACTGGCAAGAAATCATTTCATCTCCCTTTCCAAGCTGCACTCAGCCTCCTCCACCGATGAGACTTACCCAATCTGGTCAGTCAATAAGAAGAAACGCCTATCCTATCTCTTAAGCTCCTCTAAGACTTGGCAGAGAGACTTAAATGCTTAACCTAGCCATTATTAGAGTTGTTGGCCATTTTGTTCTGGACTCAGTTTCCCTCTCTGGTTGGGCAGAAGCTTGAACTTAGTGACTTACAATGTCTTCTAGCTCCCAAGCTCTCTGGCCTGTTTATAGTACTGTTTCCACTCAGAAACCCTTGTACATCTGCTCCTCATGGAGAGAACAAAGCCGCAGTGTCTGGATGAAGCCGGTTCTGCACCGGGCCTCAGTCCCACAAGCAGAGAGGCCCACTCGGAATCCTCTGAGGAGGGCAGCAGAACCCGACTATGGTCTGCTCTGCCCTGTGTGTTCTGGAAAGCGCCAGCAAAGCCCACATTCCCAGCCCACGCGCTGGAGCAAACCGTCCTCTCTTTGAAACTTAAGAAAGTAGCAGGAACAGCCATTTACCTGTCACATGGTTTTCATAATTTCCCTGGCACCTTTGCTAATCATTGAAGCGGTTTCAGCAGGCGCTGCAGTAAGCTCCAGGTCTGACGTGAATGTGCTGGACCGCAACTTTTTTTTACAGTGAGATCTTACAGGACCCCTCCCTGTCCAGCCACGGGGGTCTACTTATGAATATTTGAGGGTCCTGATGAGACCCAATAAACTGAGTCTCGGGAAGAAAAAAATCCATCATGCTTTGGGAAGTAAAGTCATTATAAGGCTAACTCTATGTTAGAAACACCCAGGGTGGCTAAAGGAGAGAGGGACAAAGCATTGCAGACAGCTGAGAAGCTGAGTGACTCAGGAGTGACAGGAGGCAAAGTATTCAGTATAGGCCCATGTGGTCTCAAAATGAGACTCCTGTATTTCCTTTCTCCCCAGGGATTAATGTGTGCAGTGCCCAAGAGTACAGGGGACACCGTGAAAGGATGTTAGCCCCTGTTACTTCCCTAGGCACGTTTCCTCATCGGTGCAGTGGGGTCCACAATGCACGTTCTAGCCATGTAGCAAAGGGGAGATGAGTTAAGGACAACCCGTAGCTGGTTTAGAACATTCTAAATTGCTTGCAGGGTATATTTGTGGTGGTGGGAGGGGTAACATCGAATACTGTTTTTTCTAAAACCCGTTTCACTTCGTGCCCACCTCTTAGCCCCGAGTAAGGGTTGGGATAAGCAGCCCCGGATCCTATTTGGTACCCAATGGCCTGCTCAGTCTCTGGGGGAGGCATTGCTACAGCAGATTTCCTTGGGCAGCCAAAGAGTCTGAGCCCAGTGAATTTCCACAAGCCCGGAGGGCCCCACTCAGAGCCTCACACCTAGGGGAACTTGAGATGTTGGCCAAGTTCAGGCTGTGGGAGGGAAATGCTAGTGCTGTGTCGGCTGGATTTGGTGGGGAAATGGGCCTCCAGGGTGGAAAACGAAAATAAAGACAAGGATTCTTGCTGTAGCTTGCTCACAGAGATACAATCCTCAGAGCCTCCTTTCCCCCATCTTGGGCTTTGGTTGGAGAACTGAGCTTCTAAATCTGGCCCAGCAGAGACGCACCTCCTCCAGGCAGCCTGCTTGGATAATTCTAGCTCTTTTAGTGTTAACAACCCCCAGGCCTTGAAGTATGAGCCCTTACACTTGGAACAGCCTGCTTTCTACAACTTTGGTTTGATGATTTTGATCATAAACTTCCACCAGGAAAGGCAAAAAATAAATTCTCCATTTATTGACTAGCTACTGTTCACCTCATCCTGTGCTAAATACTTCTTGTATGGTCTCTCACATAAACCTTGAAGCTGCCCTCCAAGGTTAGGACCATTGTATTGTGTCTATCATATAATGGCAGGCTAAGTGGGGTATAAATCCTAGAAATGGAGCCCATACCTGCTGCTCTAGGGTTTTTTAGTGTCAAGTGTCCTTTATGTCAATGTGAATTTCCCCATGCAAGAAGAATGGTAGTACATTTGGGGAGTGCTGTCTGTTAAGAATCCCTCCTGCGACTCCTGAGCCCCAGGGGTGTGTTCAAGGCTTTGAATGGCCATGCAGAAAAAATACAGAACTTACTTTCCAGAGCTTAGTGTATTGGAGGGAGTCCAAGCACAAGACAGTTTGTAGCACTCCTCCAAGTCCATGGCCACACACTTTGAAACATGCCATCTCTAAAGAAAAGGAGCCCAAAATGGCAGTATCCAGGGGCTAGCTCTCTGAGGCACTTCCAATATGACCGTGTTGGCTGAAAATGAAGTGATGGATGAGGGAAGGAGAGGTGTAGAGACTGAGATGAGCATGAGAAGACTCAGACAAGGAGACAACAGCTACGGCTGCAACCCAACACGAGCTGTTAACATCTTTTGTGACCACAGAAGCTCGTCTTTGTGGCCAAAAGCACAGTATGACTCTGAGTCATGCTGTCCAGAGCTGCAAGCAGGATGCAGTAGCTGAAATAAATATGAGGATGTGTCTCTGTGGTGTGGAAACAGGCAGAGCACAGCAAAAATCTTCAGTTAAAACTTACATGGGCACCAACGGAACACTAACCAGTGATCTCCTTAATCAGGCAATATCTTACCACCCTGGTGATCCCACATCTACCTTTTCTGTTTTCAGATATTTATTCTTATTAATGTTAAGTGTGTGTGTGTGTGTGTGTGTGTGTGTGTGTGTGTGTGTGTGTGTGTAGGAATATGTACACATGAGTATAGGTACCCAAGGAGGCCAAAGGTGTTTGATCTCTTAAAGAGGATTGTAAGCCATCTGGTGTGAATTCTCTGTAAAAGCAATATGAATTTCAATTGCTGAGTCATGTCTTCAGTCCTCTATGTCTCCATTTTCTCAAGCTCTTCTATGTGGACTCATTTGTGAAGACTTCTTTTTTTTTTTTAAGTGGGTAGTTATAGTTTGTTTGTTTATTTATTTTTAAATTTATTTATTCATTCACTTTACATCCCAATAACAGCTTCCTCTTCTCTTAGTCTCCCGCCCAGGTCCTCCCCCACTCCCTTTCCCCTTTTCCTCTGAGAAGAGGAGACCTCCCCCCTTTGAGTAACACACACACACACACACACACACACACACACACACCAGTCACTGCAGGTGCATCCTTTCTCACTGAGGCCAAACAAGGCTGACCAGTTAAGGGAATAAAATCCATGGGCAGGCAACAAATTCAGGGGCAGTCCCATGCTCCTATTGTTGGGGGAACCATGAAGACCAAGCTGTACATCTACTATATATGTGCAGGGGGCCTAGGTCCAGTCCATGATAGCTCTTTGGTGGTTCAGTCTCTGGGAGCCCCTTAGGGTCCAGGTTAGTTGACTCTGTTGGTCTTCATGGGGACTCCCTATCCTTCAAGAACACTTCTTTCTTCTTCCTCTTCATTTTCTTTTTCTAATATAACCCATGCTGGCCTTGGATGACTTTAACCTTTGATCTTCTTGCTTCTACTTGTCAAGTGCAAGAGTTACATGTGCCAACATACTCTGCCCATGTGTGTTGGGATCTAATTCAAGACTTTCTACACACTGGAGATAGTGGTTTGAATAAGAAAGTCCCCCATACATTCATTTTTAATGCTTTGTCCAAAGTTGGTGAAATTGTTTGGGAAGGATTAGGAGGTGTGGCCTTATTGGAGTAGGTGTGTCATTGGGGGTGGGCTTTGAGATACCAAAAGCCTACACCATTCCCAGTTTACCGTCTCCTTATCTTTGTCTCTATCTCTATCTCATTTTTGTGGATCAGATGTGAGCCTTCAGCTTCTGCTCCACACCATGCCTACCTGCCCATCACCATGCCCCACCCATGATGATCATGGACTTTAACTCTCTGGAACCTGGAACCATGAGCACCCAAATTAAATGCTTTCTTTTATAGGTTTCCTTGGTTGTGCTGTCTCTTCAAAACAATAGAAAAGTAAGACACTGATCCGGCCGGATCAGCGCCAGGGTAGCGGGAGCGCAGGGTTGCCTGACACCCGCCAGCTACCCACGACCCCCGCCGCAGGATTTTGGGACTGCTGGTGAGTGGAACACAGCTTCTGCTCCAATCCAATTGCGCGGGACCTGAGACTGCATTAGTTAGGGAAGCAGAAACCGGCCTGAGTAGGGCCACAGCCCTCATCCAGCCGGATCAGTGCCGGGGTAGCAGGAGCTCGCAGGGTTGCCTGACACCCGCCAGCTACCCACGACCCCCGCCGCAGGATTTTGGGACGGCTGGTGAGTGGAACACAGCTTCTGCTCCAATCCAATTGCGCGGGACCTGAGACTGCATTAGTTAGGGAAGCAGAAACCGGCCTGAGTAGGGCCACAGGCCTCATCCGGCCGGATCAGCGCAGGGTAGCGGGAGCGCAGGGTTGCCTGACACCCGCCAGCTACCCACGACCCCCACCGCAGGATTTTGGGACCGCTGGTGAGTGGAACACAGCTTCTGCTCCAATCCAATTGCGCGGGACCTGAGACTGCATTAGTTAGGGAAGCAGAAACCGGCCTGAGTAGGGCCACAGCCCTCATCCAGCCGGATCAGTGGCGGGGTAGCAGGAGCTCGCAGGGTTGCCTGACACCCGCCAGCTACCCACGACCCCCGCCGCAGGATTTTGGGACGGCTGGTGAGTGGAACACAGCTTCTGCTCCAATCCAATTGCGCGGGACCTGAGACTGCATTAGTTAGGGAAGCAGAAACCGGCCTGAGTAGGGCCACAGGCCTCATCCGGCCGGATCAGCGCAGGGTAGCGGGAGCGCAGGGTTGCCTGACACCCGCCAGCTACCCACGACCCCCACCGCAGGATTTTGGGACCGCTGGTGAGTGGAACACAGCTTCTGCTCCAATCCAATTGCGCGGGACCTGAGACTGCATTAGTTAGGGAAGCAGAAACCGGCCTGAGTAGGGCCACAGGCCTCATCCGGCCGGATCAGCGCCAGGGTAGCGGGAGCGCAGGGTTGCCTGACACCCGCCAGCTACCCACGACCCCCGCCGCAGGAATTTGGGACTGCTGGTGAGTGGAACACAGCTTCTGCTCCAATCCAATTGCGCGGGACCTGAGACTGCATTAGTTAGGGAAGCAGAAACCGGCCTGAGTAGGGCCACAGGCCTCATCCAGCCGGATCAGTGCCGGGGTAGCAGGAGCTCGCAGGGTTGCCTGACACCCGCCAGCTACCCACGACCCCCGCCGCAGGAATTTGGGACTGCTGGTGAGTGGAACACAGCTTCTGCTCCAATCCAATTGCGCGGGACCTGAGACTGCATTAGTTAGGGAAGCAGAAACCGGCCTGAGTAGGGCCACAGGCCTCATCCAGCTGGATCAGTGCCGGGGTAGCAGGAGCTCGCAGGGTTGCCTGACACCCGCCAGCTACCCACGACCCCCGCCGCAGGATTTTGGGACTGCTGGTGAGTGGAACACAGCTTCTGCTCCAGTCCAATCACGTGGGACCTGAGACTGCTCTGGTTGGGGAGAGAGAAATCCGGCCTACATAGAGCCACAACCCTCTTCCGGTCAGAAAAGCACCTGGGCAGCTGGGGCGCAGGGTTGGCTGACACTCACCAGCTACCCACAACACCCACCACAGGATCTTAAGACTTCTGGAGAGTGGAACACAGCTTCTGCTCCAATCCAATTGCACGCGGGACCAGAGACTGCATTAGTTAGGGAAGCAGAAAAACGGCCTGAGTAGGACCACAGGCCTCTTCCGGCTGGACAAGCAACGGGGTACCATCAGCTACCCAAGACCCCCGCCGCAGGATTTAGAGACTGCTGGTGAGTGGAACACAGCTTCTGCTCCAATCTTTAAACAGTGACAACGATAACAACTAACCCAGGAGATTACCAGATGGCGAAAGGTAAACGTAATAATCTTACTAACAGAAACCAAGACCACCCACCATCATCAGAACCCAGCACCCCCACTTCGCCCAGTCCAGGGCACCCCAACACACCGGAAAAGTTAGACACGGATTTAAAAGCATATCTCCTGATGATGATAGAGGACTTCAAGAAGGACGTTAATAACACACTTAAAGAAATGCAGGAGAACACTGCTAAACAGGCAGAAGACAATAAAGAGGAAGCACAAAAATCCCTTAAAGAATTTCAGGAGAACACTGCTAAAGAGTTACAAATCCTTAAAGAAAAACACGATAACATAATCAAACAGGTAGAAGTCCTTACAGAAAAACAGGAAAACACATCCAAACAGATGATGGAAATGAACAAAACCATACTAGACCTAAAAAGGGAAGTAGACACAATAAAGAAAACCCAAAATGAGGCAACACTAGAGATAGAAACCCTAGGAAAGAAATCTGGAACCATAGATACGAGCATCAGCAACAGAATACAAGAGATGGAAGAGAGAATCTCAGGTGCAGAAGATTCCATAGAGAACATCGGCACAACAATCAAGGAAAATGTAAAATGCAAAAAGATCCTAACTCAAAACATCCAAGAAATACAGGACGCAATGAGAAGACCAAACCTACGGATAATAGGAGTGGATGAGAATGAAGATTTTCAACTCAAAGGACCAGCAAACATCTTCAACAAAATTATAGAAGAAAACTTCCCAAATCTAAAGAAAGAGATGCCCATGAACATACAAGAAGCCTACAGAACTCCAAATAGACTGGACCAGAAAAGAAATACCTCCCGACACATTATAATCAGAGCAACAAATGCTCTAAATAAAGATAGAATACTAAAAGCAGTAAGAGAAAAAGGCCAAGTAACATATAAAGGCAAGCCTATCAGAATTACACCAGATTTTTCACCAGAGACTATGAAAGCCAGAAGATCCTGGACGGATGTTATACAGACACTAAAAGAACACAAATTCCAGCCCAGGCTACTATACCCAGCCAAACTCTCAATTAACATAGATGGAGAAACCAAAGTATTCCACGACAAAACCAAATTCACACATTATCTCTCCACGAATCCAGCCCTTCAAAGGATAATAACAGAAAAAAACCAATACAAGGACAGGAACCACGCCCTAGAAACAACAAGAAGGTAATCCCTCAACAAACCTAAAAGAAGACAGCCACAAGAACAAAATGCCAACTTTAACAACAAAAATAACAGGAAACAACAATTACTTTTCCTTAATATCTCTTAATATCAATGGACTCAACTCCCCGATAAAAAGACAAAGACTAACAAACTGGCTACACAAACAAGACCCAACATTTTGCTGCTTACAGGAAACTCATCTCAGAGAAAAGGATAGACACTACCTCAGAATGAAAGGCTGGAAAACAATTTTCCAAGCAAATGGCATGAAGAAACAAGCTGGAGTAGCCATTCTAATATCTGAGAAGATTGACTTCCAACCCAAAGTCATTAAAAAAGACAGGGAGGGACACTTCATACTCATCAAAGGTAAAATCCTCCAAGAGGAACTATCAATCCTGAATATCTATGCTCCAAATACAAAGGCAGCCACATTCATTAAAGAAACTTTAGTAAAGCTCAAAGCACACATTGCACCTCATACAATAATAGTGGGAGACTTCAACACACCACTTTCACCAATGGACAGATCATGGAAACAGAAACTAAACAGGGACACAGTGAAACTAAGAGAAATTATGAATCAAATGGATCTGGCAGATATCTACAGAACATTCTATCCTAAAACAAAAGGATACACCTTCTTCTCAGCACCTCATGGTACCTTCTCCAAAATTGACCACATAATTGGTCACAAAGCAGGCCTCAACAGATATAAAAATATTGAAATTGTCCCATGCATCCTATCAGATCACCATGGACTAAGGCTGATCTTCAATAACAGAATAAATAATAGAAAGCCAACCTTCACGTGGAAACTGAACAACACTCTTCTCAATGATACCTTGGTCAAGGAAGGAATAAAGAAAGAAATTAAGGACTTTTTAGAGTTCAATGAAAATGAAGCCACAACATACCCAAACTTATGGGACGCAATGAAAGCATTTCTAAGAGGAAAACTCATAGCTCTGAGTGCCTCCAAAAGGAAACTAGAGAGAGCACACATTAGCAGCTTGACAACACACCTAAAAGCACTAGAACAAAAGGAAGCAAATTCACCCAAGAGGAGTAGACGGCAGGAAATAATCAAACTCAGGGGTGAAATCAACCAAGTGGAAACAAGAAAAACTATTCAAAGAATCAACCAATCAAGGAGCTGGTTCTTTGAGAAAATCAACAAGATAGATAAACCCTTAGCCAGACTCACTAGAGGGCACAGGGAAAGCATCCTAATTAACAAAATCAGAAATGAAAAAGGAGACATAACAACAGACCCTGAAGACATCCAAAACACCATCAGATCCTTCTACCAAAGGCTATACTCAACAAAAATGGAGAACCTGGATGAAATGGAGAAGTTCCTAGACAGATACCAGGTACCAAAGTTGAATCAAGATCAGGTTAATGATCTAAACAGCCCTATATCCCCCAAAGAAATAGAAGCAGTCATTAATAGTCTCCCAACTAAAAAAAGCCCAGGACCAGATGGGTTTAGTGCAGAGTTCTATCAGACCTTCAAAGAAGATCTAATCCCAGTTCTTCACAAACTATTCCACAAAATAGAAACAGAAGGTACTCTACCCAACTCATTCTATGAAGCCACAATTACTCTGATACCTAAACCACAAAAAGACCCAACAAAGATAGAAAACTTCAGACCAATATCCCTTATGAATATTGATGCAAAAATCCTCAGTAAAGTTCTTGCTAACCGAATCCAAGAACACATCAAAACAATCATCCATCCTGACCAAGTAGGTTTCATCCCAGGGATGCAGGGATGGTTCAATATACGGAAATCCATCAACGTAATCCAGTATATAAACAAACTCAAAGACAAAAACCACATGGTCATCTCGTTAGATGTGGAAAAAGCATTTGACAAGATCCAACACCCATTCATGATAAAAGTCTTGGAAAGATCAGGAATTCAAGGCCCATACCTAAACATGATAAAAGCAATCTACAGCAAACCAGTAGCCAACATCAAAGTAAATAGTGAGAAGCTTGAAGCAATCCCTCTAAAATCAGGGACTAGACAAGGCTGTCCACTTTCTCCATACCTATTCAACATTGTACTTGAAGTCCTAGCCAGAGCAATTCGACAACAAAAGGAGATCAAAGGGATACAAATTGGAAAAGATGAAGTCAAAATATCACTTTTTGCAGATGATATGATAGTATATATAAGTGACCCTAAAAATTCCACCAGAGAACTCCTAAGCCTGATAAACAGCTTCGGTGAAGTAGCTGGATATAAAATTAACTCAAACAAATCAATGGCCTTTCTCTACACAAAGAATAAACAGGCTGAGAAAGAAATTAGGGAAACAACACCCTTCTCAATAGTCACAAATAATATAAAATATCTTGGCGTGACTCTAACTAAGGAAGTGAAAGATCTGTATAATAAAAACTTCAAGTCTCTGAAGAAAGAAATTATAGAAGATCTCAGAAGATGGAAAGATCTCCCATGCTCATGGATTGGCAGGATCAACATTGTAAAAATGGCTATCTTGCCAAAAGCAATCTACAGATTCAATGCAATCCCCATCAAAATTCCAAATCAATTCTTCAACGAATTAGAAAGTGCAATCTGCAAATTCATCTGGAATAACAAAAAACCTAGGATAGCAAAAACTCTTCTCAAGGATAAAAGAACCTCTGGTGGAATCACCATGCCGGACCTAAAGCTCTACTACAGAGCAATTGTGATAAAAACTGCATGGTACTGGTATAGTGACAGACAAATAGACCAATGGAATAGAATTGAAGACCCAGAAATGAACCCACACACCTATGGTCACTTGATCTTCGACAAGGGGGCTAAAAACATCCAGTGGAAGAAAGACAGCATTTTCAACAAATGGTGCTGGCACAACTGGTTGTTAACATGTAGAAGAATGCGAATCGATCCATTCCTATCTCCTTGTACTAAGGTCAAGTCTAAGTGGATCAAGGAACTTCACATAAAACCAGAGACACTGAAACTTATAGAGGAGAAAGTGGGGAAAAGCCTTGAAGATATGGGCACAGGGGAAAAATTCCTGAATAGAACAGTAATGGCTTGTGCTGTAAGATCGAGAATTGACAAGTGGGACCTCATGAAACTACAAAGCTTCTGCAAGGCTAAAGACACCATCAATAAGACAAAAAAACCACCAACAGATTGGGAAAGGATCTTCACCTATCCTAAATCAGATAAGGGACTAATATCCAATATATATAAAGAACTCAAGAAGGTGGACTCCAGAAAGTCAAATAACCCCATTAAAAAATGGGGCTCAGAACTGAACAAAGAATTCTCACCTGAGGAATACCGAATGGCAGAGAAGCACCTGAAAAAATGTTCAACATCCTTAATCATCAGGGAAATGCAAATCAAAACAACCCTGAGATTCCACCTCACACCAGTCAGAATGGCTAAGATCAAAAATTCAGGTGACAGCAGATGCTGGCGAGGATGTGGAGAAAGAGGAACACTCCTCCATTGTTGGTGGGATTGTAAGCTTGTACAACCACTCTGGAAATCAGTCTGGCGGTTCCTCAGAAAATTGGACATAGTAGAACCGGAGGATCCAGCAATACCTCTCCTGGGCATATATCCAGAAGATGTCCCAACCGGTAAAAAGGACACATGCTCCACTATGTTCATAGCAGCCCTATTTATAATAGCCAGAAGCTGGAAAGAACCCAGATGTCCCTCAACAGAGGAATGGATACAGAAATTATGGTACATTTACACAATGGAGTACTACTCAGCTATTAAAAAGAATGAATTTATGAAATTCCTAGCCAAATGGATGGACCTGGAGGGCATCATCTTGAGTGAAGTAACACAATCACAAAAGAACTCACACAATATGTATTCATTGATAAGTGGATATTAGCCCAAAACTTAGGATACCCAAGATATAAGATACAATTTGATAAACGCATGAAACTCAAGAAGAATGAAGACCAAAGTGTGGACACTGTGCACCTTCTTAGAATTGGGAACAAAACACCCAGGGAAGGAGTTACAGAGACAAAGTTCGTAGCTGTGATGAAAGGATGGACCATTTAGAGACTGCTGTATCCAGGGATCCGTCCCATAATCAGCTTCTAAACGCTGACACCATTGCATACACTAGCAAGATTTTGCTGAAAGGACCCAAATATAGCTGTCTCTTGTGAGATGATGCCGGGGCCTAGCAAACACAGGAGTGGATGTTCACAGTCAGCTATTGGATATATCACAGGGCTCCCAATGGAGAAGCTAGAGAAAGTACCCAAGGAGCTAAAGGGATCTGCAACCCTATTGTTGGAACAACATAATGTACTAACCAGAACCCTGGAGCTCTTGTCTCTAGCTGCATATGTATCGAAAGATGGCCTAGTCGGCCATCAATGGAAAGAGAGGCCCATTGGACTTGCAAACTTTATATGCCCCAATATAGGGGAATGCCAGGGCCAAAAGAATGGGAATGGGTGGGTAGGGAAGTGGGGGGCGCTATGGGGGACTTTTGGGATAGTATTGGAAATGTAATTGAGGAAAATATGTAATAAAAAAAAAAAAAAAAAAGAAAAGTAAGACACTAAGCAAACTTTAACCCAAGAGTTTGTGCATATTAGTAAAGCACTCTACCAACTGGGCTATATATCCAATCCCCTGTCAGAATGATATCTGAAGACTCCATGTTTTCTTCCCTCTTCATTAAGAATCCCCAAATCTGTTTCCTCTCCCAAAGAAGATGCTGGAAACAAGATGCCAACATCTGGACTTGAAATATTGGTACCAACACTAGGCAAAGAAGTGATCCTGCTGAATTCTGCCCAGCATGGAGCACTTGTAAAATATTAGACACTGTCAGGAACTTCTACCAGGAGACACATGCTGGTGTGCCCACCTGTTGACAAACAGATGAAAAGCTCTTGGAAATTGTCCTGTGAGACATAGGTAAAGGAAAAGATCAGGGCAGGCCAAAATCGACATTTTCAAACAATGGTGCTATGGCATTTTAATTTTATTTTATTTTTAATTCATTTTTTACGCTCCATATTTCATTCCCCACACCCATACCCACCCACCCTCTGACTGTTCCACATCCAACGCCTCTTCCCCACCCCACCCCATATCCATGTAGATGTCCCCTCACCCTACCCCACCTGACCTCTAAAATCCCTGGAGCCTCCAGTCTCTTGAGGGTTAGTTGCATCATCTCTGAATGAGCACAGACCTGAAGTCCTCTACCTTATGTGTGTTGGGGGCCTTAAATCAGCTGGTGTATGCTGCCTGTTTGGTGGTACAGTGTTTGAAAGATCTCAGGGGTCCAGATTAATTAAGACTGCTAGCCCTCCTACAGGGAGGGTTGCCCTTCTCTTCAGCTTCTTTCAGCCTTCCCTGAACACAACAGTGTTCAGCTGCTTCTGTCTACTGGTTGGGTGCAAATATCTGCATCTAACTTTTTTAGTTGCTTGTTGGATCTTTTGGAGGGCAGTCATGAGAGATTCCTTTTTGTGAGCGCTCCATAGTCTCAGTAATAGTGTCAGGCCTCCGGACTTCTCCTTGACCTGGATCCCACTTTGGGTCTGTCGCTGGACCTTTTTGTGGAGTCTGAAGCAATGTTTCTCAGTGTGTGGTCCCTAGGCCAGCAGTATCTGTGTCACCTGAGGAGAGGGTAGAAATACAAATTCTTATATTTTGCCCTGCCAGAGCAACTGAGTCAGAGACTCAAGTGGAGACCCACTAAGAATTTTAATAAGGCTTAGGGAGTCTGAAGCCTGTGAAGGTTGGTGAGCCACTGGCTTGTATTCCTGTAATAGTGCTTGCAAGAAACAGCGTTATTATTGTTTGCTACAAAAAACATCTCAGAAAGGACACATGCTGGGTCCTAGAACTCACAGCAGATAAGTTGCACAACTGGAGGCTACATCAACTGGGGTTCTGCATGGCAACTCTTCTGTCCCCAGGGACATTCCATCTGGGCAGGGGGAGGAGCTTCCTAGAGCGGGCAGGTCTGAGGGTTGTGCCCAAGTTACTGAGAGAGCTGCCTGCCTTGGCCTAGAGAAGGCTTTAATTGGCTCATTAATAGCTGTGATTAGTGAGAAAGGAGAAGCCTTTATCTTTGAAGTCCAGAGGCTGAGCTGGAGCTCATGCAGGGGGCATGCTGTGGCTAATTAAAGCTGAGCCATGTTTCCTGTCAAGGCCAGGAGTGTTAATGGCTCCAAGCAAGAAAAAAAATGAAGCTTCAATTTCCATTGAGAGGTAATGGATAGGATCAGGAGAGTGAAGATGAGAAGGGGCCACTTAAAGGGGCAGAGCCCCTACGTGGAAGCAGGGCTCGGGGACTTTCTAAAGTACCCAAGGAGGTATTCCTGGCCTTGGGGTGTCATGGGATAGGAGGGAGGTTCAGATTCCCACAGGAGAAGCCCTAAGACTGTTATCTTCATCCTTCTTGTTACTGTGACTTTGAGTATTTCAGCTTCTAGGCTGATTACACCTGCTCAGGGGAGTGTGAAGTGTAAATGATGAGGGATGCTGGGTAGCAGTCCTGGAAGCAACAGATCTCAGAGCCCTTGAGGGTTCTGGATCCCAAAGCCTAACTACAGCTATTTCATCTGGCTCTGTCCTTTCAAAAATAGCCAAAGAGCCAAACACACGGCCCAGTGTTTTACAGGAAGACTCTCTTACAGTGCTCTTAGTGGGTAGCTTAGCCACTTGACATACAAGTGAGCAATGTACCAAACAGCTATAATTTAGCTATTCATGTGGCCAAGTGTCAACCTCATCCTTGAACCTGTTTTCTTGGGGCCAAGATTACTTCAAAATGAGAAAACCAGTTGCTTCTGATGTTACATCAGGCAAGAAGATCCAAGACATCTGCTCCTTCTTTATCCTTGTCCTCCCTCCCTACCCCTATTAAGAAAGGTGACCACGGAGACACTCTGGTCTAAGAATACACTATGGGTAGGTGAAGGGGTCAAACTAGACCTACTATGTTGACACAAGCATAAAGATGATATTTCTTCATCTGAAGTCAAGGTAACGTCCCTGCAAATGGCCTTTTCTATTTCATCAATTTCTTGCTCTGAAAATTTTAACTAAACACATATCACTTTCCATTAAAATGGTATCAGAAAAAAATAAATACAAATTTCAGCCAATAATTGGTATACTAGTTGAAATAAGATCTGGGTAGTTTAAAAAACTAACCCAGGACATAAAATATGGAGTAAACATAGGTTCCCTGGTCTTTAGCTTTATGTAGCCAAAGCTTTTCCTTTCTTTAAAGGCACATGTCTAACCTTCCCTTCCCTGGAATGGTCTCAGTCTTCAGATCTCTGCCATTCCCTTCCCATGGCTTATTTCAGAGTTGATTGTGGACTCTGCTCATTTCCCACCACTAACAGTTCTAAAATTCTAAATATACATGAATAAAAGCATTCTAAGTCATCTGGCTATCCCAGGGCCCACGAGGACAGCAGGGACAAGTGTGTATCAGTTGATGAAGAAATGTATGACCAGTTTAAGTCTCCCCTGAAAAACAGAAGGGAATATTGGGCTCTAGTTCATCTCTGCATCCCTCCTGGCTTCTTGACTTTCTTGCCTACCAGCAAGCAGGGGGTCTCCATTTCTGCCTCCCAGAGCTGACAGGCACATCCAGGGCAAGAACTAAGTCTACCCTGACCCCTGTTCCTAGGGAACAGTATCACAGAAGCCAAAGGAAGAGATTCTTGAAACAACAAATGATAGAAAACAAAAAAACAAAAAAAGGCAAAGAACTTGCAGCCAACCAAACAGCTTAAGTAAATAACATCTTTTCCTTGACAGAAAACCCTATGTGTGAGCCTACATACCTCTGTCAGTTCTTTCACCAGCTTCAATCACACTAGAAAGCCTCCCTAAGATTAATAAATAGGCCTTGAAGAGAAAATAAGGCTGGCTGTAAGACTAAGGTGACCATGCTGGGAACACTGGCAGGGCAGAGGGGAGAGAGCCAAATGAGTACAACTACCCAGGTCCCCCCTACAAGGACGGTGTGAGAAGAGCTGCTCCAATGTACAGACCCCCTCAAGAGCTCACAGGTACCCTTGCTATGTGAGGTTCCTTAGAGCTCCATATGGCCTTGGCCCAACTGAGAGGTCAACACAGTAAAACAGAAAAGGCACATGAAGAAACTCTGGCTCCCTCATGACCCAACTGCCCTCTCCGTATCCCATATGGAGGGACAATAATGATGCCACCTTCAGGCAGAGCTGAAATATGTGGCAACAGCGGCAACTGTTGGGTGGAATGTTGTCTTAATGGCTTCCATAACGACAGAAAGTGGTGATGCATATGGAAGGGAATCCTACCAGGCTGTGCTCAGGGTGCTGTGAAACTCACTTCCCTAGCACATTCTCCGTGCCAGACCCTGAACTGGTAGACACATGACTACACATTACTTCATTAGTTCTCTGAGCCAATAGTCAGTGTACAAATTAACCCCATATAAACCATGGGGGAAACTGAAACCAGAAAAACTCAAAGAGGCAGTGTCCCATGCTGGTCTCAAATGTTAATACTGAACTAGGCTCAAAATCTAGGACATTCTTACTCCATGTTCACACTGACTCTCCCACCCACAGACACCTGTTCTAGCTTCATGTCAGTCGTGCACGTGTGCTGTTTCCTTAGAGACAAGTCCTTCCTGCTGTGTCTGTTGGCATCCTTAAATTGATTCTCTGCCAAGTCTACCCAGACCTATGCCCACCTTCCTCCATGGCCATCTGGCATCACATCACAGTTCCTGTGACATTCGGAACCAGCATGGGTGTGCTTCATATGGGAAAGAATTGCAGGGGCCTGTACCCCTCAGCTAACATAATGGGGTTCCACGGGGCAGGACATGGATCTTATGTTTTCCTCATACAACTCAGCCACAGAATTCAGATTCCACAGTAGCTGGTACAAGCCAGATCTTTCTAAATGCTGAATGTAAGTGAGTGTGTGAGTGTGTGAGTGTGTGAGTGAGTGAGTTGAGTGAGTGAGTGAGTGAGTGAGTGAGTGAGTGAGTGAGTGAGAGTGAGTGAGTGAGTATACTGGCTACTACAGGATGCTGAGGTGGATGAATGCCTGAGTCAGAGGTTGAAAGATTGGCATCAGTCTTATTCAAGTACGTCGGCATTTTCCTGTTTCATCTGACCAGTGTTCCTGCTCAGATCTGTTCCTAGGTCAGAGTAGGCCCTGACAGGATCCCCTCTGCCCATCTGTCTTTATATGATTCAGTCAGCCGAGAAGTCCTTTCCTCTTTGAGGATTTGCTCTCTCAAGAAAACTGAAGCCTTCTGTTACAAATGCCTAGGCTTCACAGTAGCCCTTGGTCATGCGGAATATGTCTTACCTTTCCCAAGTTAGGCTGATAATACAATGAAACCTATCTCTGATGAGAATGTAAGCAAAGGTGTCTAGAAAAAAAATGTGAAACATCACACACACACACACACCAAAAGCAACAAGACACTCCTAGAATATGGCACAAATAATCAGCAATTAGTGCATTCAGCCACTTTGCTCTTCAGAGGGACAGAAGGCTCCCCTCTTCCCCACCTCTCACCCCTTGCCTGCCAGAGGACTGCTGGACTTCCTCTTAACAAGAACCATGATTTATGTTGGCAGAGCCCAATTAGCTCTAAGCTCTCTTGGGCCGCCAAGTGCCCTGCTGGCCAGCAGCTGAGGCCTGTCTGGCAGGACATATTTGGATGATGAAGCCATGCTGCGTGCTAACTCAGCCCAGGAAAGAGCAACTCAACTTAGATGCCCACCCTAGGCTGCCAGGCTTGGCTCTTGCCCATGAATTGGGCAACAGAGAAGTCTGGCAGAGAAAGAGACTGTGCTTCCTTGGCAAGAGAGGGGAGGCTGGTCCAGGAGAGCATCACCCCAGGGCATCATGCCCTCCCTGGGTTTGGCTAAGCCTAGCAAGTTCAGACAGCCAGAGAGCTCTGAGCTGAAAGCCAAGAGATCTGGACCGAAACCAGCCCCACCCCCAGCTTATTTATTCTACATGACCCCAGTGAACTGTCCATCTTCCTCTCTCTATTTCTACACTTATCTATAGAGTGGAGAGGATTTTCTCTTGTGACTTGAGAAGCACACAGAGATATATGATAAGGCCTCAGTTTCCTCATCTGTAAATTGAGACAAACATGGCCTTCCTGGGCTAATGTGAAGATACACAGTACCTGTATGGAACGGGGGCTACCTCGATCCTCTATCTAACCTTCGGTTTTTCCAATATTGCATTTTCATATGGTGTGGATAATGAAAGCCTATAAGCATTATGAGAAATTAGTAGGTTTGGGTTCTTTATTTCAATATCTCTGAGCCTCAAGTCAACATTCTAAGATATCAAGATCTTGGTACTACCCAGTGGCATTCAAATGGCTTGTTGCAGTGGTAAATATATAAATATATAACCTGGTTTGGAGAGACCAGACATACAGATGCAGACCCCCAGCCCCAGCTGCCACCCCAATCCCAGCCCTGTTAAATCTATGCCAATGCTTTGCAAAACCCAGTCTTCCAGGAGAAGAGACCAAAATTAAAACAGAAAGCAAGGAGAGGTGATTCTATGGTTCAGGGAGTCATGAGTAGGCACAAGAGAAAAGCTCAGCTATAGGATCCAATCAGGTATTCCCCAACACCATACTCAGGGCACACACAGACTCCTACTAGTCAGCCCTAAGTACCCCTGCTGAACAGAGCAAGGCTAAACTGGGAGAAAGAGCCTTGGGTTTTAATATCAGTATAGTCACTGCTTTCTTAGACTAATTTGCCAAGTACTTTCTACTATAAGGTCTCAAATGCATCTTTGAGAGACTTAAGTGCCACGAAAGCCCTTCAATATGGCTGTCCACACCACAAGACATTTTTGCTTTTGTAAACTCTTGGCAGTGAAACAACTGACTTCTCTTGGCTCTGTTTCTTCAACATCTCTTTTAAAAGAGAAAACAAAAAGCAAACAATTTCCCTTTTATTTATTAATAGCTCTAGGACACCCAGCAGGGGAATGGAGAATCTAAGGAAGATGGACGTGAAGCCCAGCTAAGTGTGCAGTTCATCATCCCCACTTGGGGGAGGGCAGACTGAGGCCCCTGCCAAGCTCTGTGAACATGAGAGCCTGCAACTCCCGGAGAAGCAAACATAGTCCAGGGTGAGGGAGGAGCCGAGCAAGGCTAATATGCTTGGCAGGACTTGAGAGGTTTGAGGATATTTAAGGCAGAGTATTAATTCATTTGGGGGAATTTGCGGCTTCTAGATGCCAACTCTGGACTAGCTAAATAAGAATCTGCCTATGTTTTTTAAGTTCTTTAAGTGTTTACCCTAGGTGCCATCACCCATCGCTATTCTCTTACCTTTGGAGAAGAGGGGATCCAGGCAGTCTGTTGATTTACTTTGAGTCTCTTGTACACATCTGCCTACCCTAGGGCTAACCATTCATAGGGACCTCAGTAGAACTTCTACCCATGCACCAGCTCCCACTCTTCAGTGACCCCATGGAGACACCATTATGATTCAATCACCAGGAACCAGCCCTGCACTGAGGAGGGGGTAGGTGTCCACTGTGGCTAAATCCACACATGTTGCAGCACATGGATTCCAGAGGCTCAGATGTGATTTATCCCAGTCACAGAACCTCAGGGTGTGACCTTAGATAAGTATGTAGTGGAATGTGTGAGCGTCCAGCATCGAGAAACCATGATCCAAGCAACTTATAAAGGAATCCATGTCTGTTTATTAATCAGCAGATGGTATCTTTCTGATCTCCCAACTGCTGGGCGTGGGGAGCCCACAGAAACTGGGACAGAAGGAAGTGATCTCTGAGGCTGGACTGAGCTCTCATTTACAGAGAATTAGTCACTGAGTGGGAAGAGAAAAGCCAAAGACTAAAGACAAATTTAAACCTTGGTATTTTGAAGAATGATACTACAATTTCCTAATTCTATACAAATGTCTCTTCCAAGCCAGTGAGATGGCTCAGTGGGCAAAGCGGCTCACTGCTGAAGCGGATGACCTGAGTTTGATTCCCAGACCTATGTAAAGGTGGAAGGAAAGACTACACAAAGTTGTTCTCTGACCTTCATGGGTGTCCCGTGATATATGCGTGTGAGCATACAGTTTGAAAAACAAGATAATTCTTAATTTCCCAGAACTTAGATTCAGCCTCCCAGCCACCACCATTACAATTCTCTTATAGATGATAACTGAGGTAACTAAGAATATATTACAGGCTTTCTTCAATATTGTATTAGTGAATGGATTAACAGAGTTATACTTTTGGGGTCACAGGAGGTCATTAATTTGACTCCCCATTTTTTCCCAAGAGAAGGATGATGAAAAAAACAAAAAGAATCCTTAAGGATGGATTTGAGTCATTAATCAAATTTCCTCCCAAAGTGACATCATGTGCTGATTAAAATTAACTGCCTTAAACTCTAGCTTGGTGGCAGGTGTCCTCTGAAGGACAGCACCCTCTTCCCAGTAAATGGCTCTGTCCCTTTGACCCTATTCATAATCTACATCTTTTATTTTAGTTGTTTTTCTGAGTCATCCTCTTCACATTTTGACCTCAAATGATATTTTGATCACATGCTTTCAGGGTGGACTCTTCTCCCAAGACCCATAGCTGCATGCTATACTGAATCTAAGCATCTCAATGTCATTCACTAGACAAAGAGATCTGTTTTCCTCCCTGGGTAACATTGTTCTTTCTTTTACCTTCAACAATGAAGGATAGGGAATGAAAAGGGGGGCAGAAAACAGAAATGAAGACAGAGATAGAGAAAACTGACCAAACTTGGGGGAGAAGAAAAGTGCATGGTGCTGGAGAGCCCTAAAAGATTGTCTTGTCCAACCTTCTTTCTGAACATGAACAAAGTGGCCTGTCTGGAAACACTGCCTCCTAACATCTGGGAGGGATCTTTGTAAGATCAACAACACAGAACTCTTAGGAGTGACCCAGAGAAGGAACATGGCCAGGCTGCAAAACTGGGCCTTTGCTTTGGAACACTCATCCTTAATGTGCAGTCATGTGTTCATCTATTTGTATGTGTGGTGTCTGTCTTTGCACAGTAAGATCTGTGAGGCCAGCGGGGTCAATGCTGACAGCTTCTCTGCTGTGGGTACTTCATGGCCTGCCCTCCTGTCTGTAACCTGGTTCTCCTTCAAAAGCCTCCCTCTGTTAGTCAATTGGAGCTTGTATTCTATTTCTGTCAAGAACACTACAGAAACATATATAAAAGAATTTAGTGTACAGTCATGTAATGTCAATATAATGTGACAAACCAGCACAATGCTGACAGAGCGCTAATTATTTGTGTAAGAGATATCTAGCACATTATGTGCAGAAGTGTAAAACTTGAACCCTTAACACTGTATCATAAGCAAATATGGGGCTATATTGATTAAAATATACATGTGAAACAAAAAAAATATTAAGTTATTGGATGACTAAGAAAGTCTGAAGTTGATAGAATATAGAAGGAAATCTTTAGAACTTTTATAGGGAAAAGAAGTTCTCATGTCTTATATTAGGATAAAACAAGATGAATCGGATATAGTTATGGGAAGAGTTATATTCAGTGAGGAACACCGAGGAGAAACAAGTAAGAGACAGAAGACCTTCCCAGTGTCCCAAAATGATAAATTAATTTCATCTTCTTGTCTTTAGAAGATGCAAGAACATCTGTAAATCAACAAGAGAAAGAGAATACCCATGAGAAAAGTGGTCAGAGAAGAGGGATACAGAGATAATTTTGGGAAGAAGAAACTCCCCATGGAGAAAAATAGAGGGAAACACTCAAGGTCATTGGTAATCAGAGAATGAGGAGTTAAGCAACAGGCGAACATGACAGTTCATGAAGAGTGTACCATCTAGAAAACTTGGGAGATGGCATGGCCCATAGTTAAGCAAGGAGGAAGGGCTACGGGTGTTTGGAGAGAATTTACTCAAATGAGGTACATCCATACTCTGGAATTCAGCTGTGGAGATCCTGGGTATACATTCTCCAAAAATGAGAACCCAGGTTGTAGGAAAATGCACACAAAGATGTCCATTGCCACATTCTTTATGGAGTGAGGGAGTTCCAGATGATCTGGGAAATCATCAAAGAGTGGAGAAGTAAAAATGTGTGGGATGGATACTACCACTGAGTGCTTCGTAAAACTCAAAAGAAACAGGAATTGAATTTTAGAGCATCACTGTCTGATAAATTATGAAAAATAATTTATGGGAATTAAAATGCATGTGGCAAGAACAATATATTTGCAAAAGTACGTAGTAACAAAAGCTACATGTGAAAATACTGCAGTAGCTGTTTTTGTATTCATAGCATTAATGAAGTACAGGAATAAAAGAATAAGTGAGAATAAGAGAAAATAGGTTGGGACTGGTGGCAAATGTCTGCCATCTCTGCCACACAGAAGCCTGAGGCAGAAGTACCACAAGTAAGTTACCCAGCCTGGGTAACTTAGAGAGATCCTATTCTAGAATAAAAACCATTATAGTTCAGCGACAGAGCATTTGTCTAGCATGCTCAAGGCCCCAGATTCAGCCTTGAAAGCTCAGGTGAGGAAAATAAACAGATGGTAGACATACAGACAGATAGATAGATAGATAGATAGATAGATAGATAGATAGATAGATAGATAGATAGATAGGTGATAGATAGATAGATAGATAGATAGATAGATAGATAGATAGATAGATAGATAGATTTCTACTAACAGTGTCATATATATAGTTCATGAAGGAACCATTTATTTTTAAATAAAAGGAGGAAGAGTAACAGGAGCAATGAAGGTTTATAATAAGATAAGAAAAGAATAAAGTAGAGTAATACAAAGTATTGAGTTAGTCCAAAGAAGATTGTGACAAATAGAACAGAAACAGTGAGCAAAACGGTAGATTTGAGCACATCAGACCCAGAATCACATTAAATATTAAAAAGAGAGAGCAAGTTATATTGAAACAAAAAAGCAAATTCGACTACTACTTTATGGTGCCTTCCAGAGATTCATTTTAAATATAAAGACACAAATGGGTTACAATCAGGGTATGGGGGAAAATAGCTACATTAACATCAATCTGAAGGAAGTGGGAAAGGGTCGGTTACTATGAAATGAAGAAAACTTCAGAGCAAGAAAGAAAATGCCATAAAGAAAAGGGTCCTTCCATAGTAATAAAAGGGTTAATTACCTCAGAGGACCTGCCCATAGCATATCACCACCATGACAGAAAGGAAAGGTGACAGAATGAAAGGAATACCAAGCAACTTGAAAACTACGCTGGAAAGCTTCAACAGAGTGCACGCAAACATGAAGACTGAGAGGACTTGGAAGCATCATGACCTCCGTCATGTGCCTGACATCGGTGGATGTTTCTATATAACCATAACTAATGTCCTTCTCAAGGACCCCATAAATTCTAAAGATAAATCCTATTCTGTGTCATAAGACACGTTAAAAATAAATTTAAAAGAACCGAAATCATATAAAGTATGCACTCTGGCCACAAAAGAATTAGATTAGCACCAATAACATATAGTTGAGAAATTATTCTAAAATGAAGCAATACTTATAAATCAGCTGAGTATAGAATCACATGATTGAACAAATATTGTTAACTTTTTAACTGAATGGTCATAAAAACACAGCATACCTTAATTTGTGAAATGCAGACAAGACAGTAAAGAGAAGGTCCTGAGTTTTAACATTGTAGAAAATAACACAGCCTAGAGCTTCAGCTCAGTGAAGATGAACATGCTAAGCATACAGGGTCAGTTTCTAACACACACACACGCACACACACACACACACACACACACACACACACAAACTCAGAGAGGGGGGAACTAAAATAAAAACTAAATTATATAAGCAGAAGTAAAGAATAAAATAGAAAACAGAAATGATGAAAAGTGTCAGTAAGACTGGCTATTTGAGAAGACCAATAAAAGTGATAAACTTCTAACTGTTCTGATCAGAAAACAAAGAAGAACTAATAAATAAATAAATAAATAAATAAATAAAGGGATGAGAGAAGGAGGTACATCACACATCCGCTGAGATGGAAAAAGTACAAGTCTGCAGGAAATAATAACTTAGAAAAATCAATTGTATTATACATTCTTTAGAGGAACAATCATAAACAGATCATTTTAAGATGCTATTATAAGAGCATCAAAACCATGAACTATTTTAAGTGAATTTGTCTAAAAGGTATGCAGATCTGCACTGCAAAACTACTGCCAAGCAGTTAAAGAATCTTTTTGGCAGCAGAAATAATGTTTACAGACTGTTAGAAGCTGTGAGGTCAAGATGCACATTCTCCCCACATTGTTCAAGAGATACCTTGCGTTTCAACCAAAATCCTTACAGACTTTCTTTCTGATTCTAAATTTTGAATGAAAACTCAAGTGACTTGGTAGCTTAAAAAAATCAAAACAGAAGAACAAAATTGAAAGATGTATATTATCTAACTTCACAACTAAGCACAAAGCTATAGTAATAATTACTGGGCTTGTCATGAATGCCAATGAGACAAAGTCTCCAGAGAGACCAGTGCAGAAATGAGCAGCTGATTGCCGATAAAGTTGCTGGAATAGCACCATATAGAAAGGACGTCTTACAGCAGCTGGTATTTGAACAACATACGTTGTTTTTTGAAAAAAAAAAGGAGAAAGGGGAGAAAAGATGACGACAGATAGAGGAGAGGAAAGAGAAAAGAAGTGGAGGACAGGTAGAAGAGGACAAGGAAGAGTCCAAAATGCCTGAATTCTTTGATTCATATCTTAAACATGTACAAAACTTAACTAGAAAAGGATCATTTCCTACTATGCTTGGCTCTTTAATGTGCACTCAAGACTTGTATGCTGAGGTCTTGGTTCTCAGCACATCATTGTTCAGATCCCAGGTGTTTGGGGGGTGGTGGTGATTGGATTGTGAATGTTCTGACCTCGGGAATGAATGAATCCATTTGTGAGAACTGTAGCTTAATGGGCATCAGGGGAGGGACTGTGATGTGAGAGCAAGCTCTCTCTTTGCTTTCCAGCAACCATGAGATGTACACCTCTCTGAAGTGTGCTCCCCACCATCATGCTCTGCCTTGCCCCACAGCCATAGTGATGGGAGCAAGTGATCATGGACTGAGACATCAGAGTGCATGAGCTAAAGTAATGTAAATCTTAGTTCTTTCAAAGTTCTTATCTGAGACACTTTGGAGCAGTTAACAGATGCCTTAAGCATAAAACATAAAAACATAAAGCTGCAAATCTTCCAGGAAAGAAGGAGGGTATGGGGAAGGAAGGAGGAAAAGGACAGGAGGAGAAGGGGAAGATGAGGGAAGGGGAAAGAGGAGGAGGAGGAGGAGGAGGAGGAGGTGGGGGTGGTTTCTGTAGTGGAGCATTAAGTAAGATATATAAAAAGCACAAATCATGCTTTGAAAACTGATAAATTGGATTAGCTCGGAACTAAAACATTTGCTCTTCAAAAGGCACTATCAAGAAAGTGAAAATATAAGTCAAATCCTAGGATGTTTATAAAATAGTATTTGACAAGGAACTTAGAACAGAAATGAACAATCACTGCTCAACAGTAAACTGTCAAGGCGCACAATGTAAATGAGCAAAAGACTTGAACAAAGGCTACATTAAAGAAGACAAGTAAGCACATGAAAAGGTAACATCATTAGTTACTAGAGAAATGTAAATTAAAAGCTCAATGAGACACCACTTCACACCCCACCTAATGGCTGTAATTACAAAAGCTGGCAAACCCAAGGGTTTATGAGGTGGTAAACAATTAGGACTCTTATATACTGTTAAATGTCTGAAATATAACAAGTATCCCAATATATTATCAATTACTCATAGCAGTGAGCAGTCACCATGATTTTGATTGTGAACTATAAATCACAGAGATGCCTAAAATGGCCCTTAGCTTGTCTAACCAGGCTCTTTCCCCCTCCATTCTTTGAATCATCCCCTTAAAGACTCATGTCTCTGGCCCTGGGCTAGTGTTGTATATTGTAGCTGGAAATGGTGGTCATTCCACTTGTGTTATGTTGGGGAAGTCTTGGGGAAAGGAGTCTCTGAGGATATGATGAGAATTAAAAAGATTACACTGGGGACTGCTGTTCTGAGGGGAGCTAGGAATGCTGAAAATTTTTGACAGATAAAGACAGAAAGCAAGACAGACACACATTCACACATATGCACATATATTCACACACACACACACACACACACACATTCACTCTCAATTCACACATGCACCCTGACACACTCTCACACATATTTTTATACACACTCATAAATTCACATACTCACAATAAACACACACATACACACACACACAATCTGTCTGACAAAAGTTAGGATATTAGCAAGCAAGCTTTTGTCATCACAGATGCTAACAGGATTCTAAGCCAGTGCTCTATGCAGAGGTGACTGTGGTATGGGGAAACTGAAAGGATCTAGTCAGAGGAAAACATATTAGCTAAAAACTCTGGACAAATCACTTCAACACTCTCAAATTCAGGCATAGAGATGCCAGGTGAATTGGTACATCAGTGGGTGGGAAAAATTTGCAAACTGTACCATTTCTAGACATAAGGACATTGATGACATTCAAACAGAGTCATCAAAAAGGTGAGAAGAAATAAAACATCTTTTAGTAAGGCATGAAGAAAGTAGAGTCTGCTCTGTGAAGCTGCAAAGGTTACAAGCAGCAGAGACTGGTGGGGATAAGCTACAGGTGGGTGCTGGTGAAATATGTAGGTCAGCAGTGTTAAGAGCATCTACAAGAGTAGTAGGCTACCTCAGGAGGCAACAGGCTTCCCATTGCTAAATGTCTTCAGCAAAGTCCAGACAACCACGTGAGAAGATTGAAGGAAAGGGGATTCCAAACATCAATTTGGGAGTTGAGAATCCAACCTAAAGTCAGAACTGAGAAACAAATAAAAGTGTGTTTTTGATAGGATAATGAGCCTGATGGCGAAACGGGGCTTTCCACAGCCCAGAGGCTAGGCTGCAGATATAGACTGAAAGGCACCATGCAAAGGACAAAGGTTGGGCACAGACCTGTCAGACTCCCCACCACTGGATTAAGTCAAGGCCAAGCATGTAAACAGGCAGCATGCCAGTGGGCACTATGGAAACCACAAACACCATGCCTGCCATGTGTGCAACATGGTAAGGACAGTGCTTGCTGGACTTTGCTACTCACTTGGCTAATCAACAATATCCCTAGGCAAGGGTCATCTTGTCCAATCCAATCAGCAGGCCTAGGTTCTGCTCTGATGCCAACCCTTAATAGAACTTCCCAACCATAAGGTAACCATACATGCTCTTCCTGACATTTTAAAGATCAAAGTATTTCTCCCAGTAAGGGAGATACTTTGAGGTTACTTCTTCTCCTTCTCCTCCTGCTCTTCCTCCTCTTCTTCCTTCTCCTCCTCCTGCTGTTTCTACTTCTTCATATTAGCAATGATCCTAAAGCCACAGCACAGCTCTTTACAGCACACAAAGAACAAGTCATCATCCTACTCCATCCCCATAATAAACCCAGGAGCCACACATTGCTACTGTTCTGACTTCACAGATAAGGATGTTAAGCATGGGGAGATCCATCTACCAGGTTATGATGCCCTTCCTAGTCAAGAGAATTTTTTTTAATACCTATAAACTTTGATCACCATATACATGTACAAACATATATAGTCTTATAAGTGAACAAATGTATACATTTATTTAGCCATCTAAAGGTATAAATGTATCTGCACATAGTAAGGGACAAAACTGAAGGGACCTCAGCTCTCCTACTGCGATGAAACAGCGAACCCTCACCCTGCCCACTTAGGCTTCTCTGTCTCACTTGCCTGAGTTTCTACTCATGCTCTGCTGGGCCTTTACTTCTTTAAAAACAACTTTTTGGAAAGCCTCACTCTTTGGTTCTCTCCTATTATGATTATCCTCTACAAATGTGTTTCTTCTGCACCACCCTGACAGGTCCTGGAAACTCCCTTTCCCAACAGAGTCAGGAAGGCT
The DNA here is from genome assembly GCF_978045245.1 of Mus caroli. Taxonomy (NCBI): domain Eukaryota; kingdom Metazoa; phylum Chordata; class Mammalia; order Rodentia; family Muridae; genus Mus; species Mus caroli. The sequence goes on along the minus strand of NW_028227261.1, from coordinate 42,318,158 downwards.
GTACTCAGCTCTGGACACTTCTAAGCCTCATGTTGTTTCAATGGTCTTTCTCACTGTGGAGATATGTTGTGCTGGCTGGGTCCTATGTTGTTCCCCTGGGGTGTTCCTTAGGAAGAAGGGAGGTAACTTGGAAGAACTGGGCATTCAGTCTGTGTGTGTGGGCTTGGTGTAAGGCCATGAGTAAGGCTCAGTCTGTGTCAGTGTCAGGGCTGGGGTTCAGCATTGGTACAGGTGGAAGCTCAGGCCCCCTTCTGTAAGGAACAGAGATAGCTACTGCAGAGCATCCTCATCCACCCACCTGACTGCTGCACAATGCCTAGGTTTGATGCCTTCCCTCCTAACAAAGCTCAGCCATGTGTGGTCACTGGAGATTACCTCCCTCCTTTCTCTAGAACATCTCTCCAGTCTGCCCAGTAATACAACTCCCAAGACCAGTGGTTGTAAACGTTTTTCCCTTTGTACTTCATTAGTCTAAAGCTCAGTCTGTCCATTGGCCCATTTTCTTCAGCCACTCAAGCTTGACTCTGACACCAATCCAGAGAGATTTCTCATAGTGGCTACTTCTACATCTTTGCCTTTCCATTTATTCTCACATCATTTCTCTTGAGTTTTCATCTCTAAAATCCCACTAAAATGTTTACTGTTAACTTTCAGGGTCAAATATAATGGTAACTCCTGTATTTTATTGAATGCGGACATCATGTCTTTCCTCCTGTTCCTGCTCCTGCTCCTCCTCCTGCTCCTCCTCCTCCTCCTTCCTGTCTCATTGTGTCTCTATGGCTCTGTCTCTTTCTACCTCTTTCTCTGAGACAGCATAGGTCTTGCCATGTAGTATTGACATGAGTTGTCTGGTACTCACTATGTAGCTTAGACTGGCCTTAGATTTGCAGCATTCTTCCTGACTAGCCTTCTGACTGACTGCTGAGAAGACAGGTATGGAGCACAACAGCACTTAGCTTCTCTCTTCTCTCTTCTCTCTTCTCTCTCTTCTCTCTCTCTCTCTCTCTCTCTCTCTCTCTCTCTCTCTCTCTCTCTCTCTCTCTCTCTCTCTCTCTCTCTCTCTCTCTCTCTCTCATTTTAAATTTTATCTGTATGCATGCTTTGCCTTGTACATCTGTCTGCAAAAGGTCCATGCAGTGCCCAGGGAGGCCAGAAGAGGGTGTCAGATCCTCTGTCTCTTTTAAGGGATGTTTCCCTTTCAAAGTTGAAGTGAATGTGCTCCCTGGGCTTAGACCTACACTGCTTTCAGTCTGTCTGTCTGTCTGTCTGTCTGTCTGTCTGTCTGTCTGTCTGTCTGTCATCTGCCATCACCACCATCTCTAATGGGTCTAGTGTTATATCTCACCTTTGTGCAATGAGCCCTAAATGTGTCCACAGCCCTGTACACACCCCCAAGCAGCAAGATATTTCTAAGCTGCCTCCCACAACCTCCACTTGGTGGGCAGCTCATGATTAACATGACCTCAAACTGGACTGTTGGTACCTTCTCAACAAGATTCTGTTCTTTCTTCTATCTGTCTAAACTAATAAAGAAGCTGCTCAAAATAAAAACATCTAAAGCCATCAGTCCAACTCCTGCTGCCTCCGCTTATCATCTGTCACAAAATGCTGGTTACTGGCTCTAACACTGTGGGCCAGACCTGTTCCCTTCCAGTCCCACTGCAGCCATGTGGGTAAGACCCTACATTCCCCAACCTACTCCCAGCTCTGATCCTGCCCAGGCTCTTGGATCCCTCTCCTGCCACCTCAGCATCCTTCACACTGAGTTCTGAATGGACTTCTAAGATGCAAAGCAGACTACCATCTTCTTTAAATCCTCCATAACTCCTAAGTGAACACAGAATTCAAGTTTGGTACCTCACTTCATGGTCATTCTTCATGTGGCCTCCTCTCTCTGCTACATTTCTAAGAATTCTCTCCCTGATAACCATCTATCTTGGTCCCTTGACTTTCCTCCTTCTTGAACACACCACGATTCCTCCGTACTTCAGGGCCTTTGCTAAAGTCGTTCCCTTGGCTGATCAACTTCCTGTAACCTTCCCTCATGTCTTCTTCTGCCAGAACCTTCTCATCATCCGTAGCATGATGTCTGCTGATCACACTGTCTCCATTTTTATGTCATCACCTGTTTATTATAGTCCTTCTGGAAGGAGGACTGGGTGTGAGCAAGCATTCTCACTGTTTCATTTGCCAAACTGATTTCCTTGTATGTGGCCTTCATGAACAACTGGGTGTTCTGCTCTTTCCACAGAAGGCACCTTTGCTATCATGTCCTAGGTACTGAAGCTACAGACAAGTAAAACAGGAGTTCAAGTTCACGTGGAGTAGATCTAGAGCTTCAGGTCTTTTTCAAATACCGTCTGCTCCCCCACTCACTAAGTTTGTGGGTTTGGGCAAGCTTACTCCCAGACTCCAATTTTCTTATCTAAATGATGAGGATAATGGTAATATAGGATGAGAATAATGGCAGGAGGTCCCCCACAGACTTATTATGAACATGCAAGGATTACTAGATTAAAATAGTGATTGGAAGTAATTACCACACAGCAAATGCCCAATCCAAGGTAAGAATGGCTATAGAATCACATAGCTGCCCTATAAGGCAGAATTTCTCAGTACCAACAGGACTGGAATTTGTGGTACTATATTTCTAAGTGAGGTTACTCCATGTGTTGTAAGATACTTAGCATCATCCTGGTCCCATCCACAAGATGCCAGCAGCACCTTCCCAGTTATGACAACCAAATATATCTTTACAAATTACCAAATGGCCTTCAAGCAAAAAGGTTAATTGCACTGCTGAACAAGTGGGTACCATTGCCTGCTGGCATATATACCAAACTGGAAGTCTACAGAGTCTGGATAACTTGCCCAAGGCCAAAGGGGATGAAGGTGAGGTCAGGCTTCAGTCCACTCTTCTCACCCTGGAGCATGTCCTTTGCTCTTTCCCACACCCTCTCTGTACTTGTGGTCCAAGTCCCCAACCCACCCACCCCCCGACCTGGCAGCCTAGCACATTTGCAGATCCGTGCTAATTACACAGCAACGTAAAACTTTATATGTGGTTTGTTATTTTATATCCAGGAACATGGTCCTCAGCCTTCATTACATAAAGCAGCTGTGTGTATATTTGGGGTCTAAGTGCCATTTAGTGGTCAGCTTGATGGTGTATTTTGTTTCAAGCATCACATTTCCTTTTTCCCTTTCCATCCTTCAGTAGGGTCCTAAATAGAGGAATGGAGCCTCACACAGCTTAGGCTAGAGTGACAGGCAAGTCCTAAATGACAATTACTCTCTATCCTAATTAGATCGGAAGGCAGACAGCCTCGAGCAGGCATCTGTGGCGTGGGTGTACTCTCTAGTGTCTGTGTGTGCACAAGTATGTTCACAAGCCACACTGTCAACTGCCTTGCTACCTGTGCATTCCCCCTGTTTGTGTCTTGGAGGGGGATGAAGGGTTTAGCAGAGGTTTAGGCAGATGACTTTCTAACAATCAGCTGTATGACTTGAATACGTCATTGCTCCCCTCTGAGACATGTCCTCATCTTTAAAATGAGGACAAACACAGCTGGGGAAGTGGCACAGACAATAAAGTATTTACTACACAAGCAGGAGCCCCTGAGTTTAGATCCCAGCATGCCCATCAAAGCTGACAAGCCACTGTAACCCAGACACTGGGGAGGCAGAGACAGGAGGATCCCTGAACCTTGCTGGCCAACTCAGTGAAAGCTCCACCGCTTGGTCCCTCAGCTCTTTTAGCACCACCGCTTGGTCCCTAGCCAGAACACTCTCTCCTTGCTCCTCCTCCATCTTACTGCTTTCACCACTGTCCTTACCTAAAATGAAAATAAAAGTGGCTTTCCAGACCAGTTCAAATCATGTCCTCTCCAGAAAAGTGCCCTGGAACCCCTGGCTCTCACTGTGCCTGGAGTATTATGATACTGCATCACCCAGTCTTTATATGACTTTTATAATGGTGCATAAAACGCCTAATCATTATGTTTTTTCTTTATTTTAAATTCTCTTTTCTCCCTCCTGAAATACTTACTGGACAGGGTATAAATGTTCAAAGCAATGATTTAAAAACATATAGACACTGCATAATAATCACGACAGTTGAACTCAGAAGCATGCACACACACTGCTATGTGAACTACACATTATTAGATTCCCCAGAACTTACCTTGTAACTGAAACTTTGTACCTTTGACCAATCCTTGCACTTATTGCTAGAAATGTTAAACTAGTACAGCAGTTATTTAAAAAAAAAATCCTGGAAGTTTGCTTGTTTGTTTGTTTGTTTGCTTGTTTGTATAACAATGTAGCAAATCTCACATTGGAATGTGTATTCCAAACAAATGAAATCAGCTTCTCAAAAAGATCTCAATCCTGCAGTACATTGCAACAGCACTCACTGAAATCTCTCAGCGCAACTCCTACAGGTGTTTCTTGTTCAAAAGTCACAAGTAGCTGGAAGAGGGCAACTCAGTTATACCACTGAACATGTGGAGACAGGACTTGAGAGCTGAGCCATTGCTGTCCCTGAGGGCTACTCACAGGCAGCTACCCTTGCACATCTCCCCCTGGAGCCTGCACTTCAGCCACCCTCTGGGGTAGCCACAGTTTCTGCAGAGTAGAGCAGGCTTAGATTGTCTCCTCTGATGGGCAGGGTAAAACAATTTCCAACTTCCTGCTGGCACCCATAGATTCTGACCATGTCTAATTCTAATCCTCTTTCATCATCCGTCCCAATTCCCCCGATGCACCAAACTCAAACACACTCCTACTCCTATGCGCTTGCAACTCCCATGGCACTTGATGCCTTATCTTTCTTGACCAGCTCCTCTTTATTTTTTTGTTGACTGTGATTTAGGGACTGGGGTGAGGGACTCTAGGTGTCCCAGGCTGTCCTCAAACTCTCCACCCTACTGCTTCAGTTTCCTAGTGCAGAGGTTACAAGGTGTGTGAATTCCTGAGTTTTGTTTTGTTTTGTTTTGTTTTTGAACAGGGTCTCCTGAATTCATCATGTGGTCGAAGATGATCTTGAATCCCTGATTCTCACTCATCCACCTTGAAAGTGCTAAGATTTTCAGGCACTCACCACCACACCCAGTTTCCTGCTCACCCCTTAAATATTTATTTTTTCACAGATTTGATCTTAAATGAATCTCATGGGCAGCACTGATTGGACTTAGTAAGTCTAAAAACAATCACAGAAAGAGGACACGGAATCGAGAGTGAGTGGTCTTACCCCAACCTCACCTTTTTGGCAAAGATCCTTGCTGATGTGATGTTCTGTTTCCCCAAGCTCCATTTGTTTGTATCTCTGTCCTCTCTACTGGGTGGCAAGCTCCCTGAGGGCTAAATCTGAGTCGGATTCCTCTGTATCCAAGATTTCCCTACTGAACTGAGCAGATATAGTGTTAGTTTTAATGAATGCCATTCTGCTCAGTAACTCTGATCCCTTCCTACACTTCTTTTTCTACTTCAGTGACAGAGTGCCCTTTGCCCAGTCATCTCAGTGTCTGCATTTTTTCAGGTGCTTTCTCTCACTCTAGACTGTTTTTAACACTGCCTGTCTCTGCCTAATTCTCCAGTCCTCTTCCTTTCTCCCGAATCCCAGATACAACCATGTTCTTCATTCATCAAGGATTAACTTCCAAAGGCTGAGGTTAGAGAACACGGAGCCTGGGGTCAGGAGATACACGCAGGCTATAGGAGCTTGAAGTCAGAATATTGGGATGGCCACTTCCTTTGAGCCAGAGGCTAAGTTCCTCCTCTCTCACCCTGGAAGGGGCACCTATCAACAGAGCAGGGCTCCTGAGGCCAACTTTGTTGGTTTAGTTACGCTACAAGGCTTCTGCTCCTGCCCCTGCTGTTACAGCCTACAGATTCCTGGTACCAATCTGATTGAACAACTTAATTAAGATGCAATAAAAGAAAAGTGGTCCGGATATGCCCTGAGGCAGAGCACTCTAGAGTCTGCAGCCACTGCCTCCTCTTGAGCCCTTTCTCGCCCTGCCTAAATGCCCCAAACTGGCAATGACCCTAAAAAAAGAACTTTAGTGTTCAGTAGAGAGGCCCTTAAGGGTTTGTCACTTCACCAGCATAAACAAGCTGTAGGTCACCTCGGTTCATTGTCAGGTCCAGAGAAGATGTCCAAGTGCCCTAGTCTCTAGGATTTAGGACTTAGCGCAACCCAGGGCTTATCTCACACGACCAAATGGGAGGGGGGAAATGCCTTAAACTCCACACTGAAACTGAGGTGAAGAGATAGCTCAATGGCTAAGAGAGCATGCTCTTCTCTTGCAGAGGAGTTGAGTTCACATCAGCTCTTGCACCCATGTCACTGGAAACTCCAGCTCCAGGGAACACAACACCCTCTCTTGGCCTTCATGGGAACCTACATTACATGTGGCAGACACACAGATACTCAATCATAAATAGAAATAAACTCTTTAAAAACACATTGAAACCCATAGTCTTGTTTATTGTTTTGGGTAGCAGCTTCAGAAAACACAATTCACATACTATGCACCTATTTAAACTGTTTTATTTTCTTTTAGTTTGTTCACAGTTAGGTAATCATCACTTTTTGATTTTTTTTTTACTACTTGCCCCCCAAACCCCAACATTTCTTTGGTATGGTCCCTCCATCTCCTTATCTAGCCTTGTTCTGGGTGATCACTATCCTGCTTTTTGCCTCTGTACATATGCTCACTTCAGTGCTTTCTGAAGTCAAATAATATTTTAACTTGAATATGACTCTTTTTTTAAAAAAAATGTATGTCCTCCAAGTGTATAGCCTGATGTGTTGACACACCATGGTTGGCTTCCCACTCACTCACTCACTCTCTAGCTGATGGACAGTTAGTTGGGTTGTTTCTACACTCTGGCTACTGTGAAGAACACTTTAATGCATAGAGATTTGTGTTGATGTATGTTTTCAATTCCCTTGCATTGACACATTGATTTGCTCTCAGGTCTCATTAACAGTGTCAGTGCCTAAGGCAGTATCACACACATCGAGTCACTGAAAAACAGTGAAGCCAGGAAGAGGTCCTAAGAAGAAAGACTCCAAGAGGCTGTGGTCTACGCTTGCTGACTGCCCTACATGACATAGTAAATGAGGAAGTTACAGCAGTTATCTCTGACAGTTAGCTGCCAAAACCTTTATCATTTTAGGGGAAAAGACATGATCTGAGAGAACTTTTATTTGAAACACAGGGGGAAGGTATGAAAAACTACTAACTCATAGTCACACATACCATCACTTTAAGTTTGATCTGGTCTGTTTTGTATTCCCTATCTGCCATCTTCTAATTCCCCAGTAAAGACCATGTTCCTATCTCTCTGTAGAAGCAGACTCTCACTCTAACCAACTCACTGCTCTTTCCAAGCAGATGGGTGGCTTTAGGGGGAAAGGGGCTGAGTCAGGGCAGTATCTCTCAAGAACTTCTCTTTCTTTGTCATGGCTGCAGGTCTCAGAGCCCTGTGTGTGAGACAGAGCTACTACATTATGCCCTGGTGCCCTGTTTTCTGGGCACTCTGGTGTGCTTAGCATCTGTCACCAAGTAGGTATGTGGGATAAGAGGCTGAGCAGAACAAATTGCTCCTCATATCTAGCAGTTTGAACTGTAGGCAATTGCAAAGAAAAGAGTGGAAATTTCACAGCCGCCTCTGGTGCTTACATCCTTCTCTTTTACTCCGGTTCTTAGTGGCTCACATTCTAGGCTCAGAGAGGCAAGTCGTTCTGCCTCATGCACACTTTGAGCCTTCCTTCCTCTAGTGGTTCCATGTGCAACTGAGGCAAAAGTGGAGAGAGGGGAGGAGGGCCCTTAGCTGGGAGCTAAGGGGCCTAGGATCAGGCCTTGGCTCCCACTGGCCACTCTGCCTCTACTTTGTTCCCTCAATCATGAGCCCTGTAAGTAAAGATATGCCCTAGCCACTTGCAACTTTGAATCTTGGAGTATCTTCCCATGGCTGTATACATACAAAGACATGCTCTCAGGCCTGGCGTGATGACGCAGGTTCTGGCCACCTGCTTTCTGTAGGCAGTCCCTTGAAGGCCCTTTTCTCCCACTTTTATACCTTGGCACCAGGTGATCCATCTGCTTCACTCTCTTCTTCCTCTTCCTCTTCCTCTTCCTCCTTCTCCTCTTCCGCCTCTTCCTCCTCCTCCTCCTCCTCCTCCTCCTCCTCTTCTTCTTCTTCTTCTTCTTCTTCTTCTTCTTCTTCTTCTTCTTCTTCTTTTCTTCTTCTTCTTCTTCTTCTTCTTCTTCTTCTTCTTCTTCTTCTTCTTCTTCTTCTTCTTCTTCTTCTTCTTCTTTTTTTTTTTTTGAGACAGGGTTTCTCTGTATAGCCCTGGCTGTCCTGGAACTCACTTTGTAGACCAGGCTGCCCTCTGCCTCCTGAGTGCTGCTGGGATTAAAGGCATGCGCCACCACACCCAGCTGCTTCACTCCCTTCTATTAGCTACTGCTGATTTAAAGATCTTAAAGATCACCTCCTAGGGCTTTGCCCTGACTCCAGGAGCCCTCTGATATACCTCATAGTGCCTACCCATAGCCTGTCCTGCTGACTGCTTATGCTCACTAGGCCTCGGAGATGTGCTCTGAGAAACTCACCCATGTCCCCAAATTTGTCCTAGCCTGACTTCCACCTCTTAGCCCGAGGTCCATTGAGCCTGCCTCAGGAACCCTTCCTCTGCCTGCCTTTTCTTGGTCTTCTGCTATGATTGTATTTTAATTGTCTACTTGCATATCTCATCATGTCTGTCAGCTATAGACTTCTGATAATATCACACAATTTATCTTTAACCTCCAATATCAGGATAGAGTCTTAGCAAATCTTGTTTAACAACAGCGGTGTGCGTGTGTGTACACCCAGAGAAACAGACAGGAGAATGACTGGCTGAATGGAGCTTCCAAGGAATTCTAATTGTTTTATGTTCTTTAGACATGTTTTAATTTAATGTAGTGGGTCTTTGCAGAGTGCCTAGGAACACATATGGCAGTGTTAGGCACAGCAGCATGACAAAATGTTGTAAGCAAATACCACGTTCTCTGGATTTCCAGTGACCGTCTCATTCTCCGATATACCTCGAGTGCCTACACAAATCCTGTCCTGCTAACTGCTTACTCTCGCCAGGCCTCGCAGATGTGCTCTGAGAAACTGGTCCGAGTCCCCAGATTTGTCTCAGCCTGACCATTGGACTTCCACCTTAACCCAAGGTCCACTGAGCCAGACGCCCTCTGGCGGTGGCGCTCAGGAGCTACATCCCGGCGCAGAGCTGGAGAGAGGAAAGGAGAGGGAGGAGGGAGGAGGCGCAGGCAGGGGAGGAGAGGAAAAAGTTGCGCTGGGAAGTTTGGAAAGTTGGGAAGTGGCTGCTGCGGGCTTCGCCTCCCTCCGCGCGCGTGCGAGGGAACGAGCGAGAGAGCGAGCGCGGAGCCAGCGAGCGCCTGCCATGCCCGGCAGACCCCGCCTCGCCGCGCCCGGGCGCCGAGCTCGCTCCGACTCCCTGCGGCCCGGCCCGGCCCGGCCCGCCGCGGCCCCGGCCCCCCGCCCCCCGCGCCGGGTCCTCCCCTCCCCCGCCCGGCGGCCCCAGCCCCCCGCCCGGCCCGGCTCCGCGCCGCTCTCCCGCCCTCCTCTCTCCCTCCCTCCCGGCCGCGGAGCAGCATGGCGGAGCCCGGGCAGCGGCCGCGCGGCCGCCCGCCGCCCCTCTGAGCCGGGCTCGGGGGCAGCCCGGCACCTCAGAGCAGACCCCCGCCCCGCCGCGCCCTCTGCCGCACTTGTCCCACTGCGCGCCCCCTGGAGCGCCGCGCACCCCTGGGACCCTTGCGCGCCCCGGGTGCCCAGCATAACCCGAGTTCCCCCGCTCACCCTGGAATCTCAGGACTGCCCCAGGAGCCCCGCGTACCCCTGGACCCTGACGCGGCTCCGGGACCCCCACGCGCTCTAGGACCCCTGCGCGCTCTCAGAATTCCGGGGCTCGGCCAACCCGGCTGCGCGCCCTGGTGAGGGGCCCCGCCCCAGAGGATCCCCCTCTTCCAACAGACCGGAGCCCCGCCCCAGAGGGACCCCCAGGTCCGACAGGGACATCCAGCCACGCCCCAGCGGGCTCCCAGCATCTCGCGCCTGGAGCCCTGTGCTCCAGAAGATCCTCGGTGCCCAGCTGGGGGCTCCCCGCCCTGCTGAGGGGGCGCTGCCCAAGAGGGTCCCCCGCGTCCCGCGGGCCCCGGCAGGATGCACGCCGCCCTGGCGGGGCCGCTGCTAGCCGCCCTCCTTGCCACCGCCCGCGCCCGCCCGCAACCCCCCGACGGAGGACAGTGCCGGCCGCCTGGAACGGTGAGCGAGCACCAGCCCTGCCACTCTCCCGCCTGCCTGGACACTCCAGCCTGAGGGGCCAGGGTTTGGGACCAGCCTTCTCCATTCAGCCCACTCGCTCCATCTCCGCCCTCTGGGCACAGCCTGGGCTCCCTTCCCTAGCATCTGTCCTCCCGGGCTCCAAGTCTGAGCCTAGCCCAGATGGTTCCTTCTCCACTTGCGGACAGTTTCCCCTAGACTTTTGGTCTTGATTGGATGGATCCCCTCTCTGTGTCCGCTTCTGACTCTCCTGTCTTTTATCCTACCTTTACCCTTTGGTTGCCTTCTGACTTCATCTTCCCAACACCTAGTACCCTTTTCTACACCCTGACTTCCAACCGTTTCGCTGTTCATTCACACAGTGCCCCAGGCCAGGCTTCCCTCCCTCTCCTTGACCCTTTTTCTGACCTAAGGCTGGATCCTCCAACCCTGGTGCTCATTCTCACTCCTCTCCCTCTGTACCCCAGACCCTACCCAGTACCTATTGTCCCAAATGACCCTGTTTCCTGAAAAGGGGTAAGATATCATAGGAGAGAAACGGAAATGACAGGATGAACTTGCTTGTCTAATATTTTCCTAAGGGCACCAAGTAATTATTGCTTCTCCCAACTTTCCTCCCCAAACCCGGCATCTCTTGATTTTTTTCCTGCAATGCCCTTATCTTCAGATATAGATTAATGTGTTGGCGATCATCCTGAACTAGATGCCAGTAGACCAGAACACTGTTGCAGGGTCTTCCTGTGCTACCCTATTAGCAGGGCATAGGTTGGCCTTGGGCAAGGTGCACAGCTAGCAGTCTGCCTTGTGCAAGAAAGCAGCTGGATAGCTGGTAGGCACTGTCTATTGTGCATTCACATTTATAAGGTTTGTTGGTAAACTATGGTTCTGTTTCCACTACCCACAATAAATACTTTTCATTTGTGCCAGAATCAGGGAGGAATATGTTATGAGTTGACCTAAAGTTTGCTAAGTGGTCAGTGGTCACTCTGGGGACTTTTGTAGATAGAAACTGACTTTGCTTGGGAGATAGTCCCCTACTCCTGTTTCTTTCCAAATTCTAATTGATACTGGAAAAAACAGCCCTGGTATTTGGGCCCCCACTCAAGGCACACAACCATAGTGTGTGCCTAGGTCACAGACAAAGACAGACTTGGAGAGCTAGGTACACTTTTTTGGTGGGGGAAGTTTAGAAAGCACCCAGAATATGTATACTTCCTGGGGTTAATTCTATGAAATCCTCTCCTCCCACACCAGCAACTGAGACTTGCTTTGGCTTTGCAAGATTTTAAAACACTTTCTCACCTATGGTCTCAGTGAGTGGAGCAAAGTAGCTAACACCCGTGACCTGCCCTCCGAGAAGAAAGCCTTACCCACCCGATGAATGGGAAGGAGCTGCTGAAATAGGTGTGCTATTTTTAATAGGTGTTCTGCTTTCAGAGTACTCTTGGCATGTGTCTTCTAATGGCTGTATTTAAAAGTTATATGACTTCCTCTTTTCTTGCCAGAGCAGGACTCTTGGTCCCCCCTCTCCCCACCCTACACATGAAACACCCTGGTGAAGGTTTGGCTTGGCCAAGCATGAATGTTCTCAGGTGGTGTGGCAGCCCTTGGCTTTCACAGTGAAAGCTAGTCATAAAGAGAGCCTCCTTTCGTTGCCCACTTCCTCCGTGCCTGGCACCACTCTGAGGGCTTCAGATATGTATGTTCTGTTTTTCACTCCTACCAATAACTCCCATTCTCACCCCCATTTTGCAGAAGAGGAAACTGAGTCTGGGAAGTAGAATGATGTACTGCAAATTATTCAACTAAGAAAGGACAAAGCCAGCATTTGAATGTGGAACTTTTAGCTTGGAAAGCCCTTGCCAGCGGGCCTCTGCCTTCTGGCCCCATCTACCCCCTGCCATCTCTCAGTGCCAACCCTGGCTCTGCCCTGCTGCCTTTGGCCTCACTGATCTGCCTCTCTTCTCTCTCCTTGTAGCAGAGGGACCTGAACTCCTTCCTGTGGACTATTCGGCGCCATCCTCCAGCCTACTTGTTTGGCACCATCCACGTTCCCTATACCCGAGTCTGGGACTTCATCCCTGATAATTCCAAAGCAGCCTTCCAGGCCAGCACTCACGTCTACTTTGAGTTGGATCTGACAGATCCCTATACCATCTCAGCCCTGGCCAGTTGCCAGCTGCTGCCCCATGGGGAGAACCTGCAGGACGTGTTGCCAAGGGAGCTCTACTGGCGCCTGAAGCGCCACCTGGACTATGTGAAGCTGATGATCCCCTCCTGGATGACGCCAGCACAACGAGGCAAGGGGCTGTATGCTGACTACCTGTTCAATGCCATTGCTGGTAACTGGGAGCGCAAGAGGCCCGTGTGGGTGATGCTCATGGTGAACTCCCTCACGGAGACAGATGTGCGCTCCCGAGGTGTGCCTGTGCTGGACCTCTACCTGGCCCAGCAGGCTGAGAAGATGAAGAAGAGCACAGGGGCTGTGGAGCGGGTTGAGGAGCAGTGTCATCCTCTCAATGGGCTCAACTTCTCCCAGGTAAGAACCCACTCGCCAGCCTAGCTAGTGGTTGATCCCCAGTGTCTTGGTCTTAGTCTCTAATCTTTGTCATGCTCCAGCAGACAGCCAGAGTCAGGTCCCATCCTCCCTGTCTCTTACCCCAAGCAAAAGTATCTCTCTGGTCCTGAATAGCACTGGGCGGCTCTATTAGGGTCAGGGGAAACTACTATGTGCCAGAGTTTGGGTGTTTCTTTCCATTTCAGTGGTTCCCTGTTGGGGATATCCACTCTCCACCTGCTGTGCTTGCCTGAGCAGAAAGAATTTCCCTGGGAGCATCAGAGTGATTCAAAACAGAAGGAGGGAGTTGCCCATTTGCAGCAGTCTTCCCCAGGCCCTGGGGTTTCAGAGAACAAGGCTGTCCTGAGGCTGCTTGGATACACACCTGTGGGTGTGTTTATAGAGACTGCATAGAGGTGGAAGGCATGGTGCCTAGACTGTGCTGTCAAGGAAGGTTTTGTGGACTTGGCCTCCACCAGCACTGCTTTGCTGATTAACACTAAGTTCTGCATGGTTCCCTGGGCCTTTGCTAAGGCTCTGTGACTCTGGAGCTGCCTCCCTAAGACTGGGGGAACTTCCAGTCAGCAAGGAGAGTCTGTGGGTTATAATTTCAGAGAAATGTGTTTTCTGAAGTTTGGCAGTTCTGATTTCTGAACCTAGGGAGTAAGGGAGAAAGGAGTGGCTTAAGAGGTTTAAAGTCTCTGGCTGTCAGAGACCTGATTCAGCTAAATTCATTAAAAGCCTGTCCCCATGGGCAGAGGTCATTCACAACTCACTAGTCCCAAACTCAACTCTGAGGCCCTGGGAACAATAAGTTCACATCTGTGCCTAGAGAACGGAGCTGTCAAACCACGATGGGAGCTCCAGGACTTGGGACTCCTACAAGGAGGCCCAGTATAGGTTGATGCTCCAAGCAAAGTGTGGTCTCATGACATGTGTGGTCATCATTAAGGAGATAGACTCATAAAAAGACTGGACCCCAGACTCTATCCCTGGAATCAGACCCAATTGCTCCAGAGATGTTGCAAGTGCGTCACCAGGGAACTGCTGTTGAAGCCAATCCCCCTTCCGAGATCTCTGGCCTTTGTTTTTCCAGGGGAAATGCAATATTGTCCCCAGGGAGGTAAGAAGCCAGATTGATTTGCCGGCCAAATGAAAGGCTGGTTTGTGAGTTCTCCTGCTGGCTCTCCCATAATTGTGGAGTCCTTACCCAGAGGGCCCGGTGGCAGGAATATTGGGGCAGTTAGTCACGCCCCGCAGGGTTCTGACTATGCCTGCCTCCATCTCCACGGGGAAAATCCTGTGTATTCTCTGCCCCAGCGCCAAGCCCTCTGAACAGAGCGGCACTTTGCTTCTGAAGTGACTTTCCCCTTGCCAGCCTCGTGAGCTGATATTATCTGTGGCAGAGGGGCCCCAGCACTCACCGCCCATCTCATTTTGGAGGCAGTTTTGTGGGAGGCCTCTCTGCCCATAGTCCTCATGTCTAGCCCCCAAAGATATCTATTTTAGGTTTGGGAGGTGAGGGATCCACTATCACTCTCTTTGTACCAACCACAGGGGAACCTGACAAGGGCTGAAGGAAGTATTGGAGCTCTCTGGTTAAACAGTCCCTGGCTTTAATCTGTCTCTCTTAAAACAACAAAACTATCTTTCTTCGGGAGTCTGGAAACACTGCTGTTCAACCAAATGACGGCTCTGGTGGGTTGAAAACATTTGCTGCGAAGTGTGTGAGCGTATGTTTTAGGAAAAGTTACTGAGAACCGTTCATCGGCCAGCGAGGAGCCTGCTGACAGTCTCCAAAGCCTATGTTTGAAGATCAAACAGACTCCAGTTTCTGTTGCAAAAACACTCCCACCCCACCACCAGCCTGGGCCCGCTCTTCAAATTGTTGGGTCCAGCTTCTTGAAAGGGATGTAACAAACAAGTCTCAGGCAAAAGAAAACAGGAGTCCACTCCTCTCCTAATCTGCACACCCTTCACCACCTGCCCAAGAGCCTGACGGCACCAATTTGTCCTCATATCATCTTGGAGGGAGGTGATGAAACCCCTCCTTCATCCTCTTGGGCAGCCATGGGCGAACTGTGAAGAGAGGGAATCCAGAGCCTGGGCAGATGGGGTTGGTAGGGATCTCCAACCTGAAAGTCAGAAATGCAACTGCCCTCTCAGTAAAATTGTATGCATGCATGCACAGTTTGATATGAACATCTGTGATGCGTTATTGGGCTGAAATATCTGTTATGTGCATCAGATTTTTATTTTTTCTTTCCTTGAAGCATTACTGTTATTGCAAAATCGGGGGGTGGGCAGTGAGCAAGGAAGATGGGAGGAAACGCTTCAAAGACAGCTTTAATGCTAAAGCCTGAGATTTCAGTTTTAATTTTATGTATTTTTTAAGGGTAAAAATATGCATTTTGCTTACTAAGTAGAGAACAAAGTTTAAATTGGACTTATGGGGCCAGAGGATGGGGGAAGCTTGGGAAGCTGGTAACTGCTCAGCTCGCAGGAAGAGCAAGCAGGTCTAGTGAGAGGTTTTGACCTTTGATTTAAAAAATAAACTCAAGGTGCTAGATTCAGTATCACTAAGATTCTACCATGTGACCTTGGACAAGTCAGTTCCTCTCCTTGGGCTCAGTTCACCCTGCCTGTGAAATCAGACACCAGGATTAGGTCATCTTTCATGCCCCTTCCAGCCCTGACATTCCATGGGACCATTCTAATCAATTGCACGTGCCAGGCACCCAGCAGGAGGCTCCATGTGCATTTCCATCTCATTGAATTCTCCCTGTAACCCCTTGGCTTTCTAAGGTGGGCACCGAGTATGGTTGAATGACTTGCCCAAGGCCACATGGCTAATAAAGAACAGAGCCAGTCTGTGAGACTCTAAATGACTGAAGAACTTCCTATATGTGGTTTCTGTTCTTGGCAGGGAGTCTTAGTGGGCTTCAGGGCAGGGGATAAAGAGAGCTACATGAGAAGTGGGCATGCCTGTCTTTCAGCAGCCATATCCACTGTCCAACTGGTGCTAGACAACATGAAGCTGGACTGTGTAAAGGATGGGGGAGAGAGAACACAGTTCCATAACTGCAGCTCTCCAGGAGGCCGAGGCAGGAGATCACAAGTTCAAGCCTACCTGAACAGCAGAGTGAGTTCATGGAAAGGCAACTTAGTGAGACCTTGTCTCAAAATGCAAAGTAGAAAGATGGTTAGCTCAGTGATAAGTACTTACTGGATATAGAGCACTAGACACTGATTCAATCTCTAGTACTACAGAAAGTATGAAGGTGGCAAGCCCCTCCTTTTGGAAGCCTGGGGTGTTTAAACCTTTAGGCCAGATCTTATGACAGTCTTAGGACCTGGAGATCCTTATCAGCTTTGCTTGCTTTTTCCAGGGACTGATACTTGTTGCCACTACCCTCTCTGGGGCAGTGGTTCTCAACCTGTGGGTGGTGATCCCTTTGACAAACCTGTAACTCCAAAAAGTTTTAATTAAGATTCTTAACAGCAAAGTTGCAGTTATAAAGTAGCAACAAAAATGATTTTATGGTTGGGGGTCACCACAACGTGAGGAACTGTATTACAGAGTCGCAGCATCAAGGTGGGACTTTCAGTCCTTCCTCTTCTGTCCACTCTCACTGTATGGTGGAGACACTGACTGAGAACACTCTGAGTTAAGTGGTCTTTCTAGATTTGGTGAGAGAAGAAGGATCGCACTGCTCTGTCCACTGCTGGGTTTGACCATCATGCCCTGGCACTATCTGGTGTCTGAAAGCCATAATTGGAGTCTGCTGAAAGTGCACAAAATATTTGTGAAATTCTTCAATCTCTTCCTCAACGAGTTAGAAATCACAGAATCAATTGCTGAGCTCTATCTCTGTGCTGGGTGTAACATTGGACCTCAAAGTCCCTAGGGAAGTGCTAAAAGCTTTATTGTCATATCTACTGTAAAGACAATAAGCTGAGCCTTGAAAAAGTTGGGTCATTGGCTTGGTTACATACACAGGACCAGGGGATCAAGAACATCCATTGCTAAAACCTATACTCTTTAATCTACAAGGTGGTTTGATTTTGTTTTGTTTTGTTTTTCATAGCTCATGATATTATCTGGTGAATATATATATGTGTGTGTGTGTGTATGTATATATGCATGTATAGATATATATGTGTGGTATATCAATATGGATAAAGTGAAATATAAAATACAAAAAGAAAAAATAATTTAAAAGTACTAAAGCTTTCTCCCTCTGGCTTAAAAATTAAATCTTAACATATTCCAGTATGGGAGTTCCCAAAGATGCTCTGGGTATCTTCTCCCAAAAGTTCGTCTCCAGCTTCCCACGAAACTACTGTGAAGATAGCCCTCTAATTTAAGCTAAGCCTGTAGAGTTGAATACTAAATGGTCTTCTGAGTTTACATATAGTCAGAGCTTCTGTATATGTGTCTGGTTAATTAGTAGATTAAAAAGTGCATTCTAGATATTTTCACAATGAATGATAACTGATGGCCAGCAGCTATGATATGCATCTTTTATTCTCTTCTATAACCCAGCATGGGTGAGAAAATGAATGTATAAAGGAAGGTTGCATAAATCACAGCAACAGGCCTCCTTTTGTAAACTTCAACAGCTTCATTTCATCCTGTAGGGACACAAAATAGCAAAATCATCAAGTGAGTTGTTCTGGTCCCTAAGAGATACAACAAAACATCTTACACTAAGTTGTTCATGATTCTAGAGGCTTTGAGGTTGAAGATCAAGGTATTCAATATGTGATGAAGGCCTGTGCTTCATAGATGGAACTTCTGTGGTGACATAGATAAAACCACATGGTGATAAGGGACAAGAGAGAATGGTGACTTTCCTTGGGCCTCTTTATTAGGTCAGTAATTTGCAAGGCTCTGTCACCACGACTCAATCTCTATCAGTCAGAGCCCTATCATCACTCCAGGGGTTAGGTGTAAGCATGTAAATTTTGGAGAGACACAGACATTCAATACATATAGTATGGGGAGTTCTGATTCAAAGCATGCCTTTTCTACCTTGCCAATGATGTCAGACTAGTCACTTTCCTTCCACGAGCCTATGTTATCTCTTTTTTCCCCCATCACTGTATTGAGCTAGGCACTTTCCAGTGCCAACTCTGTTCTGCCTTCTGTAATCCTCATGTCTGTCTCCATACCTTGGAGGGTCTGAGCCAACCCACACCACAACTTTAAGCTTGACTTATCCATCTTTGGCAGCTTATCCTTGGCTGACCATGGCCAATGCTTACCTGTCAGGAAGCTGGCTGGTTCCTGGGAGTGGATGTGGGTAATCTTGCTGCAAGTCTGTAGAGCAGAGAGACCCTCTTAGCCTGTTGTGGCACAGTCTGCTTGACCCCTGCCCAGGCTTGATTCTCTTCTTCATTAAGGTTCACCACTCTTTTCTCTTTTCTTTTTTTCTCTCTCTTTTTTCTTCCTTCCTTCCTTCCTTCCTTCCTTCCTTCCTTCCTTCCTTCCTTCCTTCCTTTCTTTCTTTCTTTCTTTCTTTCTTTCCTTCTTTCTTTCTTTCTTCTTTTTTTTCTCGTTAACTTGAGCAGCCACAGTGCAGTGCAGTGAAGGATCTGGGCCAGAGACCTGGAAATGAATGGCATAGAGTTTGCCTGCTGAGAACTCATTCCTGCAAGTGTGCATTGCTTTTGTACCCTGAGAGGTGGGTGTTACTAGTCCTGCTTTACGGTAGGAACTCAGCCCCATAGTATCTGAATTTTAGTGGTTCCTATGTCCTGGTTCTTCCTCCTTCATAATGAGACCCTGCTCTTCCTTCTGCTCCCTGTCACATGTCCAAGCTTTCAGAACCAGTCACTAACTCTCAGATTTTCCAAAAATGCCCATTCTCAAGGGCTGGGGCTTCTGTGGCAGGCAACCCTCCAGTCCACATTGCTGGGCCCCTCAGCTTACCTTCCATGAGACCTGAGTGCTCACTTGTGGGTGGAGGAAATAAACGTGGGCCATGGAAGCTGGGCACTCAGGGTAGACCTCAGGGCACACTGTCTTGTCTCTGACATCCTTAATCAGGGGGTAGATTCAGCACAGCCTGCTCTCGGGTGGCTCACTGTAGCTCTAGAATCGGGCCTGCAAGACAGGATTTCCTATACTTCAGCCCACCACTCCCGCTGTGCCTTCCACTCACAGCCCAGGAGCTGTTCTGGAACTTCACATGGGGAGGCTGTTCCTCTGTTAACACAGCTTCATAGGTATACATGGATTGCTTCTGGGTCCAAGTGGAGATTTGCAAAAGGTCCCAATGACACTGAAGGCTCCATATGTCTCATCTCTGTGACCTGATTAACGAAAACCTTGATCTCTATGTCTTATCTGAATGGGGGCCTGAGAATCAGGTGGCAGACGCAGAAGCAGAAACACAGGACAGCTTAGGCACCTCCATCAAAGGGCAATGAGTTCCCAAAGCTGAAGGTGATGAAGCTTGAATCATAAACTCACAGTAAAACTTCCAGGCTCAGGATTTCTCTACCCAGGAGCCCAAACTCTGAGGCTCAGAAAAGCAAAGAATGGTGAAATCTTAGACCCTTCAGCTCTGAGACATTTTTGGACCGGAAGAATCTTCACGTCATGAAATCCTAGCCTCGGAGCTTTGAAGCATTTTCAGCTCATCAACACAGACTTCTAAAATCTTGGAGTTGGAAGGGGCCATTTCTCAAGAATTCCAAGAAGCCCCATCTGCAAGCACGTCTGATCCCCCCCCCCCCCAAGCCACTCTCCACTCCGTGGCCAGAGAGAAAGCCTTCCTTACCGCCAAAGCACTTTCTGATGGAGATAAAACCGTGCGCGTGCCTTTGTTAATAGTTCCCATTTGGACTTCTCTCAAAGCCAGAAAGAGGTTGCCTGGTAAAGCAGCTCTCCTAGGGAGGAAACTGAAGAATGCTGGCGAGCACCACAGCTGCCAGCCCAACGGCTGACGTTCCTTCCCCTCTGAATTTGCTTCTAAATATTACCCACTTCACTCCCTTTTATCTCCCATCACTGGCTCTCTGTCCACCCACTTAATCCACAGGCAGCCGGTGGCCCAGCCTTCAGCTCTGCTTCATGGCTGCCAAGCTGTCTCGCCGGGCTGCTCCTCCAGGATCTGCAGGCTTTTAAATCTATGCAGTATATCCTGCCTCAAGCTTGGAAACAGTGGCTTCTGATGAGCCCCCTCCCTCTCCAGGAATTTCCTCCTTTTCTGCTTCTGAATCCCCCCATATTTTGATTTTTAAGGCTCAGCTCAAAGCTGAACCTCTTCCAGGAAGTCTTCCTAGAATGCTGTCAGGTCTGAACTGGTGAAGACTTGGCCCGGGGATTTCTTTTATGGCATGCCACATGTAGTGTTTCCCTCTGTGGAATTCTTTATGGAATTTTATGACATTCTTTCAACACTTCTATATTTGACTTTATTACTTGGGCAGACTTTCTTTCCTGATTCTAACCTAGTCCAACATGTACTCACAAATGATTGCAAAATTGAGCCGGGTATGCTCCAGGTCGGAAGCCCATCTCTGTGGGATAGCCTGGGCTGGGTGTTGGCTACACTAGCTAAAAGGTGAAGACTATTCTAACTTCTGTGTCTCAGACTTTCTATCTGAGATGTGTTCAGTGCCCTCAGCAATGTCCCTGGCATTCATGAATCCCTCTTAGACTCACCACTCTCTATCCTAGTAGACGTTGCCATTTTCTCTTCCTTATTTGCCATTTATGATCAAAATACCGCTCCCCCATACCAGGAGTTCCAGAGCATCTCCAGGTTCATCTGCCTGCAATGTCTTTTCACATCGAAACATCTAATTTGGTCCTCCTGTGATCCTCTGGTTTGGAGGCTCCAATAACACTGAGCTATAGAAGCTATAGAACCTCTCCTCCCTTCACTACAGTCCTTGGTCATGGCTCCATACATCATTTTATCCTTTCCCTGTTGCTTGAGGACCCTTCCCAGTTTTTATTGTCTGTCTAGCTCCTTCTCACCTGAATGGGTTGTCCTCGTTAAAAGCCTGCATTTTTCGAGCAAGCGCTGTTTCACAGAAAGATGTATCTTTGGTCACTGGGTTATGGAATATCATCATCTGACAGTTTAGTAGTTTAAGTTTAGGTGCAACAATCTGGCTGGCTATTAGCACTGTGTTTTGAAAGACATGATAGATAGGTTGTATTTGGCCCACTTTGAATGTGTAGCTACCCTTAAAGAGAGCCAGGAAGTCATTAGAGGAGGCCTGTACATGTCTGGGCCCCAGGACCATCTCTACAGGACAACCTTGAACTTGGCATATGTGTACTCTATACCTATTGCTGGGGCTATGTTTCTTCTCACTATCCCAGGGGAATCTGCCAGCAGCACCTTGCTAGCATCCCCTGTCCGGCGGGGAGTGCAGGACATCTTTCAATCCCGAGTGCCCTGGCTTGCTCACCTTTTATTCCTAGGCTCTTTTCTTTCCTACCCAGTAGGTCAAGAAGGGCAGGAAGAAACATTGAAAGTTTCCTTTCCATTTGCCATGACCTGGGAAGTTGTGTTCTTGGCATAAGGCTCCCTGGTTCTCTGTCATTTCAGCAGCATCCTGGTTAGATTTTACCCTCAGAAGCCCATATTCATTTCTACCTAAAGTCACTTAGACAACATGGGACAGATTCAGTTCAGGAGCACCCTTCATTGGGAAGCAGTTCATGTACTTATTAGAACCACAAGTAATTTCAGGCAAGTTACACACCCTATCTTTGTCTTTGTTTCCTTGTCTGTCAGCCTCATGGGGTACTTTGAGGGTTGACTGGTCTAAAGCTCCTTAGCATACATAGTATTTGATTTTTCACTTTTAAAATCACAATCAGTGTACAGTTCTTTTCCAGACATGTTTCCAGCTCCTCTGTGTGCCTGATATATGTGATATGTGCTAGAGGTGGGCATGAAGAACACACACAACGGTGTGTGCCTGTGTATGTGTGTGCGGTGCTTCCTTTTTCAGGCAGAGAGAAGCCAGAAATCAAGCTTGAGAACACAGTATGCACCGAACAGCCCCCTCCCCCACACTTCTGACAGTAGGGCACTTCCAGTAGCCAAGAAGCACCTCTGAGACTCCTTCCTCAGGGTGGGAGAGTACAGCCCTGCCCCGAATCCCTGGTTCAAAGATAAAGGCAACACCTCACAAACCCCATCCAATCCTTTTCTCCTTCCATCCTATCAAGGGTATTTAAGGTTTTCTGCTGTATATTATCTCTATGGACTTAGTGTGCCTTAAGCATCATTTAAACCTTGAGTCCCATTTGAAAGACCCATTTAGTAAAAAAGATAGAGTGGAGAAAGCCCAATTAGAAATCTGGCTCATCAGGAGGTGGTGGCACACGCCTTTAATCCCAGCACTTCGGAGGCAGAGGCAGGTGGATTTCTGAGTTCGAGGCCAGCCTGGTCTACAAAGTGAGTTCCATGGGGTGGAGAGATGGCTCACCAGGTAAGAGCACTTGACTGCTCTTCTGGAGGGTGTAAGTTCAATTCCCAGCAATGACATGGTGGCTCACAACCATCTGTAATGAGATCTGATACCCACTTCTGGTTTGTCTAAAGAGAGAGACAGTGTACTCACATACATAAAACAAAGTGAGTTCCAGGACATCCAGGGCTATACAGAGAAAACCTGTCTTAAAAAAAAAAAAGAAATCTGGCTTATTTTAAAAGCCTTATTTCCCATAGGGTTCCCTTCTTTGAGCCGGTTGGCCTTAAGATTGAGAAGTAACAAAAGTCTACCTGACAACAACCTTTCCATCTATTTATGTCCCAGTTGCATGTGGTCTCTAGAGCTTTTCTGTCTGTCCTAGAACAGGTAGGACACCACCCCCAGTCCCCTCTCTTTTCTCACTGTGTGGTTACTGAGCTAGATTTGCTTGACAGTCACTCAGACCAGGGATTGGGACTTTGGGTCTGTCCTTCGATCTCCAGCAGTGTGGCATCACTAGATGACAAGCCCTTTTGAGCACTAGGCTCTATATGCAGCTTGAAGAGCTGTGGGATGGTCATGGGTTGGATAAACTGATGTACTTTGGGACACCTCCAGCCACAACACTCAGTCATTGTGCTTGATCTTCACTGGGATGTTTAGTTGACCCCACAGTGGAGTCCTCATGCTGAGGCCAGCTGCTGGTTTTCGAGGCAATTTTATGTTCTTGGCTTCCATCGGAATAGTTTTGCTGGGAGGGTGGTGAGAAAGGAATGCCAGCCTCTTGGTGGAGGTGGCTTTGAAGTGCTCTTAGAGATGGGAATGGAAAGGGTGGTCCAGGAAGAAGGTGCCAGGATGGGAAACTGTAGAAAGCCGGAATAAGAAATCCTTCCAACGCCCATCTGCTTGCTTTATCTTTCCCCTGTCTCTCCAGTTCTCAAGATAGGTACTCTGAGATACTCTCTATTATGTGCTAGGCCTCAGGTTTACCACAGTAAATTCCTGAAGCAGACCTGGGAGGTGTTATTTCCCCAATTTTAAGGAAATTGAGAATAAAGTACTTCTATACAAATAAGGACACTTAGATTTAAGCTTAAATGTTTTGATGCCTTAATTAAGAAACTGGACTGGAGCTCCCTGCTTTGCCTGGGTGAGAAGCATGGGGCTCATCCCACTGAGGTTGCTGTGAGGGCCCAGTGATACCTACGAGTTGAGAGTATTAACTGTGGTGGTCTAGTGGCGATTTTAGTTAGAACTGATGGTCTTCTGTCAGGCAGCCTGTGTACTGAGGTTCAGAAGCCCATCCTAAACTAAAGACAGTTTTCTGTCCCTATGCTTGGTCTCCCATGCTCACACACTGTGTTTGCTTGGTCAGCCTGATGGGAACTATGTGGTCTGACCACCCTGTGGTCATGACCATCTGTGGTATGCAAGATCTGACCAAATCTGCTCTGGATCAGCATTGCCTGGTCTCCGGTTGTTCCCCAGGACAGGGACAGGCTGAAAAGAGGTTTTGAGAGGTTCAGGTTGGAGGCTCAGTGGTGTCATGGGTTCTGATGGTTATGGGGGAGGGGCCCTTTCTTATCTAATCATCATCCTTTATCTCCATTGCTTAGACAAGTTAATAAACAGCATCAACTCGGAGCTACTGGGGCAACGGGAGTAAAGCCTAGGGGAACTTTATTAACAAGAGATCTCTGCTCTTAGCACTGCTGAACTATGTGTAGTTTCTGGGTTTTCTTTTCTTTCTTTCTATGTCTGTCTGTCTGTCTCTCCTTTTTCCTCTTTTGCTTTTTTGCTTTTTCCTAAAGAGAAGTTCCTGGAAATACTTCCTCGACCAGTTTAGTTATTTTAAAATGCTTCATCTATCCATGTTTGAACTTCTAGGAACTGGCCTGACTCAATTCCAGGTGCTGGAGGTTCAAGATGACAGTGGGGGTGGTGGAAAGGGGAGGAGTTGATGTGACAATAGAGGTGTGAAGCACAGTTCATAGTCCTTTCTGTGCACTGGTCCACTTCATGCTCAAATCAGGTTTCAGGTAGATTGGAGCTTCCTTCATGGATCATGAAGAAGGCTCTGAGAGATGGTTCACTTGCTGGAGTTGCACAGCAAATAAATGGAGGGTCTGGAATTGAAGCCATACAAGTCTGGTGGTGGAGCCTATGCCTTGCTTTCTGCATCTTATGGAAAGAGGGAATGTGATCCAGAAGGGATGGGGGTTTCATCTGAGACTCAAAAGTCTGACAATGAGCAGTGCTAGAGATTGGGAGATGGCTAAGTTTCATCCTGAGGAAGTCTGCTTTCCAGGAACTGGGTGAGGGAAATAGAATCCAGGACTAAGAGCAGAAGCTGAACCTGACAGGCAGAGGATGGCAGCTATGCTCAGGGCAAGAGTGCAAAGGACATGGAGACTGCATATCCATAGCAACTGCTGTGTGGATGGCTAGGATGCTGCCCTGAGATGCTATGTGCCATAGCAGTCAGGACCCTGACAGTGACTCCCTGTGACTCTCCGTGAGATCAGCCAGACAGAGATCAATTGCTTGGAGTGCTACTTCCCACCTGTCAGTCACTGTTAAGTACTACCTGCAGATGGCAGGGGCTTGACTAGGGTTCAAGTCATCTAGAGGTCCTGTGCCTGCTTCCAAAAGGGCTAAGGCTGCATCTTGT
Source organism: Mus caroli (assembly GCF_978045245.1). Lineage (NCBI taxonomy): Eukaryota > Metazoa > Chordata > Mammalia > Rodentia > Muridae > Mus > Mus caroli. The sequence goes on along the minus strand of NW_028227261.1, from coordinate 42,293,118 downwards.
TATCCAGAAGTATTTTATGGCTGCAGATGCTCCTATGAACATGGCAAATAGCCCCACATGAAGGCTTGGATGGGCTTTAATCTGAGGCCACCTAAGCTCAGTACTGAAGGGCCAGTGGCAATCTCCAGGTTCAGAGGCAGCTGCAGGTATGGGGTGAGGTGAGGGTGGAAATGCTCATCCAGACTGGGAGACTGTCATTACTCACCACAGAGTACACACTGGGTGGGGGCCACAGAGAGACAGATGCAGAGACACACATGGCCAATGGAGCCCTGTCAATCATGCTATGAAGTTCAGGCTTAAGCTCGGGTGCATTGGCAGGAACTCCATGATTGTGTTCTGCATTTCAGAAGTTCTTCTGATTAATGACTGGCTCACTGGTTCATTTATTCATGGGTCTCAGACTGGAACACCTCACCCAGACTTGCCTGTGCATTGCTAAGCCCTTTGGCCAGAGAAAACCTCTGTTCTCTGAAGCTCTGTCACCTGATCTTTCAGATCCAGGATGTGCCTACTGGTGTCCCGCAGCGGGGATCCCAGCTTCTGGAATTCTCAGTCATGTTTGCCCTTAGATGGTGCTGCAAGCTGGTGTCTGAATGAGTCCAGCTAAGCTTATTTATTACAGGGCCTTTGGGGGAAAGCCTGACTCTCACCACCATTGCTAACATAGCTGCAAGGGATCACACAATCCATGAATTTCATAGGGTTTGCTTAAAAGCAGGTTGAGGGGAATGTCACCTTTTCACAGTAGGAGTGAGCTGAGCCCTGTTATTTAAATGCTGCCTAAGCAGAAGTGGGATACAGGAGGGCCTACCATCCATGCTGAGTAAGAGCTCTGGTTATATATCTGATAGTGTGTACCAGGGCAGGCTTTCCCTTAGCTAAATCCCTTTAGTGGTGTGGGGTTGGTAAACCTGAAACCGCACACCCCTTCTGCATACCCACCTCCTCTGTTGACTCTGAACCCCCTCCACAGAGAGTGGCATTTTGTTGGTTATGTGTTTATTTTCTGACTTTTCTGAAGATAGGAACCTCATCTAATAACCTGGAGTTCCCTCAGGGCCTGGCTGTAAGCACTTACTCAGGTTATGTGTAAAACTAGCAGGCACATCTCCATGTCCTCTGCTGAGCATGTGGATGAAAAAGCAGAATGCCCCAGCTCCCCACCTTGTGCCAATCAGCACCACTGATGTTCCAGATGTTCGGTTCTAGATGTCAAGAAGGGCAGTGGGCACCTGCATGCTCTGCTGTAGCACCAGGCATTTGGGCTTTGAATGGCTCTAGCCACTGACCATCGTGGAGCCATGCAGTCAGTGACATCACCACACCTTTTCCTTGTTTCCACGGTGGCCCATCCCATAGTGAGAGCTGTTTTGTGCATGGAAGGGATCTTGCCAGCCCTCCCCGCCAGCCTTCTTCCTCATGCTTCTGTGTTTTTTTCCAGGGCATGGATCAGAGCTTCTGTTTGCTGGTCATTCCACGATCCTCACACAATATAAATGAAATCTGCTAAAACCAATAAATTCAAACCATGTGTGGGGCATTGGGAGGGGCCAGGACGTCAGAGGGCCACAGTGTGAGGTGGCGTCAGCTCTGACGGCACCCAAGCTGATTTGTATATGAGAAAAGTAAATATCCAAAGCCGTAAACAGCCCTGGGTCTCCCACTCTCACTGGGATTCAAAGGCGTTTAATAGGAACACACACTCTCTGTTTCTTATAAACAGAGCCAGAGCCTCTATGTGTGCTGACCTAAATTCTGTGTTTTCAATCCCAGGCAAGCCAGCCAGGCTTCCTAGTCATAGGCTGCAGACAGGCTGGGTTCCTTCTATCTGGTTTTGGCAATTGAACTAGCATTTGTGCTTTGCAAAAAACCGCTTCTCCTTTTCTTTGTTGTGTACAGCTCTGGGTGTTTGTTAAGTCTGTCTGTGCTGCTTTAACAGAATGGCCTGGTTGGCTATCTCAAAAATAGCAGAGAATATGTTTCTGTCTGTTCTGGAGGTTAGGAAGATCAAGGTGTCAGCATCTGGTGTGCCTGCTGAGGAGTGGCTTCCTGGTTCATAGATGACAGTGCTCCACTGTGTAGAAGGCAAGAGAACTCAGGTCTCTTCAGTACCTCATAAGGGTCCTAATCCCACCACTACATGCATTCCCAGGCCCTACCTTCCAATATCTTGCAGGTTAATTTCAACATACAAAATCTGGGGTGAAGCATACAACCATGGGTGGAATGGGGGCGGGGTCACTCCCAGCTTTCGTGTGAGGAATATGAACTACAGGGGTATGGTTTGTCCAAGATTACACATTAAGTCACAGCTCCATCATTTCTTCTTTAGAGCCCTGCAATGTTCTTTAAGCTCCCCATGGATACTGACTCAGAACCCCAGAAGCATCTTTAGAGACACCTGCCTCATTTCTTCACCCTATTCCCTGGAACCTGTCTTTCCCCCTTGTTCACTAAGTCCTTTGCAGTCTTCTTTTTCATCCTGCAATTCTTGGTTTCAGAGAGAGCCCCCAGAAAGAACAGTTGGATTGAAGGCAGGTTTCTCTGCCCATCAGCTGTGGGGACTTCCAAGAGTTTCCACTGTGTTTCCACACATGTAAGGTGAGGGCACCTTCTGCTGTCTTCTCAGATGGCTGCTGGATAAGTGGAGCTCAGGCAGGCTGACCACCCAGGGTCACTTTGCCCTGCTTTTTCTGCAGCTCTAAACCCTTCAAACGACCCTTTAACTTGGACATCGAAGAGAAAACACCCATTAATACTGCCCCAAACTGAGGGGCCCAGGTTTGCACAGTCAAATACTCAGTGAGGTCAGCAAAACTGATGAAGCCTGCCCCAGATCAGTAGATTATAAGTGTCCACTTCCCGGCTTTGATATTGTGCCATAGTATGTAAGGTGCCACCCCCCGGGAAAACTGCATAAAGGAAATGACCCTTCTAACTGTATATGGACTTACAATTAGCTTAAACTGAACGTTTTAGTTAAAATAAAGGAATTAGAAGTGGAATTAGAACTTGTCCACTGCTTGCAAAATAGCGAAAGTCCTAGGTTTTACCTCCAGCACATTAGAAAAGGAAGAAGAAGGAAGGATAAAGTGAAGGAGGAAGGAAAGAAGAAGAAAAGAGAAAGAACAAAGGGTTAGCCTTTCTAACACCTTCCTTCCTTCCTTAATTCTTTTGTGCCTGCTTCACAATGACAAGAACCGTCAGTGAGCACCAATGACCCAATGCCCACCTCCATCTTCTACCGGTACTCAGAGGAGGTTTCCCTTGATAATTCCATTTGTAATGACAAGTCATCCCTTTGACGATCCATTTCCCCTTTTCTCCCACAGCACCCATCACCTGTTGGCAGCCTGTATATTATACCCGCATATCGCTTCTCACCACACCAACTCCACTAATACAGAGATGTGTGTCCCTATTGTCATATCCTTAGCACCTAGGACATACCAGGCACAGAGCAGGTAGTCAGCTAATGTTTGCCAAGTGACTGAGAGGTGACAGACAGGAAACAAGTACACAAATGAGTAGTAAGAAGTCTGGGTAGGTAAATAAAACAAATCAGGAACAGGATGGAGAGACTGACGCTAGTTGTCCCTGCAAGCCTGGCACAGTGAAGAATATGGTCCCAGCATCTTAGATCATAGTATGTTTGTTCAATCCCCTCTTGTCTTCATCCACTAGCTTTGAGCTTTTGCTATGTGCAGAGCTCTGTGACACAGGCTGAGGTGAGGCAGACAACAGCTTTTCCCAGGAGGCTTGCTAGTCAATAGAGGAGGGGACAAGGACACAAGAAGCATATAGGAAGGAAGGAAGGAAGGAAGGAAGGAAGGAAGGAAGGAAGGAAGGAAGGAAGGAAGGAAGGAAGGAAAAGCTCTCTCTGGCCTGACCTGTACTCAGTGATGGGAACCCAATTTACAGGCTTCCTCCTCCCCTGGCCATCGGGGTGACCCCACAGCTCTAATTAGACCACTCTTTGCAGTCTAAACTCTGGACTTCCTAGAGTGTCCGTCCCCACACTCCCTCTCTAGGTCCTGCTTCCCAGCCTTGCTCTTCCTACAGAAAGCCTTCCTTGACTGCCCCAGCTCCCACCATCTGCCTTCTCTAAGCACTTGTGCTATCTGGAGTCTGTGCTGCATCATTGGTCCCGGCAGAGAGTCTTGCATTTGTTCATGTACAGCAGAAGCTGGCTGAGAAACCCCACTGGGCTCAGGTGCATAGTGGGCCTTTGGCAGCATGCTTGTGGCTGATGGGTTTGAGAGCACAGGAAACAGTGACTCATCATCAAAAAGGGCAGCCTTTGTTGTTTTTGTCATTGACCCAAACTCTCTTTTAGCCACTGGTGGTTTGGTTAGGGGATAGGCTGAGACAGCCTTTACTGCGGTTCAAGTGCATTGAGAACAAAGAGATCATGCAAACGATCTGCCCCAGACAATGTTTAACAGACTTCAGGAGCTGGACTGTTTGCTCAAAAAAATCTCATAAAGCACACGAAAAATATTGGTGCAGTGTTTATTGCTGCACACTGGTTCGCTGAACAAATGTGTTTTAGAAATAAACCTTTGACTGGAAAACAGCTTTGATTTTTAGTGTTATTATGAGGGTGGCACTGAGTGTTCCTCCCACCCACTTTGCCTATCATTAGCATCTTACATTAATAGGGTACATTTGTCACAATTAGTGAACCAATATTGATAAGCTGTAGTTCTCTAAATGCTACACTTCACTTGCATTTTCTTAAGTTTTCCATAATGCCTTTCTTTTTTTCTATTTCACAACTTCCCTTGGATACCATAGCCTATCACTTCCATCTTTCCAGTTGGCCCTGATACTTTCTTGGACTTTTGTTGAAAGTATGAAATGATCCTGGTAGTTTTAAATATTGGTCTGATGATTGTCCCTTGGGTAGGGTTTGGAGGCTATTTATATGTTTTGTTTGTTTGTGTGTGTGTGTGTGTGTGTGTGTGTTTACCTATTTCTTTTTTTTTTATTTTTTTAAATAGGTATTTTCTTTATATACATTTCAAATGCTATCCCAAAAGTTCCCCATACCCTCCCCCCTACCCTGCTCCCCTACCCACCCACTCCCACTTCTTGGCCCTGGCATTCCCCTGTACTAGGGCATATAAAGTTTGCAATACCAAGGGGCCTCGCTTCCCAGTGATGGCTGACTGACTAGGCCATCTTCTGCTACATATGCAGCTAGAGACATGAGCTCTGGGGGGTACTGGTTAGTTCATATTGTTGTTTCACCTATAGGGTTGCAGACCTCATAATTAGACTGAAATTATGATTTGGGGGGGAAAGGAGGACCACAGAGATAAACTGTCGCTCTCAACATAACTCCGTAGGGCACACACAGGAGATGGATGTTGTCTTCAGTCTCTGGTATGAGGTAGTTTCTCAGGTAGTTTCTCTCAAACTTTCCACACTGTGTACTCCAGAAAGAGGTTGTTGTAAGCAGTCCGTGCCTGAGGAGAGAGAGGAGTCATACTCCTTCAGCAAGTGTGATCTGAATCCTCATTGTGTGCCAGGCACCACATAGGTGATGGAGGTAATTCAGGAACAGAGGAAGTCTTCCTCTCTGTAGAACTTTCTCTCTGGTAAGGGTTTAATAATGACAATCAAAATAGTTCTGGGACACAAATAATGAAGGCTAAGTTCATCAAGCATATTTACAACACAAAAGAGAACAGAAGTGGAACCACATGTGCACAGGGTAGTGTCAGGATGTGGATCAGAGGGGACATTCATGAGACCTCACTGGGCCTGCAAAACAGCATTGGATTTTTATTCCAATGTTGGAAACCATTGGACTGAAGCATGGAAGATACTTATCATCATCATCATCATTTAAATTATTTATTTTTAAAAAGATGAATGTACTCTGGGGTGCTCAGCGGGAGTGAGGTGTGTTGGGAATCAAAGTGGAGAAAGCCAGGAGATCAGCATGGGTGCTATAGGAGTTGGTAAGGTGAGGGTTAGTGATGGTTTACATCTGGGAACCAGATCAGTAGAGCTGGCTTTGTTTTGGAGGTAGAGCTCACAGTGTACCTGGTGGATCACATATAGGGAGATTAGGAAACCGGTGCAGTGCTGGCATGTTCGGGCCCATAGTTGAGCCACTAGCTAAAATATGGGAGGTGAGAGAGGAGTAAAATTAGAACATTAAAGTATGTATCTGGTGATGTGATTTCTTAAAGGAGGTCTGCCTGAAACCCCTCTCTTGGGTAACCTGACAGCATCTCTAGCAGCTCTCTAACTTACATCACAGGACTGGAGGGACTCGAATAGCTTTCTGTGTTAACTCATGTGCCATCTTTATTCGTGGTCTACATTATTGAAAAATGTGCTACAAATGTGGAATGTCCATGGAGGCTGATCTTGGATCCTAGAAGAGCATACCAGTCACCAGTGTCCCTGGCCTTAGGGATCACCTCTTGCTGGACTTAGGCTCTATGTACTAGGCAGTACACATGATGAAATTCTGGTCTCTCCCAAAGGCCAGCACAAAGGAATTTCCTTTCAGTAAGCATATTGGTTTAGGCTGATGTATGTTTCCAGTAGATTCCATTGTCAAATACTTACAGACTACCAACTGTGTTTTCTTAGACATGGACCCCTTTCTACTTGGGTACATAAGACATCAAGGATGTAAAAGGGCAGAAAGCATGTAGAGCATGCCCAGCAAAGTATGCACAGCCAGAACAGTTAGCCTCTAGATAGGAAGCCCTTGTCTTCAGAGATCAGATCTAGAAAGGATGAAACAGAACTGTCAGCTTGAAGGGTTTCAAAAGGACCAGGCTATGTGGCCAGAGTTTCTGTTAGGTAATTGGAGAGAGGGCAGCTTGGGAAAGAAAATGGTGGCTTATCCATCAGTGCAGAGGTAAAAAGAAATGATTGTTTTCATCTGAGCTCCTGGAATAAAGTGCCAAAGACAGGGCTTAGGGGCAACACAAATTTTTTTTTAATTAGGTAATTTCCTCAATTACATTTCCAATGCTATCCAAAAAGTCCCCAATACACTCCCCCCCCCCAGTCCCCCACCCACCCACCCCCACCCCTTGGCCCTGGCATTCCCCTGTACTGGGGCATATAAAGTTGGCAAGTCCAATGGGCCTCTCTTTCCGGTGATGGCCTACTAGGCCATCTTTTGATACAAATGCAGCTAGAGACAAGAGCTCTGGGGTACTGGTTAGTTCATAATAATGATCCACCTATGGGGATGCAGTTCCCTTTAGCTCCTTGGGTACTTTCTCTAGCTCCTCCATTGGGGGCCCTGTGATCCATCCAATAGCTGACTGCGAGTATCCACTTCTGTGTTTGCTAGGCCCCGGCATTGTCTCACAAGAGACAGCTATATCTGGGTCCTTTCAGCAAAATCTTGCTAGTGTATGCAATGGTGTCAGCGTTTGGAAGCTGATTATGGGATGGATCCCTGGATATGGCAGTCTTTAGATGGTCCATCCTTTCTTCACAGCTCCAAACTTTATCTCTGTAACTCTTTCCATGGGTGTTTTGTTCCCAATTCCAAGAAGGGGCACAGTGTCCACACGTTGGTCTTCGTTCTTCTTGAGTTTCATGCGTTTAACAAATTGTATATCTTGGGTATCCTAAGTTTTTGGGCTAATATCCACTTATCAGTGAGTACATATTGTGTGAGTTCCTTTGTGAATATGTTACCTCACTCAGAATGATGCCCTCCAGATCCATCCATTTGCCTAGGAATTTCATAAATTCATTCCTTTTAATAGCTGAGTAGCACTCCATTGTGTAAATGTACCACATTTTCTGTATCCATTCCTCTGTTGAGGGGCATCTGGGTTCTTTCCAGCTTCTGGCTATTATAAATAAGGCTGCTATGAACATAGTGGAGCATGTGTCCTTCTTACCGGTTGGAACATCTTCAGGATATATGCCCAGGAGAGGTATTGCTGGATCCTCTGGTAGTATTATGTCCAATTTTCTGAGGAACCGCCAAACTGATTTCCAGAGTGGTTGTACCAGCTTGCAATCCCACCAACAATGAAGGAGTGTTCCTCTTTCTCCACATCCTCGCCAGCATCTGCTGTCACCTGAATTTTTGATCTTAGCCATTCTGACTGGTGTGAGGTGGAATCTCAGGGTTGTTTTGATTTGCATTTCCCTGATGATTAAGGATGTTGAACATTTTTTCAGGTGCTTCTCTGCCATTCGGTATTCCTCCGGTGAGAATTCTTTGTTCAGTTCTGAGCCCCATTTTTTAACGGGGTTATTTGATTTTCTGGAGTCCACCTTCTTGAGTTCCTTATATATATTGGATATTAGTCCCCTATCTGATTTAGGATAGGTAAAGATCCTTTCCCAATCTGTTGGTGGTCTTTTTGTCTTATTGACGGTGTCTTTGGGGCAACACAAATTTATATTTCACAATTGTCCTAGGGTTTTTTATTGCTATGATTAAATGAACAACTTAGGGAGGATAGTTTACTAACTTATACTTCCGAATCACTGTTCATTATGGAAGGAAGTTAGGACAGGAACTCAAACAGGGCAGAAACAAGGAGGCAGAGATCATGAAGGGGCACCACTTACTGGGGCCTGGCCTTAGGGATCAGCCTGCTTTCATAATAGAACCCAGGACCACCAGCCCAGAGATGGCTGGTCCCTTCCGCATCAATCACTAATAAGAAATTGCCCTATAGGCTTACCTACACACCATCTTATAGAAGCATTTTTATCTATCTATCTATCTATCTATCTAATCTATCTATCCATCCATCTATTTGGTTTACATCCTGAAACTTCCTCCCTCCACTTCCAGCCCCCCTAACCTTGTGTAGCCCTTCCTCCATTCCTCCTTCCCTTCTCCTCTGAGAAGGGGGAAGCTCCCCCCTCCCATGGCACATCAAGTCACTGCAGAACTAGACTCATCCTCTCCTACTGAGTCCAGAGAAAGTAGCCCAGTTAGGGGACCATGTCCACAAAATACAACAGGGTCAGGAACAGCACATCTGCTACATATGTAGGGGGCTTTAGGGGAGGGGAGGTTCAGCCCTTGTGTGCTCTTTGGTTTGTGCTTCAGTCTCTTAGAGTCCCCAAGTGTCTAGGTTAATTAACTCTGTTGGTCTTCCTGTGGAGTTATCCTCTCTGGGTCCCTCAATCCTTACCTCAATTCTTTCACAAGACTCCCTGAGCTCTGTCCAATGTTTGGCTATGGATCTCTGCATCTGTTTCAGTCAGGTGCTGGGTGGAGCCTCTCAGAAGACAGTCCTGGAAACATTTTCTTAATTGAGGTTTCATCCTCTCAGAGGACTTTAGCTAATGTCAAGGTGACATAAAACTATGCACCATGACAATCCTCAAGGCTGGGAGTTTAGAATGAAGTTATCAATACTCTGATTGAAGGCTGCTGTCTACTCATGACTTCACGTGTTAGAGAACAGAGCTAGTTAGCTCTCTGGGACTGTTTTTATAAGGACTTTATTCATTCACAAGGGCTTTCCCCTCATGACCTAATCCCCTCTCAGAGACCCTCCTCCTAACACCATCTCATCAAGGGGCAGAATTTCAACACATAAGTATGAAGTATACATACTCCAACCAGAACAGTGCTGAAAAACTGGTTGTTGACCAGGTGAGTGATTGAAAAATACATTTTTACCCTGGAGAGCCTGCAATGCAAGACTGGGTGTCAGTGGTTTCTGTGAGCAGAGGGGATCCAACATTGGATACAACCAGTGTGTAGAGGAACTGGTGGAAACCAGATCCTGAAGAAAGATATTTGAATCTCTAGCCAGTATTTAATTTATTATAATAATAATGATCCTGCTAATAATAACAATAATTTTTATAACTACTTAATTACTGTTATTTTTGCCGGAAAGGCCCAGTTAGCTGCGTGCTTGGCCTGCTCTGTGTGTGATTAGAGGCTATTGACTTATCTTGAGATTCTGTTGTTTTCTTCTCTTGATGGTCTCTCCTGATAGTCCATTTCACTGTTGGCTCTTGGGCCTGTGTGTGCTCCCCAAGATACCACAAAAGCACAATCTTTGACAAGGTAAATATGCCAAATCCTTATTATAACATTTAACCACTTAGGGAGGGTTTTGCTGTGGGGTGGGGGTGGGTGGGGCGGTGGGAATGGAAAGAAAAGTCCAGATTGCTTTGATTAGCTGCATTTTTCTCTCTGGGTGAATGGGAAGACTTTGGTGGGAACCTCAGCATTTGAGACTGTTTCCAGGAAAGTGAGGGAAGTGATGGTAGAGGTTCTGGAGTCTTGGTCCAGGGCACCTAGGGTGCTGTGGCACTGGGTCAGGATCTTTCAGAGAGATCAAAAACACATGCCCATCTCTTCCCTGATGGGATGCAGTGTCTGTAAGGCAGCTGGGAATTTAGGCTGGACAATCCTCTGTTGTACAGAGTAGAGCTCCTCATTGGTTGGATTGACCTTGTATTATATGGAGACTCATTTCTTAAAAGCTTGGGTTGGTGACAGATCATTTCTAGGGCAATGCTGGACTTAACTCAAGGCCAGCTTCCTGTGAGTTTTCTCATGTTGCTTGTTTGATTCTCCATCTTGGGATGGGAAAAATGGCACTCATATGGTTAAGAGTTTATTTGTATGATCAGGAGAACAGACACACTGCAGCTGCATTGTTCAGTAGTCTGGGCTAGGATCTAGCATATTTCTGTACATAGATTCTTATTCCATGCACTGAAGTATTGGGGGAGTACACTGTGTCCAGTCCCCTCAGCAAATAGGATATATAGCCATGATACAAACCAGCCTTTCCATTTTCAAGACTGACAATTTCTTTTATTTTTTTACCGAAGTGATGTATTAGAATTCAATGGTTCTCAGCCTGTGGGTCCTGACCCCTTTGGGATTACATATCATTTATATTATGATTCATAACAGTAGCAAAAATGCAGTTATGAAGCAACAATGGAATAATTTTATGGATAGGGATCACTCCAACATGAAGAACTGTATTAAAGGGTTGCAGCATTGGAATGGTTGAAAACCACTAGAATTAGATGATATTATTGTTCACAAATATTCACACACACACCCCTTCAGCCTCCAAGGATGTGGGATTTGACCATGTGACTTGTCTAATTACTTTGGTAGACAAAATGTATTCCCTTGCTTCTTGACTTTAGTTTGGCCATGTGACTTGCTTTAGCCAAACATTAAAAGGCAAGCAGAGACTTTGATGTGATGTGCACACTCAGTTGGGCTCACCCTCTTATGCTACCACTCACTTCTGCCTCTTCAGCCTGAGTCCCAGAACGCAGACAGAAGGTCTGAGTCCAACCTACATGGGCAAACTCAGGCCAATGAACACCCACTTGAGTACCATCCAGCCCCAACTGATGAATGGGTTAGAACAAATAACTATTGCTTTCAGTCAGAGCCTTGGGCTGATTTTAACCAAAGCTGATAGCATGTCTCAGCCAAAGAGTAGACCATAAATAAGCTATGGATAGAACAGGAAGTGAGGACAGGTGAGGGCGAGAGCATGAACTTCAGCTAGTTCTCAGAAGGTCTCAATGTCAACACAAAAATTGGATACAGTAGGCAGTGGAAGGCATTGAAAGTCATTGAGTGGAGGAGGCATGAGATCCTAACCTACCTATTGAGGGCAAGTCTGAAAGTAAGCAAAGGATAGTTAAGTGGCCCCAAAGGACCTGTTTGAAAGCTCTTCAAGTTTGCTTTCCAGATGACCCTAGACCCTGCCACTAAACCTTCTAGTAGGTACTTCAGAAACATTTAATGGGTGAAGAAATGTGTGAGAGAATTGTCTAGACATTTGAGAATCAGAACTTAGTGTAGACATCTCTGATAATTTATGTCTTTGTTCACCTACCCACTTCCCTAGGAGTCTACTGAACACTTACAGTTAGAAAGTGCTTATTTCTGTGGGGAGAGCCATGGCCGCCTCCCCCATGCTTCTTGAAAAGGGGCTCAGGTCACAAAGGAGATGAGACTGGAATGTGCCATTGAGGAGTAATTCTAGAAAAGAAAAGTTGGGTGCTGAGGATGGAAGCTTGCAGAAAGAACATGGCAATTGAGTGCCTGACATCTTTGGTAGCTCCCCTGGAACCAGGAAAATGTTAACTATCCACCTACTGAAGTCAAGGGCTAGTTCTGTAGGAGCCACTAGGTCTATGAATTATTATATCTAATCTTCTCTTTAGGCTACATTCCTAACATCTCACTGCCCTATCTTTAGTTTTTGTGTCTTTGTTCTTTCAACTGCTTTGGCTAGGGCTGGGTATGGAGAAACAGGGTGTCTGAGGAGCTCACAGCCCTGTGATTCCTAAATTCTGAAAGGCTGCTGCTCAGCACTTTGTAAACATCTCCTAACCTGTGTCTTTATCTGTGAAATGGCCACAGAAAAGCCTGGATTCAAATCCTATCTTGCTACTAGCTATGTGACTGTGAGCAAGTCACTCACTGCCTGCCTGAGCCCCTCTGAAAGGTGGTCTAGTTTCCCTGCACAGTGACAGTTCTCAGGCATAGATGTATGATAGAGGTATAATGTGACCTTAGGAATGCCATCTGTTAGAAAGTACCCAGGGCTGCTTCAGATGAGAATAAAGTCCCAAGTATGTGCCTTGCCTGGGATGACCAGAGTCCTTGTTTAGATGCCATACCTCTGAGCATTTCTGGAACCAACTCTAGGTTGAGAAACATTTAGTTCCTGCTTGTAGATCTCCTTGGGTATGGTGAGTTTCAGCAAGCAAAAAAGCCCTCCAGGCTTCAGTGCTGTCTGCTTAGCTGGGAATGCTAAGAATCCCATTTCCTGTGATAATTGTAGAGCTAAGGGTAGCTTGGTGCTTAGAGCTTAAGGTGAATGATTCTGCAGCTCCAGGGGATTTATTAAGACAGAGAGCTGCAGTGGCATATACGGCAGATCCATGCTGGACTTATATAATTCTTTAGGTTACAGGAACAGATTGATCGGTTATCACCTAGTCAGCAACTTCTTTCTGAGCACCTTCTCTGTGTCAGGGAGGGTCTTAGTTGCAATGTTGTGATTGCAGTTCTCAATCTATACAATGTTGAGGGCCTCTATGAAGCAGACATTGTTTGACAATATCATCCTCTAGATGACAATTCTGAGTCATTGTTCTTCTGTGGTCACTCACACCCAGTATTCTAGCCTTTTGAGAGCTAGCTTGGGCACTTGCGGACTGGGGTCATAGCAGTCAAATGAAAACCATTGCTGCAGGAACACATATAGTTTACCTTCTTAGGCTCTCTTGGACTATGAATTGCTGAGCAAATTAGAATGATAATTACAATGTGCACCTGGGTCATGAACACAGAGTTATCATAAGGCAAGAATGTTGTTATGAATCAAATATTAACATGCTAATTGCAAGAGTTCTTATCTCTCTGAAAGCAGGTATTAGAAGTGTCTCTAGCAGGTGATCTTTCTGCATAGTGCTTGTTGCCATGGGAATCAGTCACCCAGGGGTAGTGCCCAGCACATGCCCATCACACATTCCACATTACAATCACCAGTATCATTTGTCCTTGAAAACTGTGCTGTGCACTGGAAGATAGCACACATTGAAACCTCAATTAGGCAGCCTCAGTATAGAGTGAGCACTTAATAAAACCAGGACCCTCAGTTATCAAGATGTTAGCCAAGGCATTGGATGGACAGCTTTTAAAAGTATGTTTTTTGTTTTTTTTTTTTGTTTTTTTTTTTTTACTGTATGTAACATCTGACTCTTTTCCTTGGAGACTTGAGGTTTCCGGTTACCTTGGACATCAAACAATGAGGTATAAAAGAGTTGCCTCTTCTCTGGATGACCCTAGGCTACTGTTCTCCAATTCCTAGGGGTCTTCCCCATCAGAGACAGACTGAATGATTTTTATGCCTTACGGAAGCTGTCATCCTTTGCAGTTTACTCATTGCTTTTAGTTTTCAGTGAACTTAGAAACCAGAGAACCAGTCTTATTAAATGTGAATTCAAAGCATAATTTCAAGTGATGTCGTGGCATTCTTTTGGAAGTCAAGGACATGAGTACAGTGGGTTGTTAACTTTTTGTCTATTTGTTTGAACATTTGTTCTTCATATAAGAAGTTGCTATATATGGGACTTACTGGTCACATGCTGTATATGTGTGTGCTCATGTTTATTACCATACATGCATGATACATAGGAGGTGTTTAATTCAGCTAATTTAGCTTCAGAAGGATTCTCTCTATCCATAGGAACTCAATCTATCCCTCGTGGCTCTGCTTGGTCCATGAAAGTGTCTAGTGTCTTAGAAGCCAATATCTCATCTCATTAAAGGAAGGTTTGGCTGAGTGACAAGTGTGGTCTTGGAATAACTGCCCTGGGGACCTGAGTTCCTATCACAAGAGCAGCACCAGAAAAGGCCAGGCACCACCTCATTCAAGCACATGATTGAGAGGATCTAAATATTTCTAAACTGATGGATCCAGTTTTTTAACTTTTAGGACTTTTGAAGTATAGTCAAAACACATTGAACTATCCAAGTGAATTATCAACTTGACTGTTTTTTAAAATCCATCCCTGCCCCCTTTGAGATTGAGCAGTGATATGCCCGATGAATATACACCACCCATGTAGAGTCTACATACAATTCAGGTGAGCTGACCTCTTGCCAGGGAGATGGACATGAGTGAGGTTCCTGTTGCTTCTCATCAGGGAGTCTGGTAAGTCTCCTTCTCATTGCAAGATGACTAAAAAGTGAGCCTTCTTGCCTTATCTTTACCACATTCAATTATAAAAGGGCCAAATTCCCTCTGGTGTTGCCTGACTGCTGGGTAAGTCTCTCTCTCTCCTCCCCTCCCTTTCTCTCCAGTTTGGGATGTTAACTTCCATCATTTTGGAATTCATGGTAAAGGTCACAGGGTTCTTCAGTGTGTCTGTGGATAATTTCTATGGACTCTCCCTTACCTCCAATTGTGGGTCAGCCCAGGTTTGAGTCCAGAACATGCTAAGATCACACAGGAGAAGCTCAAAGGTGCCTCCTTAACCCCTACACTTCACTCAGGTAGACATCCCATTTGCAATGTGACCATAAGGCTTTCTTTGCATCTCCATTAATTTCCAAATTGGCTTGTTAAATCTATACATTCCAGAGATGCAGTTCAACATTCCAGGGAACCTTTCCATGGACGATCAGAGCATGCGTTCTTTTCACCAGAGTTTGTTTAAGGGAAGGGAATGTTGGGGGTGGGGAATCCCCAAGAGCAACTTTGTCTTCCTTTCTACAGAGACCTCAGATTTCGGCCTCACAGTTCCCGAAGCCCCTGTCCCTCTTCTGCTCTGCCAAGTATCTCAGTCTGTCCAGAGCTTGGGCCTGACCCAAGTTTTCTTCCAAAGTTGAGTCCCTACTACAGACAAGATATTGTCAGCTCACTCTCTTGCCAGAGCATCAGTGCAGTACACTCCGGGATGTTCTTTCTGTTTCCTCTCTGCGCTGTTGTTGGGGACACAAACATGCAAGCGTGTTTGAAGCATCAGCCGGCTGTTGCCAAGGGAGGTGTCAATCTTGCTGCCAGATGGGTACATAATGTACCACACATGTGAGCTGGGTATTGGAGAGTTTTAGCTGGAATTAATAATTGCACAAGAACTATAAACAAATAAATAAATAAATAACTCAAGTGTTTGAAGGACTTGTATCAGTTCCCTTGATCTCTAGCGCTAAATGCTAATTTCTTTTTTTAACTTATCCCTTTCTCTTCCTTTGCCTAACAGAATTCTTTCCCTCTTTCAGGATTAATTGAAGTTTCTCTAGTGTTCTTATGATTCTGTTAGAAGAAATAGCCTGCTCTTTTTCTTTGGAGTGCTTTGTTCCCTATGAGGCAACTCCAGACAGTATGATAATGCCCTGGCGTGTGAGTCGGGAGTAATGGGCTCTAATTTCCTTTCTAGCCTTTGAGAACCACCTGTAACCTGGGGAGGGCAGAAGGTTATTAGATGATGTTTGAGTCTTATCCAAGTATCACTGACTACACGCCTCTGTCTTCAGCATACATGCCTTGGATACCCAGTACAGACATATTGGAAGACACCAATTTATGTAACAATCATTGATCTTAGGAACCTGTCTATTACCATTTGGGAGAAGATGCATCAGAAAGTTGCATATGTATATTTAGGCCAGTTTATACTTATCATTCTGAGCAGCCATAGTAGCTGCCAGTGGTGAGTGTATAAAAAACAGGTAGCAAGCAAATGAGTCAGTCCTTCTAGCACTACAGAGACACAGGTCAGCTCCGAGCACCCAGCACTAAGGAGTCATAGGTAAGCTCTGAGGTCAGCTGGGCTCAGCTAGTGCTGGGCAGCAAATATAATCCCATTATGCAATATATAAATAGATACACCTCTGTGTGTGTGCAGCCCCAGCCTGGGCTCCTAAGCCCCTCATTCATGAGATTATTCCATAACTGAAATCCCAAGGTTATTTACTGTTAACAAACAAACAACAGACAAACCAAACCAAGCAAACAACAACCACAGAAAACCCACCAAAAACATATTGGAGGCAAAACTGTGGAGATTTCTCATAGGAACAAATAGCTTGTCCCCCTGGGTGCATAGTCCTACTACGTAGGTTAGGTATAAACATGGAGAAGTAAAGAGCTAAATAGTCTGAAGCCCATACTCTGTTCTTGAGCCAGCTTTGTTGCCAAATTCCTTGTCTGGGAAATGGAGATGTGATAGGACCTCCTTCAGGAAGTGCTCTGGAGAAAGCAACACATACCCTCCTGTTCTCTCCCCCAACCCCCACCCCGAGAAGCTCTCAGGAGCCATTCCACATTCTCCTGTGTGCCTGTCTCTCCATGGTGCTTCTCTTTAAAGCACCCACATCATCTCGAGGCCTCTGTGGCACCATAGCTGTGATGCAGAATGAGACTCTAAGTGGATACCAACTGTTTCCAGAAAGGAGATGGAGCAAGTAGTCTGAAGAGAATTTGAGATGTTTGGCTACAGCTTTTTTTGGAGTAGAAGGTGAAGAAAAGCCACTGGGAGAGGCCTAGCTGGCCAGAATCATCCATGTGTCTCCTGGGAGCCTGTTCCCTACTGTCATCTACCCATTTCAGTTCTTTTGGCATCCATTGGCCTTTTCTGTATTTCTGCATCTCTAAGTCACTGAAATCCTTTGGAACTGTAACTTGAATTTTGTAACTGGGCAAACAGTAGGCCCTCATGAAATGCTGTTTGATGGAGATGTATCTAACTGTAACATGAGGACCATTAAAAAAGAAGAAACTGTCCCTATTCAGAGAGCAGAACGGTGTCTGCTGCAAAGAAGCTGCTTGAACACTAAGCAGGACCCTGGGTGAACCACCGTTCTCAGCTGCCCAGCTAAAATTTCCATTTTCTAAGTTGTTGCCAAAGCCAAACCAAGCACTGGTCTGACTTCACTACTTTATCTAGAAAATTTTGAGGGTGCCAATTCATTGACTTCAGTACTCTATCTAGCAAACTTCTGGGGTGCTGATTCATGGGCTGCTTCATTGTGTTCTATTTATTTAAGTTCTCTAATGAGAGAAAGAAGGGGTGTGGATTTGAAGGGTGGGGAGGTGGGGAGAATCTGAGAAGACTTGGTAAAGGAGAAACTGTGATCAGAATATATTATATTAAAAAGTCTACTTTTAAGATTTTTTTTCTTAAAAAAAAAAAAACTAGTTCAGAAATTATAAAACAGATCCCCAATTTCCCAAATGGGACCCTATAATTGTACATGTGAAAGGAAAAGGCCTTTAAATATCATTTTTAAAAAGGGAACACAGGGGAAAGCTGAGGATGGAAGCTCAGTAGTAGGATGAGTGCTTAAAGTAAGCAGGGACCCAGGTTCTACCCTGACCATACACACACACACACACACACACACACACACACACACACACACATACACACACATACACATACACACACTCTCGCATACACACACATACACACATACCACTAAGAGGCACACACAAACAGAGACAGAGACAGAGACAGAGCCTTAGAAAGTGAGAGTAGTAAGGCACAGATTGTCTGATCACATATAGGTTCCTGAGACTGTACTGGCCATCATACCTGTCCAATGCAAATGCCCTGGTTACTTCTGTAAGCAGAGAAGCATCTGTCAGAAGAGGGATAAGAGATGAGCCTTCAGGAAGGTACAGCATTGGACATATCCATTTGAGGCCTCTGATCCTAAGAGCAAGGAAGTATGGCTTGAGAATACAGCAGTCAGTATTCAGGGCCAAACTCTGACTCGGATGTTATAAACATTTGACAATATGGTACAAAAAAAGCTATGAATGTATCCCTACAGCTCCAAGGAAGTAATTGGGTCTTTGCATGTATGTATATGCTCAGTTTTCAGCTGTCCTGATTTTTCTCAAAAGCTGCTATTTCTTCCCCAGAAATGATCCAGGCCTCTCTATGTCTCTTCTGTAATAATTATAAGTCCTGGATCCCTCATGCTCCATCTCCCTAGACTGTAAATGTGGATCTCTGTACCATTTTTCAACCGCATACTGCCAGGATCTATGAAAACTAAGATAAGGCATAGTAAACATAGCCCAGGGTGGCCATGCCCCCTGAGGCTTGAACTGATCCCTGTGATAGACAGACTGTGGCTCTCAAAGCATGTCCAGGCTTTCCTTGTGAGATAGAAAGGAGAGTCTGGCTTTGCACATATCACTGTCCCCTAAGAGACAGAACCTTATGAGAACAGTTCTGTAAGAGCAGGGTGGTTGGTCTTACTCTTTTGATGTCCAGCAAATGAGGAATGAACAGAGGAGGCATGGGCTAGAGGTGCCCTAGTGGCCATCACTGTAAATTGCATCCAACCCTTGAGGGGCTCACTGGTGTGTGTTTTGAGTGCTCTGATGGAGGGGTGTGTCTGAAGTCCATGGGTGTCAACAAGAGTCTTAGAGGAGCAAGTGGTGGGAGGGTGTGGGGAGTTAGGGAGAAATGATCTTAATTGTGTAAGGCAGATCCAGTAGAGGGTACCAGAAGCCTGAAGCATGCTTAGCTTGGAGCAGGGTAGGCCTAGTTGCCCTCTGTACCCTAGGAGCCCGTGCCTCAGTGGAGTTCAGCTGTCAGAACACAGCAAAGGCTGTTGTGAGCTGGCTGAGCAGAGGTTAGAGGGATCAGCAGCATTCTCAGAAGTACTGGGCCTGGCGCCTCAGTGAAGAACAGTGTTGGGCAAGTGGAAAGGAAAGCAGAGTAACAGGTAAAGGAGCAAGAACCAGCAGCAGGGGCAGCACAGCACAGTGGGTCCTCCAGTGGCACATTACACAATGGCTGGTACCTTCCAGTAGTCTAGCTCACTTCTCATGGCGTCATCAAGACTCAGGATGACTCTCTGAGTCAGAAGAGATGCCTGCAAAGAGCATGGCTACTCTATTCAGGGCACTATGAATGTTGAGAGCTTCAAGCATCAGATAACTGAGTTCTTGGGACCAGATGGTTTCTTTTACCACTCTGGGCCTCAGTTGGACCATCTAGCAAATGAGGTGGGAGGAGACTTGCCACTCTGTCATCATCTTATCTTTTAGCTTGCCACAAAGCCCATCACTCCTGGGATGTCTTTAGCGTTGGGAGAAGAAACTCTGCTCCTTTGCCAGCTCCCTGGGTGTTTGGAAGAAGTGTGCAGATGGAGACAGGAATGTCTCCAGAGCAAACCCCAGATAAGATGCAGGTCAGGAGATGCAAGCCCATGGAGCCTGGCTTAGCCCACACTCCTGCATCTAGACACTCTCCAGTGGGGTACTACCCCAGCATTTGTTCCTTTGAACCTGAGAACTCCCCAACTGTGCCAGGCCTGCCCCACATCCAGGCTCTATTAGGCCAAAGACCCCGCTCCTGGTCACTACAGATGTTTCATAAGCCTAGGCCAGGAATACAAGCAGGCCCACCTGGACCAGGAGCCTCCCTTACCTAGGGAGGACAGCATCCAGTCTGCTCTGGGCCCAGGGTCCTGGCTCCAGTGTTCAGAGCTCACTGTGGTTTATTTATTTATCATTTGTTTGGGGTGAAATGGGAGAGAATCAAATCCAGTGGCTCCTTTAGCAGCAGTTGGTGGAAGAAAGGCATGTCTGTTTCTCGCAAAAGAATCCCCTGCATTGTAGCCCCAGCCCCCTTGGTTGGGTTTCAGCAGACAATGTACTCCTTTCTCCCTGTGCCCGTGGCTCACCCTGCCTGCCCGCCGCCTGTCTGCCCTTGGTCCAGTAGGCTGTCTGCTGCCCACTTGGCTTGGCAGTGGGAAGGGAAGGGCAGAGAGGCCTGAGGCCTGGCCTATCAATCCAATCTGCTTCCCAAACTGGCAGGGTTTCTGGGGTCATCCTATGTTCCTGGGACTCTTCCATAAGAATGTCAGTTACTCTGCTTAGAGATGTGAAGCCACCTTCCTCCTTGAGTGAGGACCAAGGACTTGGGTCCCACGTAAGTCCGTGTCCAGGGCCATCTCTGCCTCTTGCTTCCCATCACCATTTTCAGATTGTAAAGTGGAGACTCCAAAGCAGTGGGTGATGGACCAAAGTCACGCAGCAAGATGTTGATGTCTGAGATATTTCTACTGCTCTGGTTCGAATAAAGTCACCTGGTTGGCAGAGGTCAAGGGTGGCCTATGAGTTCTCTACCCATTTGCCTGCATGCAGACATGGCTTCCTCCTTTTGTAACCTGGCAGAAGAGCACAGAGCAACACTTTCTCTGGGATTTGCTTCCTGATTGCCTTTCCATGGTCAGCAAATGCTTATTCCTTCATTTTTTTCCATTCAGCTCATTCCATCTTTGTTGTTTCTTCTGTTCATCCTACTCTGTTCTGCCCGGGGCCTTTGCACATGAGCTCACCTGCCTGGGGCTCTTCTCTTTGGCAGTAACAGTAAATATAAACAATACCCACCCTTTCCCCAATGCTTACATTCCTCAATGCCTTACCTTTTCCTTTCCATTTCACTGTGGCTTCCAAGAATGGTCTGTGAATAACATCCTAGTTTTTTTTTTAATATTGTCACAAGAAAGACATATAAAAAGTGCACAAGAGCTTTGCAGAGTCCTGGAAGCTGAGGACCTGCAGACAGAGGAGAGAGATGCAGGGTAAGAGGAGGGGCCTAGGGAGGCCTGGCTCAAGGTGGGTGGCCCAGCTGAGACTGCTGATTGAAAAGCAGAGAACTGGAGTGTAAGCAATGGAGAGGAAGGGAACTATCTTGGAATTTTGAGGGAAGAATCCAGAGATTAAGAGGAGAGAGGGGTGGGAGAGAGAGAGAGAGAGAGAGAGAGAGAGAGAGAGAGAGAGAGAGAGAGAGAGAGAGAGAGAGAGAGAGAGAGAGAGAGAGAGATTGGCTTATTTTGTCACTTAGGAGGGTCTGGGAAATCTAAAGAGAGGCAAGGACATTGCATTCCTCTTGCCAGCATGCCTTGTGCAAAGTGAACCATCTGGGTGAGGTCTGAGACTGGATTTCCTCTCCTCTGCTCTCTAAAAATGAAATGAAATGAAATGAGATGAGATGAAATGAAGACAGTCTTGATTTTTAAACCCAAAGGGTTGGGACACGCAGGGAGGTCTAGACATTTGAGCTTTTTAAAAAGAAGAATCTGAAGGATGGGGCCCAGCAAGACGGGGAGACAGCTCAGTGAATAAAGGTGCTTGCTGCCAACGCTGAGGACTTGAGTTCAATCCCCAGGACCCATATAATGGTAGATGGGAACTGAGTCTACAAGTGTCCTCTGCCCTATACATATATGCCATACATGTATCTGTGGTCTTTCTAAACCTTAATTTCCTCACTATCAATGTGGAAAAAGCAACACACACACACACCTTCTGTAGCTGCATGTGTGTGCTTTCCACACATGTACTCATGTGCACATGTACAAATGCACATACTCACACAGCGTCCCAAGATAATTAATAAAAACAAAAATCAAACCTCCTGAAGGCTGCATTCTTCTTTTCAGTATTGTCTCCTAGCCTTTTTAGAGGCAAAATGCCAAAGGCCTAATTGATATTTGAGGTCCGTCAGGTACTCCGGGGACTCTCAAGTACTGTGGGTCATGGGGGGGGGGCATTCTTGCCTGTCCAGGAAGTTTAATGTTTTGCCAGACTCCTTTTTACCTTTTCAGTGCCATTTGGTTTACTGGTCATTAAATGGTCTGTCTGCTCCCCCTAAAGGCCATTCCTAGAGCGCTGTCACCCAGGAAATGCCCGTAGGATGCCAACAGAAGCCTAGAGAGCCTGTGCCTTGTCATTGTTTCAGTCTTTAACTGCAAGATGTTACAGCTTGCATCATCTGGATTTCAGACCACTTAGCCTCAAGATGCCAAAGACTGTGACTCCCAAATTCCAGTTCCCTTGATGTTTTAAGGGTCCATGTCACCAAGAATCTGGAGTCTTTTGGGGTGTTGCTATGACCTTAGTTTATGGTAGCTGGCCTGTTCTGTAACTTGCTTTCTGCCTAAGGAGTGCTAGACTAGAAGTCTGCCCTGCACCTGGGCTTATTCTACAAGCTCCGCTCCCCACCCCCACTGGGCTCAGCTTCCTCACTTGTAAAATCCAGGCAGCAACCTCACAGTGTGTTCCTGAGGATGGGAAGACAGTGGGTGGGGAAGGAGAGTGCTCTGCAGATGTCAGTGAGTCTATGCCAACGCTGTCAGCCCTGCTCAGCCTCAGTACCAAGACACTGGAAAATCTAGCTACTACCCTGCTTGCTTTGGCTTCCGTTTGCGCCGTGGACTGTTTCCCACCCTTTGCTGTTTACCAAGATATTTCACTCAGTAGACTGGACTCCTCCAGGTCTCTCCTTCGCTCTCCTCGATTGCCCTTTCCCTGGGTACTTTCCATGAGTGCCGTTGTCATAAATAAGCCCTCTCCTGTTTACAGCCCTGTTTATAACTCTGTTTATAAGATATGTTTTGTAGAGGAGTCATATATGTATTTGCTATATAAGTATTACTCCAGTGACTGCCTGTTTGTCACTCATCAGGGTGTATGAGATCTCATAGCACTGAGTGACCTTGGGTGGGGCTCTTGGCCTTTCTAAACCTTTATTTCCTCACTACTTATCACTTATGTATCTGCATCAATGAATGGTGACAGGGAGTAAAGCATTTAAAGCAGCTGCATTTAGTAGGTGTTCCTCAATATTAATAAAGATTAAGATGAGAAGAGCAGAAGTTTTGAACTTGTGTTTGGAAGTCTCTATACGACAGGGGCCAGCTTAGATGGGATTGCTTACTGGTTCCAACAGTTTGGTGTTTGTATTCTAAATACATAGAGATGCATTTAGGGATGTAAATGAGAGATGTAAATACTCAAAAGACATAAGATGGCAAATGAGCACGTGAAAAGTGGTTAACATCTTTAGTTCTTAGAAAAAAATGCAAATCAACCAGGGAATGGGGCAATGTACAAATACAGAAATAGATACACTGAGAGTTGGTGAGATCATGAAGTAGCTACAAATTTACACACTGCTTCTGGGGACACAGTGTTGCAAGCGTTCTGGAAGACACTTCTCTAGAGTCCAATAAAGTTAAACATCCACTGACCACACCCAGAGGTTCCACTCCTAGGTATTTACACAAGCATTATAAAGTCTTAAGTTCAGATACAGTATATTGTATATGAAAGTGTCACCATAAAACCCATTATTGCGTGCAATTAACATATGATAATACAAAAAGCCCTTGTATGCACAGGGTAGAATGCTGTACACTAATGAAAGCAATCCATATGTCCTCAAAGTGGGAAATTGATAAACTGTTGTCCATCCACATACAGGAGAGCTGCTTAGCAATGAGAGAGACAGAATTAACAAGTGCATTGTGTCTGATATGTGTGTAAAAGAGTCAAATTCAAACAGCGATGTGCCGAATGAGTCAGTTATGTGATGCTGTGGGAAAGGCAAAACTGTATATAGAAGAAAACATAAGTGGTTGCCAGGGGTGGGGACGAGGGTAGGGTTTCCTACAGAAAGACACAGGGGAATTTTGGGGGGCGTGGAATTCCTTTATATGTCAGTTTGGGTGGCAATTTGACTATGTTTTTTTTTTAAATCAAAGCTTACAACTGTCTGCTGAAAGGTACACCTAACTAACTATGTCAATTATGTCTGCAAAATGAGGGTAGTGAAATGAGAAGGTTAGGAAAGGCAGAAGGCAAAGGGCATGCAGATGTTTGTTGGCCCCAGTGAGATTCTTCCTCAAGATCTGTCTCTGAGACCAGCTTCAGAGTATCCAACCCAGGATGTGTTGTGCATTCTCACCATGGCTGTGGAACTTAGCCCCAGGCTGTTCCTGCTCTGCCTGCCCCTATGCCCCTTCACCCACTTATTGTATAAACAGAAATACACGGAAGCCCCTTCTTCCACCGTCCCTCTTGCCTGTACCATGAAACCTGTATCCATCCTGTAGTCTATAGATTTTCTGAGATTGTTCCCACCCTAACTTGATTTTCCGGATCCTTCCTAAGGTTCAGGGGCATAAACCACGACTACGATGCCAGGCAGACTGATCCCCATGTTGGTGATTTTGGGGAACTGCTGCCTATTTCAAAGCCCCTTTCTCTAAGTTTGTTTGCAACCTCCAAGTCTCCCCTGAGGTACTGGAGACTTCTCTTTTAGCCTACCCACTGGGCACAGGCCTCTGGCTATAACATCTATAGTCTTATGTTTCTCACAGCTCCCTTCAGGGAAAGCATGCTACCAGGAATGTGAAGATGTGCCAGTGTTCCCAGCCAAGAGCTCATGTCAACTTGAAGCCATGGCTATCCCTGCCCAGTTCCTCCAGGGACTGTCTTTTCTTTGAATCTTCTCAATGACTAATATGGTACATTCTGAAACCTTCAACCTGCAGCCTTTCAAGCCTGGTACTTCTGCCTTCCTCTACCATGTTCTCTTCCTGGTGTAGGGCTGAAGTCACTGCCTGCATGTGTGCCTTGACTTCATTTATACAGGCATTGCTGAAAGTTAACCCATCATACCTTGACTTTTGCTTGCCAAAGGACTTTCCAGTAATTACTCCTCCCCCCACCCACTGGTTTTTTTCTTCCATATCTCTTAATTCTTGCATTTATTCATTTACTCAGCAAGTATTCCTCAAGACTTGCTATCCAGGATCTATTATCTGCAACTCAGTGCCAAGGTTGTCCTCTTCCCACAAAACTCAACGGAATTAACTTCTCCCTTCACACACACACACACACACACACACACACACACACACACACACAATCACTAGGAATTCTGTATCCTGTGAATCCCCATTCCTTGATTTATGCAATGGCATTCCAGTTCTCTCATTTGCTTCTTTTAAGGCCTTCTATATAGCCTGCCCTAGTGGCACTTGGCCTTCACAATTGCTCACAGCAGTATATGGCATGAGCTCCATTTCAAAAACTAGTGTCTTGACTGCTGATTATTAGGATTGATCAGAAGAGATAATGTGTGTCATCAAGCAAAGGCACATGGTAAATACTCAGCATTGCTCTCTGCGTTCTATTTAATGGCATAGCTCATCAACTGGAGGTGATGTTGTCCTCAGGACATCCCATATGTAGCTGGAAGAGACAGAGGTGCAGATGTTCATGTCTCATAGAGCCACACACTAGGCTGGAGCCAGGAGACTGAAGCTCTGGTCTTGGGTCTCTGCTGATGCTGTTCCTCTCTGCAACTCAGTTTCCTTGTGTCTATTGAAAACTTGACTCTTGTTTCCTGGTATCTTATGGAAGTAAGATATTGCAGTATGGACAGATCCTTCTCCACAAGGACTGAGGAGCTTGTGATATAGAAAGCAGAACCTCATTGTACACTTTATTACATGATACTAGTTACAACTTAACAATTTTCCCTGTGGAGATATATAGATATCTTCCATCTAAAGTTGGCATTGTCAAAAAGAAAAGGGGAAAGCTAATATTTATGAAAGAATAGCTGTGTGTCCTGACTTCATGTCAGAGTAAACCTCTAGGTTTTCATTACAAAACCACCATTCTTCTATTCTTATTTCTTTATTGGTAGACCAGAGTCACAGGGAGGCAGAAAATTTACCTTAATATTCAGAACAAAATCATTAGATTCTGGGCTCACTACACCTGGCCCCAAAGATAGCAAGGTCAGGTGCCTTTGGCTTTGAGTTCTCAAAATAAAAAAATAAAGTCCAGTGAAAACTGACTCTCCATGACACCTATGAATATAGAGGTCTGGAAAGCATTGAGGGCAGGAGCCCTCTACTAGCCTCTTGTCCCCATCTGCTCTGCCTACTCATCCTGTGGTTTTGACCTCTGCCCCATCCACATACCTGTGGGAAAATATAGTAATGCATCTGCCTCCTGGGTCGTTAGCAGCTTCAAATATGTTAATAGCCAAGGAAGAACAATTATTGCTTGCCTGCTATCTAATAAGTATTCATGACTATTAGTAATTAGTATTATTACTGTCTTAGCCTAAGATGAGTAGTGGAGGGGATCTGCTTTTGTTCAAGGAATGGCCAGCCCTCTGGAGAGTGTCACTGGGATGCAGCCCCAGCCCCTTTGACTCCTGTGTTCCCCAGAAGAACACAGAACAAGTGTTAGCAGCACAGCTGTGGAGATGCCACTTGCCTGCTCAGCCTCTTCACCCCACACCTTCCAGGAATTTGCTCTGAAGTGCCTCAGAGCTCTGAGCCCATGAGCCAGGTAGCTCTGATGGGGTCTCCAAAGAGCATTCATTTCCATCTGTTGGTGGGAATGTGACAGCCTAGATGGAGCACTTGTCATCCTTTTGAACTAAGGAATCTGAGACAAAAGTGGGGAGAGGCCACTTCACACTGCTACCTCAGAACCAGGTGGGAATAAACTGGATGGCACCAGCTCCTTCCTGGTGTTCACATGGGCTCTCCTAACCCTTCTTCTTTGAGCTTGCCCAGAGAGATGACAAGGATTTGTAGCCAGACTTATAAGTAGGAAAACTGGAGCCTTGAAGGGACAGGTCATCAATGGCCTGTCAAATTCTTTGACCCATTACAGAGTAGATGTTTTTCCTCACTAGAACCCATGTGTTTTCATGTTTTTCCAAGTGGGACCATGTGCTTGTATGGGCTTCACATACACATATGTATCATTGTATCTTTGTATACCTATGTAACATGTTAATGTATATACATATATTTATGTGTGTATATTATGCTCACACATACATGCAGACATATTGTTTAGGATGGGGTTGGCGGTTTAGCAAGAGGAACCTGGTAGCTGGTAGAGATGCAGAGGGACTTTGATCTATGAGTTCTAGATATCTATTCTGCTCCTTCCACTGAGGTTCTGAGGATCTCAGTAAGTCCCCTCTACTCCCCTGAGTCTCTCTGATACCATGAAGACAGTGCCATGTGAAAAGCTGAGAAGGCTGCCTTGTGCTGTCGTTCTGTGCAACCCAGGCATGCCAGTGGACAATGAAGGTGTCTGCGAAGACTTAGTCAAGAAGGTGCACGAGGCACACGATGTTTAGGACAGAGACAGCCAGCCGGGATTGGCAACTGTGGGCAGAGAGTATCATTCATATGCCTGCTGCTCTTCTGGGCTAGGGTCCAGAAATAGCTGTGGTGAGAACTACATTTTTTAAGTGGGTCTTAATGTTTTTCACTGCTGGAAAATATGCCATTATGGGCATTTTTCCCTCCAGATTCCTGGACCGCCATGTCCCCAAGTTCCTGCCCACATTGCTCACTTTATTTGCTCTGACTGAAGCTTGTCTGTTTTCATTTCTATGTCTGTCTTGCCTCTGTCCCTTGATCGTGTGCAGAAGAGCTGGGCTGTGGCCTCGCTGTCTGTGCTGAGCCTTGTGGGATGAGACTTTGGTTGTAGCTGGCAGCAAGGGCTTGCCCAGGAAGCCATCCTGGCAGATGAGAGCAGAATGCCTGAGGAGGCTGCTCTGCTGGCTGATAAAGGAAAGACAAAGACTGTTTGGCCACATATAGAGTGCTTTTGGAGATGGCAGTAATACTACAGACAGTCACATGTCATTTTCAGGTTGATCCTTGCCAAGGTGTGCAAACCACGGCATATTCCTCTGTGACTGTGGGCCTTTTTCCTTAAGTATACAGTGTGGTTATATATCTGTCCACAGAGCACCCTCAGAACCCACCAGGTTCCAACCTCCTCCTCATGACTTTCACCACCACTAGAAGACATGGCCACTTGCTTCTGAAAGACTCGTGGAAATCATGGACTACCTGTCTCCCTGTAATACAAGGAGCTTGTGATCCTGCAGTGTAGTCCTGTCTTGGTGGGGGTCAAATGCTAATAATCATCTTCATTTCACCTGGAAGCCAGGGGAATATCAACAAGGTTTAATCTTAAAGCCAAAGTCATAGGGAAGAAGAATAGTCCAAGGACATGGTGAACCTGAAATACACAGCACTGGCCAGAGTCCCCAAATGGAGGCTGCGTGGTGACTGGGGTTACGGAGAAAGAAATGCGGTGGTATTGACACTGGAACATCAGGCATGGTGTGTGACAGCTGAGTGGAAGGTTAGATTATGACAGGTTCTCCATAACAGTTTGAGCCATGTAGGCTTCTGATTTTGTTTGGATCTCAAAGGTGCAATGGGTGCAATGTGGAAGAGAGGGTAGAGGCAGGAAGGCCCAGTGAGAAGGCTTTGGGAGAGTCCAGAAAGAAGGACTAAAGCCTGCACTAAAGCAAGGTCTGGAGCCTAGGGAGTCTTGAGTAGACCCTTAAGTGAATGTCGTGGGCGGAGATTAAGTCATGTTGGCCTTGACTAAGTCATTCATCCTCCTAGGGCTTCAACATTCCTACCTATAATCATGACACAAAAACTAGTAATGTCAGTGTTAAGACTATGAACCCAACTTGTCATGAGCTAGAGGACTTGGGGTTAAGAAAACTAACCCCTCGAGGCCACAGTGATTCTCTCAAGGCATAGCACCTCTCAGACATAGCACTGTTTACAGACTTGAAAAAGAGAATACAGATACAGAACACAGCATAATACCTAGAAAATAGCAATTCTGTGTAGCAGTAACTGAGCACCATGTTATTTGTTACTATCTTACTCTACGATTTTTGTTATTGTCAATTAAGGTCTTTCTTGGGATAGAAATGGCAGCTTGCTACACATATGTCATCTCAGCACTTAAGGGGCTGAAGCAGGAGAACTATGAGTTTCAGGCCAGCCTGGGCTACATAGCAACACTCTATGTCTCAAAACAACAGCAAAAGTCTTCCTTTATCATTCCATGATAACAAACATCTTAAGCATGGCTGTTCATTCAAAGTCTTCTCTTCCTTGTGATTTTGTTGTACTTTGACTTGAATGCCTTCAAAAGCTTGCTACCTGCTTTTAAAATTCTATTTCAGATGCCAAACCCCTTCCAAAGTGGATTTGATTAATTGATGGTAATCAGAGAATCCCGAGAGAACATTAGGAATTCCAAGTTCTTCCCCTGAGGCTTCAGCAACCCTTGTTACTTCCTTCAGCATGTCACCCCAGGCACCTAACGCTGGAAACCTTTCCTTCTCCAGGTTCCCCAACAGAGCCATCATTTCTTCCTCCTAACCCCCAGTGTCTATGAGATTCTAAATTCATTGACCTAAATTTCTTATCCCACCTCCCCAAAGACACTGTCCTGGAGTTCTGTTCCGAGATACATCTTTCTGTCTGTCTACAGTGTGGCTTCTATCTCCCAGAGCTCTGTATGCATGGCTTCTCTCTATAGGTCTCAAATGCTGTGTTCTTCACGCTTCAGTTGAACAGAATCCAATCCAGCCCACTCGTCTTACAAAGGGGACACAGGATCCCAGTGAGAGGAGAGTGGGAAAACCCTTCTGGCCGCTCCTAACCTCAATTGTTGAGAGTTTCACTGGGGACCACACTCACCTCCAAATATCTAAAGAGTCTAGCAACATAGAATACAGACGATTTCTTGAGGCAGAAGATAAAAAATGCCTTTCCCTTTGTTCCCAGTGGCTGCAAAATGAAGACAAGAACAAGTGGAGCATGCACCTTTTGCTTCTCTCAGTGAACCTTCACCACCTTAACATTTAGCTCAGGGTTTGAGACAAAAGATACCAGTGATTTTTATACATGGGTGAAAATAGTTTTACAGAACCATATTCCAGAGCTGGGATCAAAAAACTTAAGAAAGAAAGAAAGAAAGAAAGAAAGAAAGAGAGAGAGAGAGAGAGAGAGAGAGAGAGAGAGAGAGAGAGAAAGAAAGAAAGAAAGAAAGAAAGAAAGAAAGAAAGAAAGAAAGAAAGAAAGAAAGAAAGAAAGAAAAGCAGGTTCTGACACGTTAGTTCTAAGCTCTGTCTTACTTGGCCTCTCTCCTCACTTCTCCCTCTGGCCTTTCTGTAATGTCATCTTTGAACCTACTTACATACCCAGCACCCCACATGAGAAGGATCCTGCAGACAGCATGGGTGTGCTGTTTTTCTAGCTTCTTCTTCCAGGCCAGACTTCCCTTCAGCCTCACCTAATTTCCCTCAAGTCTTGTTTTATGGACCTATGCCCAAGGCTTGGTGGCTACAATATGTAATTTAGGTCCCATTTGCGGCTGGCAAAACATATAATGGTAACAGAACTGGAAGCTGATAATATTGTTGCAGACCGCTATGGGATTGAGGTAAGGAGATGGTTTTTCTTGTTTCCTCTTTTAAAAAGGAAGTTATGGTGGACGTGTGAATCCCCAAACCCTTCATTGAATCTGGGGCATTGAATTCCTCCCTGTCTGAGTTTGGAATATTGTCCCTTGTCGTTGGCTACAGATGGAGAGTTGGCACCAACAGAGAAGAAAGATTGGCCTTGAGAGAAAATACCTATGTATAAACATGGATGGCGAGTCTCCATGACAACTCCTTCCTTATCAGGAGTCTCTGGGCTCACACTTATGTCAGTAAGCTTATTTTTAGAACTCCTATGCTAAACAGTAAACTATAGGTTTGGAGCTGCCTCAAGCTCTCCAGGTCACCTGGACAAACCCCTCCTTCTTCTAGATTTCCTTATTGATGATGATGATGATGACGGTTTTGCTGGAGGTAGCAACCATAATGGCAATGATGGCAGTAACAGTGGTAATTATTATCATAATGGCTGTCTGTTGCTGTTTAAACACTATGACCAAAAACAACTTGGGAGGAAAGGGTTTATTTCAGCTTACAGTTGTAATCTGATATGAAGGGATGTCAGGACAATAACTCAAGGTAGGAACCTGGAGACAGGAACTGAATGCAGCAGAGACCATGAAGGAACACTGATTACTGAGAGTTCTCACTCTGGGCATGCTCTGTTTACTTTCTTATACAGCCCAGGACCGACCGCCAACCCCGGTATGGTACTGTCCACAGTGGGCTGGGCTCTTCTACATCAATCACAGTTAAAAAATTGCCCATACGCTTGCTTATTTAAGAGTCTACTTCCCAGATGGCTCTAGCTTGTGTCAAGCTGACAAAAAACTAGCTAATACTGTGGTGATGATAAAGATGGTAGTGGTGATGGTGATGGTGATGGTGATGATGATGATTTTTTGAGACACCTGTCTTATTGTATAGCCCTGGCTGACTTGGAACTCACTATATAAACTAGGCTGACCTTAAACTCACCTACATCTGCTTCCTGGATGCTGAGTGCTGGGATCAAAGGCATACACCACCACACCTGGCTGCAGCTCCTGCTGATTTTAATAGTAATTATTATGTTAGTGGTAATTTTGATAGTGATAGTGATGGTTGTGGTAGTGATGGTGATAATGATCATGGTGCTAATTATGGTGATGATGGTGATTAATTGAATAATTTATTGTTAATATTTTCCACCATATTTATTTCTTACTATATTCCAGAATTGTAATCCTTATGCCATATCCAGGAAAAATGAAATACTAATTAATTAACATGGCAAAGACCAAACAACCCTTAAGTAAAAAAGCATGATGCCTTCGTCAAAAGAAGGGTTTCATACATTGTTAATGCTCCCATAAGTCTCAAATATATTGGCAGTGTAGCTTGAAGAATTCTTATCTTCTCTCATGCCTTCTCCTTGTCCATAAGGAACTCCTTTGGGACTAGAAAGTCTGTCCTCCAAGCTTAAGGCTCAGCTTGTCCCCTGACTTTATCCCAGTGGTGGAACTCCTCACTTGCTTGTTCTTCGTTGTCCTCATTCTCCATGGGTCATTTCTTCTCCTTTCCTGTCATTTACCAATGCTAGTATACCATGACCTTTCCACGGATAGGCAGACTTTGCCCATTGCTCTCTTGCTGCCCCATGAGAGTTGCTTTCAGGGTGACCTGTTATTAGATCACATGCAGTGAAGCATCTTAATAATGATCTGTCTCTCTCAGGCCCATGCATCCTTTTCTCTCTGATTAGCAGTCTTCCAAAGCACCCTTCTTCATGTGCTGCTCTGGCACCACTTAAAAAAAGGGAGACTGTCCCTGCTCCTACACTCTCCCAGTGCCAGTGGTCATCCTGATTGTTCTTTCACCCAATTTCCTACTCTTAGCAACACTGTGTGGCAACAGCTTGCAGACCCCTGTGTGTATGGCACCTTTAGAGGGAGGAATTAATTCGTCCAAAATCCCACAGTGAACTGTAGTATTAGAATTTGAGCACATGTCTTCCTGTCTATAAAGTCAATTCATTCTCTGTCTCTCTCTGTCTCTGTCTCTGTTTGTCTATGTCTCTGTCTCTCTGTCTCCCTCCCCCCTCTTGTGTGTGTGTGTGTGTGTGTGTGTGTGT
The DNA here is from genome assembly GCF_978045245.1 of Mus caroli. Taxonomy (NCBI): domain Eukaryota; kingdom Metazoa; phylum Chordata; class Mammalia; order Rodentia; family Muridae; genus Mus; species Mus caroli. The sequence goes on along the minus strand of NW_028227261.1, from coordinate 42,260,405 downwards.
GTATCTTTATTTCTGAATTCTCATATTCTATGACATGGTGGGACTTTAGGGATTTCTTCTCTGCCATGAGATATGGTTTAGACATAGACATACAGATATTAGAATTTCTAGGCCACTCCAGTGTCAGAAGAGGCTAATGAGAGATGACATTTAAAATGAGGACAAACCCAGGAAATCCAGGTCTTTGAATCCCTGTTGAGATGCATCCCACAGCCCTGATTTCTGCAGTCACATCTGGCTCATTCAAGCCCTTCTCTATTGCATCTTTTGAGTTCTTTGAGTCCACTTTAATAGCAAACCAGTACTAAGAGGCCATTCTAATATGTTACCTATTTTGTTGCAGTAAGTCTTTCTTTGAATAACAGATGCTCAAAGGTCATTCAATGTTGGAGCCAATGCTATACCCTGCGAGAATACATGTGAGTGAATGCATAAGATACTGAGATCAAGTTCAGTTACAATCACCTCAGTTCAAGTTCTGCTTCATTATTTGACTGTGGTTTGACTTTGGGCAAGTCACCAACCCCTCAGAGATTATTTTTCTTGTCTATAAAACATAGCTAATGACCATGACCTACTCAGAGGGATGGAGTGAAGACGATGAGTTACAACACATTATGTTTGGGAAGGAGGAGACCATAAATATTAGGCATGACTGTTATTGTGTGGCGCTTGACAAGATTTACAGAGATTGTGTCTGCTTTCCACCTGTGAGGAACAGAAAAGTCAGTGCAGAATGTGACATCACCACCTTCCACCCGCCCCACAGCCCCATCCCACTGTGGTTTTCTGGTAGATGGAGAAGAGGATGTGGGCAGAGTGGATACTGTCTGACCCTTCATTGTGTATGCATCAGGCTACAGCTCGGACTGGACCATGCTCTAGCCTTGAGACAGGCTCATCCTAGCATCATTCTAAGAGTTCTTCATGACACAGACTCTGACTTTTTGGGGCCACCAGGTCCTTCCCCTTACCTCCCCACTCTGAGCTCTGAGTCTAGCCCTTGACCCTTCTCCCTGGGAAATGTGGCCAGTGACAAAACAGACACAAGTCCTATTTGTGGCTTTATCAACTTTGGAAGCAGATCATGGGAATTCTCTGAATCTGGGCCCCCCGCCAGAGGCATTTATAATCAGACATGGAGCAGTCATTAGAGCAGAAACAGTAAATTATAACAGCTCCACCAGAACTCCCCAGAGCTATTACACATGGGGGTAACCTAGTGTTCAGTGCACCAGCAGGCTCTCAGTGGCTAGCTTTCCCTCCTACAGCTCAGTGCCCCAGCCCTACCATGTTCAGGTTGGACCCAAGACAAATACTATGAGCAACTGAAGCTTTCAATATAGGATGGTTCTGGGTATGGGATGTGGAAGGGGGCTTGGGAGGAGAAAGGGTTCTCCTCAAGGGCATTCCTAATCCATGACTTACAGCAAGGTACAGTTAGTGAGCATGGTAGGAAGAAAACATCTCTTATTCTGACATGCAATCTGCAAGACATTGCCTCTCTTTAAGACTAACTTTCCATGCTATAAAGTGAGAACAGTAGCATTAACCATCACACATGATCATTGTAAAGATTAGTATGCCGTTCAGTGTTAATGGCCTGGCACATACTAACCAGTAAGTAAGCACACCAGTTCTTTCCAGCTCCCTTTTCCTACCCCCTGCCTGTGCTGTCCAATACACCAGACATGTCTTTTTTAAAACTCAGAGTCTCCTACTAGAAGAAAATACTTCAAAGATAGAGGTGCCAATAAAGAATTTTTAAAAAGGATTCCAATAGCACAGAAAATAATCCCAATAATTGATACACGGGATTGCATAAAATTAAGGAGCTTTTGCATAGGAAATGAAACAACCAGCAGATTTGCCAAATATACATACAGGGGGACAAGTACCAATGATTTATAGAGAACTACAAAAAGTGAGCCTGTGAGAACTACAAAACCGGGCCTATGAGATGACTCCACATGTGTGCTGTGGCAGACATTTGCCTGTGCATACACATAGCATCATGCATATATATATATATATATATATATATATATATATATATACACATACATAAACCCACTAAATAGATATAAAAAGGGAAAACCAAATGATAATATTGCTAGTGAGGATATGGAGAAAGGGTAAATGGTACAGCCACTGTGGAAATAAGCATCGAGGTTCCCCCAAAAGCCTAAAACTAGAACTGTCAGGTCTGGACATATGACCAAGGACTCTATGTTCATAAAGACACTTGCATATCTATAGTCAGTGTTGCAGGATTCACAGTAGCCAGGAATGATCTAGCCTAGATACCACCCACAGATCAATGCAACAAGAAAATGAGGTATATACTCACAGTGGATGCTAGGCACCGTAAAGAAATGAAATCATGATATTCACAGTAAAAGCCCCATGTTAAGTAAAATAAGCCATATTTGGAAACATAATGCCTAGTTTCCTCTCATATGGACAGCTTAGATTTTAAGATATATATGCTTGTATGTGTGTGTGTGGTATGTCCTTGGGGGAGGCCTGCACAGGTCAGAGGAAATCCTCTGCAATCTATTCTTTCCTTCTTTTATTTGTGGCTCAGGGATTGAACTGGGGATGTCAGACTTGTCTAAAATTCCTTAAGCCACTGAGCTTAAGGGAGGTGGGATATTGGGTAATAGAAAAGCAGTAAAGAGAACTGACTGGGAAAGAAGGGAGCCAGTGGGAGGGGCGAGAGGGTAGAATTTAAGGGTCCAGGAGAAGAACACTATAGAAGGAAAATGTATGGAGATGCTATGGTGAAACCCCTCAGTTTGATGCTAACCTGAAATTTTAATTTTTAAAAGTGAAATACTTTAAAATCACTTTCTCAATTGCACCAGCATGTTTTAAGGACCCAGTAGCCATGTGCATGTGTCACATGTATTGGAAACCCTGGGCCCAGAACATTCCTGTCCTTAAAGAACTAAACAGTGTAGCCTGCCTCATAGTCTGTCTACTGCTTAGGAGAACTTTGAGCCAGTTTGAGCCAGCCGATCCCCATGGTGCCAGGTTACCAAGATGGTTGTGACTCTTCTACCCCTCAAGAGGCATATTGTGGACCAGAAATGGTGGGTAGGAAGCTCAGCCAAGAGATAAGATCTCTCGAATGAGGATACAGGAAATGATTCTCTTCAGGGGCACATTTAAAGCCTAAGCTAACATTTAAAGGAGATAAGGTGCCCAGTTACATTCTAAGTAGAGTGGTCTGGATGACAGTGTGTCCCACAATTCCAAGCTGATGGCTGCAGAATGTGTTTGCACACATGGGGTACTTCCAGAAGGTCATTACTACCAGAGCAAGGCCGAGAACAACAGGGACTCCCTCATGAAGGGCGTGGAATGGCTGGAAGGTGGGAGATGGCCTTCCCTTCTACTCTACTGACTTCCACCTCTGCTCTCAGAGGAGCTCAGACCCAGGGGCCTTGCCGAATGACCAGATCACATGCCTTGAGCCACTTCCAGGACTATGGACCTCAGTAGTTGCTAGAATGCCTGTTTTCAAAGCTGTTTACTTGACAGCTATGAACTTGTGTAACCCTTGCCTGACTTCAGCAGCCCCTGAGAGACAGGGATAGTTTATCACCATGCTAACAAGAAGAAATAGAAACCTTCTCAGAGTCCCTGCCCTCACCCATGATCACTTGTCTCTGACCGTTGCAAGTTCTGATATATCATGGCTGTGACTGGATGAGCTACATTCTCTTGGTAGCTTGCTGTCTCGCTCACAGGCTCCTCCCTGAGCTCTGAACCTTTGCTCCTGTGCTGAGCCTTTGCCTCATTACCCATCATGGATAGTCACCAGCACACATGTGAGCTGTACGATCCTCTTCTACAAACAACTTGCTTGACCCAAGTTCCCTCTCAGCTCCTCCCAGATCTTGCCCTACCTCCCAATTCCCTATATCACTCAAATTCAATGACTTGGACATCCTCACAGTCTCTCCTTTCCTCCTCTCCCCTTCTCTACTCACCTCCCCTAGTCTTCTCAGCTCAGATCCACTACCACTGCTGCCCTGGGATCAGTTTTCTTAAATTTGATCATGCATGCTCTGTTGGACAGACCCTCCCTGTCTACACTTCAGATACTCCTACCCCCTTCCAAAGCCTTCAATCCCATGCTGGCATGTCTCTTGTTTCATGTGTTTATAATATGGGCACCCACAAAGGTCTTAGGATTTGGGCCAGAATTCACAGGAACTAGGTAGATCTGAGCCAACTGGAAACACAGTGGTTATACCTCATGTTATATTACTAATACTGATCTGACCATCAGGAGCTTTAAGTTTAACATGTTTATGACCAAACTCCAATTCAGTCTTTTCCCTCAGGTTTCTCAAAACCTTCCCTCCCCAAGTTTAATCTTGGTGAATGCTTCAAAGCCAGGAGCTCACCTCAAGCTGTCCCTCTCTGTCCCAATACCAGACTATGCAGGAAAGCCAGCTGCAATGAATGCTACTACATCCTGCTTCTGCTACCTTCTCCAGCACCATCACCTCATCCTAGCCCCCTAGTAAGTACCCCTCCCATGATGCTGCTTCCTACACATCTATTTTGTAGAACCCACAACATTGAGCTAGGTCAGAACTTACTTTTCACCAAGAATCAAGGCCAGGGCCTGCAGTGGACTCCAGGCTTTCTGTTGTTGGAGCCTGGTAGATCTCTTTCTGACTTGCCACCCTCTCCACCTGGCAGCCTCTCCATCTTCCTCTAGTTCTTTTGCTGTTCTGCTACTTCTCAAAGGAGCTCTCATTCTCCCCTCTAGGCCTCCTACCTGGCAACTCATCTCTGAATCATCACATGGCTGCCCTTCTTTAAAACATCTAGTCAAAATATTCTCAGGACATCCTCAGAAAGTAGGTCTACTATCCCCGTGTCCCTTTTCTCTGCTTCTTCTTCTCTCATGGGAAGGAAACAGATGGGGGCAGGTTGTCATGACCTGACTTTCTGAGCTATCTTTTGCTACCATAATAAACCATTCCAGACTTAATGGATTACTGTCTCCCATCTAGTTCCTAAGCTGCCAGCAAGGCATTCTGGCAGTGGGCACTCATTTTGTAAGTTCTCCAGTGCCCTTGGCTGTAACTACTGTGACAAGGAAGTTCTGCCCTATGGCATACTCTCAGGGACTCACTACATAGTGTCTCCAGAAACATGGCTCCTTACTCCAGAAACTTTATTCATTATAGTACTGCCTAGAAATCAAACAGTGCAAATTCTGCTGGTGTCAGAACCTTTATTCTTGAACCCTGAACCAGAAAACAGACTTCCACTTCAGTCAAAGTAGAAACTAAGATCCTAGACAAGATCACTGCTCTTGATGAGAACAGCCCCAAAGATCAGAAGTGGCCCCTGAAGTCTGCTTCTCTAACCTTCTACCCTGGTCATCTGTTGCTTTGTGTGTTTGTATCATTCTCTGAGATGCAGGCTCTGAGCAGGCCACAGCCTTCCCTTCCTTGTTAACTCATTGCTTACACTGTTCATAAATCACCTGACAAAAACATAATGGACAGAGCAAGTGGCCACATGGAGAACAAGCCACTTGTTTCTTTCAAATGTTAGGTTCCTTTGGAAACAGTAGAAATAACCATTATTTTTGTTTTGTTTTATTTTGTGGAGCCCTGGAATGGTCCAAAGCCAGAAGAACACTAAAAGGACTCCAATTTATTTGGCTCTAAGATTCTGTAGCTGTGCCTTTCTTTCCCCCACCAGGAACTCCACCTTGCTTTTATTTCTCATCTGGACAATTGTGCCAAGAAGACCATGAGCACGGCCTTTGGATGTCCCACAGTGAATAGCCCACATCAGGGGATCTGCCTGTGGTCTGACAGTGGGGCTCTGGATTAGTCCCTCTCCCTCTCTGGGCCTTGACATCCTCACTACTCAGCGCCCTAGAAGTGACAGAGGAGTGGATGACTTGCAGCTTTTCTGAACTCTTTTTCCAGGACTAGGGCTGCCTGGAGGCTAAATGGGGAATTAGGCTTCGTATGTATGCTGCCAACAAAGGAGTCACACTGTCACACAGCTGCTCCTAAATCTGTCCTTGGTGGAGCTTTAGAGAGGAGGGAGGGGGCAAGGCATGGCTTACCATTGCCTGCACTGTGCTCCCTCTTCACATTCTCAAGCTGACGGCGGCCTTGGCCTGCATCAAGCTGAAGGACTGGGGATTGCTAGAGTGAGCCAGGAGCTAAACACTGATCCATGGGGCTCACAATACAGAGATGTGGAGTGGTCCACATCCCCGAGGAAGGAGCTATGCTCCTGGCCACCTCTGGGGCTATGGCTTTTTCCAAGCTGACTTTCCTCATAAATCTTAGGCCCCCTGGTCTTTCTCTTTCTTGGCGTCTTCTGTCTGACATGGAAGGCATTCAGGGAATTGAACTCTAAACCTTGGCTGGCCATGCCTTATACTTTACCTTCAGGTGGGAGGGCTGCTGGTATGAGTTCCAGGAAACTTAAGATGCACTCTTCAGTCTACACTGAGCCTGAGCACATAACTGCTTGGGTGCTGAGATCTAGAAGAGGAGAGAGAGTAAGTGTGGGAGGGGGAAGAGGAAGAGGAAGAGGAAGAGGAAGAGGAAGAGGAAGAGGAAGAGGAAGAGGAAGAGGAAGAGGAAGAGGAAGAGGAAGAGATAGAGGAGAAAGCCAGTCTATAAGGCAGGTCCATTTTCATATGAAAACAGTGCAGGGAATTGTGGGAGCATGTAGCTCAGGACAGCCAGAGTAGAAGCAGTTATGCAAGTGCCAGGAGTGATAGGAAAGGTATATAAATAGAAGGAACAGCATGTACAAGAGCCCAGAAGACAAAAAGGAGTATCATGAGGCTCCCTGGAAAACACGGAGGTGCTGGAAGCCACAAAAAGAGGTGTGGAGGAAGACTATTCCAAGAGAGGGACTAGTGTGGGTTAGGGACATTGAAGTACAAAATGCTGGGGGGGGAGGTGGATTACATGGGAGTGAATATGAATACAGTGAGCAGGGAGGGAGCGCTCAGGCCTTGGTGACATTGGCCTGATGGGAGGTAGCAGACATGGTTTAGAGAGATGGGAATTATGAATTTGGTAGAAGATTGTTTTGCAGTTTCCAGATACTAGACAGTCATATGTTTTTACCAGGCTTTGTAGATTGTGGGAAAGAGAATGGTGTTAGCCTTTTTCCATAAAGTCCAGTCCCAGCCTCACACAGGAACAGGAGGTGCTTGGTGAGGTGAGGTGCTTAACACTTCCCCCCTACCCCCATCTCTCTCTCTCTCTCTCTCTCTCTCTCTCTCTCTCTCTCTCTCTCTCTCTCTCTCTCTCTCTCTCTCTCTCTCTCTCTCTCTCTCGTGTGTGTGTGTGTGTTCCATGTCTACCAGGTCCCATATTGGGATGCTGAACCCACAGACACTGGCTCACAGTGGCTCAGACAGACACCTGAGGGCAGCTTTGTAGAGTGAAAGTAGAGGGATGCTTAGTATAAGGGGACCAGGTGTTACTGTGCATACATTAGATGGTGACAGGATGCCTGCTGTACCAGCCTTGGGAGATCATGTGTGTAACCAGACAGGAGTGGGCATGACAGTGGAGAGATGTAGACTGAGCTGTTCCCAAGCCTCTCACGGTCTTCTTCAGAAAAGACATGATAAAGTACAACACAGGGCAGGGCTCTGAGACAATGAGACTCCAGAAGATGGAAATGAGCTGGGTGAGGCAACATAGTCACCCAGGACTCTAATCCTCCTGGCCCCTCCATTCAAGTAACTGTATGAGAGCCAGAAGTTTCTTTACTTCTGGGTTCTGGGTTCCTCTTTTGTCTCAGCTTAGCCCTGGCTGTGTAAGAAAAGGCTGAACAAACTTTATAGGAAGAACGTCTCTGACAGGAACAAAACCTTTGAGGAGGAAATCAACTGTGCTCACAAACCTACCAGCCATCAGGTCCATCCAAACAGGGAAAAATACCAAGTTGAGGAACTCCAGGTTTTTAAGTTTGCCCTTATGGAGTTGCCCGGACAGCAGTTCCAACAGGGATGTCAGCAACAGACTTGTTTGAAGAGATGGGGTTTGTGTTAGTCCTTGAAAGGAGCCAGAAGTTAGACACATAGATGGGCACATAACTGTACCAGCTCAGAATGAGGGCCTGAGGGGCATCTCATCCATACTTTCAGAGTGGTCCATATGCTGCCCTTGGGTACCAAACTAACTAGTTTGCAGACTAACTTCCTTCTGGGGAGTTCCACTCAGATCTTTTCAAAATATAGGCCTCAGGTACCTGAGTGTCCCCTGAGGGAGCTTTGCCCTCTTCTCTGTCTGCATTGCTGGAGGCAAAGAAACAATTTTTTCACAGGGTCTTGGGCTCACCCATTCCAAGTGTAGAGCCCAGAAGCTGAGGGAAACAGAGAAGGCAAATTTTGTGATCAAGAAGTATGTGAGGGGAATATACCGTACAAGAGATCTGCTATGGAATGCCATTAGGTCCTCATAGCGATTCATCCCTATTTTACAGACGGCAACACTAAAGCTCAGAGAAGTTACCTAGCATTCTCTCCAGGTCACAATGCCTATTGATGTCATCAAAGGAGGAGTTGAACTTGGGTCACTCTGATTTCAGGCTCCAAGACCTTTCCTCTGTACTGCACTGCTTGCTGGCCCCATGCCTGTCACTATTAATTTGTGGTGTGGTAGAGCTGAGCCGTAGTTTCTCCACTGGCAACATGGGGGTGACTGCATACTGGGGACTAGAACTCTATTTCTTGAATTTGACTGTGGCCATGAATCGCTTGAGGACCTTGTTAAATTACAGATTCTAGTTTATAAGGTCTGGGCTGAGGCATACCCACGTGCCCAGGACACTGTCAGTCTACAGAGCACATCCTGAGTACCAAAGGCCAGGCCATCTCTAATGGCTTCCCATCCACCAATATAGATACAAACTGGAGTGAAGAGCAGACATCTTGTTCAGACCACATTGATTCTTGGAATTCCTGCCTCATCTATTCAGCTTCTTGGAAGAGACCAGGCAAGGAGGAAATGTCTTCCCCTCACTTTACAGATGAGGAGTCAAGTTCTGAGTTAAAACAAGGCTTGCCCTACTGTGTCACAGCCTGGCCCTGGCTCAGCACCCTTCCTTGTCTACTAGGTATCCCTATCATATGTGCCCCTACTTTTTTTCCTCCTGACAGTGTTGAAGCATCCTTCATGGCTTTAGGGATTTTCTGCTACAGGTGGCTTTGGCATGTGTCTGCTCCTCACAGGAAGCCTGAGACTGGATGGAGCCTTGCTTTCTGGAGGGAGATTCCAGAAGCAGGCGTCAGCTCCACCCGGAGAAGCCAGTCCTCCTGCCTGCAGGCTGGCTCCACCCCAGGACTGGGCATACCATGCTCGTGGGATGGCTTTGGGCTTGTTACTTGGAAGCGTAGATGTTTGCAAATGGATTTATGGGTCCCATGTTTACCATATTGTCAAGGAAACAGGGCTGCAAGAGACTGAGTCACCCAGAGCAGGAAGACTGAGCCTAGCATCTCGGGTGGTCTCCACCACCCAAGCCCAGGGACCACTGTTCACACATGCCAGAGAAAAGGCCAAGTCAGCCCTGTCCTGCAGCTCTGACTGGAACACACCCCCTTTAAATAGTCCCTTATCTTCTTTTATCTTCTTGCCTTTCTCTATTTGTAGTTTTTCCTAGGCCTCCAAGATACTTAGAAAGAGTTCTTTTATACGAGTATGTATACACACACACACACACACACACACACACACACACACACACACACACACACCATCTGCTCTTGCTGTCAAGGGTGTCTGCCTCATGGTCATATAACCCTACACTCGCCTATATTGTGCCTGTGTGTATTTTCAAGCTATGTGATCCTGTCTTCATGTGGATTTTGCTTATCATCCACTTTTTGATCCTAGGAGCAAGGTTTTATACCCAGCTTACACTTCTCAGTGGAATACATAGCTACCATTTAATAATGGCTGCTAGAATGAGCCTTCTAGAATAAGAGGAGGGATGGGAACAGGGATTCTGACCTCATGGAAATCACTTTGGCTTCTTTCTTCTGTGAAAACCATTGAGTGCTTTAATCCCTTACGGATGCTCAGCTCTTACCCATAGTTAGCAGCCTCCTGACAGGATCCAGAAGTGCTGTGAGTGAATTCTCAGTGAAGGGGTTATAGAAGAACAGGCCTCCATTGGGGCTGCTTGGACTAGCAGTCCTACTATGTGGAAACTCCCTAGCAAACCAAAACAAGTGGAGACAAAAACTTTCCTAACTAGGAGCCAGAGTCTGTGGGAAGGAGCCTTGAACCTTCTCCAGGTGCGAGGAACACTCAATTCCTGCAGCCTCTAGGACTTGACCCAGCATATCCAGAACACAGTATTAGAGCTATGGGGTGCAGTCATACACCCCCAATTATCCTCAGACTGTGGTCTCTTTTCCTCCAGGATATAGTAAGCAGCTTAGTAGATAAGGACCCCCTTTGTTTTCTTCCCTCTTCTTTTCCTTTGAGGGACAATGATTTCATTTTTATTATCCACAGCTAAACATGGTTTGCCAAAAATAATCAAAGAAACATATTGATGATATACAAAAATTATCAGGAAAGTTTAAGAAAATGACTTTTTATATATTTATATATGAAAATCAGTTATATTCCTATGCATCAGGAACAAGTAAAACATGAAAGCTATATGACTTTACTATTTATGATATCACATTTACATGAAGTACATAAAGTTGAGCAAAAAAAAAGTGCACTTCTATACCAAAACTTAACGATAATTGAGCTAAGAATTAGGCAAAAACATTAGTAATATTTAACACATGCCATGTAGTGACAGCTAATGTGTGTGTGTGTGTGTGTGTGTGTGTGTGTGTGTGTTCCTATCTTTTGAGCCCTCAGAAAATCTTTATAGAATATACAGCATGGATCCAGAGTTTCTGTGTCTTCTGAGATCTAATTTCAAGCACACTGGGGTTTAAGTTAAGGTCTTTGATGTATTTTGAGTTGATTTTTGTGCATAGTAGAAGATGTGGATCTAATTTCATTCTTCTGTAGGTAGAGATCCAGTTTTACCCACACCATTTGGTGACTAGGCTCTTTGCTAGCAAGTGTTTTTGGCACCTTTGTCAAGTATTAAGTGGCCATACTCATGTGAGTTTATTTCTGGGTCCTTTGACCTGTTCCTTTGGTCTTCATGTATGGTTCTATACTGTCTGTGACTCCTTACTGTAACTTGAAGTCAGGCATTGTGTAGTTTCCTTCAGCAGTGTTCTTTCTGTGTGGGATTGCTTTGACTATTCATAGGAGATGTTTGTTCATTTGTTTGTTTGTTTCCATATGAAATTTTGGATTTCTCCTGTACTTTTGTAGAGCATTTATTTGGAATTTTTATGGTATTTCTCTGAGTCTCTGGTTGCTTTGGTAATATGGCCATTTATACAGTATTCTGCCTATCTAGGAGCACTGAAGGTCTTCCATCGTTTAGTATCTTCTTCAATTTCTTTTTTCCATATCTTAAATTTTTGAAAAGCATTTTACTTCCTTGGTTAGGTTATTCTGACATTATTTGTATTTTCTCTCTCCTATATGGCTCCTAGCTTGAAAGGGCATACGTAAATGTGGTTTCAGGTATAGGTATTATAACCAGAAAGGGTACTACGCAGGGAGGGGGTATTGAGAAAGAGGGAAGATAAATAGACCATGTATGATATCAAAGCAGAAAAGAAGCTGCTGGAGCTAGGAAGGTTCAAGGATGGTGGCTGCTAAGAGGTGAATCAATATGTCCTAGTCTTCTAGAATATTCCATGGACTGTTGGAAAGTTGAGGGGAAAATATCCAGGAACAGAATCTTTCATCTTCAGATGATAAATGGTACAAGGGTTAATTTTGTGTGTCCACTTGCTGGGCCAGATAGACTTGATCAAATGATATCCTTGCTGTTCTTACTAGTGCATCTTTTCAGATCACACTAAATCAGTGGGGCTTTAAGTAAAGTGTATTACCTCCTTAATGTGGATAGGCCTTACTAAATCAAGTAGAGGCCTCAGGAGAAGCAGACCAACCACTCTAGAGAGGAATGGAATTCTGCCAAAAGCCTTGGCTTCTTGCCTGGATCTCTGGTCTGCCAGCCTACCCTGAAAATTAGGGTATAGTCTCAAGAAGCAATTCTTAAAATCAATCAATCAATCTCCATCTACAGTCACTGTCTCTCCAGGCTCCCAGGGATCCTCTTTATACCAACCTAGATGCAAGGAACTCTGCACCACCTTTGAACTGCTTATTCGGATTTTCTTTGTATGTTGTGAAGATATTTTGGGGAACCTGATATCATGAGGTGCTGCAAAGCCAGTATCTCCGAAAATCTCTTCTGCTGTCTGCACTGCACCTATTATGTGCAATGGTGAGTGCTAGAGACTCCAACACTGTAACAGGAGACTCTGCTGTCACTCTGGTTATCTTAGGTCTCTAGTAAAACTCTCCACATACATATACATAATAGATGGATGTAAAGAGGACTCCAGGGAGCCTGGACAGGCAGACTTTGTGTTTTCTCTACTGTCTGTCACAGTCCAGAGAGCCTTCTAGAAATCTGCATCTGTCCAGATTTAATCTTCCCTGGCTACACATTTCAGTTACTAAAGGACATGACTGATGAAGAGGGGCATAGATTTCTGTACACTTTTCACACCAGGCAAGTATGGAGCAGGGTCCCAAGTTCCACTAAGCAAACACTCTTTGAATGGAATGCTCTCCTTGCGTTTCAATGAGGATAGTGTCTCCAGACTATTGTGCCCTCGTTCTGTGGTTTACTGGCAGTTTGTACCTGAGAGCAAAGGGCCCAGAAACTTTAGCTTGCAATGTGACCTTTGGCCTCTGGATGTCACTGACTTTGGTGTATAGGGAAGATATTAGCAAGCGCTTCTTGAAGTCCTGGAGACATTGATGAGCACTGGGCCACACAGGGACAATGAATTATGTCACCTGGTTCTCAGAGAAACTTATGGTCAGGCACTATAGTTCCCTATTAAAACAGCTTTCTGTGAAGAGGCTCTTGGTGGAGCTGAAGCCTGACTGTCCCTGGCTGGTCTCTACCGCACCCCCAGATCTCTCTCTCCAAAAGGGAGTTTCTGTCTTTAGTGCTAGTCATTGTTGGACTCCCGAGTGTCCCCTACCCCCCTCAGCTTTCTCAATCTATTCCCATTCTCTGGCTTCCTAGCCCAGCACTCCTCCCCAGGAAGCCCTGCTGACATCTCCTTTTGAGAACTTGGCACCTAGTACTGCACACATAACTTAGGGTGTTTACTAGAAAGAGTGATAAGGAGATCCAGTCAAAGGAAAACACTCCCAGGTACCAACCTCCTTAGAGATCTTCTGAGTCTGTTCTATTAAAGTGTCCTTACAAATTATGTGGTCCAGCCCAGGCCTCTTGTTTTGCACCTGTGAAGACTGAGGCTCATACAAAGGTCACCATGGGCAAGCAACAGTGGGACTAATGCTTTTTCCTGAGTTTCCCACAAATATAGAAGGTGGGGACTCCCTTGCTCCTCTCTGATCCTGCCAGGCACTGCCTGTAGCTCTAGGTAGCCTCCAGAATGAATTTCTGGAATTCCCTGTAGTAAGATTTCTATTCTTCTAGGGTCGGTAGCTCCCTGTGGCGGGGGCTGAGACATCTGGTTCATCAACCCATCTAGCAACCGTTCTTTCCAGTCATGCACTCTATCACCCTCGGCTTCACTGACTATTTACTCCCCTTTTCATTAGTCCATTTGCTTGTTTATTCATTCATACATTCACTGACCCATTCATTTGCCTATTGACCCATTCATTTTATGAACCCAAAGAGAGCACCATGCCTGGCCTAATTAGGAAGACTCATAATAAGCAGAGAACCACAGCACAAAATGACTACAGGTTTGGGCAGCCCTAGAGGATCATAGATTCCGGAAGGCATGGCCAACTGGGAGATAACAAGAAAGAAGCCTCACGGGTGAGCAAGAACACTCCAGGAAGGGAGGAGAAAGGGAGTAGCCTGGGCTTTCTGGGACCACTTGTGTCTGAGCAGTCTTGCCCCCTCTGACCCTGGCAATCTAGAAAGAACCACAACCCAATCTGAGAATCAACTCAAGCTCCTGGATATGTTTCCTTCCCTCAAGCCCTGGCTCAGTGACCTCGGCCAGTGGTTTCTCCAGGCTGCCAGTACTGTAAGAGGGAGTCTGGTTGGGTGTGAAGTACTCAGTCTACTTTCTTTCAAGCCCAGTTTGGCTCGTGGCCAGTCTTGAAGATTATTATCTAGATGCCTATTTCTGAGAGTCTGTTACTATCTCTGTTTGCCTCCTTCAGAGGAAGGAAAACGGGGGGGGGGGGGAGAATGCTAGCAAGTCACTGAGAATCCCTTTCTGTGGCGCACAGTAGTTAAGGCTGCTGGCTTTGAAATCAGACAGACATAGATTCTGATTCTGCGTTTCCCTTACTGGCTCTGAAGCCCAGGGCAGCAACACTACCCAGCCCACCTCCAGAGGCTATGCTACACAGTGAAGCATCACACTCATCGGTTTGATTGATTCATCCACGGTGTTGACAGGCAGAAAGTCCTCCAGATAGGGGACTTATGTCCTATTCATCCACTTGCTTTGCAGCTGGAGAGCATTTGCTCTATGCAGAACTGCACGAACCTTTCTCTAGCTCTGTGGCTGGGCAGGGACTCCTTCAACTAACTGAATTCCCAGTACCTTGAGCTTTTGTGTGACCTCCTAGGGTATTGGATGCTCATGCATGTACCGTCCAGGCAGTATAATACACCAGAATCCGATACTCCAGGAGGTTACAGAAGCTCAAGGAGGGTGGGGGGACAGGAAGGTGACATTCTCATCAGCAATCCTAAGAGCTGACTTCCTCAGAGGTGAAGTGACATCTCTGGCCGGTCAGTTACTTTATTCAGACTCTTAATTCGTCCACCTGCTCAATGGAAATAACACCTGTTTTATGAATAAACAGTACCTTGAGTTCACTGGGTGGTATAAAAGGAAAAAGGCACTCCTCACAAACACAGAACTGAACCCAGAGTCCTAGCTAATGCACAGGCAGGTGGGCAGTGTATGTCATAGTTTCTAGCAGAAATTCAGATTCTAATGGAAAGAGGCCAAAGGGAGGCAACAGTGCTGCATTCTAGCTCCTTAGACTTTAGAAGAATGTTCTGAGTGACAGAGACAATAGTCTATCTTCTCCATACCTCTATACCATCACTGGACCAGGCACTGATGAGCAGAGTCTCCAAACTATTGGACAAGCATCTGGATGTGCACCTCTTGCACATCACTAGTGGATTTAGGGATTCCTTCCCTGCCCAGAAGGCCTACTGTGGACCTGTGGAATGCTCTTCACACCTTGCTGGCCATGATCTTCCAACAGAGTCCTTGGGGTTGGTGTTCCATGAACTGGAATCAGCTTATGACACCCGACCCAGTCCTTGGTTCTGATTACCACTCCTGAGTCTGCTCTGCCAAAGCAGTGACCCACCAACTGCTCAAAACATATTATCACATATATAAAATGAGATAGTTGAACCTGCTCCATAGCACAGATTTAAGTGAAAGCATTAAACTACCCAGAACTTCCGCTGATTCCAGAGGTGGCTGAACTTTCTAGACTTAATCACAGCTGGAATGGGGAGAGGGAAGAATGTTGAATTAGATGAATATGAAGAATAATAGGAACAAGAGAGCACCAAGCAGAAGGAAGTTTAAATAGAAGAGAAGAGGACACTAAAAGAGGGTGAAGAGACTCACATATAACCATGTCCAGTTGCCACATGGCCTGTAGCTTCCCATGCATTTCTCTGACCACACAGAATTTCTCTCCATTTAGCCACTATGCAATTTCCCCATGTTTCCTGTGTCTTGTGTACCATGACTTTTCAGCTGTGCTTGACTTCCAAGTCTCCAGGAAGTGCCCCTTCTCCTGAAAGCCCCCCTTGACAAATAGGGTTCTCAGTAATCAGAGGCTCCAGTCCTGCATGCTTTCCCAGCCCTCGCTCATGTGCCTTCATGGCACTTCTCAACAGCCTCTGCTTTTTGGTCCTCACTGTACACTAGGAACCCCTGAGCCCCAGGAACATGCTTGGCTTACATTTGTGGTTCCCGGGCTCCTACAGGAACTGGCTGGCACTTTTTCAATTAAGTGAAAGAATGTTCAATGAATGAATAAAGGATCAAATGAAGACATGATTGCAAGGGGAGGCAGTGATGTAGTGTCTCTTTTGTAAGGGCCTGTCTGTATTTTCCTCTTCTCTGTGCTGTGCCTCTGTTCACAGTCCGTGGCTCCACTGTTACTGGAGAGTTGGTTGGTGGCAAACAGCCCAGCATCTGCCATGCTCCCAGGGATGCCCTGGTCTGCTTTTTCTTCAGGCTGTCTGTGGCCTCCTAAGCAACCCCTGGAGACCTGCAGAAACAGTGTTTTACTCCCATTCTGAATCCTCCCCACAAAACAAACATAGCCACTGCCAAGAGCCTTCAGGACTTGCAATGAAAAACAGGTGTCTCCTGGAGACCTGTCAGCCAGGCACAGAAACTTGGGGTCACTACCTGGGGATAGGGAAGAGGAATGGCAGCAAGGCATGCCATACACCTACAACTCCTAGAGTCCAGCTTCAGGGGCATCAGCCTCTTGTGTCATAGGAGACTGCCTCCTACACTGCTCCCAGGAGTCAGAGCATCAGGATACCCTTACTCAGCATGGGCAGATACACAAAGACAGATACGCGGCTCTGTTTCCCCCTCACGTCTCTGACTCACCAAAGTGAAGGGGTGTTTGGTATCTGCAGTCACCTAGCTGAGGATCCTTCCTTGCCTACTGTACCTCATTTTTCTACTTGGAGTCTAACGGAACTCATCCTGTCAATGAGGTTTTGAGCCTGCTGTGGGATGATAGCTTAGAGGTGTATGAGTGGACCCCAGGGATCCTACCTGGGCTCCAGCATCCACAATTGACAGGCTGTATAAAACCTTAAGCAAAGCACTGCTGGCTTCCCATCTCTGCTTACCCAACCTCCCGAGGCAGTTCCATGGTGGCAGTGCCTCTTCTCTCCTGCACAACTCACCCAACCTCTGCTTCTCCCAACCTTTAGGTAAGATGTCTTGTCTACCTGCAAAGCTTTGTCCAGTCGTCTTATTCCTTTTTGTATGAAAGACATGTTTACTGAGCATCTGCCGTGTACCAGACACTGTTCTCAACATATGGTCATGCCTGGCATCCTGTGCTTACTGGCATCCCTGTTTACTGACCCATGGATGTGTCTACCCACCTTGAGGTGTTTATCTGTGTCCTGGAGTAGGCTTTTTTCATGCTTGCATGACCTATATCTGAGCTTCTGGTGGTAGAGACTGCGCAACCACGTCTATACCCAGGACATTGGGCACAAAGGACTATACCTGCCTAGTTCACTTCTGATTCTCCAGCATCCCACCTACATCCTAGTATACTCGGGGTCCCGTCAGTGCACACCAGAAAAGAAATGGAGTGGAGTGGAGAGATGGCTCAGCAGTTAAGAACAACACTAGCTGCTCTTCCAGAAGACCTGAGTTCAATGGAGTATTCATACAAGCCCTGCATGTTCACCTCATGGCCCTTGCAGGAAAGGTTTATCTCCTGTCACCTATTCCCATCCTCCTACAGTGAGACTCTGTAGAGGGGCCAGGTTCCTATCCCCTGAGTAGCTTGTCTTGGGAGGAGCCCAGGCCAATAGGTGCTATAGCAATCATCTCTATTTGTCCTGGAGCCAGTTCCTTGCTCCCCAGCCCTCACCTCTGATTTCAATTATCTAATTGCACATTGCTGCTGAAACTGCCTCCAAGCAAAGGAGCTTGCCTGGCCCTGCCTTCATTATTTCCCACATCCCTTCACCTTGCACCCAGCTCTTGGGTACCCTAAAACACCCCTGCTCTCCTCCCCTCCTCTCCTCTCAGCCTGGTCATGAGCACTCTGGACTCTCCCAGATGCCTGTGCCTCTAACTCCACCCTCTCACATATTTACAATAAACCTGCCCCGCCACCATTAGTTAGGACCAGTCATGTTTTCCTCTCCTTTTTATTTCTATTTTTCCCCCATTCAGTGAGCACTCCACTGGATTTGCAGGACCCAGGTGAGTATCACTCTCCTATTAGAAATGCTGTCAGTTTTCATGGCTTCAGGTGGCAGTTGAGTTACTCCCAAGCATACTACTTCCAGCAGGGACAACCTCTGGAAGCTTTGTCCATTCCCTGGGGTGGAGGATGAGAGAGACAGAGAAACCAGAGAACTGAGGCTTAGCATAGAGAGGTGAGACATAGCAGGAACAAAACTACTGTCCCTAAGAATCCACCAGGCTTTCCTGTAGCAGAGAAGACAGTGTCACAGAAGCTGGAACTAGCCCAGTGGCAAAGAGCAAAATGAGACAGTGGCTGCTCGGTGTCCGCAGAGCAGCTGCCCTGGCGCTTGGACGTGGTGATCAGCAACCTACTGCAAAGTAAGAGGTGGCCTGGCCCCTGCTGGGAACTGCTGGGAAAGCACCCCAGATTCTAGGAGAGGCAATGCCTTGGAGGTCCTGGGCTGCCTCCTAGCTTCACTGTTCCAGATGAGTCATCTCTGCTGAGCCTGGCTCAGCCCTGTCCTATGGGGATAGGAATGGCTAGGTTGTGTGAAGTGCTTTCTCCTGGGGCATGCTGACCCTGAGAACATGGGACAGTGCCCCTGCCCACAATAACCGAGACAAGGTTCCCAGGTCACTTCAGCCCTGGGGCTGCCCTGTCCTCACCCCCTCCCCCAAGCACACCAACCCCTCCCCATGAGTTGGCACTCTACTGCTCCAGGAAATGTTGTTACAAATTTTTTTTTTCCACAAAAGCACATGCTGGATTTTCCATGCCACCTCCAGCACATTTTCGGGAAGTCCCAGGTGGTTGGGATAGCGGCTGAGACCCTCCAGAAAGGCCAAAGATCCAACAAACTGAAAGAAGGCTGGCTTTTATTTAGTCATAAGTACATATACGTCTCAACTTTTGAATACTGGAAAGGAAAAAAAAAGTCCAGCAAACCAAAAAAACACACACATCGCTTTGCTTTGGAGGGTAATTACTCTGAATTCAGTTAAACCAACTTGCTCTAGCTAACTAGATTAGTTTACATCTTGTGGTAGAAAAAGAAATACAAATTACTTAGATTGCAATAAACCATGTTTTTCTAACTAAGTAGATTAGTTTATATCTTGTGGCAAGAAACGAGGAGAACGGCTCAGCAAAGCCTGGTGCTTGCTCGTGCCCACTTGCTAAGTTCAGGACAGGCTGTTTGCTAGGTGACCTCTAGCCTCTGATCCCCCCAGGTCTCCCTCACCCACTTCTTCCAAGAAATGCTAAGAACTGGGCCTGGGGAGAAGAATAAAAACACATTGAGCCCAACCTCCCTGAGGATGACGTCAGAGCACTGAGGCTGCCCACTGTGTACAGACTCTGTTCTCTCCAGCAAAGCATCGCCTGTAACTCCTACTGTGTGCAGCCAGACCCTGGGCCTAAGTGAATGGGACCAGCTGTTTGTTTGAATGTGAGGCACAAATGCCACCTAGGGCGCATACTTATCTTGTGCTTGACTGACACCATTTTGAGACTGGAAATAATTTATAAATTAGGGGTTCCTCATCATTTTGTTCCAGAACTTGCAAATTATGTAGCTGATCCTAAAGGACAGACATGGGCGGAAGGAGGAGGGGACTGCCCTCAGGAGTGTGGTTTCCTGGAGGACACAAAGTAGTAACAAGAGTCCATGCTCACCAATGGAAGAGGAACCATGGGGACATACAAATGGATGTCATCCGTGTGTGACAGTGTCTGCAAAGTGATTTTCTTTCTTTTAGGGAACATACAAGGAAGCATTGTCCCTAGTGAATCCAGCAGTTTTAATGACTTGGTGAATCTTTGACTTGTTTCCTTGTTTGTATTTTTTTCATTTTGTTTTGTTTTGTTTCGTTTTGTTTTTTCCTAAGAAGAAAGATACTTGCTGCCTGAGGTCTGTGCCTTTCTGTCAGCTCTGTCCTTTCTATTATATCTGATGCCTTCTGTCATAGGAAAGGTTCATGGTGGGGTGGGGTCTGCAGTTATAACTGTCAAGCCCTGAGCAGTTTTTGAGGTGTCTAGTTTTTTGTGGATGGGGTGTACAGAGTGGTTCCCCCAAGGGTCACTTCAATATAGAAAGTCATTTTACCCAACAGAAGGCCACCCATGTATTATTACACCACAATGAGGCTTGGTCTCATCTAACTGTCACAGAGACCTTGTAAGTCTGTTAAAAAGAATATGAATTTGATTTACAAGCAGAGTGGTTTTATGTCACTTATATTTCCTCTTGTGAAAATCCTGGCTGAGAGTGTGCTCTGCTCCAGGAGGCTGGGAATGGTTTGGAGTCCTTTTCCTTGCTTCTGCTGCCAGGCGTTTTGGCGTTTTCTGCAGTGCAAGGTGGTCCAACCTCCTATCTGCATTCCAGACCTGGGGAAGAAAAGCAGAACTTGGGCTTGGACTCATGAACCTTCTAGCACCCATTGGCAATAGCTCAGTCACTTGGTTACTCTTATCTTCAAGCTCACTTCTAGGTGGCTATGTTTCTGGATAAACATGGGGAGAGCTACAGGAGGCTAGATGTGTGGGTGAAGGGACAGTGCATACGTGCCGTATGCTTTAGGTTTGAGGTAGTTGGGTTTTGTAAATAAACAACAGTTCACATATGAGAAGATAGTGAGAGAAAGCTCTGTGGTTTACTTATTTACCATTCAGGGTTTGTGGATTTGGAGAGAAAGCCTCTGAGCTTCCATTAAATGCTCATGCTTCCAGTGCCATCATAGAACTTTGTCAGCTTATCATTGCTGCTTCAGTTTGGTGGACAGTAGTCAGGCCAACCTGGAAACAGAGCTGTGGGGCTGAGAGGAGTCAAGGCTAGGGAGTCAAGATAGGCCTTCTAAGGAAGGCCTGTTCCTGGGACCCCAGAGTAAGATGGGTTGGGGTTATTGTCTCGCCCCTTGTTCTCAGGCAGGCCACCTAAACCCTCCATATGTATTTCCTTTCCCTTCTAGTGAGGCCCACAGCATGTGCACACCCAGCAAAAGAGAAGCATAGTAAGGGTGAACTGAGGGCCATCACTAGGGACAACATCACAGGTCGTGAGGCAGGCTTCACACTTGGAAGTTAGAGGCTGTGGCAGCAGATGAGGCGGTATAGTTTAGAAGGAAGGCCCTTCCTCATGCTGGCTCTTCTCTTGGCCTGGACTATGCCCATTTTCTAGAAGCTGAGGTTGTACAGAGCAGTCTCAGGGATGGCCGCCTTGTATACCTGGGATACACGGGACATCTTTGTCCCTCCTCCCAAACCATTTCTACTAGTGAACTGACATCATGTGGTCTATAGGAACTGCTGCATCCCCACTGGAATACTGGTAGTATATGGATCTTTGGGCAGATCTGGCTCGTTACTCATTATGGGTTGAGGACAAGTTTGAGAGGGTTGGAGGTGGAAAGGCTTCAGGTAAGGACTTGGAGGGAAAGTGTATGGAGGGGCAGCAGAGTATGGAGAAAGAGAAAATAGGAGACCAGGCAGAAGCCAACCTAGGAAAAGCAAGATCTCCTGTGAGGTACAACTAAACCAGAGCAGCCTCAGGGATGGGCAGAGACCCTATCTTACACAGGAGAAGGCCAAGGCTCCATGGACTCCTAATTTGTCTAAGTTCACCCTGTCAGTGATCCACTTAGAATGATTTGTCTTTTTTTCTCCTCTTCAAAATCAACTGTACAAGTATGTATCATTGTAGAGTATGTAATCATTATATGAGGCATAAACAAGAGATTATAAAAATCCACCATCTGGTGGAGTAACCACTGTTAACATTTGATGTATATACATCTCCACATTTCCCCATGCTAATCTGTGTCTCCCTATACATGCACATATAAATGAATACATATTTAGAAAACCAAGATCATTCCTGTTCTTGCTATTTGAAAACCTTCCATGTTCAGGTCACTGAGTATCATGAGCCTCTTCCCACTACAGTAAACACACACCAAAGCATCTTTAGATGGTGCTTTTAGTGGCCATAGAGTACATTTAGACATTCCCCAAGTTCCACAGTTTCATGGCAGAGAACACTTATCAGGTTGGTTTTGTTTTGTTTGGGGTTTTGGTTTTTGTTTTGTTTTGTTTTTAATGAAAAAGGAAAAAAAATTCCTGAGTATTTGAAGGTAGAAATGAGGTACTATCTCTCACCTCTCTAGTCTCACCTGCCCAGCCACCCCAGTTTGCCTTGCCAGGCAGAGTCTAAGATGCCCCACCCCCCAGTGAACCCAGAAGTCCCTGACTTCATTGTACAAAGACCTCGAGGGCTCACTTTCAATCAGTTATTGCACAGAAGGAAAAAAAGTCACGTAAACTCTCAGGATGATTTCCTACCGCCCCGGTTTCTAGAGAATAGCTCCTTCCTCTCAGTTTTTCCAGTGTTCCCTCAGAGGCCTGGGATTCTCCTTCACTGGATAGATGAAGAGTGAGAACTTCCATGAATGCATTAGCCCCTAGCTACCTATGCCTAATGTCACGGTGAAATGGAAAAAGGGCCAGGCCTGAAATTCACACAAACCAGGTCAAGTCAGGCTCCCCACCTCCCACCCCAGCCCTGCCATGTTAACAGGGTAACTTCCAGCCCTGACATATATCTGGTAAGCATTTCTAGCCTGAAATCTTACATGCTCCAAAAATCTGAAATTGTTTTTTTTTTTTTAATCACTGACATGAGTCTCTCAAGTGGAAAATTCCATGCCATGAAACTTTGTTTCATGTGCAAAATTATTTAAAATAATGTATAAAATTTCTTCAGGATATGTGTGTGTGTGATATAAAAATACAGACACACATACATATATATCAAGGTGTGTAAGAAACTACATATATATCAAGATGTATATGAAACATACAGGATTTTCACTTTTAGGCTTAGGTTCCACCCACCCCCAAAACCTCATTGCACATAAGCAAATATGCCAAAATTTAACATAGCCTCCCAACTCTCAAATGCTTCTGGTCCAAGGACCTTAGATAAGGGACCCACAGCCTGGATAGTGCTTGCTTGTAGTTTAATAACTCATCTCCTCACTGGCTTGAGGAGTGCTGGAGAACAGATCTGGTCACCATAAGCTTCCCTTGTAAAGAGTCGTATTAGTAACTCCACCCAGCTAATGAACAAATGCCCGGTCATGAAAGAAAGTGTTTCTAATAAGCATGCAAGTGTATCTGCCAAGGCAGCCCAGCCCACAGCCCCAGCTGCTGGAGGTTACAGCATCCTGTGTGAACAGCCCCACTTTTGTGCTTGGAACATGCGTGTTATTGGAGCCAGACGCCCCCTCCTCATGCCAGCAACAGACTGGTGTTCACATGGGCTGTGTCCATTGTGAGCAGGCAGAGACTCCCAGCCTGTTCCAGAGCTGAGACCACAACTGTCAGTGGTCAGACCCAAAGCTGGACAAGCTCTGTGTTCTCCTCGGTCACTGTGTGCCTCGTGCCAGATGGGGATGGACAGCACAAGAGATTGGTGTTGGCAGGTCCCCCCACTGGGCTCTGGCTCCCAAGAGCCAGGCTGAGGGACTTGTGTTTTCTTTGCTGTGCTATTAAGCTGTCTTTTGCTTTTAAGGTTCCCGGACCTGTCATAATACAGGCCATCCCAGCCAAGATCCTGGGCCCCTGTTCCTTTGAACCTCGGGGGCAGCTGTAGAGAAATCCCACTTTTCCTGTGGTGTGGCTGACAGCCGGCTGACAGCTCACAGCCAGGCTGCTACCAAGCAGGCTACAGCACAGAGAGGCTGGGAGTTGGGAACAAGTCGGTCCCCACAAGGGGAGAATTTACAGAGCTCTGCCACATTCGGACCCTAGCAGGAGATAGTAGGGATGAGATCAGGATGTAAGCAAGCTCCACATTGCAGTCAGAACTCGTACATCCTCAGAAGCCATTACTTCAGTGTGGCGCTTGTGCGAGATGTCTTGGATCTAGTCTAGTTGCAAGATGTCTTTGCTGTTGATCTTCAGCCAGCTCCTTAACCTCTCTGAGCATTGCTTCTATAAAGTGAGCATCTCACTAACATCTCACAGAGTTGTTAGTGAGTCTAGATGGACTATGTGTTTCTTCAGTGTATCTCCTAAAGCACTAAGTCCAGTGCCAGGCACAGCACGTTTTCCTTTCCTGGGACCCCAGCCAGTGCTGAGGTGGCCATGGGAGTGAGGAACAGTCAGTCCCCTGTGACCAGGAAGTCTAGATTCTGATTCCAGCTATCATGGGCCCTACATGATAAGTGTTAAATCAGTCCTACATTCTTAGCCACTGTTTGCTTGTGTCTCGGGACAGAAAATTGAGAAGCAACCTTGCTGAGCCAACCTCTAAACAGGAGAGTACCTGGCTTGCCGGGGTAGGGCTGGCAGGTGTGGAGGGTGGAGCCTGGTAAATCCTGGGTAACATTCACCCCAAAGGAAAGCCTTTCCCCTTTCTCTTATACCCCCTTCCCTCCCTCACTGGTTCACATTTGCCTGTGTGCACCTCTCACACCATGAACCAGAGTGAGAAAGTCTGGTTGGGGGAGAGAGAGCACAGGAAACGGGGAAGATAATGGGAGAGGAAGCAGGGGAGACAGGTATGCAGAGACAAACAGATGAACCAGGGGACTGACAGCCCTGAAAGCCGTGGAGTTAAGTGAAGGATGTGAAACGGAGATTTCCTACTTTGAGCGGAGGCCCAGCCAAGGGTCACACACAGATGCCGGACACTGATACATTTTTACTTCTGTGATGGTGTTAAGGGGTGACCCACATCTCAGTCAGGTCAAACTCAAAGATCCTGCAGAAGTCTGGTTACCATCCTCACCCTCCTGTATCCCTTCCCCCAACCCCACCTCCCCCTTTAAGCCTGCTGCTCTGAAGTTGGTTCCCATTGCTTTGCTCACCTGAAAAACACTCCCGACCAGACTCAGTCTTGTATCCTTTAAGAAAAATGAAGGAATTAGATTTACTTTTAGTACACGTATCTTGAGGAGCTGCTGTTCTCCAGGTACAATCTGGACGCAGCCCCTTTACCTACTCAATCCAACCTTTCTTCCCATGAGTCATTCAGCTGGTAGCTGTGACCCCCTACCCCGTTTCTCCAGTTTCTGCTAACGGAGTTTCATCCTCACTTCTCCCTTTCGCTATGAGCACCTCATATTGTGTCTGTAGCAGACACAATAGTCACCCAGGGAGACTATTGTGTCTGCTACAGACAGTCCCAGGTTTTGATTCATAGGCCAGCTTCTGTTGAATTAGAATATGCTGAACTGAATGTTTCAGTTGATGAACCCAGGTGGTTTGCAGCCTTTGGCCCTGCAGAAAGGAGTGAGATATCCTGAAAACAATAACGTGTGTGTTATATGGAGGAGGCCAGTGCTTACCTCAAAGGGAGGATGGCACAGAGGGGAGAGTTTCTGCTCTGCAGGCTGGTGAGATAGGGAGTCCTTTGGATGAGTGGTGGAAGTAAGTCCCTGGCTGGGTTGAAGAGCAGCACAGCTCCCCAGGCCCCCCTTCCCCTACATTACCTTCTCAACTGGTGGCCTCCCAGACCTGACCTCTCATCTCCCTACTACAAACAGCAGCTCCTCTAGTGCACAGCTTCCTGTGCAGGCCTCATGCTGGTTTATGATGTAGGTAGCATTGAGGAGCATAGCCTTCCTCTTCTTCAGCTCTACGGAAGCACTGCATCACGAAGGGCCTGGCCCACTGGTCATGCCCAGTGGGTGCCTGCCTGACTAGAAGGCTGATCCTGTAGCCCCGGCCAGTGTGGGTTAAGTAGGGGTACATGAGATCAATAAATATTTACTGGGTGTTAAGTTTTTAGCCTAATGTAGGAATTAGCAGCCATTCTCACCTATGGTAATGAGAGGCATGTGCATCTCCTTAAGGGCTGGGGCAGGAACTCTCTCCACCTGACTGCAGACTGTTTGGAACACACCCTACACTAGCCCCTGACTGGCCCTAGCCAGGACATCCTAGGAAGCTCCTTGGAAAGGTCGTGTTAACAGTTGTAACTCTACCTTAGAGGGTTCCCAATGCCTTCCTACCCTCCCTCTGCTCAGCTCTGTGCTGGGTGCAGGGGACACTCACCCTTAAGAGCAAGGCTTCCCCCTGCAAGGATCCCCTGTCCTCATATATGATCACAACACTTCTTGCCATGTTTTCTCAGAGGCACTCCCAGGGGATCTCTGGGGAAGACAGAGCTTGAACAGTATACAGAACCATGGATTTAGAGGTGTGCGGCGGGGTTGGGGGAACATTCAGGTTTAGGGGTGTGTACAGAGTTGCCTTCAGGGGAGGAAGTGTAGAAGTTTCCAGGCATGAGTGGACAGAAGATGTAGGTTACATGATGAACAACCTCTAAGGGTGTCCTCCACAGACATCAGTCTTCTGGAAGCCAAGATGGACACAAACAGGCAAGATTACACACCATAGCTCCTGCAGCCAGAGGAAGCAGTGAGAGGAGGCTTCATCTCCAGCAGCAATGCAGAACAAGACACAAGAAAGGATGGTGTTTCAGGCCAATGGAAGAAACTGTGCAGATAGACCAAGGGTAAAGGCATAATGAAGGCTGGCCAACTGGAAAGACAGGGATAAACTGACTTGACTTGTGTTGTGAGGTTCAGTAGCTACTAACCATGTGGCTATTTTAATAGTTAAATTTGGTAGGGGGGCTTCTGGAGAAATGACTCAGTGGTTAAGAACACTGGCTGCTTTTGCAGAAAGGATCTGGGTTCAGTTCCTGTCACCTACAAATCAACTCATAATGGTCTGTAATTCCAGTTCCAGGAGATTCAACACTTCTGCTGGCTTTTATGTGTACCAGGAACACACGTGGCGTGCATACACACATGCTGGGAAAACACCCATACACATAAAACAAAACAAAACAAAAGTTATAAAAGTTAAATGAAATTAACCCATCACCAGAAGTGATGGCTCAGAGGCATGGGGTCCCAGGTGTCCTTGGCAACGCAGCAAGCTCAGCTACTCTGCTTCAGTGAACTGTTGGAAATAGCCTGTGCATTAGGGCCAACATGGGAAGATGCTGTGTGAGGCTTACTTGATGTCATGGCTCATCAACAACCATCACCAGGGCTACCATGGGGACCTGACCAGGTGACAGCTGTACAGGAAAGGGAAAAGAAGAGCAAAGAGCTGTTCCACTGATCAGGAGAAAGAGGGTTGATGGGAAAGAGAGACTGCCCTTTTCTTAGTCACCCCACTCCTTTTTCACCAAGATAAGCTTCTCAAATATTCAGTTCCCAGGTTCACCTCCTCCATGAAGCCTTCCCAGATCTTCCAAGAAGCCCCAGTTGCCCCTTAGCCTGGATTTTTTTATTAGACATGTACCTTAAGGTTGCTTATATGTCAGTCTTCCTACTGAGGCCCTGTGTTTACTGAAAACCCAACCTTTCCAGTTATTTGAGCTCTTGTATTAGACTGGACCACCTTTCCTCATAAATTCATCTCCTACCACAGTCGTGGATCAGTGTTAGGATTACCTGTCCACATGTCAGGGCCTGCATTAGACCTCAGAATCCTTAAGTGCAGAGGCCATGTCCTGTTGTGCTCTCTGACTTCCCTGATGAATGGGGGGGTGTCAAGAGAGTAGAGGCTAGCCTATGGCAGTGAAGAGAGCCTGTCTGCTCCTCCTGGCCTCCAGCTTCCTTTCTGGGGCCCTGGCTCCTGCTGATTGCTGCAGAGAAGATAATGGCAGATCCCTTTATTTCTTGGACCAGCCTCCAGGCAGAAGGACTTGTTCAAAGTGCCACTTGGTGACTCTTGCAAATTGTGTCTGACAGCCCTGCGGAAGGCCAGGCCATCTGCCTTGCCCCCTCCCAGGATGGAAGGGGCTAAGGTATTAGGTTTCCACTCCGATCCACACTTTGATGTTCAAAGCTGTTTAATATTCATTAAACCAGCCCTTCAGTTGTAATTGCAGTCATTACCCTCCCTTTTATGATCGTCTGTAAATGTTATGGGACAGACGGCATAGCTATCCTAATGAAGGGGCTTGATGATGGATAAAAGGTTGAATAGAGCCCTTCTTGCTGGTCTTCTAGCTCTTTGGCACCCACTTCTACCCGTGTCTACCTCCTTTTCCTCTGAAAAGGCAGTGTTTGGATTCAGAGAGCAGGATGATGATAGTGGGGTCAAGGTTAGCTAATTTTACTGAGACAAAAGCGCAGACTTAACCTGAACTTCCAAAAAGCCTGGGTCTTGCTCAGGGCTGGCTTGGATACTACCTCTGACATAGGCTGATTTATGGTCTGGCCTGCTCTGTGGATGTGAGAAGAAAATTGGGTTTTATCTTCTCCATTTAGAAAACACAGGGCTTTAACAAGTTAGGTCCATGGAAGGACTGGACTTTTGAGTTGGGGTCAATACTGAGGGAAATTCAAGGTCAGAATTTTGATCAGAATTTCCATTTGACACACGAACTTTCATATTTAGCTCCCAGGATCTGGGCAGTGTGAAGTTTTCTAGTGGCCAGTTTCTTCACCTAGAAAGAATTAAGAAACGCATGGCCTACAGATGGCATGCAGATCCCTCTAAAGCAGGTGTGCCCTGCCTAGGAGAATGTGTGGTGCCAGGGTCCTGCCAGTCATAGCTTTCTCTTCTTCCTAAACTCCCGCAAGAGTAGCCAGTCCTGTGGTAAGAATATCACATCTAACTGGGGACTGTGACCATAATGCCCTAGTAGATGGTAGACCCTGTAACTTGAAGGGCAGGGAGGTCTTTGCCTGCTTCTCCCATCTTACCTTCTAGTAGTTCTTCATGCACCGCTTTGTGAGCAAGTTGTCTCAGAAGCATGCACTGAGTTCTGGGTACATGTTTCAGGAGGAAGCAGATTGCACAACGCTAAGGGCAGAGTCAAGCCAAGGTACAGTGCTAGGGAATGTCCTATGAGAAAAGCCATTCATTATACTTATCTGGGTCCATCACCAAATGTGGATCTCACCAGCTGTGGGTCATACCTAGAGGGCATAACTTTGGTGAGACACTTCTGATATCTGATGGCTACATTCTAACCATACTATTTGCAGCTGAGGCATATTACATCCTTATGCAGAATGGGGGTTGCATCGTCCTGTCAACCCTAGGCAATGTTCGTTGTTATGGCTACGCACCACCTGTCTGAGTTTACTCCTGCTCACTGTGATCACAAACCGTATCTCTTAGAGCTCCCACAATTCATGGGTGGAATTCCAGGAAGACAGATGCCCTCTCTTTGGGTAGCAGTTTTCTTACCACTAGCATGATGGTGATAGGGAGGCTCTCAACAGTGTCTAGATGGCTTTGGCAGGGCTTTGGTGCCCTTCTGGCTTGTGACTCCCCAAGATGCCACTTAGGTTACCTGCAGTTCCAGGTATATATCATGGGTGTCCTTAAAAGAGCTAAGCCTGGACTTTCTTTATGTCAGTAGGAGGCATGAGGGCACTTGTTTTGTAGAGAGCCATAAGTATATCCATGGACCTGGAACAGAAAAGCAGATAGAAATAGGACTATATCCTAGTGGACCAGTACAATAATGATGGATGTTCAAGGGGATCCTGGCTGGGTCCAGCTCATGATATACCTAGCAAATTAGCCGCCACTTGCCAATGAATATATAAGTAACTGGAACGTCCTCCTACAACACAGGGGACATATAGGTGTCTAATGTAGGAAAGACATAGAAAGAGTGGCTGTATGAGTGAATGAATCAAGGAACTATTTAAAGAAGTCTAAATCCACCTCATTTCTTTATCAAAAACATTGATACAAATTCAATTTAGAATTGGAATTTGGAAAATTGACAGTGTCATAAAGGGTTTATGCATTTTAACACCCTGTAGTATCCTGGAGTAGCATCCACAAATCTAGCTAATTAATATTTGCGGAACAAAACATTAACATTCACGAAAGTGATCTAGATTAGTAACAGAACGTCCTGGGAAAATTAAGGTCAAGCTAACAAGAGCCTGTAGACCTCTAGCATTTTCTGGCTTTCTAAATTGTGGCTTGATGGCAGATGAGAGGGCACATCACCAGCAGGGTTGGTTCTTTCTGGCCTCAGGCCCTGTGTGGAGCACTCACCTTTCCTGACTGTGCTGCCTGTGTCTCCTGAACTTGTATCTTAAGCTGGCCTTCAGTTCTCAGGGTCTTTTCCTTTCACCACCTCTAAAGCAAAGTTCAGTCACCTGAGGTCAGTGGGAAAGGGAATCTCACCCCAGCTCTAATCACAACTCATTAGCACTCTAGTGGCATCTAAGTGAGAGGGTGGTGACTTTAATCATGGGGAGGGCCAGGGCAGGCTGGGCTCAGAGATTCCTGGAGGCCACCTGGGGAACCAGAAGCTGTGTCTGTTTCTAGCCATTCTTAAGGTTGGGGCTCCAGAACTGCAGAAGCCTCAACTGCCCAGTGGCCTCCTCCACACCCCTCCCAGCTTCTCAGGTAGAATACTGTGAGTCTTTGAACCCGGCTTTCTTCTTGCATTCACTTGTTCTTTTGGGCCTGGGCTGTGTGCCAGACCCACTGTGTGATACTGGCACAGACAATCTGGACAGGGTAGATAGTGACAGGAACCTCTTCTAGCATGAAAGTGAACTTCAGTTGCTTTTTCTGTTGTCATAATTTTTTCCCTGGGGGCAGGTTTAAGTTGTTGTGGTTTGTAAGGTATCTATTAAGTGTTTTTTATCAACAACTTCTGGAGAAGATTATGGTCAATACTCTGTGTGTGTGTGTGTGTGTGTGTGTGTCTGTGTGTGTGTGTGTGTGTGTGTGTGTGTCTGTGTGTGTGTGTGTCTGTGTGTCTGTGTCTGTGTGTCTGTATATTGGCAGGAAAAAGACCAATTGCCCAGATGATGCAGGGTGTGAGACTTGGGGAGAGAAGTAATACAAAACAAACATCCACACTGGGTTTTTTACCTAGTGGCCACACCTCTCCTAAAAGAGTTAGAGTAAAACTTTTACCAACTTACTAAAAATCCTTCTAGGTGCTCTACCTATGGGAGGCACTGGTACCCCCATCCCCTCTACCACCCCTCCTCCTCCCACCTGACTTTTATCTTTCTTGCTCTTTGGTGCAGTAAATTCCTCCACACCTCAAAAGCCCATGCTTCAGTTTGAGCCTTCTGTGCTATCCCAAGAAATAGCTGTACAACAACCTATGAGGTACAAAATGTTGAATGACACCATTCTCTCTGACCACGTCCTATCCTGGCTATAGCCTCCTTTCTCCCATTCTGTCTCAGATATGCTGGCACCATCTTCCTAAAAGCCGTTGTTCTGGCCTCTCCCTATGCCTTCGCCTTGCTTCCCTCGGAGTGGGCACAGACAGCATGCTTATCTGCACACCTTCATTCCGGTCTTCCTGCTGGATGACCTCTCCTCGTGAAACTGTAGCCCTGTGCTCCTGCCTCACTGTTTCTTTTCCCCGTTTGCACTTTAAGCTGTCAACACGCTACATAAGCTTATTCTGTTTGCTGTCTCACCTACCCCAGCATGTGCAATGCACTGTAAGATCAAAAGCAGGGGATTTGTTCTGCTGTGTGCTACACATCCTTGGGCCTAGCACACTGCCCAACATGTAGCAGTGGCTCAATTTGTATTTGCTCTGATGCCTCAGAAACTTTATTTAGAAGTAACTCCCTCCTCTGTATTGTTTGTTCAACCCTGTTAATTAGATGGTGCTCTCTGGGAGCTGCCTTAAATATCTCTACTCATTTAGAAGTCCAGGCCTACGTGGAAAGAAAGCTTGCCTTGTCTGCTTATGCAGGTACATTTGCTGTGGCTATCTTGTTTAATCTTTGTGACTTGGCTTTCCATTTAGTTGTCATGCTCTGACGCTAAGGGTAATGGAGTTTATCCCACAAAATGACAGGATAGAACTAGGCACACCTGACCCCGGGTCAGGTTCTCTACACTTCGGGGGAGGAGGCCTATGAGACGATGATTGCAGCCACTGAGCAAGAAATAGATAGACAGGGTGAAGCCTGACAAACTGGGCCACTCCTGCTATGGAGTTTTGGGCCTGGTACAGTCTGAGGTCTCCTCTGTCCCAACCTTTCTTTCAGAGCACTGATAACAACCTAGCGTGAGACTTGTCACTTTTGGCCTTGGCATTAGAGACTGAAGATCGCTATGCCTAGGTCATAGAGTTATCCATCCTGTCCCAAGAGTGGGGAAGGGACAGTATGGTTCTCTTTGGACCCAGAGTATTTTTTGTTAGCCTTGGGCTTCCACAGCCCCCATTGCTGCCTTCCCTAACCCACCCTCTTGTCTGTAACCCCAAAGCCTGAGTTCCCTATCCTCTCTTCCCTCTGGGCCCCAGGCCAAGCCTCCACTGGCTTCCCTCTGACAGCCTGTGAATGTGTCTTTGTGCGGTGGCCCTGACGTGAGGGCCTTCCTGGGAAGGTGTTATTTTAATATATGAAGGGCAGTCATTGCATTTCATAAAGATAGCTTGTTTGGAGGGGCCAGCAGGGGCCCAGGAGAGATCACACTTGACAGATATAGGGACAGCCTGTGGTTTGGGGACTAGAAATCACAGTACAAGCCTGTGAAGCCCAGTGCTGGGCACCATGCCCCTGACAGCCATCACTGGAACGAGGCCTGTTGTCTGGGGTGGAGCTACACAGAGTCTGCCCTCCTTGCACTGGTGGGGGCAATTACAAGTGATACAGCATGTTATCTAGAGAAAGCCAGATGGGCACAGGACTCAGGCCTTCATGTTTGTAGGAGCCAGGGGCAGGGTCTGTGTCAGCTCCATTCTAGTCCCTCTCTCCTAACTATGAACCTGAGGAAATCTCTCCTCCAGGAGTCTCAAGAACCCTAGCAGATCCCTTAGGGGCTTTCTGTCACTGTCATTCCAAAAGACTTAACCCACCCTCCCAGAGGGGCATGTTGAAAATAAATGAGGAGTGAACTCTATCTCCTGCCACCTTGGGCTCTACAGCCAACCCTGGGTGATGAACGGGGTGACAGAGATTGAACAGAGCTAGTTCCAGAACACCCCTGGCTTGCTGCAGAGCAAAACACCTGGTCCTTGGGGAAGTGAGACTCAGAGGCGGCTGCACCAGCTCCTCCCTGACAAGGAACCTTTCTGTGCTCAGCAGGAAGGGAGGTGGGCAGGGACAGCCAGTCCCGGGGCACCTACTGCCAACCATGAGGTTGTTGAACTTGGAAATGTGTGTGCTGCTTGTTGCTCAGCAGAAAAGCCCACACACTGCTCAGCACTGCACAGAGTGACCAGACATAAGGCTATGCATGTCACAGTAGCTGCAGAGAAGGAATATGGCATGATGAATTTCCAAGTAGAGAGACAGGAGCCAAGCGGATCGATTTGACCAATTGTACTTTCTGGCTCATCTTCCACATTTAGAGTGCAGGTCAAACTGGGAAAGTTTGTCTTTCTCCCTCTCCTAGACAGCCCCTTGGCAAGTGTCAAGTCCATCTTTATGGATGACAGAAGAGTGACAGAGCTGACTTCTGTATATCAAAAGACCCCTTTGATAAATACATTGAAATAGCTCATCATATAGGAACCAAAGCTGGGTGAACTGGTGGGTGGACAGGCAGGAGGCCAGCAATCTGGTTCCTATTCTGCATTGGCTGAGCTCTTTCTCCTGAGTGTTGTTTATGAGGAATCTCAGTGGGTTTTGGTCATGTCTGACTGTTTTCTTCAGGGAGGGTATGTCATCTGAACTGCACCTGTGCCCTTAGCACTCATTATAGAACATGTATCCGTAGTACAGCAGACTAGGATGAGTGGCACACCATGAGCAACTCTGCACCCATATGCTTTGTTCCTGGCTTCTGCACCCTCCTGCTGAAAATACTCTGTGCTTTTTCATGATACTCTCTGAACAATGCTCCCCTAGTGTTGAAGGACTCAAACAGACACAACTGCATCTGAAAACATAAGAATGATCAAAGCTAAGCACAAGCACAGTCTTTAGCCTGGGTATCCAAAGACATGTGTCATCACCAAAAGAACACCCCAAAATATTTAACCTTATGACCCATAAGGGTGAAATCTACCCACAAATCCTGTGTCTTACTTTTCTATTGATGTGATAAGATACCCGACCATGCCAATTTAAAAAGAGGCTAATGCGGGCTTGCAGTTTCAGAGGATGAAAGTCCATGACCATCATTGTGGGGAGCATGACAGCAGGTGTACAGGCGTAACACTGGAGCAGTAGCTAAGACCTTACATCTGATCCACAAGCAAAGGTCAGAGAAAGAGAATGCAAGCTTTGGAAATCTCAAAAGCCTGCCACGGTGCCATACCTTTGCTAACATGTTTACACCTCCTAATCCTTCCCAAACAGTTCCACTGACTTGGGATCGAGTATTCAAATATATAAGCCTATGGAAGGTGTTCTCAACCAGACTACCACAGCACATCAATAGTAAACTGGTTAAGTAATTTGTGCTATATTAACTCAGGGAAAGATAAGACTATAAACTTCAGTTGCATGCACTACTTATAAATCAATCGTTAATATAATAATGAAAGGTTTTTAAAAATATAAGATAAAATGCACATTGTACATTTCCATTCATAAGTTTGCAAGCAGGAAAAATTGGCCAATAGCTTTTGATGTGGAATAGTGCCCACCATCTGCGCAAGGAGTTTGCTTCTGGAGTGCTCATAGTCTGAACATTGGTTTGATATCATCATGACTTCTACATATTTCCTAAGCATGGCAGACATCAATAAGATGTTTAAAAGACAGAACCGAGAAAGAAGACACATGTAGTGAAATGACTGAGAGCTGTGATTGCTCCTACCCTGAAACAAAACAAGGTTACTAGTGAGCACTTGATTTGACTTCAGTTGTTTGTTTCCCGGCACTGGCTTTATTTCATGGTGATGTATAGCCATATAACCTGTTGGTCCTTAAAGACATGAATGGATGAAAGACTTCGATGTGCTGCCTCTATTCTGTCACCTTTAACCTCTCAATATCTGCTGACCTCAAAGCCACCTGCCTTTCTTATTCTGGGAGCTTTCTCTGTCTGCTGGAGGCAGATTTGTAAATGCTGCTGCAGACTGCAAGAGTCAGGGCAAGTAAGACTCCAGGTGAGGCCTCAAGCAATGATGAAGGGAATTGGTGAGCAAGTGAGCTCTCCAGGTCTGTCTTAGGCTCAACCACTGAGGTAAAATACTACAACCAAAAGAGATTTGGGAGGGAAAGGGTTTGTGTCAGCTTACAACATTCAGGTCACAGTCCATCACTGAGGGTAGCCAGGACAGGAACTCCAGCTAGAAACCTGGAGGCAGGATCTAAGGCAGAAGCAATGGAGGGGTACTGATTATTTGCTTGCTCCTCATGACTTGCTCAGCCTGCTTTCTTAGGCAACTCAGGGCCACCTGCCTAGAAATGGCGCCCTTAGTAGGCTTAGGCCCATCCACAATTATTACATAGGGAGAAAACTCACTACACCTACAGGCAATCTGATAGGAGGCATTTTCTCAATTGAAGGTTCTTTTCGCAGATATGTCCAGGTTTGTGTCAAGTTGACAAAAAACAACCAGCACAGTGGACCTGAAATGTCAAATCACTCTGAGGTTTGTTTGGGCTCGCTTGAGTTCCTGGCAGCAGGGGTTGAGAGTCCACACTCCTGCTTTGCATAGGATGGTCTGAGAGTTATAGACATCTGCAATTAGAAAGGGAAGGCACCCAGATGTCCCTCAACAGAGGAATGGATACAGAAATTATGGTACATTTACACAATGGAGTACTACTCAGCTATTAAAAAGAATGAATTTATGAAATTCCTAGCCAAATGGATGGACCTGGAGGGCATCATCTTGAGTGAAGTAACACAATCACAAAAGAACTCACACAATATGTATTCACTGATAAGTGGATATTAGCCCAAAACTTAGGATACCCAAGATATAAGATACAATTTGCTAAACGCATGAAACTCAAGAAGAATGAAGACCAAAGTGTGGACACTGTGCCCCTTCTTAGAATTGGGAACAAAACACCCAGGGAAGGAGTTACAGAGACAAAGTTCGTAGCTGTGATGAAAGGATGGACCATTTAGAGACTGCCGTATCCAGGGATCCATCCCATAAGCAGCTTCTAAACGCTGACACCATTGCATACACTAGCAAGATTTTGCTGAAAGGACCCAAATATAGCTGTCTGTTGTGATACGATGCCGGGGCCTAGCAAATACAGGAGTGGATGTTCACAGTCAGCTATTGGATGTATCACAGGGCTCCCAATGGAGAAGCTAGAGAAAGTACCCAAGGAGCTAAAGGGATCTGCAACCCTATTGTTGGAACAACATGATGTACTAACCAGAACCCCGGAGCTCTTGTCTCTAGCTGCATATGTATCGAAAGATGGTCTAGTAAGCCATCAATGGAAAGAGAGGCCCATTGGACTTGCAAACTTTATATGCCCCAATATAGGGGAATGCCAGGGCCAAAAGAATGGGAATGGGTGGGTAGGGAAGTGGGGGGCGCTATGGGGGACTTTTGGGATAACATTGGAAATGTAATTGAGGAAAATATGTAATAAAAATATTAAAAATTAAAAAAAAAAGAAAAAGAAAGGGAAGGCACGCTTTCCCTGTGGAGTCCACATTACACTTCCCCCATGAGCTCACTCCCTCCGTTGGCAGCCACTGGGCTCACTCCAATATGCTCAGAGTATCCCCAAGGACTCTGCCCAGCTCTCACACCCCAGACACCTCCTGTCACCTTGCCTCAGCTACTCACCCTGGTCACATTCTGTTCCCATATCCTACTCTAGTGTCCTTTATGGGATCTATCATCACGGAACAAAGTCCATGATTAAGAATAGCCGAAACTAAGAACCAGAAGAAAACGGTGCAGCAGCCTTATGTCAGTGTAATTTAGGGTTCTGAATTGGAAACTGATCTTTACTGCCTGACTTTCCACACATAAAACTGTCCATTTTCTTATCATACCAAAAAAAAGGAAAAAAAAAAAAGGAAAAATGAATCGCTAAAATAACTGAACTCGTGTTCCTAATCAGGCATTGTTCAAGACACTTTGAGAGCAACATATATTAACCCAGTGACCTAGTTCCATTCCATCTTAGTATATAGCACAATGTTCAGTACCCGGGTCACACTACTAAATGTTAAAACCAGGATGTGAGCCAAGGCAGTTTTTCTCTGGACTCCCAAGTATCCCTGTTTTCCATGTCCACTGTCTTTCCATCCAGCACTGCTTATACTATATCCCTGGCACACAGAACAGCTCCTGCCATTTTCTAAGCATCCAATACATTTGAGTGAATGAATGAATGTTGGCTGAGATGAGGTATAAGGAAGAACACAGTTTGTCCTCAGAGGATGCATGTACTGTAGGTTACATAAGACTGAGGTTTTAGAGATCATTCCTCAATTATGAATTACTCCAAGCCTGGAAGATCATTATTTCACAAAACCATATTTTGAAAACCCCATCACCAAATCTAAATTCCTAGAACAGTCAGACAAGTTGAGGCCTCATAGAACCTTGGAAGTTCATACACACACGCCAGAGCCTTTATTCTCTGCCTAGACAATTTTCTCAGACCTTTTTTTCATCCCCAGAACAGCAGAGAATGGCCTTTATTCAACAGTTATAAGTATCTGCGTTGTCAGCTAGGACCCAGGGGTTCCTCTCAAGGGTCATGTAGTAGACTGTCAGCAACCTTGCCAGGGCTATAGAACACAAAGGGACAATCTAGGATCACAGTGGTGCAGAGAACCAAACCCACCTTGGTGAGAGTACAGGAGAGCAGGGATTCCCTGAAAAGTGATCAACCAAGAGACAAAACCTGAATGAGGTCAAATTGGTCAGTCATCATCAAGCTGATTGTAAGAGATATAGGGAGACTTCATTGTCAGGACTGATTTCAGAGGCGAATTACTGTCACAGGGTCCTACCATCTGTTCCCACCCCTCAGAAAGCAAGTGCTAGACTAAGAAGGTCAGTAACCCATAGAGAACAAAGTGGGGTGTGTGGGGGGTGGTTTTTAGCTTTATTTTTATTTTACTTGTATGAGTGCTTTGCTTGCTTTTATATATGTGCACTGTGTGTGCCTGGTACGCACAGAATTCAGAAGATCTTCTGGAACTGTAATTACAGACAGTTTGGAGCCATTATGTGTATACTAGGGATCGAACTCCGGTCCCCTGCAAGAACAATAAGTGTCTTTAACTACTGAGAAACCTCTCCAGCACCCAAATTGCTTTAAAAAAATCTATTTGAATATGTGTGTACACACACACACACGAACACACACATGAATGACTTAAATGTATATTGCATATATAGCCAATGGGGTTGAAATGGGAAGCAGAAAACAATAAGGAAGCCTGTAACTTTATCTGTTCCTCTTGGTAACTGAGGGGGTGGTGAGATTTGTCCATCAGCTGAGGAGCCATCTGGCCAGACAACGTTATGGATGTTATGTCTGGCCTTGATAGAACTGTCCCACTGCTGACCTCAGGGTGGCTTCTGCCTGGTGCCCAGAGTCCGTGGCCCCGTCTGTGAGGTTGCCTAGTGCATATAAATCAGTCCCCACCAACTTGCTTCTTTCCCCTCCTATGCCTGTGGATGCCCTCGTAAAAATTTAAAAGCCTTGCTCGTCAGACTACACTTCCCAAGGCTTTAAACTGCAGCCTGGGTTATGCCTGCTGCTTCACTTGTGGGACCTGTAGGCAACTGCCTTTCCAGTGATAACTTCCTTTTCCTCTAAGTTAGCTGCTATTGCCTCTTTCTCATTTATTCAAAATGTGCAGTCTCTGCTCATTTTTCTTGTCCAGTCTTCCTTAACCAAATAGTACACTGTATCTTGAAACATTTGCCATCCAGAACGGCCATTCTCTCCATGTCTCTCTCACCTCAACTGGTGAGTGTCCAGTTCTCTGCCAGTTCCCCTTCTCCCTGACCTTCAGACTTTGTAGGGTTCCAAGCTTGGGCTTCAGGCCTCTTCTTGTCTCTCTGCACTTTGTCATAGTCTCTTTACCAAGGACTCTACACTGATATAATCAATCTCAAATTCCTTTGTATGGACTCTCCAGACTCACTTATCACTTGGGTAGACTCTCCACTTGAGTAGCAAATCCCCATGTCAGACTTAATAACTTCAAAACCAAAGGGATCATTCTCCCTGTCACTGTGCCCTCGCCTGACTCAGCCTGACCAGCTCCATTCTACCAGTTTTTCAGTTCAGAAGTCTGAGTCCCACCCTGGAATGTAACCTTCCTCCAAATACGTCACATCCAAATGAAACTGTCCCCATACTTTGAACACATGTGGGATTCTACTGTTTTAACACCCTCCCATGACCCAAGTCACCATCACCATTTGCATGTGATATGTAGTCCAAACTATTCTTTTATGTTACATTCCCAAATCCAATTCCCCACTTTCCAAGGCACCTGGAACCGTCCCTCAAACCATGATCAACTCATGCTTCCTTGATCAAAACCCTCCATGGGCTTCCACTTTTACCACCAGCAAAACCCTTAGCATGAAAGGCTCTGTATAATCAGCCTCCAGCTTCTTCACCCCACTCCTCACCCACCCTACCCTCCACTCCACTCCACCCCAGTCACATTGGTCCCTTGGTTTTCTGGTCCCAGCATTCTTACAGCTGGCATTTCCATTGCATTGCTATGTGCGCTCAGCACTAATCATGTCACTTACAGTAATAATCCTTGTAGTTCTCACAGAAAACCATTTGAAGAAGCCAAAGCAGAGAGTAAGCACCTCACCCAAGGTCATACTGAGCCAGGGCTGGGATTTTACAATGGGTTTTTACCACTGTGTCCTGTGCTTCTCTATGAAATGCTCTAAGATGATCTGTTGCATGAAGGAGGTCCACTTATTCCTCCACACTGGCTCAGGTGAGGGTGGGATCATCCCTGGAGCACAACAAAGATGTACACATGACTCCTGCATGGCTGGACATCATTTTGTTCTTCCCTAGGACCTATTAAAGGAAGGCCTCTAATAGATACTTATTGAATGAGTGGGTGTTCAGGAACAAAGAAGAAAGAAGAACTTGCTTTGCTTAGGGGATTCTTGAAGGCTCCTGGAGGTGTTCGTTTGGCAGACCAGAGGCTTGAAGCCACAGGCCATCTGACCCTTTGTCCATTTGTGAGTACACAGTCCCACAAATAGTATACTGAGCAAATGGCACTCACTTCTGGGCACACTGGGGACTGTTAGTATTTGTTAAGGGCTACAGCCAAATCAATTTTGTCCAGGAGAACAGAAACAGCAGGGGGCCAATATGGTTTCAGTACAGCAAGGACCTCTGTCATTGGTGCTGCCTCTAGCCTGTCACTATGGCCAGTCCTACAGTCACCTCAGTGACCACACCAACCATTACCACTACCACATCAGAGGCAGTGCTATATGTTGGTCACCCTCCCTGCTATTATATTCTCCACAGTATGTCTGTAATTGCTACCCAACTGATCTTATGACCCAGCTCTGTGGCTGGTCCTTCTAGCACTTTAAATAACTACCAAACTATTATTAACACTACTAGCAGCTATTAACAACTCACAGATATAGCTGAGCCTACAGTTTGAAAGTCAGAGTGGCATCCATGCTTCCTTTGACTATCACAGCAGGCCATTGATTCACAAAGGGCACTTTTCTAAGATGAGAAAAGGGGACACAGCTATTGATACTTAGCAAGTTAATAACATTAAGGTAATAAAAAGCTTATGGGGGTGTAGCCAAGTTGGCAGGGCACTTGACCAGTATGTGCAAGGCCCTGGGCTCAATCTCTAGCACCATATAAACTAGATATGGTAGTGCATTCCTCTAATCCCCTAATCTCAACATTCAAGAAATCAAGGTTACCCTCTACTACATAAGCAATTTAAAGGCAAACCTAGATTACACAAGACCCTTTCTTTTACAAGAAAAGAAAAGAAAAGAAAAGAAAAGAAAAGAAAAGAGAAAAGAAAAGAAAAGAAAAGAAAAGAAAAGAAAAGAAAAGAAAAGAAAAGAAAAGAAAGGAAAGGAAGAGGAGAGGAGAGAAGGAGAAGGAGAAAGGAGGAAGGAGAAAGGGGGAAGGAGAAGGGGGAAGGAGAAGGGGGGAAGGAGAAGGAGGAAAGAAAGGGGAGAGGGAGGGGAGAGGTGGGGAGGGGAGGGGAGGGGAGGGGAGGGGAGGGGAGGGGAGGGGAGGGGAGGGGGAGAGGGAGAGGGAAAGGGAGAGGAGAGGAAAAAGGAAAGGTGGGGTGGGGGAAGCCCAGAGAACCAAGGAGGCTGGTGGTTTAATTTTGGGACAACTCCATGCTAAGCATGTTCACACATTTTTAAATCCATTTCAACTATAGAAATATTCAGAAGTGAATTTTGTGTTCTTTATTTACAAATTTACCCAATGAGGGTAAAGGTCATGCACTGGCTTGTCCAGCTGGTAGAACTATGTGTCTTCATAGCCTATGCCCCAGGACAGAGAAGCCTCATCCAGGGGAAATGCTAGCCAGGATTCCAGAGACATGGAGGGTGGTCTTCCCACTGTGTCCTCAGTTATAGTCACCAAGGCTTAGTAGTTGTGTATCTTTGACCTAGTAGCTTAACCTTTCAGGGTCTTGTTTTTTACAGTCTCCTGGTAATGCTGGCCTTATGCCCTTCACAATCTGTCTAGGGATAATGCACACTGGATTTATCACCTCTAAGGGCCCCTGTGTCCCCAATCCGCTCAGGTTCAAGTTCTTGTTGTTAGTATGACACTGACTGTGTCCCCTAAACCCTGAGTGTAAGAACACTTTCTGTGCTAATGACAAATAAGAACATCTGAAGCTTAGAGGTTTGTAAAGAAGCACCTGGCTTCTGTATGGCAGAACCAAGTTCTAAATCAGGCTTCCAACTTCATACTTGGCCGTTGCCTGAAGCTCAGGAGTGCTGCTGTGATACCTAGGCTAACACACAGCAGGTGTGCATTCCATTCTATCCGTGTTCCAGGTGCTATGTTAGGTTCACATTCTTCATGGGGAAGAGGAGATGTGGTTTCTCTTCCCCTGTGTAAGGGTGAGAGACAGATGTCCTGCTATTTACCCCAGAGAATGGGATGACAGCAGAGATACTAAGCAGGGGCTAGAGAACTATGTGCCTCAGGGACCAAGCTTTAGACAACACTCATTGCCATGACAACAGACATCCATATTCAGTGGCTTCACAGCCTCAGTGTGGTGTTTGTAGTAGACTAGGGAAATCCCAGCGGCCCAGCCGTGAGCAGAGATCCCAGAAAAATGGCATGGATCATACTAGAGAGGGCCTTAGGGGCCAGGCTTGGAAGCAACCTCTGTTCACTAAGCCAGCCTAAGTCATATGGCCTTGTTCACCTGCCAGGGAGGCTGCCTGCCCCAGAGGAAGAGGATATGGGTTTGGCAAACACGTAGCAGTCACTGTCGCACACAGTCTGGAAGTGGTCAAAAGCACTTTTCCCAAAGAAGTGACATTCCAGAGGAGACCTGGAGAGAGATAAAAGGGAACAGTGGCAGGTGTCTGATTGCTTTGGGCTGGGAGCCACAGGCCCAGCTGTGGAGGGCAGCAAGCACCTTGTGGGGAGGATGTCCTGAGCCCCACTCCTCACCTCCCAGAATTCCCAGGGTGCTGCACCTGCAAATGAGAACTGTCTTGGGAACAAGAACTGTTGGGAACAGATTGGGACATCCCTCTGGGTGGAGGCCCTGCTCCATTCTCAGACTGAATAAGGGAATCCCGTGATCCCTCTAGAGAGGACCCAGATGGCCATGCCAAGGTTACTTCTTTACTGCTTGAAACTACTTTGTAGACCCATCTGACTAGACTAAGATTTTAACCCAAGATTTAAAAGGACTAGAGATCAAAAGCAGATGCTCCTGGAAGACGCTCCAGCCTTCCCAGCCGTCTGGGGACAGGACTATGGAGGAGAAGGCCATTCATCACAGAACCGTGCAAGCCCCTGTTCAATAATAAACAGATGTATTACGGAGAAAGGAAGGGATGGGCGTCAGCCCAGTGATTCATTTGTCTCCCTCTCGAAGTCACCTTCATCCCAGGCTTCAGAGGGCAGGCACGGGCGCTTTGATGCAGAGGCATCATGTCAGGGAAATGGAAACATTTCACATTGTAAATCCTCAGGTTGTCAGAGAAACCCTAATGAGAAAGGAGACTGGCAAGGAGCACCCAGGGCTGCTTGAGGAGGGGGTGCTCAAGACTCTGAGAGACAGAAATATAGCCTGTCATTCTGTTAACACGCTTTCTTCACTGTTCTCCTGTACCCATGGGAGG
The DNA here is from genome assembly GCF_978045245.1 of Mus caroli. Taxonomy (NCBI): domain Eukaryota; kingdom Metazoa; phylum Chordata; class Mammalia; order Rodentia; family Muridae; genus Mus; species Mus caroli. The sequence continues at coordinate 42,217,037 of NW_028227261.1, read as the reverse complement.
CAGGTCGTTCTCCCAGGGTCCCACTGGGCTGGAAGCCATGGCACTTAGCAGTTGGTTCAAATGCTTTGGTCAGTTGAAACCACCCAGGGCTGAAAGTATTTTGGAACATCTGAGATTTGAGGCTAATTACCTCTTTAAACAAGAAAGCTCTTGGGCCTAATTTAGGAGAAACTGAGTCACAGCTCCCAAGTTCTATTCAATTCAAAGCCACAGATAAAATTATTAGTCATAAAGAGTACACCTCACCACTATCAGAAAGAGATAGTAGAATGCCAAGGTTAAGATGGGGACAGGGCGCTCCAGGTTCAGTCTTACCTATAGAATTCCATTTCTACACTTGCAGGTATATGACCTTAGGCAAACCATGTAGCCTTTCAAAGCCCCAGATTCTATGTTGCAGAATTGGACTAGCATAAATAACAACTACTGGGGCTGGACAGAGGGCTCAATGACTAAGAATGCTTGCTGATCTGCCAAAGGACTGTAAATTCCATTCCCAGCACACATTTCAAGCAACTCACAACCACCTGTAATTCTAGTTCTAGGGAATCCAATGCCCTCTTCTGGCTTCCACAGGTACCTACTACACACATGGCATTTACTCACATAGACACGTACACATAAATAAAAATAAGTCTTGGAAAGAATAAGAAAAAAAAGCAGCTGCTATTTGAGACTTGGAAGGAGTGAGATAATGTAATTAGGGGGCTCAACCTGTTAAAATTGGCTCCTGCTCCTATTTAGGAGCCTCCCACAGTAGAACAGAGGTGTTTTAAAAGGGTTGTACATGGATGTAAGCAAATTCCTGTGTGTGTGTGTGTGTGTATGCGTGCATGTGCACACACACACACGCACATGCACACACGCGCATATGTGAGTGGAGACCAGTGTCTTCCTCTATCATTGTGAATCTTAAATATTAAGGCAAGTGTAACTTTATTTTTTTCAAAACCTTTTAAAATGATGGTCCTTAAACCCTTTAACCTATTTCTAGCCCACCATCCACTAGAGGTAGTAAGAAAGAAAGGAAAGTGGACCTGTTTAGAAAGGTTCTTTGGAACAACTCCTGTCTGTGTTGTCTGGAAATCGGAAGCTCAGTTCATAGGTTAGCAGTGGCAACTCAATACACTTACAAACACTTCATGGATACACCAGCAGTCTGGTTCAGTACAGTCGGACTAGCAACAGCATGGCCATGTTAGTGACATGACCTAGTAGAGACAGCCAGGCCTCAGCTTCAGCACAAGTCAGCCACAGGAGGGACCAGGAGGAACACCCAGAGAACTTCTCAGCTGTGCCTCTCAGTGAAGATGTGAGACCCACAAGCATTGCACAGCTAGCTCTATAACTGAGTCTAGCTCAGGCTCTGTCACTGTCCACCAAGTCCTGCTTATACAATCTCCAAACATCATGTGTCTTGCCTCAGCATGTGTACCTGTCGCAGCTGGCATCACTCTGCCAATCAGCCCAAGTCTGTAGAAGCCACAAGAAACTGCAGCACACCATCAGAACTTTTTTTGTTTGATTGTTTTGTTTGTGTATGTGCATTTCTCTCTATGGGGTTTTGACCGATATAGTTCAATTGTAAGACAGATCATTACATGGGTATTGTTAGCAAAGAATCCTTCATCACATGTCCTTTCATGTGCTTGCTTTAGCAGACATCCTTTCTCCTGTGTCTGATTCAGCTAAACATTTCTTCATGAGTTTGCTAACTTAGTCTTTCACCTGTATCCACTTCAGCTAACCATTCCTTCATGTGTTTGCCCTAGGAAAAAAAAAAAAAAGACCAACTTTCCAAAGAACCACTTCAGGCAAGGCTCTTACTGAACTTGGGACTCATTAGTTCATCTAGTCCAGCTAGCCATGAATTCTTTGTCTCCTCTTGCTGCTTCCTGGAACTACAGGTGGGCCTCCATGCCCATTCAGCTTTTATGTAGGTTCTGTGGATCTGACCTGTGGTCCTCACTTCATCCACTGATTCATCCTTCCAGAGCGGGGTACAGACTTTAGCCCATTTACCTTAGAAAACACTGGGAAAGGCTAGCCCAGCTCTCATGGGGGCACTATAACACAGCCCCTCTAATTTGTCACCCAGAGCTCTCTCTGCTCTTTCCCATACCAACCACTCAACATCATTCAGCATCTATGAGATTGGTATGAAGCAGAAGCAGAGGACCAGGTAGGAGCCTATAGAGATGAAAAGGCTCTAAATCAAGAATATAACATTCTTTGTGAGCAGACAGGAGAAATAATTTGAACAACTGTGTGGAAAGCAAAGTCCCATATCATGTTGGCTTCTTCACTACTGTTTGTCCCCAGATTCCAGCTTAGATCCTAGCACTGAATAAGCATATAACAATTTTAATGTGAGAATGAAGAATGAATAAATTAATGGATAGATGGATGGACACATGGATGGATGGATGGATGGATGGATGGATGGATAGATGGATGGATGGATGGATAGATGAGTGAATGATTTACAGAAGTGGGGGAAAGATTCTCAGATACTCCTAGGCATATGGGATGGTATAGTCACTGAACTAGGGATCACGGGTACAAGAGCAGGGACCAGTGAATGGTTGACTGTAGAAGTAGACTAATAATATTTAGAGTTCCTCTGTGGACCGAGTCCAGAGGCTTTAACCTCTAACCTCAGTGCTTTTCATTAATCCAGTGAAGTCTCCAGTAGCTCAGAAAGGTAGAGAGAAGAGAGTAGAAACCTTTGCCTGCTCCCAGGGATTCCTACAAGAGTAGTAAGGGATACAAAGCAATATAAATTCCCTGTGTGGGTCAGAGCAAGGATCCCTCAAAAAACAACCTGGCTAGGTTGGTCATGAAGAGCTCCCTGGAGGAGGGTGAATTGGATTTGAACTAGAGAGAAGGATGATAAATAGGACACAGATTTGGACCTGAGGATGGTTCTGGGTGTGAGGGATCTGATTCGTATCCAGCCTGACATCTCTAACATGGGCAGATGATCTGCCGTTGACCCAGGCAACGGCACGCTTGCATTCTTTCTCTCACTTCCCTCTAGTCTTGTCCGGTAGCTGAAGAACAAAGATCCTCTTCGGCTGTATGCCTGAAGATTGAAGGCATTCCAGACCCATAAATATTATTTGCAAAAACTAACTGATGCATAAAACTAGACTTTGATTAAATATTACAACCAGCATTTGGTAATGGGGCATGAGACTGTCATTTATCAGCGAGCAATGTGGACATAATAATTCATTAAGCTCCTTTGAGCAGTACCTCAGCCAAGCGCTCAGGACAGAGGGGCCGGGTAAGGTTAAGTTTTGTTTCAACTACTGCAGGACTCCCTCCCAAACTGCTCCTGAAAACCATTAGCTCCCCAGGAGGCCCAGGCTGCTGCCCTCCAAGTGTCTCGGCCACTGAGCCACTTTAAAGGCCTCCATTTATCACCAAGAACTCTCTTGCTTTTCCCATCAAGCAGAGATTTGGGGAGGTTGTGCATGGAAACTGTCCTGCTTTGTTAAGACACTGCTCCCTCCCTCCATCAGAAGGCCCACATATGGAGGATCTCACTGTCCATTCATTCAGCAGTGCTCCACAGTTCCCACATGGTAGACACAATGACAGGAACTAGAGATTCTGATGAACAAAATAGACAAAGACCTTGCTGTCAAGGAGTGGACAGCCTGAAGGAGGACTGAATGTAAGCCAACAAAATAGACACCATGCAGAGATGCAAACTGTTAAGAGTGGAGGTCCTAGGTGGCCACCACACTTGGGCTGGGAACCAAGGAAGGCTTCCTGGAGGAGGTAGGAAAAGGTGAAAACTGACGGATACTCAGAACTTGGTTAAGTGGGAAGGACAAGTGAGTATTTTAGGCATGGGAACAAAATGTGCAAAGCTCTAGAAGAGTGAAGCATGACTCCTTGGAATAACTGAAATAGCTTTGGTCTGAATGGAGTTGATGAGAGTTGAGGTCAGAGCAATGAAGTGATCAGTCCACAGAGCTCTTGAACCTTATCTGGGGCTGTCATGTGAAGAAGGTGATGTATACAATATACTGAGCTAGAAGGATTGAGACAAGCCAGACATCTGTGTGGCTCTGGGCACCCCCAGCAGGCATGTGGGCCCAGGAAGTAAATGTTTAGATTGTTGGGTATGCTGCTGAAATGACCACCCTTAAAACTCTTAACAGCTTCAAAAGACAAAGGTTTATTTCTTGCATGTTCTGTGTGAATGTCACATTTCATCAGTGAACCTCAGAACATCCACTGTGGAGAAAATAGAAAAGGAAAGGAGACGAACTTGATGCCTGCCCACACAGTCACCCAGAAGCAACTGGCCCCATTTCCGATCACATCTCACTGGCCATAGGAAATCAATGACAGCTTCCATTTCCAGCAGGACTGTGGAAGTCACCCTACAGAGGCACAAAAGATTAAGAAAAAGACTATTGGCAGATCACCCTACAATGGAACACCAAGAGGCTGGCATTTCTGCAGCTTCATATTATTGATCCAAGCATTGATCCAGATCTGTCAGTCTTAGCCACAGGTCATCCTCCTACCAGCTCTGGGAGACTGACGCAGTGGTCCCGTCTATGCCCTCAAGCTTAACTTCCCCAAACTCTCCAAGAAGTGAGAAATACTAACTTAGTAATTTCCGAGTCTCTCAGACAGTTGTTGCATGAGGTGTGCACTTCCCAAATGCTTTGTGTATAGTTTTTACTTTCACTAAAATGAACAATACAAGCCACTTGCTAAATTAAGTCAATGACACTTACACATCTAAGTGGGATATCATAGAGACAAAGCAGAGCTTTGTATTTGCCACCCCTGTGAGCATCTGCCTCCCTGTAGTTGGAAAACAGATGATAAATGTGTTTTGTTTGGGTTAAGACTCCAGATATGCGTGAGGGCATTTGTTTTTCCTGGGTCTGATTTGCCACCCAGATGTCCTGGTGATGGGATACAACCAAAGGCTTCAGGTTCCAAGTTCACAAAGAAGGAACCCCAAGATGCAGCCTTTACTTTCTTAGGCTTCCAGACCCAAGGTCACATTTCCCCCCATCACTGTCTGCTCCTGTCTCTCTCTTAGCTTTTCTATTCACCCTTTGTGCCTTCTTAGCAACAGGTTTGAGTTTCAGTAGAATTGAAAGTATCACTGTGGGATGGTAAACCATGACAGGAAGCTTAGTGGGTAGAGTGGGTTGAGACCCCGGAAACTCGGTGGCTGCACACCTGAGTTGGTAGGTGCCTTCCTGCTCCCTGCCAAATTCCTGACCTGGAATGTGCCACACTTCATAAGGAAAGTGTAGTCACCTGTGGTCACATAAGCTCAGACCAGAGCTCTCCATGCTAATAAGGTTCCTAGGGGTCCTGAGGGTTTAGCCAGTAAGCTTCCCTTTCCAGACATCTCTCCTTGTAAAAGGTATTTAATCAGGTATCAGTCATCTCAGGTCCACACTGAGAAGTTGTTACGGTATATATCCATTTTCCACAATGAACAACCAACAAATAGTTTGGAACCAAAGACTGTCTCTTTCATCTAGAACCACCATCTGGAGCATAGAGCAGGGCTTCTCCTAGCAAGCCACTGCCTAAATCATCCGTAGAAGGCCCATCTGCACTCCCAGTCATAATGGCCACCAAGCTAAGGACCTTCATTAATGAGCAAAGCTGGAACTCCCATTTCCCCAAGCTCGGGGTTGGTGCCATCCCCAGCCCAAGCCCCCACCCTCCACTCCCACCCCTGACTCTGTTCTTAACTCCTTGCGACTCAGCAATGCCTAAATATCCAGGTGTTTGGGAGTGCCCAGTCTCAGTCCACAACTCCCCACACTTCGTCCCAACTCCTCTGTGTAGCACCATGGACAATTGGATATCTGGGGGTCTGGGAATCCCATCTTCAGCTTTCCCATGTCTCAGACTGCATTTTCCCACCCCCTGAAGTGGTGTCTCAGCTACCCTGAAGCCCAGCAGATAAACACAATCAAGTTCAGTACATTTTGCCTCTTCAGCGGTCATGCCCTACTGTGAGGCATAACACAGACTCACATATCACCGTAACAATTAATGAACTTGAACACCAAGCCTAGTATACCAATTGCTCTTAGATCTGTTTTATTTGGGTTTTTGTTTGTTTTGTCAACTTTATACAAGCCAGAGTCATCTGGGAAAAGGGAACATCAAATAAGAAAGTGCCTCTCTATCAGGCCCATAGACATGCCTAGGGAGCGCTTTCTTGATTAATGACTGTAGCCAGTGCCACCAGTGACCTGGTTTTAGGTTGGATAAGAAGCAGGCTGAGCAAAGCCATGGAGAGCAAGCAGTAGGCAGCATTCCTCCTTGGTCTTGGCTTTAGCTCCTTCCTCTAGCTTCCAGCCCTGCCTGAGTTCCTGTCTTGCTTCCCTCAATGATAGACTACAATAGGGATCTATAAGCCAAATAAAATCTTTCTTGATCAAATTGCTTTTGGCATGGTCTTTCTTACAGCAATAGAAAACAAACTAAGACAACAGTACTTTGAACTAAAGAACTAAGGCAGTGTCAAGGGTAAGGACCCAGGAAGAGCAATGATGTGGGGTCTAACCTTGATTCTGCTGCTCTGATGTGGGACTTTCATATCCTCTGTTCCAGCCTGGGGAAATGGTGAAGACTGCTTTAGAGATAATGTAAGGAGGTAGATACATCACTGTACGTGGTGGGGATGCTAGAGTGACTTTTCATTTGTAAGTTTTCAAAAAACCCCTCACTCTTAGTGAAAGCCTTCCTTGTCATTGTCATCCCTAAAGTCATATGTTAGTGTGTCTATAGTGGTACCTGCACAGTCATGGAATGACCAGCTTTTCTAGACCCCTTTTCTCAATCCCCATGGTCACTGGCTTCCTCTGTGGACCCTTACCTGCTCACCCAGATATTCAGCTTCTGCTTTGACCCCAGTACCCTCCTTTCTTAGGCTCTCTTGATTTCCTTAACTTATACATGGCCTTTCCCTGATAACCTAATCTGAAAATCTATGTGACCCCTGCTGCCTTTTACAATTATTAATACACAGGCTGGAGCCTGTCACTGTGGGGCCAGCACTGCTGATTGCCTCTGCCTGTGAGCTCTCTGTTCCGTGCTCAGCTCAGTGCTACAGACTCCAACCCCTCCATGTGTGTGGCAAAGTCACAGATTGTCTGAAACAGCCATCACACTGACCTGCATTTTATCCCTACAAGAATGGCAAGCCAGTGCATAGAGAGGAGACCAGAGACCTCTGCTTCCCTGCCAAGGTTTTTGCAGGAGTCCAGTCTGTAGCTGTTGAGGCTTGACTGAGGCAGATTCCACAGGGTCAAGTAATGAATGAGGAGACCATTTCTAGGTACATATCCTGAGGGAAGATCCTAAGACCCTTGGAACAGGCGCCTAGGCGCACATGTGCTTACCACAGTGAGTCCCTTACACGGTGGCAACATGCAGGGGGAGGGGAGATTGGACAAGACATGCTTCTGCCTTTGGAGCCCAGTGTTTATTGGTGTTTACAGTGGGAGTGGAATTAATTAAATGCCACAGGGCCTCCTTGGTTGCTGAAAATAAACTGAGCCAGGCCCCCAGCAGTGCTGCCTGCTGGTCTGCTTGCCTGAAGAGGAACAGGGCTGTTTCTGCTTCAGAGGAGAGAGGCATACAGAGCTTCCATGGTGGGACTGCTGTGGCAGCCATAGCAGAGAGCATGGCAAAGTCAGATGTGGCTCAGAGCCCTGCCTAACTCCTGACAGCTGTACCGATGCCTGACCAGGCTACAGACAGACAGACCCAACACAGACAGACAGACACACAGACACACAGACACATACACACACACAAGCACACAAGCACACACGCACACACGCACACAAGCACACAAGCACACACACACACATTCACCAAGACACACATGGATGGCTTCATAATCAAGAACCTAAAATTTCTCCTTCAGTCACCCTAAAAGTATGACATTAAATAGTTTTTCTGTGCTTCAGTTTCTAAGCTGTACAGTAGAGTATCAGCAGTACTGTGTCCTAAGATTTTAAAAATGAGCATAATGTTCTCAGCAGAACTTCAGCTGTGTTCTAAGCACTCCACAGAGTGTAGCTGGTGTGATTGTCATTCAATAACCTTAGCCTTCTCTTTGAGAAGCCTGGAGCCCTCAAACATATGAAGATAAATATGGACCAAGTGGCCCATAAAGTCTAAAAAGACAGCCTGACCTAAGAATGTGCCTCTATCCCCTAGTTCCATTTCTTACCAGACTACTATGTAGACCAACACCCGGAAGGCCTACGCTCAGACATTCACCCCATCTCCACCACTGCTGCTACCACCAGCCAGCCCAAGTTGTCATAGGCATATTACCAAACCATGCAGAGCTGAGGAAAACCAAAGGCATTCTTGGCCAAAGAAGCACATGCTATGTGGCATGGGTTTTAGCCACTAAAACACACAGACTCTTCTGTGGCTCCCCAGGATCTGTGGGCAAAGATCCAACCTCCTGAGCCTCATGACCATGCTGTGCCTCTGTCTCTCAGTAACCCTTACCCACTTGACTGCTTCTGGGTCAGGGAAGGTAACAATAGGGTTCTGAACATTGAAAATAGGAAGAAAGGATAACAAGTGGGGCCTTAGTGTCACCTTTGTTACTTTGAAAGTCCAGATTATCCCTCTTGGCTTATTTTGAGAAGCAAGAGCCTGCTAGCTAGATCCTAGAAGCAGGCAGTCTTAGCTCTGGTGGCTCCACACTGTGAGAAGGGCAGGCCCAGATAAGACTGTTGGGTTACTTTATCCACAGGGCATGTTTTCCTCATTTGCACTCTTCACAGCTCAGAAGCCAGCCTCTCCCTACTCTGTCCTCCCATAGCCCCTTCTGACCTCACCAGTGTCCCATGCTGGGTATAATCTGATCCCCTAACCTGGTGGCTTAAAACAACCTCAGTTACCCTACAGGATCTTTGTAGCTATCATTGCTCCATTCAAAAAATAGAAGATAAAAACCTTAACACAAGTAGGATCAACAGTCTGGTTGGTTGGCTAATCAATACATTTCTCTATGTATCTCTCTAAGCTGACTCCATTGTCCTGAATACTGAAGGCAGCAATGTAGCCTGAGTGTTCATTGTCCTCCAAGCACCCATGGTGACTCTGATGGAAGGTGGATGCAGTGAGAGATTCTCAAGTCCTTGGCAGATGTTTTTGAAGGAGACTTTGGGTTCTGTGCCTTCTTTCTTTTGACTTCTTGGCTCTTAAGACTTCACTCCACCACAACACTCCAACCATTCCTTTCCTTCCTGAGAACGATTTGTGGCCTTAGAATTAACTCTCTCTCTCTCTCTCTCTCTCTCTCTCTCTCTCTCTCTCTCTCTCTCTCTCTGTCTGTCTGTCTCTCTCTCTCATTAAATAGCTAGCATGAATATATTGTGGAAATGGAGAAGTATAAACATACAAAAAATTCAATAATAATAATTATTATTATTATTTCAGTATATTGTTTTCTTATTTGTTTTTGGTGAATATATATGTGTGTGTATATATAGTATATAGACACATATATGTATCTATATTATATATATATATATATATAATTGAAACCAACATTTTGTCAGCATATCTGCTGCATGCAATGGAAGACTTTATTTTGTCTTTGCTTGTTCATTTTATTTGTAAAAAATATAATGAACATCTGTGGAGCTACCATGGACCCCAAGAACAAAAATCTTCCCGCCAATTCACCTAGACCTGTATGCTTCTCTTCTTTACCACCCCTGGCTCTTCAGAGATAATATTGTCTAAGTTTTCTATTTCTCATTCCTTCAGGGCTTTTTTAAAAAGAATTATTTATTTATTTTATGTATCTGAGTACACTCTAGCCTAGCCATCTTCAGACACACCAGAAGAAGGCATCAGATTCCATTACAGATGGTTGTGGCCCATGATGTTGTTGCTGGGAATTGAACTCAGGACCTCTGGAAGAGCACTCAGTGCTTTTAACCTCCAAGCCATCTCTCCAGCCCCAGTTCCTTCAGGTTTTAACACTACAGTTGGATCATGCATGTGCCTTTGCTGTATTGTGTTAGTGTCCTTCTATGATGTAGTTCCCTTCTGAGTGGATGTCATTGTTTCTTTGCAGTTCACTCTCTGACCACAGCTTGAAAACACATTAATAGCTGCATAATCTCTGTTTCTAGAAGACTATCTTTTTATCACATCTCTGTTTCTGACTTTTAGATGATTTGTAGTTCTATAGATGATTCTACCACAAATATCACTTCACTTCGGGTAGTGGTTGTATGGCTCTAACATGTATAAGTACTACTCAAGAAGGATGCACATTTCAATAGAGATTGCAGCATCCCTTCAAGGAAGTTCCCATTAGTCCCTGTTTTCATGACACCAGCCAATACAGGGTACTGTCTTTGTGAAAGGAAGAAAGGAAGAAGTGAAAGGAAATGAGGAAGGATGAACACACACACACACACACAGGCAAATATATCTGTCTCTTATAAAGGACCAAAGCCAAAGGGGCACTGGTGTTTCCCTAGTAGAATTCTCATTTTGCAGAGCACCTAAATCCTGTGCTATAGCTGAATTCTTGTGCTTTGAGCCTTCACTTATATTTCACCATTTTGTAGATCCTTTTCAGTTGCCTATGCAGACCCACCCAGAGTCTCTTGCTCACTCCCAACATTTTTCTCCACCACTACTTTGATTTCCTCTGGCAAGCATGACTTTAATGTGTTCTCTTTGTCCCCACCCAAGTGTATTTAATATGAACAGGGTCACATATGCCTCTCTCACTACTAGATCTACCTGGCACATAAGGAGAGTTCAGTAAACATTGGTTATTACCAAATTGGTGAATGAAGGGATGAATGCAGGAGTGGCCCAGCCTGTAACCCAGAGCCAGCACGTAGTTGGCACTTACATGCATATTTAACAAGTAATCACAAACATGAATGAGTACTGTTGCTGTCATCAGTCTCTGAATAATGATAGCACTCATTGACAGCCCCCACCTCACCACCCTCTCAACTCTTTTGGCAATTATAAGCAGGTCTTGGGCCAGAGGCATTTCTAGAATTTTGAAAGTGTTCTTCTGGGAAGCCATACTGTGGCTTTCTTGGGTGCACCTGAAGCTCCTTTCCCAGAAAACTATGATCCTAAGGCCCCAAAGTTTCCTAGCCCATTCCCACTATGGCTACACACTGAGCCCTGCTCCCAGACTGGCCCTGTGCCCTTTATCTTAATGATTCCATGCTCCGGGCTGGGAGCATCAGGCTCATCAGTCTGCACCAGTGGCCCACAGCCATAGTTAGCTTTCCAGGGTTGCTAGGCTCGCACGCTTCATCCCTGGATCTCTCCTTCATCCTCTCCTAATCATGGCAACGATGACATCACATTGCTCTCTGTAACAGTTTACATGGCTCTTTCCCATGAGTCATTTATTTGATTTTTCCCAGCAGCCCTAGGATCTGAACCCCCCCACCTCCCGCCACTACTTTGAGTTGACAGCACTGAGGCTTGGAGGGTGAACAACTTTTTTCAAGGTTATGTGGCTATTCCGTACAGAATAGGCATATCTCCCTTGTGACTCTTCTTTACAGCCACAGTAGGAATTACAAAGTGACCCTTCAGGAGGCTGGAACCCTGTGGGGGCTTTTCAGTTTCCATAAGCCTTGATTCTCAGTTGTGGAACATCATGTCTGTCTTGGGTTTCTTCACATGTTTATTCTGTAAATACATGCTAAATGTTTCTGTAGCACATAGTCCAATAGAAAGCTCAGCAGGAATCACAAGAATAAAGAGACATGCACATACCCAGAGGCCAGGACACTTGGCTGGGGTCTTTGTTGGAGCTCAGGGTCAGGTCAGGCTGTCAGGCGGCTTGGGCTATTGAGAAAATTCAGTAATATACCCAAGGACAGAGTGACTGACTTTGGCTTCCTAAACTGAAGGTTGAAGTTGTAAGTTTTACGAGCAACATATGCAAAGTCAATGTGTATGATAGGGAGAGAGAGAGAGAGAGAGAGACTCTGTTGAGGACATGTCCTCATAGAGTAAGAATTTCCAGCCTCCACTGGACTGAGAACTAGTCTCCACAGAATGCTGACATTCTGATGACTCTGAACAGAGTTTGCTTCCTTTGGGAGTTGGTCTCCTTTTAATACTCATACTCAGCCTGCCATAGACACATTCCAGATCTCTGGTGAGCTTGAGCTCCACAACTTCACAGACTTCAGTACTTTGTTAGAAAGAGCCTATCTCTTTCCATCATCCCATCCTCATGAGGCTGTGTCAACAAGGGGAGATGTGGGTGGAGCTCCCAGGTCAGAGGCAGGAAGAGACTTCTGAAGACACCAAACCTTTGCACTCCTCATTCTTGGGCCTCACTCCTATCTCTGAAGTGAGTGAACAAGAAAGAGGATCTTACAGGTCTCTCCCTGCTCCGCCTTCCCAGTCTTCCTCATCTCTCAAGAGCTGTAAGAAGAGTCTATGTGTTGATTTTGTCTCCCTTATTCCTTTATGTTTGCATCTCCCTTATTCCTTTATGTTTGTATTACCTCTGTGAAAAGCCCCATAAGGTACTACACAGGAGTGAGGAGAGGTAGGTAGAAACGGAGCTTGAATTCCTATTTTCATAACTATGATAGTCGAGATTTTTTTTCTGTATTGGTTCTCATAGCTCCTTGAACAATCGTTGGGAATGGTACCAGGATTCTGACCACCATTTCCCACCATGCTCTTCCTGGTGCCCATGTGAAACCTCTAGGTGGCAGATACTTGTCTCCATTCATTTAGTTGAGCATTAAGCTTGAGATGGTCTCTCATGTATTTACAGACAACCTTACAAATGACCATGAACTTATACCTGGGCCATGGTGACCCAAATTGAAGTACACCGTGCCCTTTGGTTGACACTATCTTTTTTTTTTTTTTTTTTTGCATGGACATACCAGTCACCTTCATGCTAGCTCTTTCCTGAAGAGGTCAGTGGGGTGTTCCCCCAGCCCTCTCTTCTGCTGTTCCTTTACCTTGAATCCTCTTACTCCTCCTCTCCACTTAGGAATTCCTAATTATCCTTTTTGAAAGCTTTCTTGAAAGCTGCCTTGGTGAGTGTGTTACCAGGCTACTCACCTACTAGCCATATTGTCTGTTGAAAACTCAGCATCTCATGCCATTCCCATCTCTTCATGAACTTATGAGCTGCACACTCTCCCCTGACCCCCGTGAGGCAGACTGTTCCTTTCTCAGCATCTCACAGTCCAGCCACTATCAGTGCCAAGGCATGTGACAAAGAGCTCTCCATCCCACTGTCCCCCTAGCACTGGCATCCTCTCATGTCCCATGTAATGAAACCCAGTGTTTTATCTTGAGAAGCCAAGAACCGCTTCACTGCACATTCAGATATTTCACAAGCCCATGGCTAGAGTTCAGCTTTTGCATGAGCTCAAGTGGGTTCTGAACTAGTAAAAGAACATCCTAGGGAAGGTTCTGTTCCTCAGGGCCTGGCTCATAATAAACGGTCTGGATGCTGCTTCCTTGGGCTTCACTTAGTCACTATGTATTACTAGACATGAGTTCAGACTTTCTCCCCAAGAGTAAGAAATCAGTTATGCAGTTATGTGATCTGCACATACACACACACATTGTAGACACATCTGAAAGATGATACCAGGTCTTGAAAGACAACTGATATTCTCCCTGCCTCACCACCCTGACCCTCTGGCTTGTTCTATGTTGCACAGTCCTCTCCCCCAACCAAACACCACCTGACACCCCTGCTTCTTTAGTTATGGAGTATGTGTAAATTCTTGATACATAAGCCCCAAATGGATGTAGCTGATCTAACTCTTCTAAGGAAATCTCAACATCTACAGTCTGATGAGATTATAAGTAGACACATGTTACTGTGCATCAGATGTAGCGTGGCTTACCCAGATATCTCTGGAAGCTCCTCAATAGATGGTGGCATATATACTTGCCTGTCCTTTGGCTCTTCCCCTTCCTTGGGAAGGCCCTGATCATTCCAGAGGGCAATGACCTCATGAAGATCCACAGTGTATGGGTGCAAAGACCAAAAGACTGCCAGGAGGGAAGGAAGGGGTGGGTCACCAAGGCAAAGAAGCACTGGGCCTGAGAGCTGGGACCAAGATCCCTGAATAGTTCTCCCTGTCACCTACTCATAGATTGTAAGGGCCATTGCCTGCTTTTCTATGTCTCATCTATGAGGTGAAGGACAGGACCCAGACATCCCACTTGTGCTGACACCTCCCTGGTGGGCACAGAACATCAGGCACTAGCCTTCAGTGAAAACACTACACCTAGTGTTAGCTGTCTTCATGCTGGCAAGCATTCAATCCATTCAGGGTTCAGTGTCCTGCTCAGCTGACATCCTGGTGGCAGGATGGAAGAAGGGGTCTTTTCATTTTATATTTTTAAAACTGTAAATTTTAGAAGTGAGTGACTTCCCTTGCTGTCTGTGAGCTAGTTGCCCCTGACCAGGTTTCAATCCTTAGTCTAGATCTGGTCCCTGTAAGTGTAGGGATAGAGAGCCAAGGTAAGTCTTAGAAGGCACACTTGTCAACCGATACCCTGGGTTTCCTGGACCTGTCTACCCCTCTCCTCTTTCTACTATAGTAACTCTCAAGTCCTCTTAACTCCCTCAGCAAATGCTTACCTTGGTTTTCTTCAACTATGGGATGGGGATGATAGTAACTATTCCATGTGTTCATCTGTGAAGACTAACAGAACCCAGCCCATGTAACATTCAAAGTACCATCTGGCATGCAGGGCAATGCCAAAATATCTAAGTTAGACATCATGGCTGTGACTCTTTTGGTTCTTATGCTGTGTGTCCTAATTTAAAGGAGTGTCTCACTGAAATTCTAAGGCTTTCTGAAATGTATTGCTTCTCTCTCCATCCAAATGTCTTTCCTTATCTGATCAGACTGGCATATGTCCACTTTTCCCCCATACTCAGCTCAAGATGGCCTACCCTCTCTGACATCAAGTGGAAGAACCCACCAGATGCTCTGCTGCACTTGCTCTACACTGAGCTGTTATACTGTCTTGACACTTGCTTCTATACTGGCTCATGGGTTATTTAAGAGCAAGAACCATACTAGACTCAGGACAAGGACATACTAAGGACACAGGACAAGATTTGGAGCATGCCATAAAGAATAAGAAGGGTACATGTAAGCAAGAAGTTTGGTGACAAATGTCATAGTAGGGGGACAGGCAGAGCAGAAATGGAACCCAGGAAAGGGATTCATATCACTGAAGTTGGTTGACAAGAAGTTAGGAATTGAAGAAGGAAGGATGAGGCTGTAGACTTTTTGGCTAGTTTTGAACATTTCTTAGAGGAAATCAATTATTCTGCTAATTCCTATGGGTTTTCTTTTGCAACTCAGCAATGTCATTGTTATGTAGTTTGCTATATGGGTTATTATCATCAACATTGGCCCAGGTCTGCATCTCTAAGGTGATGGAGCTCCACCCACTACTCCCCAGACTCCTGCCCTAACTTGTATCATAACATCCTCCAGCCTGGGATGAAGATGCCCTGCTCCCCTACGGCCACAGGTGGGATGGGAACACAAGAAGTCCCAGCCAGCACACTGTGGGTGAATGTTTAGCTTCAGGTTTCCTGGGCAGCTAGACAAAGACACTCATTATCTGTGGTGAGTAATTGAGGTGTTAGCCCAGATCTTGGAAAACTAGTTGGGATAATTACATCTGTTCCGATTTCTGCACAGTTTCTGTATCCTGACTATAGCTGAGTGATACTCTCAGGTTCCCCTTGTATCTGATGGACTGTGAGCATCAAAGGACAGTCAGTTCATGTTGGTCCAGTTGTGTTATCAGGCTTGGCAGCAAGCTTTGCCTCTTCTTGATGGTTTTCTACCACTAGGAACAACAGATAGTCAGGGTAGAGAATAGATGCTCTTGGGAGCCTATATGCCATCACAGTTTCACCTTTCCTTATGGACCACATGACACACATCTGCTTATCAATCCCATTTCAGCAGCTGATTGGTTATTAGTTTGCCTTCTTCACCCCACCCCCAATCCTGTATATGAGGTGTCTTTTGCTCAAAACCAGAAAACATTTGGTTTCTTTTATGACCAACAAGTCTGGAGATCTTTCCTTTTCTATCTTCTGATAATCACAGAAGTAGCTATACTTCTTCAGTCAAATTGTATTGAGAACCCACACAATATAAATATATGTGACCATTTACCTAGTGGTTACCTGCAAGATGGGAGAAATAAACAGCTGAAGAGAGAATTTTATGATATGAGCTTCTTATGGAGGGTATAAGGATAGTGTGAGCCCAATTCATTTATGAAAGAGAGGATAAAAAAAGGAAGTGGATCAACCAGAGGGCTCTCCCTGGAGGCATAAAACATTTCTCTGACCACTGTGTGATCCTTATAGGCAAAGTCAAAAATGAGGATCCAGGAATAGTAGTTGGCTTGGTTAACAGGCTCCAATTTGCTAACAAATAAAGGAAGGCATCTCAAGTTTTATAAAAAGACTGAGGGTACATGCCAAGCTAGGGAAACTGAGACTTCCCATATCTTTTTTGCTGATTGCACCTGACCGAAGAAATAATTCCTCACTCTGGACCACCCGTCAGAGTTTGTAGAACCCACTCAGGATCTCAGTCTATCATCTCTCCCACTTTGTCCCTCCCTCCCTCCTTCCTTTCCTCCCTCTCTCCATCTTTTCATCTTTTCTTTCCATCTTCCCTCCAGTGTTTACTGAAGAACAGCCCTGAGTCAGGTGTTCCACTAAGCTAAGCAGGGCAGGCCAGGCCACACCGGCCTTGACTTCAGAAGTTCAAGTTGTTTAAAATTAGAACATGACACAGTTCCTGTATGTACCAGATGCCAGCAGTGCTTGGGGACAGCAGAGCTTCTCCACCTCGATGTTTTCTATAAAAGCATTTCCTTTTCCTCACTTCACGTTGGGAAAGAATTCAAGAGAGAAAGAACAAGGCACTGGTGTTTTCTCAGGAATCTGACTCACCTCCTTCCCCCTCCAACAACAGCATCCCCTTTCCTGCCCCTGAGGTATGAAGGCAAGTCCAACCCCATTCCAGGCCTCCCCAGCATCTTCTCCCAGCAGAGCGTCAGTTTCAGTGGTCCATCTCCAGAAGCTTTGTTATTGATTCCAGCCACATTTTGCAACACTCTGCAGGCTGCTGGTGTTTAAAAGCAGCACATTTCACATTTGCTTTCTTGAGCCCTTTTCTTGTTGTTTCCCACATATTTCCAGTGAATGAACAGATTAGTAAGTGCGCCTCTCTTTTTATTTTTTATTTTTTTCCTTAAAGGACAAAAGTTAAACATCCTGTTCTGACTGCAGAGGAACTTTTAAGGTTTCTGGAATCCATTAAAGCCCAAAATGTCACAGGAAAGTTATTCTGGAGCTTGCAAAAACACAATTTTACACTTCTGATGTCCATTGGACATGTTTGCCTGTCCTTGGAAGGCATCATCAGTTCTTTCTTCATTCCCTTTGTCCTCTCTCCTTCCTTCCAGAAACATGGAAGGAAGCCAGATGTGTAATGCTAAGTACTTTACAAACATTCTCTTATTTAATCATCAAACAACCCCTTTGTGAAGTCGAGATGCGCTAGCTAGCTTGACCTGGGTTGCCCAGCTAGGAAGCTGTGCAGGAACTTTTCATCTACCTTTCCCATCTTTCACTCTGCCCCCTACCTTCCCCTAGCAGCTCCTAGATTCACACAGGGAGGCTTTACCAGCTTCCCCAATCTCTATAGAAAGGAGGATGTAGATAGTGGAAGCACAGCCACTCGTGTGGTCTAGAGGAGAACTGGAGTTCTAGCCTTCCCTCTTGGATGAAGACTAAGTATCTCCGTTTCTAAGTGGACATGCCAACTGCAAACCTTACAGACCTTACAGTTGAGATCGAGCACAGAGCATCTGGTTCCACAATCCTATAAACATCGCTGTCGTTACATATTGTACTTCTTGGCAGAAGACAGGCAGGTGGCTCTGAAGTTGGACAGTATGGCTAAATGTAGGGAAATCTCTCACCTCTGAGAAGAGCCAGATTAGTTATGATGGAGCTCTAGAATGAGGCTCTAGCTGGCTGCAGCTTTGCAGTCAAAACTGTGCCTTTGAAATCTGCTAATGGCCTGTTCCTGCCCCCGGGGCCTCCAGCCTGCCTTCATTTGAACTCTTGTTAGAAAGTGACAGAATAACAGGTCTGGACGGCATAGAAGGAAGGGGAGGGGTCCGAGGGGGAGCACAACCAGTAAATTGCATCACACGCACAGCCAAGTTCTAAAGCATAAGAGGAACACAGCCAAAGGGCCTCCTCTGGAGCAGCCCTCACCCTCATTCCATCATGTGCCTGGGGCTTTTTCCAGGCCTCTTCTAGCTGGGGAAGGGCTTGGGAGGTCTGTGCTAGTGATAGTGCAGTTGAAAAACAGGGGCACTGTCTGGCTGGGTCAGTTACTGGCTCAGAAGCATCACGAAAACATCCCTCTCAGAGCATAAACCCTGTCTGGGAAGCAGAAAGGACAGGCTGCCTCTTGGCCTCACAGTATGCAGAGAAACAGGTCACACACAGTCAAATGATGTCTCTTGATCCTTCTCCGATCTCCCTAGAAAAGACTCTCTTGGGAATTTGCTGGGAATGCTTTCTCTTTGCTCTTGGCAATCTTAGGCAGCCCTGAACTTCAGATGCCTTGCCTAATTCTGAGTCCCTAGAGCTTTCCCTGTGACTCTTAAGGAAGAGTAGTACCTCAGAATCTCATGTTGAGCTCGGGACAGAGTCCCATTTGTGCCTACAGGCCTCAGCTTTTCTGCTTGCACTCAGGGCAGAGTGCAGGTCCATATAAATGAATTCTTTGACCTTTGTGATGAATGACAGTTGTCCCCATGTTCATTCAGTGTTTCATGTTTAACATAGTCTTCATATGCCTTTTCAGAGCAATACCCAAAGCCCAGAGGATGAAGAAATCCACTGTTTCTATAGCTGTAACTAAGAGATGAATCCAGGCCCAACTAAATCCAAATCACTGTGTGCATACCAATATCTCTTCCTTGATTGTATTTGTTTCAGGGCAGTTCTCTGGACTGAATTATCACCACTATTCATAGGAAGTATCCAGCATACTAGACAGGAAGACCATTAGAAACCAATGTATGGGTGTAGACAGCTGTAAATCCAGCACTGAGTCAAGGAGACTTAGTGTTTCAGGCTAGCCTGGGCTACATTGAAAGACAAAGGAGGAAAAGAAAGAGTAATAGGGAAAATGCTCAGTGGATGCAAACTCTTACTTTCCAAATGAGAACATCATGCTTAGAAAAAGGACAGAAACCAGAGGCATACAGCCACTCAGTTGTAAGTTTCATAGCCTGTTGCCTTGACCTTTAGGAGTAACTGCCACCCCTGCTGTGAAGTTGTATTCTTTTGTATTACATGAACTATCAAACGTGGAACTAAATTCTAGGTATTGAGTCTACAGTGAAACTTTGTCCAGAGTGTTATCTGGCCAGGTAAAGCAAAAGTACAGCATCAGGCAGGCCAGGTGCATGGGAAGTCAGCTTGTGGAGAAAGAAAAGTCCAGAAAAGCAGGGTTTGCTGGGCTGGTAGTCCATCAGCAAGAAGGACACTAAGCCTCATCTCCCACTACTGCCTTGCTATTCTCATCTTCTGGTCAAGGGTATGACTGCCCACAGAGGAAGCCTGAACCCAACTGTAATTCTGAGGGCAGACATGAGTGTTGGCACACAGGGAGAGTGCTCCTGAAGCCTGGGAACAGATTGTCAGACCTTGTGTCTAGTTCTGGGGTTACCTCGGTGACCTCATCTCTTCCAGCATTCAGGTCTTCCTGCAGACCACACCTGGCTCTTTGCAAGAGTTTCCAACCCCAGTCTTAGAGCACCAGAAGCCAAGGATCCAGCTTTAGTGGTCTGCCCAGAGCAGAAAGCAGCAAGGACATAACACACCCAAGGCAAAGTCCAGAGTGGCTAGCAAGTATGGAGGGAGAAACTTAAGTCCTATTGGGGTATCTGCACCTCAATAATTACCCAGCTCATGGGGATGAGAAGTCATGAGCTCCATATGAATATACAAGCACATTCCTCTTACAGTATCATGCCCTGCTCAGGCAAAGGCCACTTGGGACTAGTCCATAACACCCTCTGGATTTGGCAGACCCAGGGTTCTGGGGCCACAATGGCAAGCTGGGAAGGAAGGTTTTTCTAGAACTCTAGCTCCGATTGCTTTGTCACTCAAGGCACAGCCCTTTTTAGTACTTCAGTTTTCTTATTTGTGACATAGACACAAATGCCCACTTTCCAGGATCACCATAAGAAACAATGGAATGAAGTGTCGCTCCTAGCTCAGAGCAAGAATGCTTGCTGACCATCCCTGCCAATAGCTCCATAATGCCAGCCTAGGTGCCCACCTTGACCTCCTGGAGACTTTATGGAGGGCTGTTTTGATATGAAATGGCAACCCCATTTATTAGGTGAAGGTCAGAAGCAAACCTAAGAATCAGTTCTCCCCTTCCTTTAGTGAGGGTTCTGGATAGGAAACCTAAGTCATCAGGTTTGGAGGTGGTGTTCCCACCTCTGAGACATCTCGCTGGCCTCGGCCTCCATTCTGAGGAAGGACTTCCGACTCTTTCCATTGCTGTAGTTTCCATATGGATGGTCCCTTTTATGACCATGGCAGGATCAAAAGAAAAATATGAAAGTGCTTGATTGTGCAGTGAAGCCTGGGCCTTTCTGTTTCATACTGTTATTCAAAGTCCATTCTGGTCCATATCCTAGACTGTCATGAGACATACACACAAGATGCAGTGCCAGCCCTCAGGAGCTCACATCCCATGTCCACCACAACACAAAGAGTTGTCACTGTGATCTAGGGTTCAGGAAGGATGACTGCAGAGCCCAGACAGCAACACTGGAATCTGGGGCTGTGTGAAGAACAGGAACTTGCTGTGGTGGAGTGGGGTCAATAGGTGTTCCTGCATATGGTGCTGTCTGCTCACATGGCAGGAGGTGTGGAATGCCCCAGCATTTAATACTGGGACATGCAGTGTGACTGTATTCAAGGTGTCTCAGTGCATGGCCCTTAAAACTTGATGGGGAAAGGCAGAGCCAAAAATTCCAGAGGACCCTGAGTTCATCCTTCAGACACAAAACTCCTGTGCATGGATGGGGGCTCTGTTCCAGAATGACCAAAGGGATGGACAGGTGTGACTAGTCATAAAAAGGAAGGAGACCCAGAGTTGGGGGCAATGACACCTGGTCGTGATGAGGCCATGGGGTTTGGATAGGAGAAAATAACCCCACAGAGACTTTTTGAGGTGGGTAGAGGTAAGTCCTGACCCTCCTGGCAATCCAGCCAAAGGGGACAGGAGAGAAGGGAGAACCTCACCCTCCAATTTATACCAACTTTACTCAGATTCAGACTGCAGTGAGTGATGTCAACACCCAAGTGGATGGGGCAAGGAGAGGAGAGGGTGGCTCTGGATGTCAGTGACTCCTACCAGTAAGCACTGGGTGTCAGTTCCATGTAAGTGCACTCACAGGGCAGCTCACAACTGTCTGTCACCCTAGTTCCAGGGAATCCATCACTTGAATCCACCACTTTCTTCTGTTCTCCGTAGGCACTAGGCATGCACATGGCACACAGACAGGCAGGCATGTAAAACAGTTATACTCAAAAAGTAAAATTAAAACTTAAAAATCACAATTTAAACACGTGCAGGTTTCTGTATCGCTGCAATTCTTTTGGGTGAACATTAAGCAATGTGATTGATAGGCTACATGGCATTTCTTTTTTTTTTTTTTTTTTGGATTATGAGTAGCATTGGATTTTTGTCAAGTGCTTTTCTGCATCTATCTTATTATGTATTTTTCCTTTTGTGCTGTTGATGAGATGATTTACAATAATTGTTTTAACAAATTGTCTCCACTTGTAACAACCAAGTTGCTAATGTTTTGCTGAGGATTTTTGTGCCGTGTCCATATGTGATACTAGCTTTGTAATGCCTTGGTCTTGTCTATTAGATAGATGACCTCAAAGAGTAAGTTGGAAAAATTTCCTTGGCTTCTGTGTTCTGAAAGAGATTGGCGAAACGGTGTAACTCATATTCCTTGAATGTTTGGTAGAATTCACTGGAAAACCTGGTGAGTTAGCCTGATGCTTTGTCTATAGGAACTTTATTAATTAGTTATCTAATTTTTGATGGAGATATGCCTATTTAAATGCCTATGTCTCTTTCTTCTTGTTTGAATTTCAGCAGACTGTGTCTTTTCAAGAAACTGGGCCATTTCCTCTAGGTTATCAAGTATTGGTGCACAGAGTTGTTTGTTAGATTCTGTATTTGTAATTTTAATGTTTGTGGGTCTGCAACATGTCTCCTACTTTATTTCTGGTATTAGCATCTTACCCCTAGTTACTGGTTATTTGGGGAGGAGGGGCACTTTGTGCTTTGTAGGATGTTTCACAATACCTCTGGCCAATAACTGCTAGAGATCTTGAACAAACCTTCCCCAGTTTATAACAACCAATAATACCCCCTGGACACTGTTGAGTTTTTCCTGGAATCAGAAGTGGCTAAGCAACCCCAGGTTACAAGTCATTACTGCACATAATCAAATAATGCCATAAGGGATCATCGGAATCATCAAAGCCAGACCAGGTCCTGTGTCTTCAGAGGAAGGTTGAGAAACATGAGCACCAAGATCCATGGGAGTCTTATGTTAATAACAAAACACTGGATCACAGAGGAGAAAACTGACTCGCCTGCTCTCATGCAGGGATCCAGGACCTACCCAATCTCTGTATCTTTTGTCAGATTTGGCAGTTGGGACCATTCCCTAGACATCTTGGGTCACTAGATAGTCTGTAAGGTATATTTTCTGGGTGCCAACCTTGAGTTAGGAGATACTCATTAGTGATCCAGCTCACTCTAGTCACAGTACCAGTTGCACCTGCACACAATCACACAGTTGTGATGGCTTGAAGGAGGAAGAAACTTCTTGAAGCAAGTAAATATACGCTAAACAATTGCAGTTTTTCAGCACGGTTTTAAGGTATCGAAATGCCAAGAATAAAGAGAAGGTAGTGACTTCAATCCATTCTGACTGGCCAGCCTGGGCTCTCCAGCAGAGAGACTAATAGCTTTGGGTTGTCAAGGACCACTTGCCTGCCCTGCCCCCGTCACAGCCTGGCACCTTTGCTACCTGGAGGCAGATTGTGCAGTATAATTAGGCAGGTTCTGAATCCACTGCATCAAACTTGGGTGACTCCAGGCAGAATACCTCACCTCTGAGTTTCATTTCACATCCACCAAAGGACCAGGTGGATTGTGGTGAGTGAGGAGTGAGCTCATGAGCAACTGAGGGTTGGTTAACCACAAAGAGCTGCACCCAGAGGAATGAGTTCAGCACAATGGCGGTGGAAGGTGCTGAGGTTTACCTCGTGAGGCAGTTGGATCAAGCCTTTTCAGATGCATCTGATCTGGACAGGTGGAAACCAAGGAGTAGAATCACTCTGCCACAAGGATGTGACCCCCAGTGATTTCTGCCAAGCTCTGCCCTATATCTGCTGGAGCATGCAAAGCCTCCCAACTCATAGTCAAGCCAGAATGGAACCATCTCAGGAAGACTTATAAATTCTATAATCAGCGCTTTTAAAGTCAGAATGAAAGCACACCGTACCAGGCAGAACCTTACCCTGTTCTGAGATCTGGTTGTTAAAGAGGTGCCAGTGGAAGCAGGCAGGGAGGGGTCTGCAAACATGAAAGTTAACTGGCCTGAAAGTTCATTCCCTTCACTTACCAGCCAGACTATGACTGGCTCTGAGTACCCACCAGGCCCATAGCACTGGCAATGGGAGGGTCAGGTGGAAAGGACAGTCAGTGCAGGGTAGAGAACATGGGAAAAAGAGAAAGGAAAATGGGAGACATGTTGTGGCCAGGCCCACAGAGCTGGGTCTCTGGAATAAAACCTCCTATTGGTGTCAGGAAGGACCTCTTTGTATCTGAGGAAAGGAACGAGTCCCCAGCAGGACCTCTTTTGCTCCTTGACCACCAATTAGAGCTCTGAATTTCTGGCTGCATGGTTTACCTCCCAGTGTATTAGGCCCTGTGTGTAAGGAAACACACAGCCCCATGCATGTGCAGTTGGGAGCTGGGAACATTTGACTTTGGTCAGGCAAGCATGGTTACCCCAGGGTCACCCTAATCCCCATGACCCCCCCCCAAAAAAAATCTTTTTGCTAGGTCTAAATACCCTGCCTCCACCTGACCTGCAGCCTGGGGCCCTTCCCCAAGGTGTCTGCAGCTTTATCTACTCCAGGAAGGTCAAGCTAGCCTCTGCCTGCCTTCCAGGCTTCTGAACAAAATGACTTCATTCTCTTCCCATCACAGCTTAGCAAGAAGCACCATGAGGCCCAGGGATGCCAGCTGACATTTCCTGTTTAATGGCAGCTCACAAACTCTGTGACTTGCATCCCACCGGGGAGGCTTATCCTCACCCTGTCCTTCAACAGGGTGCAGTAGAGACCACTGGGCATTAGCTGTGATGTGAGGTATGAGACAGTGCCTAGGGTACAGGAAATCATTGCAGAGTCCTGTTCATTAAGGACTCACTGTCACAGTGGTGTTCAAAGAATGAGACTGTCGTAGGGAGCAGGGCTGCTCAGATCCTCAGGGATCTTCACCATTACATGTCTGTATCGTTCTTGATTCAAGGAAGGCTTCTCCCAGTTGGCTTCAGTGGTCTTGCACGCAGATGACTAAGAAGCTACCAGCAGGTCACACCTTTGGGAAAGACCAGAGCAGTAATTGGCCTGGATGTGGCATCTGATCAGGCTAGGGTGATGAATGCCCAGACTACATGCTGTGGGATTGGCTTCCTGGAGGAGGAAGGCTCTAGACTCTAAGAGATGCTAAGTAGGAGCTCTTCCTAAGGCTGCCAGGGATGAGAGAAAGGAGGCTTTCTTTCTAAGGCTGCTTGCTTCAAATGCAAAAGCATGATGTGATGGTCAAGATCAAAGACAAAATTGAGCCATGGTGGGGAGTGGGGGGGGGGGTGTCACAGCTCGCCTGACTGCATGATCATCTCCCAGCAAACTCATGAAGTGAAGGTGAACTGAGGTGAAGGCGGTACTGTGGCCATCACCTAGCCAGCTGTGGCCATCAGGTAGCAACCTAGGCTAAAACTGCCTCAAAACTTGTTTCCGCAGGGTTTTCCAGACACAGAGGAATGGAGAGTGGCAGCCTGTCCAGCAATCAGTGGTCAGAAATCCTGGCATTCTGAGCTTCCCTCCTCCTAGCTGGCCTCACACCCACTCCACTCTCTGCCCATGAGACCTGGCCTCATCATTTATCAAGATAAAATCCATCCTTCTCTGGGCAGGGGGAGGATGAAAAGAGCTTGTGGGAGTAATAAATCTCCTTTACCATAGGTGGTGAGCAAGGAATTCAGCCCAGGCTCTGTTCTTGAAAAATGAGAGGCTGGGTGCGGACAGTGTGGAGCCAGGGCATGGGGGGTGGGCTGTACTGGGCCTAGAACCAAGCTCCAGGGCTCAGCTTCCCCAGGTGGAAAGAGACAGCCTGCCCAGTCCAAACTTACTTTGCATCCCAGAACTCAATTCCTTGCCAATATCTTCTGTATTTCCTTACTAACATTCCCAGTACCCACCGTGTACTGAGAGTCGTGCCCATAGTGAGTGTATGAGGACCACAGCAGGATACAGAGAGTGAAGGAGGATCCCTGCTGGAAACTGACTAGAGCCCTACCCAGCTGTCTACCCACCCAGCACTGGAATGCCACAGCCCTGTCCATAGTCAAACACTGGGCCATCTCCTGGCTATATGCCCATGCTGAACAATCTGGTGGGCCTCAGACTGGGTGCAGCCACACACATGGACAGGGAGCTTGTCTACCTTGGAGGGAAAATGATATCTTCCCACATGCCACTTCATGGTAACATAGTATCAAAAACACCAGAAGTAGCCTGGGCCAGTGTCCATGTGGAGGTGTCTTCGACCCCTCCTGCTGCTGTCACAGATAACTATAGAGTAGGTGGCCTCAACAACTAACATTTATTTCTCCCAGTTCTGAAAGCATGATAGGATCCAATGAGAATCAGCTTTCTGGTCTGCAAATGGCCATCTTCTCTCCTTCTCTCCATGATGACCTCGCATGGAAGAGAGAAATCAAGATCCCCGATGTTCCATTTCTAATAGCATCTCACTGGAGGTTAGAGTTTGGGGCACTAGGGAAACACAAGCATCCAGTCTGTAGCAGTGGAGAAACAGGGGAATCCTGTAGTCCCTCAATGAAATAGCAGTTATAGTGGATAGCATGTGACTTGGCCCCTAGAGTTTTGGGTGACAATGTATGCAAAGCATAGGACATCCACACTCTTCAGCTTCTACAAATTTAAAGTAGACTGTGGGTCACATGCAAGTAATCAAAGGCAGTAAGAGGTAGACAGAGAGGACATAGCCAAACCTGGCAGCTCCTAGGGAGGAGAAGGTGTACATAGGAACCAGGAGGAACACCAGACCTCTGACTCCAGCCATGGCACTTCTTTCAAAAGACATGACGTGAATTAAACAATAGAAGACCCATGTGACTACAGCTTTGTGATAAATGTATACTTGCTAGATAATTCTCTCTACTTTTATGTCTATTCAAAACATATTCTTTTCTTTCTTTACTCACCCCACCTTGGACTTTATATGTACTAGGCAGGGCCTCTATCACTGACATTGAAATGCTTTATTTTACACAAAATGAGAAGAGACTGACTTAGAACCCCACATGAACACGCACATAAACGGCCTGAAGACCAAGCACTACTCAAGGAAATGTACTGAATCTTACCACACTTAACCTTTCCACCATCCTGGGGCATACCATCCCCATTTCACAGCAGAGGAAATAGGTTCAGAGAGGCAAACCAGTTGCTTAGGATTGCACAGCTGTTCAGTGGATGGTCTGAGCTTTGGACTCTGATGTACATGTCCCCTACCACTCCCTGTCTCACTGAGCTGCATTTATTAATAAAATATAATACGTTCAAGCACCAGAAAAGACGTATGTTAGTCCAGAGATGAATTCTGCCTCTTACCAGCAGTCTGTGGGCCTGGAGAAAACTTGCTGGAGATCCACTCCTCCCATCTGCAAAATGCAAATCGTGACACTGCTTCTCTGGGTAGTTTATCAGCATCATGATTTCTTTTCCTTCTTTCTTTCTTTCTTTTTTCTTTTTTTTTTTTGATTTAAGTTTTATTGCATTATAATGAGAAAAGATACATAATTTCAATTTATCTGAATTTGTTAACATTTAAAGACATATTTTGAGTAAATAGACTTACATCACATTCTTCTTTCCCTTTTGTACCCCAACTCCTCCCAGAGAGCCCTCCCTTCAAAACCTATAATACCTTTCATTTTTTATCATATTCTTTAAAATTTATAAAATATTGTATCAATAAAAATGAGTATTAAAAAAGTTGTTTGATATAAAACAGCAATCAATTGAACAGTCTTATGTAGATGTTTGTCTACAGCAATACTGAAAATACATACATTTTTCTCAATATAAATTTTAAATAACTCCAATTATATTAACTTATGATATTTTAAAATAAAATATCACTATTAGTTTTTTTAATGAACATAAGTAAAGTCTGGTTGGTTGGTTGGTTGGTTGGTTGGTTGGTTGGTTGGTTTTTATTAGAGCTTAAAATCTTGGTTCTTACTGTGGTACAAACACAAAATAAGAATAGTTTTTGGACATTGGAGTTCATTGTAATAAGGCTGTACTTGAATGTCCCTCACATCACCAAAGGATTTTACCTCCATAGTAGATAAGCAAAGAGTTGACAGTTCTGCTGCACCAAGAAATTAATTGTAGGCATGATTTTTGGATACAGATTTCCTGCTATGGTCAAAGCTATTTGACTTGAGTGATTGTTGTCATTTTCAGCCCGCAGGGAACAGGTTACATTCATTTAAGAAATGGTTTGTGTAGTAAGATGGTCTATCCATGAAGTCATTCATCAACTGTTTCAATGAACAATGGTGCTGCTTGGAGGGTGGCACAGACGTTAGGTGAGTGTAAGATTCTGGTGCATTGGCTGTGATGATTTTGAAAAGCATTCATCTCAGAATAAGAGTAACTTATAAAGTCCTCTTCTTCAAAATTGATACAATAATTATAAATATAAAGCAAAGCTTTCAGTCTCACCCTTTGCTGTTCTCTTATGAGCCACCTTCCAAATTAACTGCCTACATTTCATTTGGCTGTATAAATAATTTTGAAATACGTAAGCTGTTCTGAAAACCATTTTATAGTGTAAAAACATCAAATAAACACTCCTACTAATAGAGAGGCTGAGATAGAAGAAACATGATTTCAAGACCATTTATGTGGCACATAGCAAGACCCTGTAATATACAAACATGCAGAAAGTGTATATGGATTGTACAATATTGAACCTATTTCTCCCATTACCAAATTAGAGAAACCATGGGATGACAGCCAACACATTTCTAATTCCTCGTGTTCTTGGATTTCAATCGATTCAGATATGTTGGTAATATTAATTTTCATATTAAGAGATGTTAAGGAAAAGTGATTGTTACTTCCTGATAATTTTCTTGTTAGACGTGGAATTATATTTGTGTGGGTTTGTTGAAATATTACTTTCTTGCTTTTTCTAGGTTGTAGTTTCTCTCCTTGTGCTGGTGTTTTCCATCTATTATCCTTTGTGGGTCTGGATTTATAGAAAGATATTGTGTAAATTTGGTTTTGTCATGGAATATCTTGTTTTCTCCATCTATGGTAATTGAGAGTTTTTCTGGGTATAGTAGCCTGGGCTGCCATTTGTGTTCTCTTAGGGTCTGTACAACATTTGCCCAGGATCTTCTGGTTTTTATAGTCTCTGGTTAGAAGTCTGGTGTGATTCTGATAGGTCTGCCTTTATATGTTACTTGACCTGTTTCTCTTACTGCTTTTAATATCCTTTCTTTTTTAGTGCATTTGGTGTGTTTTGATCATTATAGGGGGAATTTCTTTTCTGATCTAGTCTATTTGGAGTTTTGTAGGCTTCTTGTATGTTCATGGGCATCTCTTTCTTTAGGTTAGGGAAGTTTTCTTCTATAATTTTGTTGAAGATATTTACTGGCCCTTTAAGTTGGGAATCTTCACTCTCTTCTATACCTATTATGTTAGGTTTGGTCTTCTCATTGTGTGCTGGATTTCCTGGATGTTTTGGGTTAGGAGCTTTTTGCTTTTTGCATTTTATTTCACTGTTGTGTCAATGTTTTCTATGGTATCTTCTGCACCTGATAGTCTCTATTCTATCTCTTGTATTCTGTTGGTGATGCTTGTATCTATGGCTCCTGATCTCTTTCCTAGGTTTTCTAATTCCAGGGTTATCTCCCTTTGTGATTTCTTTATTGTTTCTAGTTCCATTTTTAGATCCTGGATGGTTTTGTTTCTTTCCTTTACCTGTTTGATTGTGTTTTCCTGTAACTCTTCAAGGGATATTTTTGTTTCCTCTTTAAGGGCTTCTAGCTATTTACCTGTGTTCTCCTGTATTTCTTTAAGGGAGTTACTTATGTCCTTCTTAATGTCCTCTATCATCATCATGAGAAGTGATTTTGGATCTGAATCTTGCTTTCTGGTGTGTTGGGGTATCCAGGACTTGCTATGGTGGGAGAATTGGGTTCTGATGATGCTAAGTAACCTTGGTTTCTGTTGCTTATGTTCTTCACTTGCCTCCCACCATCTGGTTATCTTTAATGCTACCTGCCCTGGCTATGTCTGACTGGAGCCTGTCCTTCCTGTGATCCCGGTTGTGTCAGAACTCCTTCAAGTAAAGTTGTCTCTGTGATCCTGTGATTCTGGGATCCTGAGATCTTGGATGTGTCTGAGCTCCTGAGAGTCAAGCTGCCTTTGGGACCTTGAGATCCTGGTGTGACCAAGCTCCTGGGATCCAGTGATCCTCTAATCCTGGGCATGTTAGAGTGCCTTGGAGTGGAGCTGCCTCTGGGTGTTGTGGGGCTAGCTGCAGAGTTTGCACCCAAGGTCTTCTCAGGACACCGGCCCAGACAGACCAGAAGGAACCTGTGCCACTGGTCTGGCAGAGTTCCTGCGTGCCTGGGTCCACACTGGTCCCAGTTATTCCTGGTGTTGGGGACAGATGTTATGTCCTCCTCACCTCTGATCCTGGGCATATTAGAGTGCCTGGGAATGGAGCTGCTTCTGGGTGTTGTGGGGCTGGCTAGCATCATGATTTCTTTCTACCTGTTTTGCAAAGCCTTACACTCATGCTTGGGATGCTCACAACCAAGCTGATGACAGGGAGTTAGCAAAGTAACTTGAGAAAACATTTTAATTCATTTGTATTTGTATTTTGAGACTCCAAAGAAGGAGTAAGAGTCTCATAATAAGAGATATAGCCTGGATCATTCCCCATTCTGTCAGTGAAGTACGAGAAGAGGAAAGAAGAGATGTTAAGAAAGTCTCCTGAGGGTCAGAAGAGATGGCTCAGTGGGTAAAAACACTTATTCTACAAGTGTGAGGACCTGAGTTCCAATCTCCAGGACTGAAGAACAAACCAGGCAGGCCTGGCTGTGTGTGCCTGTAACTCCAGAACTATGGGTCATGGACACAAAAGGATGCCAGGGCTTTTATAGCTGCCAGCCAAACTGCAGAGTCAGTGAAAGGTTCTGTCTCAGGGGAATAAAGTGGACAGTGATAGTGCAGGACACCAGATGTCCTCCTCTGACCTCTGAATTGTTATGACCATTATGAGCATACAAACATACACACACATACAAGTATCATCGCATGCTTACACTTGTACACACACATACACACACATAAAAAAAGTCTTGGGGACAATCCCGTAGCCCATCTCCATTTTCTGGGTTGTCCCCTGACTATCTTCTAATTCTGAAGGCAATAGGCATTATGCTAATAACACATCTCCTTTCCTTTCCTTCCCTTCCCTTCCCTTTCCTGCTCAAGAGTCCACCTTCATTTTACAGATGGCCTGAAATCTGACCTGCAGGAGATAACACAGCTAGCAAACAGTTGTATTATAATCCTTGTGAATTCAAACCTCAGCTTGTAGTTGTTGGATCCTATGAAATGTTCAGGAGATGCCAAAAAGTGGCCCGAAAGGGAAAGAAGCAGCTATGGTCTTTGCATGCCATTTGAGGTTCTTACAGGCAATTGATAGTGATTGAATAGGGAAAGACAGGGTCCTGTTTTATGGAGAAAATCCACTCAAGCTGAAGCCTGGAGAATAAGCAAGACAAGAATCTGGGAACTTACTTAGGCTATTATAGTTGACCAGGCAAAGAGGGCTTGAGCTTTGGGATGTAGAGAGGTAAAAGGAAGCAGTTCTACAGTGCTGTTTAATTAACTGTTGTGGGGATGAGTGGGCAGGCAGATGGGTGGGTGGTAAGATTTAGGAGAGAATTAGAGGATCCCATACTAACCAATATGATCACCAAGCAGACCCTGAGCGCGGCTCCCAGAGAAGCTTTTAAGTTTTCTTTTTCATGTCTCTCTTGGTTCTGAGGTGTGTAAAGAGAAGGGTCAGACACTAAGAAATCTCATCTGAGTTAACCCTAACTTTCAGGCTTCAAGCCTAACGGCAGCTGCCCTATTAGACCTAGCATGCCTCTGGAAAGAGATGCAGGGCAGTGGGAAGCAGGGCTGTCCAAACACAGATGCTACTGGAAGTGGAACCCAATGTGTACCTGCAAATATTGATCCTGCCCCTTGGCTGGCTCAGGCCACTGCTGGACAATGCTGGGGCCCGTTGATGGGTTTGGGCCCCGGGATGCAAGCTGAGGAATGTGGATGTCCAGGAGCATGTGTTTGCTCATTCTCCCAAGCCTGACATTCCCCAGTGAGACCAGTCTCCAGTGAGTGGCCCTCTGCCCCAGCCACAACCAAGCCCCTGCTCAGGATATTTGCACAGCAGCTGCTTGGCTTAGCCACCATTCATTAAGAAAGTTTTTTTTTTCTTTGTTATGCCCATTTCTAGTCTTCCCTATGCTTTTTTCCTTTACCTCTGCCACCTCTGGCTGCTGTGGAAGCCATAGAAGTGAAATCTAATATCAAACAGAATGTGAGGCTTGAACAGGTCTTTCAATGAGGTGTTAGTCACCATCATTCATTTTAAAGGTGACCAGGTAAACATCAATGCAAAGTGCAGCTTTGGGGTAGGTATATGTGTAAATGCAACTGCATTCAATGTCCCAGGACAAGGTTGGGCAGAAAACCTCATCAGAACACCACTATCATCCTAGGTCATCATCACACTAGAGATACAATAATAGTGCCTGCACCTCCTAGATGAAATCAAGTAACTTATAATCAGTGCTGCAAGCATAACAGGAGTGACTAGGCACAGAGGACACTGGTGAAATCACAGTGGCTGTGTAAGTCCACCTGTGCTGCCAGAGAGCTGCAGTTCCCAGGGGTTCTGGCCAGATATGGCCAGAAGGGGGTGGCCCTGCTGAACTTCGGGAAAGGCCAGGATTCTTGGCGCTGTGTGGACACATGGGACCCGTTTTCAGCCTTCAGAACAGACTCACACTATCTTAGTCAGGGTTTCTATTCCTGCACAAACATCATGACCAAGAAGCAAGTTGGGGAGGAAAGGGTTTATTCGGCTTACACTTCCATGCTGCTGTTCACCACCAAAGGAAGTCAGGACTGGAACTCAAACCGGTCAGGGAGCAGGAGCTGATGCAGAGGCCACGGAGGGATGTTCTTTACTGGCTTGCCTCCCCTGGCTTGCTCAGCCTACTCTCTTATAGAACCCAAGACTACCAGCCCAGGGATGGTCCCACCCACAAGGGGCCTTTCCCCCTTGATCACTAATTGAGAAAATGCCTTACAGTTGGATCTCATGGAGGCATTTCCTCAACTGAAGCTCCTTTCTCTGTGATAACTCCAGCTGTGTCAAGTTGACACAAAAATAGCCAGTACACACACCATTCAAAAGGAATCATGAAAATGAATCCTGCAGCAGATCAGGAAGTGGGAAGCCTGAAACTCAATTCCCTTCATGCTCCCTTAGATTACTTTGGCCTGGAATTCCTCCCCTTCAAGACACAAACAAAGGCCACCTTAGAGTCCTTTGAGTACAGTTCCTTGGAGCAGGATCCCCTCAGACCCTATGCAGAAGGAGCTCTGCTCAGATACTCTCTCAACCTCATCTGTCCCCAGCCACTTTATAGATTCAGATGTCATTTCTGAGATACATCAAAGTTTCAAGGGTATTTGGATTAAGGGTTATCCTATGGACAATTTCTATCTCTGTGTTTTGCCTCCCCAACTATGAGGTGACCTGATAGTGTCCCCAGCACTTGCCTGTACTGTTTTGTGTCTTTTCACTTCTAAGACACTTGTCAGGGGCCACTATGTTAGCACATTTTCTGAAAGCATAGATTATAGAACCAAATAGCCAAGGTTTAAGACTTGCCTCTGCCACGTGGTAGCTGAATGGTCCCAGCTTGACTTCTCTGGTCCTCTGCTTCCTTAATAGTTCTTATTTCCTAGGGCCAAGTGCAATTTTCTGGTGAGAGACATGTGGAGAGGTGTCTTCAGGTCTGATATAGTTAGTTTGTTTGTTTGTTTGTTTGTTTGTTTGTGTATCTGCAGGAACAAGTTCCAGGACACAAAAGCCCTAAATATAAAATGGCATAGTATTTGCATATAACCTACACACTTCTTCCTGAATACTTATATAATGCTTGTAGATTACCTAGAAGATCTTATACAAAGTAAATGCTATGTAAATTGTTGTTATACTGTATTTAAACAATTTTGACAAGGAAAAAGGCCTGTCCATGATCAGTATAGATGCTAGTTTTTCAGTCCACAGTTTATTAAATCTGCAGTTTGTTTCACAGAATCTTATAGTTGCCCTGGGAAATCTAAATTGATGCATCCATTGTCATTGGAAACAATGGGCACCATTTACCTAAGCAAATGCCAAAAGCCTCCAAATCCAGAACACTTGGCGTTATTTCATCTCAAGTACAAGTTCAGCCCAAGTGGTAAAGTGCTTACCTAGGCCCTATGTTCAATACTCAGTAGTAGGGAAAAACAAAACTCCAAATTTCTCAGTTACTAACTGAGCTAAGTGTCAGAGCTTCCTCTCTCCAGGTCTCTCCCCTCCCATGAGCACCTGCATCCACTCTGTCTCTACCTCTGAACCTCTAACCTCTGCAGGTTTGCATTTATTCCTGTGAGTCTCCTTAGGCCCCAGATGCCTATAAGGGGCTAGGTACCCATTTTGATCATTTATCTATTCATTGTATTTCAGAAGCTGACAGGATACTTCAGTATTCAAGAGCTAACGTGAGGGTGGGACCTGGGATGGGAAAAAGGAACAAGTGTACAAATGATAGAGGGCAGGAGAGACTTCCAGAAGTGGGGGAGGAAACTGAACTGAGACTTGGATGTATGTGGACCAGAAGTATAAGGACTAAGACAGGAAAGAAATAGGTATGCTTGGGTGTCAGAAAGGATGGATATGTGGTAGAATGCAGTCTTCCCCTGTTTTTTGGCTAGTAAGAAGATCACACTGGCTCCTCCTTCTTCTGTCTTCTGCACAGGGAAGCTGGGCTTTCCCCCACAATGTCCTCTGAAGATCTGGCCTTGTCTGTCTGAGAACTCTCTTCCTCTCTTGAAAGAGCCTCAGCAATAAAGTCTTCTGGGGAAAGCTCAGTCTGCTCCATGTTAGACATGGCTCCAAGAACACACCCCAAACCTATCTGTCAGAGAGGTAGGGAACCAAGTGTCCACACTCCACTTTCTGTCCTGGGTGGTCCAGAGGGTAGCATGCATTCCTCAGCCTGGATTGTTTAGGGTGGGGCTTGCAGGCCAGAGTACTTTTTTTAAAAAGTTAAAATAAATAAAATTAAATAAATTAAATTTAAAAATTACATTGCAAGTAGAAGTCAACTAGGAGCATTTTAGAATTGGGGGGTGGTGAGGACTGTGTGACTAGGACAGCACATCCTGGGCCTTCATCTGAAACTGTACACGAGTCCCCTTCTACATGTGCACACTTCCACTGTCTGTCTGTCTGTCTATCTGTCTGTCTGTCTGAGTATGCAGGCACTTGCAGATACACATGCAAAGAATCCTGCATTCTCAACACAGGCCTGATAGATACTTTGGCAAGTGAATATTTATTGAAACAATGACTAGACTCATAGACTTCTGCTCTTTCAAGGCTTAGAGACCTCTTGAGGTCATTTTGGTCAACTTGCCATATCATATGATGTTGGAGTCTTTCCTCAGCTTCCAACAGTAGCTCAAATCCCACCCTTGCTGATAAGCTTGGCAACATTAAATAGCCTACTCCCTCCTGAGGCAGCAGTAAGCATGAGAAAGTCCTCTATCAGCTGTCACTTATGGTTTCCAGATCTTTGTCCCTGGCTTGGCCAAGGAGAGCTGGGTTAGCTCCTTTAGGAAGTCTGAGACATCCTCTGGGGGCCTGTGACCTGTAGAAGGCTCCCCAAGAAGCCACACCTTCTATGCGGTATTCCATTAACACCATTCTCTGTAGTCTAGCCACTTCACAGCTGAGGGTGGGAAATAGATTTTCTTCCACATAAAGAAGTAGCTCAAAGACCCAAGGCAGGGGATTCAACCTGAGTAAATGCCGTGGGTTTTGCAATTCTCCTGTGAGTCTGTGGGCCAGTGTTGGCCGGGTCAGCAACTTCTTCTGGAAGGAACAGGCCTGTGAAACCCTGGATTGAGCCAAATGGCCCATCAGGGGATTCTACTTTTGGCTGCAGGGGTTGAGCAAGAAGACTGTTGTACGAGGACTAGTGCTGACCACAGCTGTAACAAAGACACTAGGAGCCAAGCTTCCTTGGGGGCCAGCTTGGCCTGCCCTCCTCTGCTCCAGAGCTAACCATTCAGACCCTCCCAAGGCATGCCAGCAAAGACTCACAGTGTCTGCTGCCAAATGGAAATCTGCAGTGTGTAGCTGCTGTCTTCTCAAAATGCACACACTAGCTGTCAGAGATTTTGAGACGTGCTCATGTGCTTTTCTCCGTGGTGGGGAAAGTCAGAATTGAGAGGCAGAAGACTCAAGTTTAAGTCTCATCTTGGCAGCTTCCATAATGTTTTATTCTGCTGGGACCTCTATACCAAGGAAACGCAGACTGAATGGTGCCATCAATTGGAATTTAGTCCTTCATCCTAGAGGTGGGCTCCGGGGTCCAGGTGCTGGCAAGGCTGGTTTCTCCTAAGGCCTCCCTCTCCTTGGACCACTGACAGCAGCTTTCTTGTTGTCTTATCACATTGTTGTCCTGCTGTATATACCCCTGGAGTCTATGTGTCCCCATCCCCTTTCATAAAGATGACAGTTGGGTTGGGTTGGATTAGGACCCACATGAAGGGCCTCATATTATCATGGTCACCAGGAGATCATTCTACCTCCAAATACAATTGCACTCTGAAAGACTGTCATAAACTAGGATGAGAGGGACACAGTGCAACCTGTAACATCCTCTTAACAGCTTTTGGTTCTCAAAAACCAAATGCAGTCTACTTGTCTGGCCAGGGGAGACCCTTTTAGACATTCCCAGTGTCCTGATCAATACTGATCTGATGCAAAGCTCCGCATCAAACTAGGCACCACACATGAAACTTGCCATAGGTTATATGACCTTTCAAAGGTAGAAGGATGAATAATTGTAAAACAAAATTGAGGAAGGTCATATTAGTGTGTCCTAAGGGGAGACAAAAGACAAACAGACCCTCCATTTTCCATGGTCAGTAAGAGCTAGGAATTTTAGGGCCATGGAGTTGGGGCTTGGCAGCCATGATTCACCAGCACTGCTGCACAGAGGAGGATGTGAAGGCAACTAGGCAATTGTTGGAGTAAGGGTAAGATGACCGTGACCTGCTTTTCTCCTCTTCCAGATCACTACTCCAGGATTAATGGAATGCTTCTAGGCCCTCGCTGTCCTCATTGGTTCCATGGACAAGGGGAAAAAACTTAAGCTAGAAGAGTTGTGTGTGCTGATGACAGCTGTAACAGAGGAGGGAAGCTGGAGGTGTCTTCAGGGGTTAGGGCTGGGTCAATCATTCTCTGTTATAACTGTGGCTTTATAATCCCAAATCGCCTATGGGCCTATGACATGGTCCTTATACACATGATTTGTGTAGCATGAGTCCTGACCCTGGTTACACGTCAACTTGACGAGATGTGAGTGGAATAATTAAGAATACACCTAAAATCGAGGGCACCACTTTGTGGATCCCTTTCTTCTTGGTGCTATATTTCTTATTAAGCCAAACTGCTGAACAGATCAGTCTACCTTATCAGAGCAAAGCTAGGTGGCCATTCCTCTCCTCCAACTGTGTTTTGTGGTCTACAGGCAAGGGGCCAGGGCAGGAGTCCATCTTCTCCTCTTGGCAGCAGCAAAGATCACCAAGGGCAGCATAGCCACAGGAGATAATATCTCTCCAAAGCTCTGTCCCAAGCTTCAGGCACTCAGGTAGCCGGAATTTATGGCTTCAACCCCACCCCATGTCATTAATAAAGTAAAATTAGCCCTCTCTGGGTGAGGACATTTTTCACTGGAGTCTGAGAGCTGTAATGAGGAGCTATCAAAGCCCCAAAGTGCCATGAGAATTTTATATGCCCTGTTTCCTACAAGTTCTGAACAGCTTGGCCAATTTATAAGGTAATGATTTTTCCATCCATAATTTCTTTCGTATGATTTTTGTAATGTGGACAATTTCCCTCCTGACTGGGCTTCACACCACCTAGTTGAGTGGATTAAGGTAGGCCAAGGTTTGGGGGTTCTTCTAAAAGCAAAAAAAAACAATATGCAAAAGCTGCCATGCACAGACTCCAGCTGGTGCTGTTTCCTGCAGCACCTGGAGGACTTGACTTCATCACATCAGGCCTCAGTTTTCTCATCTTTCTTGTGGGATAGCACTCTATGTAACTGTGTCATGAACTCTTCATCTCTTTTCAACCCTGTCCTTTATATCAGGCACTTCAACTCCTGCCAGGCTCTGTGTCAACACTGGGCACATAAAGGTAGACAAAGTGAAACTCCCATGCCTAGAGGGATTAAATATATGGACACAGATTCATGAGAACATGGGTGATAAGTTCTGGGTGGTGGAGTAATTTTGCATAGCCTATCTCAGAGAATGCAGTCTACTTGCCTGACCAGGGGAGACCTTTTAGACATTCTAGTATCCTGATCAGCCCTTGATAGCACCTTGGCAGTGGACTTAAGTGACCTGAATGCAGGACCACCTCCAAAGGATCCTCCTAACCTCCCCCCCGCCACACACACACACAAAATACTTCTGAGGAAGAGTTGTTTCCAGAAAAAATCCTTTATTCTCTCTCCCATTCTTCCTACCCAAGGCCAATGCCTGTCCAGATGCGCAGGAGGGAAGGGGACAGGAGCAAAAATCTCTAGGAGGAGCCCACATACACTCATAAATCTGTTCCTCTCCGTCCTTTGATCCAAACACTCCTTTCCCCAGAATCAATGCCCAGGAGGCAGTTAGTGAGCCAGGGGTCAGAGAGCACCTAGCCCTCACTTTTGGTTGTTTCTTTGTGTGTGTGCCTACACACACACACACACACACACACACAGACACACACACACACACATTTACTTTAACCTAACCTGTCCTGAATTAGGCAAAGACAGAATCTCTTAACATATATGAGTTATCCCCAGCTTACTTGAACACAGGACTCCCATTTTTTTAGTCAACACTTCTTATGTCCAAGTACCTGCTTAACATGATTTAAGCTGTAAGACACCCTCAGAAATTCAGTCTGCAGGACCCACTGGTCCCCTGTAGGTATTGACCAGTTACCCTAAGACCCATCCTCCATATTCCACACATGTTGTCTCCCTACATCTGCTAAGCACTCAGAGGTAGGGCCACTATCAGTACCTTTGGTGGATGGGAAATAGATCCTAGCAGAGTCACAGCCCAGGACTGAAGCTCTCTGACTCCTAGAAGGGTGCTCATTGTTTCTGCATATGGTGCTCTTGTTGCTGAACCCACATCACAGAGGTACTAGCTGGGTAATGGGGCCCACATGAACAGGCCTGGAGGAAAACAGGGGAGGGGCGTGAGCAGCTCTTGGCACCCCTCTTTTCCACCTCTCAGAAGTTAGTGCATTTCCCTTGGAAAGAAAAGCCACTTCAGTTTTCCTGTAATAAAGTTTTCTAATTAACTAGAGAGAAGCATGCTGGATGCATTAACCGCATCTTAGCAGCACACTGCCTACCCCAGCTAAGCTCCTTCACTGAGAGATTTTAGGAGTCTTTACACAGCAGCTGTTAAAGTACTGCCAGAGAGCCAGACATAGGCCTACAACTGGCCACATATCCAGACTGCTCATAGCTCCCTTCTGTCCCTCCCAGAGCACAGAGGACTCTGGGGTGAGGGGACCCACTGTGTGAGTTCAGAATCCAGCTAGTTAGTTCACTAGGCATGTACTGAGCACTTATCACATGCCAGGTATGGTTCTGGGCATTTCACTAATATATTCATTTCCCTTATGAAATCCATAGGTTAATGAAGACAAAACATATTAGCAGTTAATTACTTGCATCACAAAAAATATATTTTTCCACTCCCCAGAAATTACAGTTTTTAAAACACACCACCTCTGACTACATGCTCTCAGACCTTATATTTAAAGTCCCTAAAGGCAGACGACTTTAAACAGTCACTAATGTCTTTGCTACATACGCTTGAGGAAAGATGACATATATATTACTATCCCCATTGTCAATAACACATGCATTGAATGAAATTCCTCTGGTCTGTCTCCCTGCATCATGGATTACTAGCTGGGTGACTATGAACAAATTACCTTCCCTCTCTGAGCCTGTGTTTCTGGAAACATAGCAGGAGACTAGCAGACTACCATAACTTATTTTGAAGTTTAGCAGTCATCATGCCTAGTGCCAGACACTTTATTAAAAGCAAAAAGAAGTGCTCACTACTGAGACTATTATTTTCCTAATATCAAAGAAGAGAAAATTATTGGTTGCAAAGATGAAGTGTGGCATGCTTAGTTAGACCTGAGTCTTATGTGCTAGCAGGGATATCCTAACTGGTTTTCAGTTTACCCCCATGCTAATGGGCCTGCTACTTTGCCAGGTCAGGTAAAAGTTGAACTTTGCTTGCGGGTGAGAGGATGGAATTGTCCTTGGGATCCAGTAAGGCAAAGCTGGTCACAAGCACACATCGGAATGGTATCTGGAGGTTGATAGACAGGGGGGAAATACTGAGCAAATGTTGCTGTCAGATAAAACCCTAGCCCACATCCCCACTCATTGGAGAAGGTACCACCCTCCAGAGGAGGTCTACCCAGTTATCCTTCTTCCAGCACAGAGCCGCCATTCCTTCATGATGCTCCTGAATTCACACTCCCTTCTGCGTTTGCCCCATATGATGTAATTAGTTCCTTCTGCTTTACATTTAGAGCAGAATTTCTACAAAGTTGTTGCATTTGCATGAGCCACATCTGGGCACAGCTAAACATAGGAGCTCATCTCAGCGAATGGCCCAATAGAAGGTGGTTGAAGTGATGCAGATTTGAAACTGAAGGACTAAATGATGTCAGGGTAGTAGGCGAAGGGCTGTGACATAACACAAGCAACTGACACAGAAAAGATAGACCTCGCAGCTGGACTGCCAGCCAGATGTGGACTGGACTCAAGTCATATGGACCCTGTCTAAGAAGGAGGCTTCGAGAACCACCCTCCCTACCGTGGCACACATAATGCTTTTGTGTTCTTAGAGACAGAGACCCATTCAAAGGATGATCTATAAAGCCTTTTGGCTCACACTCATGGGCTTATATCACTCTAAAAAGTGTGGTCAGCATGATGTTATTACATGGAGGCTGCAGGGGACAGTGACATGATTTACTTGGGCAATTAACTGTTTGCTGTGCCCAAACTCTAAGCAAATACAGTACACTCAGCTGAAGTGCCCTGCTTCCAACTCCACCTCTTCTTGCAGGAATCAAAGACATCTAAAATTTAGGGATGAAGAGGCAGCTTCTACAGGGGCTTTCCTTCCCAGATCAGGACCAAGGTGGAGAACCCTCCAGAGAAGCCCATCAGCATGCCCCTCCATTTCCAAACAGAGCCCTTTGGAGTTGGAAAGATAACTGAACTCAGGCTTGGTTCCCTCTCCTCGAAGGTGTTGGCCAGCTGAGGACATCAGAGCCATCTCCTCCAGCCTTTTCTTTCCTATGCCTTTGTTTATCTTCACAGTCGTCTCCTCACTTCCCATCTCCATCTTGATCTTAGACACAAGACTTTACCTCCAGAGGAGTCCTCAGCATTTTTACCTGGTGTCCAGTTAGTGTCCAGCAGGCACTTCAAAAGAGCACATCCCAAGTTGATCTTTAACAAAGCCCCTGACTATACCCACACTGTTTCACCCATAGTCTCTGTACCAGGAAGTGGTACTCTTTTCCCAGCTACTCATATCAGCACAACACAGCCAGACTCACTCTTAACTCCTCTTTTTCTGGCACCTTCTTCCCAGTTTGTCAGCAATATGTATCCTTCAGATCTACCCTAAACACCCACAGTTCACATTCTCTTCCACCAGCTCCCCAGT
The DNA here is from genome assembly GCF_978045245.1 of Mus caroli. NCBI lineage: Eukaryota > Metazoa > Chordata > Mammalia > Rodentia > Muridae > Mus > Mus caroli. The sequence continues at coordinate 42,175,336 of NW_028227261.1, read as the reverse complement.
CCAGAACCCACCGTTTCTCCTGGAGTCACTGCAGTAGGCTGACCTCCCTGATTCTACTCTTGTCCAAAAGACAGGCAGAGAGGCTTCATAATGAGGCAGTGTCCAGCTCAGTGGTGGAGTCTTTGCCTCTCACATTTTGGCACTGGTTCAAATCCAGCCACCACAGGGTAATAACAATAACAGTCATGATAATAGTACAATATGATGCCCACTGGATCTTATTACCTGTAGCTAAAATGCCTCTAACAGCTTCCCTCTTGTCCAAGGAAAAGCCTGTATCCTCAGGATGGCCCAAAAGTCCTCCATGCTAATCAAGATCTTAATCACTGTCCCCGTATTGCTACCTCTCTGATGTCACCTCACTTCTCCTCTACCACCCCCACCCCACCCCTACCCCCACTGTGCACAGCCACTCTGGCCACTGGCTGTCCTTCACATGGGCTTGCCATGCTCTGTCTAGAGTCAGAGAACTTAATGGTTTCTATCTCTGTCCCTCTATAATTCTCATCTCAAAAAAGCCTTCCCTACCCACCTTAACTAAAACAGTGCACACACCCCAAATGCATGCTCCTTGAACCTCCATCTCCCTCTGTGTCTCTCTACACAGGTTCTCGCCCTTAGCCTGCTGAATATGGACTTGTTGGCCCCCAAACCTTCCACTAAAATGGTGCCTGAATGTGGTAAAGTTTATTTCATTCATTGCTGTTTCTCTAGACTCTTAAACAGTTTCAAACTGGGCGAGGCATGTTCATATGGATGAATCACCCTAATTAACCATCTTGTAAACACTGTGGAGAAGGCAAACAAAGCTGAGAGAGGTAAACCACGGGTACACAGTGGCACGGCTAGCATGTGGCCATCGTGGGAGCTCCCTTTATTTTGGGCTGCATTCTTCTGTCATAGAAAACACCTCTTCTTCCTGGAGTATGGGCTGCCAAAGTGCAGAAGCTTTCTGGAGGGTCTGGCACTGAGAGTGAGAAAGATCTGACTGTAGGAGTGGAGTAGTCCCTCCTCTGATGGGAGGACCTGGCAGGGGGAGAAAAGTGATGTGGGCTGTGAGGCAGGCTAGGGTGGAGTCCATATCCTAGGCATGGCTCTGAATAGTGGAGCTCAACACAAGTCCCTGAGCAAAGCCTGAGATGGCCAGATGAGTGACCTGCGGCCACGGACAGCCTTTGCCTTGCACTCCAGCATTCTCTGCCAATATTCATGGTCCACTTGAGCCTTCACCCAGAAAAGCTTGGAAAGGGAACCAAATGTCACCCTAAGTCAGGCCTCTGTACAGGGTTTTTAAGTGTTCACAGAAGCCAACCTTCTTGTCAATAGGACAGAAGAGAAGATTGGCTAGGCACTGCAGGGTCTGTGCAGAGAGACCTAGTTTTCTGGTCACATCTAGAAGTTTCCAGTTAGTACTTCCAACTCTTCGCCGGCTGGTTGTATGTGCCTGGTGGGGGTCTCCCCATGTACCTCTGTCCATGCTTTCCCAGTGGGCTGTAGGCTTATTCTCACTTAGCTCTTTCTCCTCTCAGATTGCTTCTTACCAGGAGGAGCCTGGGTATTAGGCAGTCATGACAATGAGTGAATAAAGACACAGTTCCAGGACTCAAGCTCTGGTCCCAGGCACTCCTGTCAGCTTCAGAACACATAAGGGTCTGAAGGATTCCTCTCCAGGCAGGCAGAAGCCTCATCTTATTATTGTAGCTTCTGACAAGGAGCCCAGCCTATCTTGGGAGAGGATCTAGGTAAAGCAGACTAGTTGTGGACTCCATCAAGAAAGTCCCAAAGCAACATGTAGGCCAGTATGGGTGCTGTAAACAGTTCCATTGTGTAGGTCTAGCATCTCAGCATTCTAAAAACCCAAGAAGGCTTTCTGGATGAAGAGAATTGTGACAGGATGGTGACCACAGCCACAGAGCTTGAGTTGAGGGCCATATATGCTTACACTGAGACAGGGATTTTTTCTTTCTCTCTGCTTCCTAATCCTTGAGAAATGTCATCATGCCATAAGTTGATTTCTCCTCCCTGGGCCCCAATTCAGGCAGAAGCTGTGCTGCCAACAGGGAGTTTGGAGCTCGTAACTCAGCTGTGGGCAGGGCCTAGGGGGCCTGATTCCAATTAAAGATGTCAAATGTATTTATGGATTATGCAATCAACAGGTATGCGGCAGCCTCAATAGCCGACGGGGCCACCCTGAAGATAGGCCTGTAATTAATTAATCCCAGTGGGTCTGCCAAGTTCTGCTTCCAAATGAGTCCTTGTGCTCATAGGGATGCTGGGGACCAGGGTTTACTTCTAATCCTGTCTTGTTTTAGGGAGGGACAAGGAGCTGGACCTAGAGGGTCTATCTGTGCAGAGAAAAGAAAGACCGGCACGGGGAATGTGGGCTTGGATCATGTGGAGCACTTACTAGACAGTGGTGTGACCTGGAACAAGTCACAGAATCCCTGAAATTGGACAGGATGGTACACACTTCCAGAGGCAGTACATGTGGGAGAGCCTCGCGCAGTAGGTGCCCACTGATTGTTAAATGAATGAAAGAACGCCCTGGAGGGGATTTGCTTCACTTTGTCCAACAGCAATCCATCTGTAGACAGCAGTGACTGCTACCAGGCTATGGAAAGGAGCACAAGCTCTTCAAAGCTTATCACTGAGCCACACTTTTATCTCTATAGAATGAGCTTGCCAGGCCTGCCCTTCTGTTCTTTCTTGCCCTTGAGCTCTTATAAATTGATGGAAACCCAAACAAAAAACTCAGATTTCTCCACAGTTTTGGCTCTGGCCAGATCTTAAACTGGAGCCCAGGTCCCAGAACTATATCTAAAGACATGACTACTCTCAAAGAAGCCTCAATTTGTAAGAGTGTGGATGTCCACACGAACAGAGACAGTCAGTATGATGATAATGGCAGCAGCAAGCTCAGTGTTCACCCTGTTGGATGTTGTGCCCAACACTGCCTTCTTGCCAGCTTGCCATCCTTGCCAGGTAGGCAGGTCTCCATTTAGTGGCTGGAAAGAAGTGTCAGAGGTAGACGAAGTAGTATGGCACATGTCAACATGTGGCTTTTAGATGCTATTGGTGGAGACAATGGTGACAGCACTGGTGACAGAGTGGAGATGCTGTTGTGATGGCCCCATCATTACACATGCCACGTAGAAGCTGGGCTCCTGTAGAGTTACTGTATTGGGACACCTTCCTTCATTCTCTCACCCGTACTTCTTCCTTACATCAGAGGTACGGGTTACATTTCATACAGTTCACTCTGGCTACATGGAGGATATGACCTCTAGTAACAGGAGGTGCTAGCGTGGGAAAGTGATTTTGGTACTAAGGACAGTTAGGTAGCCACATCTACCAGCTTGGAGACAGATCAGGTATGAGAGTGAATGTGTGTGTGTGTGTGTGTGTGTGTGTGTGTGTGTGTGTGTGTGGTGTGTGTGTGTGTGTGTGTGTGTGTGTGTGTGTGTGTAACATCAACATGTGATGTGGTGAGATATGAAGAGTCAGAGTAAAAGGAGCCAAGCTCCTGGAACTTGCCATGGAAACGTAGTACACAATGTGTTTCCCACTAGTCCCCTCCTAAGTCACTGAGTATCCATCAAAGGTTTCCAGTGGCATTCTCTTTGTGAGCAGACTGCTGGGTAATGTGACTATACAAATGACATTTACCCCTGGGTATCATCGAGTCTGTCATCGAAGTGTTATGCAGCTAATAACCTCACTGGAGCCCATGAAACTTATAAGCTGGGTTCTCTTCCGTCCCACAGGGCTTGAAGCTGAGAGAAGTAGTTTTCTCCAGTCCTTTATGAATCAGGAAGCCTCTATGCCTGCCTAGAGCCTGTCCCATCTATATTTATCCAGGAGGGGCAAAAGCAGGAACCTCCCCCATAGCAGCCGACCAGGTGGGGCTCCAGCCTTAGCCTTTCACTGGGCATCTTCCCCACATCCTCTCAGAAGACTGAGGTGTCAGTCTTGACCCTATAAATAACCCTCCATCTGCCTCTCCCCCAGGTAGGGTTCCTGTGGCCTGAATCTTCTGTGGGAACCAGTGCATCCTGAGCCTATCTAGGCTCTTAATCTTCCCACTTATCTATTGCCCAGTTTTTAGTCAAGACTTTCTATAACTGACCACTGGTGATTTACACTATGCCACCAGCTGGGAATGGTGGTACATGTCTGTAATCCAAGCAATCGGGAGGCTGAGAAAAAAGAACAAAGAGTTCAAGACCAGTCTATCTTAAAACAAACAAACAAAAAACCTACCCCCAAAGGGATGCATCTTCTTCACTGTATGATGTGAGTGAATTTCTAAACCTTTTAGAAACTCACGACAGAGACCTGTACTTAACATCTGCATGTTACTGACCAAGAAGCAGAACCTTTGGGGGTGGGGGTGGGAAATCAATGAATTGACCAGGAACAGCCAACCAGCTGTAGACAGAATTGAGCCTCCCCGAGTCAACAGAGCCCTCCCAGGTGCCCTGCAGTCTCTGCTTATTGTGTGACTTCCTTTTTCTCCAGGGTTGAGGGTCACCTCCTTATTGAGGAGTCCATTCTGTACAGCACTGATTGATTGCCTCAGAAGCCCAGCCTTCTCTGCCCTACCTCCTAAACATGACAAGTAGCATTTGCTTTCTAGCTAGCATCCTCCCAGGTCCAGGGTGAGTGGTTTCCAGAAAGTTTGGCCTGGCTCAGAAGCTGGCCACAGATGTGTCTCAGAAAGAAACCAATATTCCTAGAAAGGAAAGGGTGACAGAGAGGATAAAGTTGGATTGTGCCCTCTCACTATTGGCCTACTTCCTCCTGGTGTTGAATGTATAAAAAATGAGCTAAACCAAAGCACACCTCTGCTACCCTCCCTACCCTTCCTGGGACCAGATATCTTTTCTGGAGTGGCTGAACAGATTGTGGCAAAGCATATGGGCTCTGCCTTGGGAGTACTTGGATGCCAGCAGTGGTCCCACCAATCTCTGTGATTTAACTAGAGTCATGGTAGTATCTACTTCACAGGGTCCTTGTGAGGACTACAGAAGCAGAGATGTGGAAAAGCCTACTAACAGCATCATCTCCCCTCTTCTCTGCTCATTCACACTTATGAGTGCCTGATTTGGTACCTACCCTCCATGATGATTTCAACTCATCAGAAGTCGTCAGGAAGCTATAGAAAGTATCTCCAGACCATGATTCCCTTCTCTCTGACCTCTGCAGAAATCTGATGGAACAACTGGTATTGGCAGCCAGGAGGAGAATCTAAGGCTCTGGATTTGAATTTAGTTAAGAAGCCTCTCTTGAATAAGGTGGCAAGATAAGACACATGAAAGTGTCTGGGTTAATGTCATTCTGGAATGTGTGGGGAACAGGAGATTCCAACTAGAGACTACCAACATCAGCAGTGAAAGAAGGGAGGCAGTACATAGTCCAGAGAGGATATGGTGGTCCCTTTAAGAGATTGTAAATAGGCCCAGTCACCCATGACTTCCAAATATCTCCCTCAGGGCCAAGGAACCCATTCTTAACTAGATGTCCTAATGTGGGAAAAACGCACATCTGCTCCCTCTGGGTGCCAAGGTTATGGCATTTCCTGCTGAAGAGTCCATTACATTGCTGCGTCTGGCCTTGGGCTCTCAATGAATCCCACAGTGACTCCTCTCCTGATTCCATCTGGGGTCCCCTGAGCCCCGGTTTTCTCCATTATGGAATGCACTTTAGCAGGAACTTAGACTTTGGCTAGATGATAAAAGAGATAGTCCATCTTAAGGGTTCCTAACCCAAATTCCTAATGTCATAGAGCAACTCAGTTGGTGACTAATTCTAGCTTTTATATGTATGTCATCTCAAAGTTCATGTTTCAAAATGTAATCCTCTGTGTGATTAGATTCAGGGTCGGAGCCTTTGAGAAGTGATTACATCATGAGGATGAAGTTGTCATAAATGAGATTAGCATGCTTATAAAAAGAGACTCCAAAGAGCTCCTTTGTCCCCACCCTCACACCCCATGGTTTTAGGACATAGTAGACCTTGTGAACCAAATGAGACCTCACCAGACACCTAATCTGCTGATCCCTCAATCTTGGATTTTGCAGACTCCAAAATTGTGAGCAACAAACTTCCTTTGTTTATCATCTACTTTCTCTGGTGTTCTGTTTTCATATATTTTATCAAAGTCTTAACTTCTCTATTTTTGAAGGATAGTTTTGCTAGATATAGAATTCTTCATCTGCAACATCTTTTAAAAATAAAGTGCCTTTCAGCCTTCATGACTTCTGGTGAGAAATCTGCTGTGAATTGTATTAAGCTGTGCTTGGGGGTCATCCCTCTCCTGTCACTGTCAAGATTCAGTCTCTGTTTGGGGCTTTTAACAGTATATATATATATATACACACACATCTTTGAATGTACCCAACTTGGAGGTCGTTGAGCTGTGGGACTATGTAGGTTTGATTTTTAATAGCTCTAGAATGTCTTCAGACATTACTTTTCAATATTCTTTCTGCTTCTTTCTTTCCTATTTCTTCTCATTGCACATGTTAACACACATACATGTCCCACTCTTCTTCATTAGTTTATCTCTCTCCTGGGCTGAATAATTTCATTTGGACTTTGTTCAGGTTTGTCACTTCTCTGACCAATAAAAATATATTGACACCCTTTCATGAAGTTTTTATTTCAGCAACTGAACTTTGCCACTATATAATGTGTGGGTGTTTGCTGGATTTAGAAATGTCTGTATATGCATAGGTGTATAGAGACAAATATGTATAATTGCCTTTCTATTGATACTCTGTATTTGGTGAAGCATCACTTTTTATGCTTTAGCTACTTTTAAAGATTTATTTAATCTTATGTGTATGAATGTTTTGTCTGCTCTACATACATGTCTGATGTCTACAGAGGTCAAAAGAGGGCATCAGGTCCCCTAGCAACAGAATTGTGGGTGGTAGATGCTAGTAACTGAACCTGAGTCCCTGAAAAGGTGACAAGTGGTCTTAATCTTTAAACTACCTCTTTATTACCAATGCTTTGGTTCTTTAGACACTGTTTCTTTCTTTTATATTTAAATTAAGTGGTTTAGAGTCCTTGTTTAAAAAATCAGACCTCTGTATTTCAAGAATATTCCTTATTAACTATTTTTTATAATCATGGGTTATATTTAATTATTTCTATGCATGTCTACTAATTTCTGGTTACAACTGGGCATTTAAAATAACATGATGCCTCAAATCTAGGATTTATAGATGTTCCCTGGAGTTTGCTGTGACTGTTGGTGGTTGACAGTGTTTAATTGGTGACTTTTCAGAGCCAGTCCTATCATTCTCTTTTCATTGACTTGTGTGGACATCGAAATATCTGACCAATTGCCCTAATGAGTGGCTAATAGGTAGACATATTTTTCTTGAATGGCTAAAGCCAATAATCCTTCCTGAAGAGACTTTGGGTTAGCCAGAGACAAGAGCTTGGAGTCATTTCAGGTCTTTCTCTAGCAAGCACAAAGCACGTCAGGACATCTCAATGCATGCACACTTCTTTCTTGATTCCCAGGAATCTTTTGGAGTTTCTCATTGCCACAGACAGCTATGATGTTAACCAATTGCCTCTGGTTGCTTTCAGAAAACACCCTGGGAAAAGACTATACAGCCTTGGCAATGGAGGCTTCCAGAAAGCCACCAGTCATAGCAGATTGTAAAGGTGCTCTAGGAATGGAGCTTCAGAGACATCCCTCTCTTGTTGTGTCCCTTTTAGTAGCAGCCAGGCAGCTGCTCACTGTGATTTCACTCCCATCAGTAGTGTGGGAGAATGGAGCAAGCTAACATGCCACAGAGCATGTTGTTCTTACTGGGAGCTGTTTTTCTTGATTAAATTTTTCCTGAATCGTGCAAGCCTTTGGTTCATATCCAGAGTTCTAAAAAAGGTTGATTCTGACAATTTGCCCAGTGTTCCTTTGGTTTTGAGGAGGAAGTTTTCAGAGGTCCTTAGCCTGCCCCAATAGCTCACTGGTAGCTCACTGGTAGCTAGCTGACATGAGCCAAGAGGGAAGTTGGCTGTAAAAGGACTCAAAGATATATTACATGCCCAAAGGCATGGCCATGACAGTAAGAGTCACAATCTTTAGAAGGGTATAATCATGCCAAACTGAAATGCAGAGGAGTGTCATTAGCAGAGGTGAGACTGGCTTGCCACAGCCGCCTCGAGGAAAGACTGAGCGGTTCCATCTGCCAGCACAGTTTGTCACCTCAGACCTTTTCTGTTAGGGCTCGCCACTCTGGCCAGACCTTTAACTAAGACCTCAGCTTTCTCATCCTAAGGCCACTACTCCATCCACAGGAGTCATGTTCATGTTTTAAGTTTCAAACAATCACACCTTTAGACCTGCCAGGGCCAGAGACTTATCTAAAACCTGTAAGTTATACACTTAACTGTGTTCTCATATGCGGTATATCCTTTCTCCTTCTGACCTGAGTTCCAAGCCAAGAAAACAGGGCTTCCAAATGCTCCCACCACCATCCCCAACACCTGCAATCCCACCATCAACACAGCACCACTGCCTTGCCCAGATATTTGTCCTTAAATAAGTTCATATTTTCTGGATCAAGTCCCAAAAGTCAAACCAGATTGATTCTGCCTCTCACCTTAAGCATGCTCAGGACACATGCTCCTACTTCCTATAACTATAATAAGAGAGAAGTCTTGTAAATGAAGAAAATACCCAATTAATACAAACACACACACACACACACACATAGAAAGAAAATGTCACAATGAAAAAAAAGAGAGAGAAGTCTTACTCAATAAACAGAGAAGGCTAGGAACCTCTGACTGACACTTGGTTCAAGTTACTTTCTCTGAATCTTCCGCTGGCCTGTATTGATCACCCCCAAACAGCTGACAAGTTTACATTTCCCCCAGAGCTACCCTGAATATAAAATGATCAACTAGTATATCTGACTCTTCTCCATGCGTCCAGACTTGCATGCACTCTGTGCTCGAGTGCTGTTAGTCTCTGCTGTAGGTGACACTTTGGACTTGATCAGGTTTTCTGATAGTCTTATTGTGGCCCTTTAGTATGAAGCCTTAGTATATATGAGGAAGTATCATAGCTCAGGTTTCTATTGCTCTGCTAAAACTCCCTGACCAAAAGCAACTCAGCGAGGAAGGGTTTATTTCATCTTATAAGTCTGTAGTAGTCCCTCAGTCAGCGAAGACAGGGACCTGGAATCAGGAAGAACGTGTTGCAGAGGCCGTAGAGGAGTACAGCTTACTGGCTTGCTCAGTTTGTTATCTCACAGTACCCATAAGTACCACCCTCAGGATGACATGCCCACATTTTATCAATCAAGAAAATGCACTACAGGCATGCCCACAGGACAGTATAGTAGAAACCTTTCCCAATGGAGATTCCTTCTTCCCAAATGACTCTAGCTTGTGTCAAGTTGACATAAAAGTAGCCAGCACAGTAAGTATATAACAGGAAAAGAGAAAGAAGATTGTTTACCTTTCAAGTTCACTATTTTTATATCTTTAAGTTCTTCACAATCAAAAACTTAAAAGCCCCCTTAGAGGGTCCACAGTTGTCTCCCAGCCCCAAAGGGTTGCTATAGATATTCATGTTCTGAGAGACCACATGCCTCCCCTCACCCATAGCAAATGTCTGCCTGACTCTGGCCAACTTGGGCCTCTCAATCGGTACCTCCTACATCCAGCCTCTTTGGGACTGACCCTAGGACAGATGGAAACCAAGTATTATAAAGCAGAAACTCTAGAGGGCATGGGTTTTCATCTCTCCATCTCTCCACGCCTAAACTGGTGCCAGGACACAGTTGATGGTCAGTAAATGTTCATCAAATGAATAAATCTTCTTAAGTGGAGATAAAAGGTGAGTGATAGCTAGCTTTGAAACAAGAAGGCATGATCAGAGGGGACCACATGAGCACGCCATGTTCCAGGCTTGTTTTAGATTCACTTCATCCCCTCATCTTTCCTGTGGAGGAGTGGAAACAACACATGGACACCAAGGAAATGTTCCAACTTCCCTGGATGGCGCAGACCATTAAGTGGTTAGCCGGGCATTTGTACCCAGGCACCTGGTGGGCCAGGAACCACCTCTGTCCATCCTCCACTGCTTTGGCTACCCAAGTTAGAAGGGCCCTTAGAACTAGTTAATTCACTCCCCTGGCTTTATGGGGAGGAGCAGGGAGTCAGTGATAGCCCTGCACAGCAGCTCAGCTGCTGGGCTGTCATTCTTGGCACTTACAAGTTGCCCAGAGCACACACCCTGTGAGCTGACAAAGGTCCCAGAACCCAGAAGTGTGGACACATGCCTATGAACACACAAAGACATTCACGCTGCGCCTGCCACAGCAAAGGAGCCCCAGGCTCCTCCAAGTGTATTTTAAATCCATTCTGACTCCCTAGAAAGTCTGGTTTTGTTATTCACGCCGACCTTTTAAACTCCATGCAGCCCTGCATTTTTCCCAAGGCCTAGGTAGGACCTGTTAATAATTGCGCTCTCCCACCGAGGCGCTGGGCCACAGCCGGCTTTCTTGCGTGCTGTAAAAGCCAGTCCCCCCAACTGCTGGCAAGCTCACCCCTCTCCAGATGATCAGAAGGAAAACCCCAGCACCCCAGTCTCCAGCCGTGGGAAGAGGCCTGCTTCAAAGGTGAGGACAGGTGGTCCAGCAGTGACCACAGACGGAATAAGGGCATAAGAGGGCTGGGGGCATGTGGCTGAGTTGGGCCCCCTGCCTCTAGCTGCTTTCTCCTCTCTCTGAGCAAACATCTCTGCAAATAAATCTCCCTTTCTTCCTTTCTTTCTCTCTCTCTGGGTTACTGCTTCAGTTTCATTAGAGACTCTGGAAACATTCTTTGGGCTCAGCTGAGATATATAATGCGGAGAACAGAGATTTACTTCATAACCCACAAACTATTAAAAATATTAGTGTCCCCCAGAGAGTCTCTCTTAAAGATCCCTGCTCCCTTTCTGCCGCCCTCTCCCCCTGGTTCCTAGTGCCAACAATAATGCAGGCGGACTGGTTGGAGCCATTTCCTTGAAAGAAAATAAAGAAGAGATAACAGGCCTCGGAGAAACCTCTCTTTGTGCCTGAGGAACATCCGTCATCCTGTGTGTCTGGTTCGAGCTTTGCACTCATCAAAGCCCCTTTCACCACCAAATATCTTGTCTGATCTCAAAGGCGTGCAGAGCAGGGTCATGTCCCCTTTGTTAAGAGGGAAAATTAAAGTCAAGGAGAAGGGATGATTTGGCTTTCAGGCAGACCTGGGACTAGAACCCAGTTCCTTCTGATTCACAGCCTATGAAGCTTTCTTTTTATTAAGAAAGCCCTAGTGTGATTATTATTTAGATAAAGGCTGTTGTAAAATAGAAAAACTATAGGCTAACCATTAGCTATTTTTAAATAATTTTTTTTTTATCTTCACGAGTGTGGGAGGGGACAGAGGAGGAGAGAGGGGAAACAACCTTGAGTATTGGTACTCACCTTCCACCTTGTTTGAGCCAGCATATCTCTTTTGTCCGATGCTGCTGTATACTGCATGCTTGCTGGCATGCAAGGATCCCCTCTGTCTCTACTTCCCATCTTGACATAAGTGTACCAGGATTACAGATATGAGCTACCGTATCCAGCCTTACATGGTTCCTAGGGATTCAGACTGAGTTCCTAGTGCCTGCACGGCACCGAGCCATGCCCCCAGCCCCACTGTATTTTAAAAATGTGTTTTCTTTTTCATTGACACATAGTAGTTTACATATTTAGGAGATAACAGGCCTCCCATTTAATACATTGTGATATATTGTGACATTTTAATACATTGTTGCTATATGTATCAGGTCAAGGTAACTGATATATTGTCACATACCTCAGACATTTTTTTAACATTTTTTTTGTCCATTCATTTGTTTATTTAGGAAGGTGTGTGTGCAATGGTACATATGTAGAGATCAGAGGACAACTCAGGGGGGTTAGCTCTCTCCTTCTACCATGTAGGTCTTAGGGAGGGAGCTCAGGCTGTCAGGTTTGGTACCAAACACCTTTACTGTCTGAGCCATCTCGCTGGACAACTCAGGCATTTATCATTTGTGTGTGTGTGTGTGTGTGTGTGTGTGTGTGTGTGTAGAATGTTCAAAATCTTCTCTATTAGTTATTTGGAGTATTCACTTAATCATCAACCATAGTTATCCTGTCTGTGATGGTGTAGAAGTGAGAAGTTCTTCCTCTCTCCAACTGCCCACTGACCACACTCCAGCCCTCCTTCCCCATACTACTCAGGCTCTGGTTGCCACAGTTCTATTCTTCTGCTAGATCAACCCTTTAGATTACACATAAAAGTGAGAACATGTGAGTTTGTCTTTCTGTGCCTGGTTTATTTCTTCAACAAAATGTCTAACAGTTCTATCCATGTTATTACAAATGACAAAATTTCACTCTTTTATGTCCAAATATTCATCGTGTATAAATAGCCCATTTGCTTATCTGTAGACACTCAGGTTGAGTTCCTATCTTGACTACTGTGAATAGCGATGTCAGTGAACATGTGCAGATGTCTCTTCAACATAATGGTTTCATTTCCTTTGGACATACACCCAGTAGTGGGATGGCCGGATCATGTGTTTCCCATTTGCTGAGCAACTTTTGAACTGTTTTCCATAATATCTGTGCTAATTTACATTCCCACCAACAGTATATGACAATTCTCCCTTTGCATCCACACCAGCATGTGTTTTTTTATTTTTGTTTTCCTTTTTGCTAGCCATTCCAACTGGAGTGATAGTTCATTATGATTTTGATATATTTGCCTGATCACTAGTAATGTTAAACATTTCTGAATAGTTTTCTCATACAAATGGATCAATGAAGTTAATTTATCTCTTGATAACAATGTCAGGTCCATAAGTAACCCTGATCCCCTTTGTTCTGTTTATCTAGCCACTGGTCTAGTATTGAATATCATTACAAGTAATGTATATGTTCTTTGTTTACCAATGAAATATTAAGGAGATGCACTGTGCCAGACCTACTTTGGGACTAAGATGCATCATGAGAGGTTAGTGAAGGTGTGTAGCATTTAGTTTTTGCTACCCTGATTTAAGCTGCTGGCAGACCAAGCTACCAGCCTCACCTAGATTCCTCTGGATCCATAGATAAAAAAAAAACAACACACACACACACACACACACTCCAATTAATCATAAAATGCCTTTGCTAACTCAATGACTGGGCACTCCTAAACTTCTCCTGACACCTCAGACATTGGGCACCCCAATTGAAAACTCCCATGGCTGGTTGGCTTTATCTTCTGCCACTACTGCTTCCTTCTTCCCCAGTTCTCCTACTCCTCTCTGAGTCCTCCTACTCAACTCCAAGTGCATTGCCCCATCCTCAGTCGTTGGTTGCTGGTATCTTTATTGATGGATCAAGAACCAATTGGGGAGCATGACCTTAGATTCGGAACTACCCTCTGCAAAGGTGAGATGCTGCTATGAAGCCATTCTGGGACACTTGATGAGGCTCCAGGAAAAAAAATACAGAGCACAGGGAGAGTCCTGGCCAGACAAGATGGGCATTCTGGGGTTACATTCAGATGTGATTTCCAAAGATGGGCAGAAGGGACGGACATGGGAAAGGTTTGAGGTGAAATACAGAAGCAGGTTCAAGGTCTAGAATCTAGAGAGGACTTGGTATTTTGACAGATCTACTGGGGATCCTAGCATACTTGGGACATAACCATGAGGTAGCCAGTGACAAGAGGCAAAGCTATCTTCCCTGATCTTCAAAGCTAAAGTTGACTTTTCCCTAAGAATAGTAGAATGTAGCACAGGACTTGTGGTTGGTAGTGTTTTGTGGAGTGTCTTTGTGTTGTGCATGAATTTATTTGCGTAGTGCTTATTGAATGTGTTATGGATGCCTGCATTCCAGACCAGATACTGAAACTTTTGCAGAGAGAAACAGGAGATAGGGATGAGGAAGGGAGAACAGAGGAAGGGTGAGAAGTCGGAATAGTGATGGACTGAAGATATGAGAGCTATATTTAAGAGTTCATTACAGTGGTAACTGAGTGGGTGGATGCCAAGTTGACCTCTAGACCAGGGCATCTAATCCTGCAGGTAAGTCTAGATTATGAGACTTCTAAAGTATGTGTCACACATCTCCCCTTAAAACCTTCTTAAAACGTTTCATTCTCAGAGTTAGCAATAGCAGAGCATTTAGAAGGCAGGAAGTCCTTAGGAGCTGCACCCTCTAAGGGGATTGTGAGATACTTCGCTTCATCTTCCTCCTCACTCTCTCTCTCTTACTTTGTAGCCATGACATGAGCACTTTGCTATACCATGCTTGCCCTACATTGTCCTCCAACACCTCCACCAGAGACCTAAAAGCAGCAGTTGTCCTCAGTCACAGTCAGGGTTCTTCGAAGCTATGAATCAAAACAGCTCTTTTTTTCCTCAGTATTCTGATATAGTAATGGAGAATTGACAAACACAAACCCCATTGACTGTGAGCTCTAACATTTCAGCTCATTCAACTGACCTTTGAAATGGTTGTTGTGCCCAATGGCTACAACCTTTTTTTCTTTTTAATCATCCATGTTAATAATGGTGAGGAGACATGTCTCATTGTAGCCAAAATATAGGTCTCTGCTCCTTTCTGGCTCCCAGCTCCTGTTCTCAGAACATTCAGACTGACAGTGGGAGTGGTTTTCTGAATAACCATGTTTAGGTTGCCCTCTGTTTCCTCAGGACTGGGAAACCTCAACCACACTACCAGGAGGACAGGGGTTATCTCAGAATTCAGGGGAGGGAAAGACTTCAAGTTTCTGCATTCTTTAGCAGCTCCTTTGTCTCTATCCCAGTCATGTCCCTGCAATATAAAGCACCCTCCACCACCCAACCACTCCCAGTGCAGAGTGTAGAGACCAAGGGACTTGCCATGTGCCCTAGAGAGATAGTGAGTTGGGCACTGGAGCCATGTGGTCCAGCTGCAGACGGAGCAGGTGCAGATGCTGTCGGGTCATTGGAGAGATCAAGTCCATCCTTGGAGCTGCCTGAACATCCCCCCAACTCCCCCTTCCTTTTACATTTATGGAACCCCCCAACCAGCTTCTGAAGAATTATTTTGAAGAATTTTTATTTTATTATTAAAGATTTGAATATGTTTGGTTCTTTTTAATTAATTTATTTACATCCCAAATGCTGTCCCCTCTTGCCCCACTCCCTCACTTCTAGAGAATTTGTTGCTATTTCCTGAGGCTAACACTGGGAAGCCTGCTGAGATGGGTGAGGTCAAAGAGGACAAAGCTTGTTGAGCAGCCTGAGTGGGAGCTCCTGGAACACTCTCCTCACCACCCTGTACAGGCAGCTTCCTCGTCCACTCTTGTAGGAAGCTCACACCCATTGATAGAGGAGGCCTGGGGGGTCCATGCTTTACCTGGCTTTGCCCAGTCTCCCAACATGTGAGGGTCATTGAGGAAACACAGCACTCAGGGCCTTGCCCAAGTACTTTCTAAAGGCTCCTAAAGGTTCTCTTCTCCAGGGATGGCTCCCTAGTCTCATCCTTCACCCAGACAGTTAGCTGATGGAGGCTGAACCTGTACCCTGCCCGACTCCCATTCGGAGGACCTCATACGGTTTGAACCCCAGAGAACCTCTTTTCCTTAAGAAATGTGAAAGACAACTACATGCAGGGACCCCAGCAGTTTCCTCCCAATTAGTACACACTGAAGAAAACACAGATTAGTGGTAACATAGTGTCTTTCTGCAAAGAGCTGTATCCAGGAGACCTGTGTTCCAGCCTTTGCAAGGCTCAGAGTCCCATCGCAGAGATCCACAAATTCCCAAGCCAATTCATGAAAAACAGATGTCCAGCCTAGGT
Organism: Mus caroli; assembly: GCF_978045245.1. Classification (NCBI taxonomy): domain Eukaryota; kingdom Metazoa; phylum Chordata; class Mammalia; order Rodentia; family Muridae; genus Mus; species Mus caroli. The sequence goes on along the minus strand of NW_028227261.1, from coordinate 42,159,464 downwards.
GGGTGCCCACCTGGGTGTACTGTGATAGGAAAAACTTCAGCTTTGTAAAACAAACAGAGGCCTTGGGGAACTCGGCAGTAGTAAATGGCTTTGTGTATGGTGGGCACATGCACATGTATGTGCATGTGTGTGCATGGGTATGAATGCCAGTAGTTTCAAGTGTGATTCTTCAGGAAATATCTACCTTCTTCTTTGAGGAAACATGCTTAGGAGATTAGGCTGGCTGGCCAGTGACCCCAAGATCTGTCTCTGCTTCTCGCCACTGTGATTTCAAGTGTCTGCCACTGAGCCTGCCTTGTAAATTGATTTTTCAGAACCCCAGGGTGTGTGAGAAGTGAACATAAAGATGAGGAAGTAGTCGGGGGGTGGCGGGAGGATGCAGGGCTTCAGAGCAAGACAGTGCGGCCTGCGTGCTGCTATCAGCCAGTCATTCTAATGGCAACAGGTTATGGCTTCCTGACTCCAAACTTCAGTATCTGTGTATAAGCTGGTTACTTCATGTTTGATGCAGATTTGGCAGCGCCTTAGAGAACACCAGCAGGTCAGTCTTGGTTTCTGCTCATGTTTTATGCAACGAAAGTGTCCAGTTCCCTCTCCTCCCGCAGCCCCTGCTCGCTCAGCAGCTTTGGAAAAGCCATTCCCAGGGTAAAACTGGGCTGGTCATTCAACTGTCTTCATAGGGCATATGATAAGGACAGAGTCTGTGCTGGCTAGGCTGGTCTCCTCTAGTAGGCAGCCACTCCTAATCACGGGTGCTGAGGGCCATGTCTGGTCCAGGGAGGTTGTGAGCTGGGCTCCCTGAGCCTTTTACAGACTGTTTATGATGTGCGGCTGTGATAACTGCCCGTGATTAGCCACTCTGCAGGCCACTCAAGGCCAGAAACAATGGAACAAACAGAAGGAGAGGAACTATTAAAAGCTGGGGAGCCTCAAATGTCACCCTCGGTAATTCATCCTGCACCTGTGCCCGGCTTCTTTTCTGGGCTCTCTCCCACATAGTCCTTCTCTGCCTTGTCTTCTACTGCCAGTGTGTTTGAGATTGGAATAGACACGGTGTTGCCTTAAGAGTCAGGTAGACATAGGGTCAAGTGTCACTGCCACTACTTCTCAGATGATCTTTGTGCCTGGTCAACCTTCTGCTGCACTGTGCTGGGCTCAGCTTCCTCTTTGAAAAGTGGGCATGGGCATACCAACCCCATCCACCCACCCATTGGTGGCAGTAAGATCTCTAGGTGGGAACTCATGTGTTACAGTGTGATGGCTAATGGTGGTGGGGTTGCAGGAGTTCAGAATCTAGTCTGTATAACCTTGGGTGGAGTTGGAATCTTCATCAGTCTTTCCCTACAACTCAGTCTTTGCGAAAGTGGGAAAAATTAGTTTATAGGTGTCAGTTGCTTAAAGAGGTGGGCCTTCCCTGACATTGCCTCGGGGAGCAAAGGGGAGAGTGTATGGTCGTGGGTTTCTTGGGAAACCTCTCCAAATGACAGCAAGGATTGGGGGAGGGGTGCTTCCTTTCCCTTAATTCCTTGACCCTGCTCCCAGTCTGTGGGCCCTTATCTAAGTGTCCTAGTATGCTGAGTGACTCACTGTGGGTCACGATTCACAGCACCCCTGTAGAATTGGTACACAATGCCAAGAGATATTCTATGCTCGGGAAGAATAAGGGAGTTGCCAGCCTGCCTCCCAGGACCAGAACACACCCATTCTCTGTAGTTCCCTGAAAGCTATTCACATTAACAGTCATCTGAGAGACTCTCCTAACTGAGAGAGGGTGTCAATGTACTGTCCCTGTACTGTGGTCAGGCCCAGGTAGAACCCTGATTCCTGGAGCCCCTTAACTGTCACCCTCTGCACAGCTTCCCAGTAGAAGGTTTCTGAGATGGGCATCATGATTCTTCACTGCTGGGCTGTGACTCTGCCTTGTAGAAAGACAAAGAATGAGCCTACTGCTCCAGCTCTTAGCAGCCTGTGTGCTGGTCCCTTATGCCCATCTCTGCTTACCTGAACAGCAGGATGAAGCCTTGCCCCTTCCTAATCCAATCTCAGTTTGCAAAGAGACTTTACCTCCCTCCTCCCAGACCATTATCTCTACCAGCTCCATATATCCCAGCAAAAACATGTCCTTGGTCTTTTGAACCAACTCTACCTACCAAGAAGGCCTTCCCCAGCTGAAGGCACCAGCAAATTTCCCATCAGCCAGAGAATGCAAGCAGGGGCTGGTGCTCTGGGGCAAGGAGGCCAGGCGAGGTGAGAAGGCCTGCCTCAGCAGAGGCAGAGCATGGCTGGCAAAGCTCCAAGGCTTCCCCATACCCCCAAAGCCTGCAGCTCCAGTCAGTGACCGGGGCATGACCCTGCTGGGGCAGAGAGGCCCTCGTTCTCACTTAGGAGTGAAGTCAAGGCGGCTTTGCAGTGCATTGCCCCAAGAATGTGCTGACGGTGCAACAGCTTGGCTGGCTTTCCACCTCCCAGCTAGGGACCATCCCTTCGCCTTCTGAGTCTGCACCAGAGCTCCAGACCACAACCTATGGCATCTCAGGGGACTCATGAACATGACAAAACCTGTCACACTAGTGGCTCTGCTCTGGCTTCCTGCAGGTCTGACCAGCATTGTGTCCCTGCAGCTCTTCCATCCAGGTGAGGAAGAAATCCTGGGATGAGAGGTCTTCAGAAGGAGCATCTGCAAGACTAGGATCTAAGGGTGTGGCGGAGGTGGCACTCTCCTTGCAGGGCATGCTGCCTAGGGCCACAGCCCTTCCAGCAAGACTGCCTGGATGGGAGTAGTGCTCCATCATGGGCCAAATCAGTCATACTGTCATGGGCAGTAGATATTGGAGTCTGGAGGCCACTAACTCAGATTTCCAGGTTCGAGTGTTCTGCACTGACAGATGAATAATTGTAGAAGCAGAGACTATGAGAGAAAACTACTTTCCAGGACAGAAGTAGGCCACATATGGAGAGGAGTCAAAGGCTCGATAGCCCCTGCCCCACTGTGAGAATTCTGATCCGTTTACTCGGTGACCACCTGCCTTCTGCAGGTACCCTTCCTAAGGTGCCCTACCCTTTACATGTAGCCCTTGGCTGGGGGTTCCTGTCTTTCCTCTGCTGTTGCTTTCTATTATATGTGAATCTCTCAGCCCTTGAGCCTATCTCTCCTGACACACTTTTGTTAGTCCTCATAGTCAGTCACTGTCCCTCCCCCATCCCTGTTCTGTCACACCCATCCTACAACTGCTGATGGGAGGGAAGGGAAAGGAGCCTCAGAAACCCTTTCTGACCATTTAATTTCTTCATATTTCCTCATCTTCAAGGAGACGTCTTAGTAATGCCTGTTAAAAGGAATAAAAGCATAACATACATGTGATCTCTAACTGTCACAACCTGCAAGAAAGACATCCATTTTACTGAGGGGAAAAAATACTTTCTCAGACACCTAGCATCCAAATTCAAGGCCCCTGACTGAGCCAGTGAACAGCAAAGTCAGACTGAACTCCATGTTCAATTCTCTAGCTCAGGGCTTTTCAAGGTTTGCCCACTCATAATACCTTTACACAGAAATTTTTACACCACCCATGGTATATGGGTATATAAAATGGATACAAAACCCAGATATTTACCGATAAAAGGTCATGAAAGGTTTACGTATTTTATTTTATGTATGAGTGATTTGCCTGCATGTATGTATGTGCACCACATGTGTGTCTGATGTTCTTGAAGGACAGAAGAAGGTGCCAATCACCCTGGTACTAAAGTTATATGGATGGTTTCGAGCCATCATGTGGATGCAGAGAACTGACCCTGGGTCCCCTGCGAGAGCAGCAAATGTTCTTAACCAGTGAGCCTTCTCTTCAGCCCCAGGAGTTTACTTTTAAGCTAGGCTTTGGTATACATGTAAGTTTATTATTTATTAGAGATGAGCATGCATCTGCACAATGAGCTGGATGTACTTGCTCATCTTTAATAAAGGATTACGTCTTGCCTGTGTACTTGACTCTGTTGTTTACAGAGCATCTCCAACATTTTTCAGGGCTTAATGGATGCTTTGGTCTCATAACTATCTATTCAAGAATGCAATTGTGCATAAATGCATAATACAAAATGGCAAGAGGGCCATTTCATAATCTATTCGAAAATCTGTCTTAAGTCCAAGCCAAAATTCATTTAATGATTTGTTTTAAATGAAACTCAAGTCAGCAATATAAATAATTTTAAAATTCATACATTCTAACACAACAAAATCCAAAGATATGCTAATGTGATAGTTACACGCTAAGGAATTATGGCAGGAGAAAAATGCAAAGGTTTTGTTTCTAGAATTAACCCATTGTGTCTTCACAAGAAGAGAAAGCTCTGTGTGTGTGTGTGTGTGTGCATGTGTGTACAGCTAGGATTGTATAAGATAGTGAGAGTATTCACGCCTGGACGTGTCCCAGTACGGGGGCTGTGGAAGGCCTGAGGGAAAACTTCGGTGTCTGCATATGACTGAGTACTTGTACATGGTGAGAGCAGTGAGTGTTTACAGGAGGGTGCGCATGCCATGAGCAGGGCTTGGGTGGGCAGTGAGGTTAATTACATTTTCTGGTTGGCTGAGAGGTAGTCAGCGATGCTGTCTCCTTCCAATGAATGTTTGCCTCCTCGGATGTCTACATTCATCGCTTTGGAAGAGGGGTGGTAACAACCTGAAGCATGTGGAAGAGGTGATGAGGGGTGGGGTGGCCGAGAGAAGGACTGACTCACAGGAGTATTTGTGGCCACAGGTCTCTCCAGCCTTTCCATAATTAAGATGAATTCTGGAGAGCAACAGGCCAGACTGAGACAGACAGGCAGGCTCCTGTTTCATATAAGGAGCGATGATGTGATGAACTCCTGTTGGGACACAGAGATGTGGCCCAGCCATCTGAGTGCCTGCCTAGAAAATACACTGCCAGGCTAACTTCACATCCTGAGCTCTGGGGCTACTGATGCCTGTTTCCCGAGCTTGATCCCAGCTACTGAGACAGACAGGTTCCTCAGGCTCACCATGCCCCAAATAGTTCAGGGCTTTCTTAGATGGGAGTGAGCATTTAGAAGTAAACATATTTACCTTAACTGTGTAAGTGAATGTCAACCCATGACCTTTGATTGCTAGGTGTGAGTCTCAGCCCACCTCCTAGCTCCATAGAACATAGAGCTTTCTGCAGAACAGCCATGGGGGTAAGTGGTCATGCCTATCTAACCACTGCCTGGCTATTCACTGCCTGTCTAGCTACCTGCTTAGCACCATCATGGTGAAAAGGATACATTGAAGTTGCTAGGGCATTCATTGCTAGGAGAGCCAGAGGGAACATTCAGTGCGGAGCTGAATCTGTGCAGCCAGAAAGAAGCTTTCTAAAGGAAAACAGTAAGGCAAACACTAGCCTTCATGCCCAGAGTGGGCTGAAGGCAGAGGTGCCCAAAGACCCAGGAGAAAAGATAGAAAATTCCAAGGTCGAATCCAGAAGTTATCTGTGTGACCTTGACAAGTTGTTCAATCTCTCCGGACTTTAGTGCTGTTGTCTTGAAAACAAATGTTAATTGTTTCACAAGAATTGGCAAGCAGGAGTATGTACAGTGGAGATGGACTTGAAACCAGAAAGATAGGTCTGATCTACATTATCGAAGAAGGAGGCTAGCCTGGCTGGCAGGGAGTGGGAAAGGGCAGCCCAGAAGCAACAGTCCAGCCTGCCCAACACTCGGGCCATGCTGAGAGCTTCCCACTTCTCCTTTCCATTTCTTCTCTCCTTCAGATACTCTGGGGGCCTTGTAGCCAGCTGGGGAGCGAATTGATCCATAGCCCCATAGACATATCTCAGGAAATGTCTGAGTAGATTTGCCCCTTGCTGTGTGAACTTGGTTACTTTTTCCCTCTCTGAGCTTTGTAAAATGAGCAGTTGGCCTGGTTGGCGTCCAAGACGATCTTGCTCTTCCCCAAGTACTAACACTCTGAAAGAATAGAGCCTGGCCACAGGGATACAGATTTGCATGAAAAGGACCAAGAATGGCGATGAAATGAAATGCCCAGAGTATCATTCATTCATTCATTCATTCATGAGACACTGAGCATGTTTTCCGTGCCGGGGCTGGAGATGTGTTTATGAATGGAAATCACTGGGCTTCCTCCAACATGGGAGGTCTTTCTGTTTGGAAGGTGGCACAATAATATGGGAGACAAGTCACTAATAAATGTGCTCAAAGATGTAAGAGAAAGGATGGCAGAGAAACTTGTTGTGATAGGAGTACCTAGGGAGGGGTCCATACAGGGAAATTAAAGGCCAGTGGGACAGATTTCTTTTCTATGGCTCCAAAGAGAAGCTGCCATGCCCAGATATCGCCCATGCAGATTTATTCTGTGATCCCTGGTCTTTACTGCAGAGACCAGCGCTGTGTCCAAGCCCACCTCGGAATCCTATGAGCCACCAGACACCAGGGCTGGAAAGAATGAAGCAGGTGTCCCTGAGCGCTGATTAACTTTCAAGTCACTGTGCTATGCTGGGTGCAGTTGAAGTTTTAGCAAGTCTCCTGGGATTCCCAGGCAGCTTTAGCTTCAGCCTGAAAGAACTATTAAGATCCAATCAAAATAAATAAAGTCAGATCCAGGGAAGCGACGTGTTTGTGACTGCAGACCAAACACTCAGGATATTCATACAGAAACCCAGCACCCCACTACTTGCAGAGATTTCTTACTTGACTGGCATGAACCCATACTCACCAGTACCTCCTCTCAAAGGCCTAGAGCAATGGTACCCAGTCAGGGCCCAGCTCTGGGCTCAGCAGGGACTTGTGGTGAGTAAAGAGAACAGGCAGTCCCATAGATGGATCACAGGAGGTGTCTGAACATGTGTTCCCATGATGCATGGCCAGGCTGGCAGCAAGGGGAATCCTGACCATGGGCAACAGGAATGGAAAAGGCGGGCCTTAGAGCACATGGTCTAACAGAATCAAAAACTAAATCAGGAGCCTGGTGTGGTGTGCACACCTGTGATCCCATGAGTGGGGTGGGCTGAGGCAGAAAGATCATGGATTTGAGACCACATAGTGTGACCGTCTCAAAAATCAGAAAGAAAAGGAGAACAAAAAGAAGAAAGGGATGAAGAAAGGAGGACAAGGGAGAAGACTCTAAAATCAGCAGTTCTCAACCTTCCTAATGCTGTGACCCTTTAATATAGTTCCTCATTGCTACTTAGTAACTGTAATGTTGCTACTGTTATGAATGGTAAGTATCTGATATACAAGATATCTGATATGTGAGTCCTGGGGGTGCGGGGAGACCGTTTACCTCATAAATAGCCATGACCCACAGGTTGAAAACCACTGCTCTAAATCCTAAGAGAGTCAAAAATAGTGAATGTGAATGCTAGCCTACATTGTCACCAAGCAACAGGACCCCAATGAGTCAAGCTAAGATGTGAATCCCTACCCTTAGGACTAGATACGACTAGATAACCATGCATAGTTCTAGACATCCACTATGAAAAGAAAGAAATGAAAGCCAGGACAAAGCTAAGGAGAGGCACAGCCCTCCCTGATCTTCCTCATCCCCACCCCCACCCCACCTTCCTTCCTAACATTGCTGAATATTTGCTGCTTCAACTGGCATTCCTCTTTGATCCATGGAAGAGAATTGAAAGCCTATGGAGAGAAATCTCCAGCAATATCAAAGGCACCTGCCCATTCTTAAGGTTCGGAGCAGCCAACAGGGCAGCCACTGAGACCCCAGCAGCCTGCTGGATGCTAAGGGCACTGACCCTGTTGGAGACTGGCCTGGAGCAGCTGCTTTCTCCACAGGCTCAGGATCCCTTCTTTGACTCTGCCTGACTCCCTGCTTCCTTTTGCAAGCTCTCCAGAGTCCTAGATGGTCACTGGCCTCCTGTGCCTGCCCTGAAGTCCTGCAAGCCCTCCTTCCCTCTGCCTTGCCCCCCATGCAGCAGCTCAAAGGCCCCTTGTGCCTGCTGAGGCCACACCGCCTGCACACAGAGCTGGTCTCTTACCTCATAAACGGCTAATTTGTTACATATTTTCTGACGCTGTAAATGGGAGAACAAAGACCTTTTCTCTCTCATATTTTTGTTCAATTATGTTTGTGGGGGAACCTGATCCCCTTCAAAGTGGGGGCTGGGGCTGCTGGTCTGGAAGCCTCCTAGGCTAGCTGACATGCTCCTGAGCCAACAGCCCACAAGGGTGACTGAGGCCTGCCGGGCCTGGGTGCCAAGAACATGGTGAGGAAAGCGGTATTAGGAAAGACTGGGAGAGAAGCTGCCAGGCTCAGAAGCAGCCCAGAAGAAGGTGGACTCCTTCAGGGCATGGGACCTCCTCGAGGAAGAACCTCTTTCTCAGCCATCCACTGCTGTGCTGGCAGGGCCATAAAGGGCAGGCTTCTTGTCACTGAGCTGACAGTCATGTGTCAGCGGCCACGGGTGGGGAGGGGTGTGCCCTTGGGAAAAAGTTCCACACTGAGAACCCTGACCCATTCCTGAGTCCCTCTGGTTCTGAGCCCCTCAACCACAGTGAGGCTCCACCTCTGGGTTCTCAGCACAAACCTGTTCCCTTCTACAGTACACTTACTGGTTTTGAGCCAGGGCTGAGGGCTGTGCCTTACACAGGTGGGTGCCCTCAGGGTATCACAGCTGTGTCCTAAGTACCAGGGATGTAAGAATGAGTAAGGGGAATTTGGTTCTCTACTCTTGTCATAGTTGCAAAAAAAGGTGGTAGGACCAGTTTAGCACATGATAAAAATCCCCAGATATTCTTCATTCATCTGCCATGTGCTGTATGACCTTAGGCAAGTCAGTTTCCTTCTGTGTTTCCTGTACCCCCACCCCAGTAAAAAGGGAGTAACGATGAAAACTATCTCATGATTGTTAGCACATATATATACAAAAACTGGTATAGAAATTTGTGCCTAGTACAGAACAATTGTTGGTAGTTGATAACACTACAGCAAGACCTCATGTGTGGGTGAAGACAAACTCTTTATCAGTGCTCAAAAGAAAGAGGAAAGGAAGTAAGAGAGCTTGAAAGGAGACCCCTGAGCTGATCTACAAAGACAGGGAAGGAATCTCTTTTCAAGAGATGGTACTTAAATTGTAGCTGGAATGTTAAAAGTTTGTACGGCAAAACAGAGACATGATGGGAAAGGTGTGTGCAGACCATCATGTGCAAAGACCCTAAAGTGTGACGGAAGTAGCACACTCAGAAACAAAGCTGTAAACAAGTTAGTTAAAAATGCAGGGCTCGGGAGACTGGGGCAAGGGAAACCAAGGGACAGAAGCAGGGCCTTAAGGATCATGGAGAGATGGCGTGGAAGCAGTTTGTCATTGTTTCTAGAGCAGTGGTGTGCTCCCATTTGTGGTGTTCATGGTTCACAGCATCCACCGATGGCCCATCAGCTAGGGGTGCTCAGGGTACCAGATGCAGCCTGAGGTCGTGGTGTGCAGTGTTGCCATGGAGAAACAATAGAAAGGAGTGCACAGATGAGCCTGAGAACGCACACACAGAGCCAGGTCACAGGTTCTGGCCAGCTCTTCCAAGACCAGATGATGGAGAGAGGTAGAGAGGCCACTTGGTATTGGTTTGAGCAGGACTAAGTCAGCAGGACAAAGTCAATCGTCTATGTCTCCAGGACTCCTGGGCCATGGAGCTCAAGTCATAAGCCATATGGTTGACCACGAATCTCTCTGTGACTAGAATAGTGTGATTTCTATCTTGTTCTCTGCCTTTCCCTTGCATATATGCAGGGATGAGAAATAAGATCTCTGAATGATATCTAATCCCAGGGCAGACCAACACTTTGGCATATGTCTGACCCTTCTGGTCACAAGAACCCAAAAAAGGGAATCCCAGACTGGAGCTAGGGTCTAGGAGACTGCAGAAGGAAGGTATAGGTTGGGAATAGGCTGAGACCAACAAGTCCAGAACCCAGAGAAAGATTAAGGCAGGGTCGTAAAAAGCCAGCATAGACCTGAGGCTGGAAGAAGATTCTGGCCAGGAGCTAAAAGGCTAGGGATGGGGGGTAGACATCCTGCCCACCTGTGATGAAGCCTAAAAGCACTTGAGCCCTTAAAATCTGCCCTTTATGTGGGAGGTTCCAACCTCCTCATTGCACATTTAATCCACCCTCCTAGTGAGATCCCTGCAGCAAGGAGGCTGATGCGCTCTTATCTGATCCATTCAGAGCTTTGCTCATCCTGAGTGAGTTTATAGTTTCTGTGTTCTGGCCTCAAGTCTGAGGCTTGGGATTCCATCTGACATTCTTCCATCTTATGGTCTATCTGTAGTTGAGGGTAGAAGGGAATAGGGGGCCACAGAGACTTGGTAAGAGCAAGCCAAGCAGACAGTTGCCCCACTCCTAAATTTATCTGCATCCTCTGGCTGGCTGTATGGCCTTAGCTTTGGGTATCTTCTTCTTCACTCTGGGCCTCGGTGGCCTCTGCATTTTGAAGAGGCCAGCTGAGTGTCCTCTATCACCTATTTCTAGTGTCCAACACTCCCATCTGTTGCTAGGTGCTGTGTTCTGTGCTTTCAAACAGACTAAAACCAGAGGTTGGAACTGCTTTGCTGTTTCCTGAGGTTCTGTGCAGCTCCTTTCTCCTTTGATGTTTTCTGGGAAGGCTGTATCCTCCATGACTGGCAGCACGAAGGGTCTCATGCAGCATCACAGAGCCTTCTGTGTTTCCTTCCACTATGAGCTGCCCTTCTCATGTCTGGCTGCTGCCTGGGGTGGGTTTTAAAGTAAAGGGGGCGGGAGGTGAGAGCTCATCCTCAGACTGTGGGGTCAGTGCTGGGCCATGAGGGAGCCTCGAAGCCCCAGGAGAGAGCATGGTTCTCGCCTGCTTTCAATCTCCCTCCACATTTCCAAGGCCTGGGCAATGGCAGGAGTTCCTAGCCTTTCTTGGCCCCAGAGATGAAATTGCCTGCTGCTCACCAGGGTGACCACTAAGCTGTCTTGCAGGCACTCCAAAAGTGGGCTTCTAAATCCAAAACCTGGCTGATCCTTCTTGTTCCATCAATTCAGTTACCTTTACTTTCTACCAGAAAAGCCGGAGGTCTGGATCCTGCCCCTCCCTCCCCACCCTGACACCCCAGCACCAGGTCCATCCTGTGTTCTCCTCCACCAGCCTTGATGCTGCTCTCCAGCCCAGGGCAGCTATTGACATGGCTGTGGAGCTGTGGGGTCCACCCAGTCTCCTTTCCTGTCCTGTGTCAGCCCTCCCGTGTTCATCAGCATCACCTGCAACTTCCTTCCTTTTCCCTGCTGTATGGCAAGCACATGCTTTCATAGTGTGCTTGCTACAGTCACTATCTTTGAGAGTCTCTGGTTTTGGTCTCTGTACCTTTTCAGGACTCTAATGGCATAACGTCCACTCCTTGACGCTGGTCTTAACAAGTGTTGCTTGATCGCTCCAAGTCCTCCCCATATGCCACCCCACACCTGGAAATGATTTGGTCTGTCAATCAAACAACAAGCACAGCCTATCCAGGAACCCTGTCCACATTTGCTTGCACTCTGGCCCCTCCTCTGTACTCCTGCAGCATAGCCTTTGAAGACCACCCCAGCTCATACGAAGCAAGTGTTCTGTGTGTGTCCCTGTCCTAAGGAAGGAATAAGTACTTGATAAGGTTATTAAAATGCTCGCCTCAAACAGGCAGGATTAATGTTACTCACACACACACCTGACAGATAGGTAAGCTGAGGCCCAGAGAGCAGCAAGGCCTGTCCCCCACATAGAAGGATCCAGAGCAAGGTTTCCATGGTCTATAAGCATGGTCATGTCTGAAGCCCATCAGAGCCCTTTCTTGTCTGCCTTTGTTGGTATCAGAAGCACTTGGCAATGGTGGCTAAGCAGGCAAGCAGGGAGGCTGTTACCATTTCTGTCTGTTCTATGTGATCACAGCCAGGTCCTCCCACACTGAGCTCCCCCAACAGGTGTCCACTCCAGTACAGCCCTCCCCAGCTATTGCTCAAGGCCAAGGAGAGCAGAGGTCTCCCTCCACACAGCTGGTGAGCCTGGGAGGCCGTTTCCCCCTCCTCTGTAAATGGATAATTGCTGTGTGGTCAGACCAGAGGAATTAGAGGAGCCCTCTAGGAATTCCATACTGATTTTGCAAATGAATGTGGAGTCTTGCCTTTTGATGTCCAGGCAGCTGTGTCAGCAGGGCAGGTCTGAGGCTGAAGCAGATCCATGTAGCAAGCTTGGAGTCTGTGGATGCAGCTGCTTAAGAACAAGAATGGGGATGGTGGGGATGGTGGCTGCCCAACCCATCACCTCCCAGGGAAACTGGGTTCTCCCTGTATCACTCACTCATGACTTGTCTCCATCCGTGGCCGCTCTTCAGGGAAGATGGACAGGCCTTCTCCTGAGGCCCACCCTTCTGCTTCTATTCTGACATATCTCAAAAGACTGCACGTCCATAGTTTCTGGCCTGAACACACACACTTCCCTCTCCACCCCATGCTCCTTCTCAGCTCGGCTGTGTCAGGAAGCCCCTACAGGCTCTGGTTCCCATTCCTCACTAGCTTGTCACAAGGCAGCCAACTGGCTCTCTTCAGCTCCATCCCTTGAACTTGTGCCCAGCTTTGTAATTGGGAAAGGCTTGTCTAGATGCTTTCCTGGGACTTTATAGTGCATCTTCTTTTCTTTTCCTCGTGTGCACTGTACTCGTGTGCACTGTACTGGGTTTAGAGGCTCAGAGGTCATGGCCTCTGGGAACAGGTGGACAACAGGGTGAGCATCATGGAGAATGCAGTGGGTTCAGGGAGAAGAGCCACAGCGCTCCTCGGGGATCCAGCTCAGAGAACGTGGGTGGGACTGTTGCCTCCTTTCTTGAGCCTTAGGCTCTCTGTATATGAAATGAGGCCAGTAATACCATTCACCCATCAAAAGGACACAGCATGCCAGGAACCATGGTCTGTTGATTCATGAAAGGGTCGCTATCATAGCCAAGGATATCAAGTCCTGGAATAGGGCCCCAGAGCCAAGAGCTACCGCCACACCTCACCTCCTCTGCTAGTCCAGTCTGCAGCACCAGATCCTGGGTGCCAAGTTTCTCTTAACCTGCCTTGCTGAAAACAAAGGAGGTGTCCTTCCCTCCACAAGACAGAGTCCCCACAGACTCCTTCCTAGAGCTCATTGCTTACCAGCCTCCCTGCCCAGCAAGCACACCACTCGGCTCACATGGGTGATTTGGTTTGAAGGACAGGTGAAGAATCCCAGAGTTCTATGGTGGGCTATAGGGGGAACAGCTTGGGCCTCAGAGAACAGAAGGGAACCGAGCACAGTCATCCCCACTGCAGGCCAGGGGAGAGTCTGCTGCCACCACAGGATCCACCCTGTAGAGTTCACAGGACAGAGACATTTATGTGTGAAATTGAGTCCATGCTTCTCTGGGTGGTAGCTGAGAGTGGGAAGAACAACAGGTAAAGCTGCCTTACCTTCATTCTGGCCTCCTCCTTCATGAATGCCTCCCCCACTGCACGTCCTACTTGCCTGCTTCAGACTAACAAGATAGCACCTGACCCCAACGCCATATCCTGACTTCAGTGGCAGATAATGGCACCTGGCTGGTGGGAGAGCAAGGAGCTTATGATCCAGGCCTTGCTGGGGGCAACTGGGCTCCCCTTCCTGGGAGTCTGTGGCACATTCAGGTCCCCAAAGGGTTAGGGGCAGAGCTTACAGCACTCCTTCTCATCTTTCCATACCTTTGAGTATTTTCATCCTTGAAGGAGCTCCAGTCACTGTCTCTCCTTTACAATATGTTTCCTGTTCCTCCACACCCACCCCCTCCTCTTCCGCCTCAGGCCTTGGCTCAAATACTCTTTCGTATCTCCACAGGGCTCCTTCCTTAGCGTTCACTTAGAAATCTCATGGAACCTAAGGAGAGAGCAGGTATTTCTGAGGAAAATGTAATGTTAGTTGACGGGCTGCAAGTTTTGAAGACACTAGAGTTGGATAACTTCAAACATACCAGGTGAGGCAAGGGCTGGAGCAATGGCTCAGTAGGTGAGGCGCTTACAGTGCAAGCATGAGAACCAGTGTTCAAATCCCCAGCACCCATGTACATCTTGGGCAGGAATGGCCAGTCTGACTGTAATCTCAGCTTTTGGGAAGCAGAGATGGGGATTCCCGGGGCCAACTGATTACTTAGACTAGACCAGTCTGCAAGTTCTGGGTTCAGCAAGAGGCCCTGCCTCAATAAAGAAGTGGGATGTGGTCACATTCCCCCACATATTTTCTCACTGTCTAATCCAAAATGTCAACATCAAATACATACATGCAACACACACACACACAAATAAACACATGACACACACACACACACTATATATATGGTGGTACATATATATATATATATATATATATATATATATATACACGTACCACACCAGATATACCACACACATACTACATACACACATCCGACACCAAACACACAAACACACAGACCACATACACCCATAGTACACATATAGCAAGCACACGCACACATAGCACACACCACACATACACACCACACATCATGCACACCATATACACATACTACATACATACCACACACATACCATACCACATACACAACATGTGCACACTATATACATACCTCATACACCATATCACTCACACTCACACACACACACACACACACGCACACACACACACATGTGTGCACACACACATGTGTAGTCCCTTTCTTCCCCTTTCTTCCTTATTACTTCTCTCAGTACGAGTGGTTCTCCTAATGTAATGAAGACTCCACTAGGTCAGGTGCCTTTGCTTGCTGTGTTTACTGTTATGCCCCCTAGCCTGGGCCAGCAAGCTGCCCTGTGAGTGCTCCATAAATCTTCAGTCAATGAATGTGTAAATTGTTTCCTGTCACAGATGGGTAAACCAAGGCCTCAGGAAGAAAAATGATCCATTCTGGGCTTCCTAGTGACAGGTCAGATGGTGGCTAGATCTCTGGTCCCTGAGCCCGCACTAAGTCAGGCCCCGCTCCAGGAAACCTTGTATTTATTTGGATGCCTGCTCCTTCATAAGCTGGTATGTATAGGCAGAATCGGTGCTGGGAGACTGGGAGACTGGGAGACTGAAAGACTGGGAGACTGCAGAGCAAGTCCTGGAGTGGAAAACTAAGACGTAGTCAGTAGAACTTTGGTGCTATCCGTGGGGCATACAAAGTAAGCAAATAAATTGCAGTGCCAGCACTAAGGGCTGCAGCCTCTGAATTAGGGTCTCCTTCCCGCAATGGTTCAATGAGGTAGGCTGACCTCCACTCCTGAACTGCATGCTGACAGAGTAGTCAGACCTCAGGTTCAGGATGGCAGTGCTGCTTCATATGGGTCCTGGTGGGACGCTGCTAGGGTGACAGTCATGGGCTGAGTGATGCCCTCAGATTGCCATGCACTGACATGCTCATTTTAGAAGTGTTTGCTATGTATATGACTGGCACTGTATTCTCTCTAGGATAGCCAAGGCCAAGCTGGACAGTGTACCCCTATAAGGGGTCCTAGACTGGCCTGAGGTTCTATCAGGCCAGCTCAGAGTAAAGATAGTGGGAGGTTAGATACCAGTGGTTGGAGCTAAGCTGCAAATGACCTTTTCTCCCATGTGTCAACCTTGATAAAACCTGATAACCAAGGTGATATCTCTCCCACTCTCCTCCACCTACCCCCCCCACATTCATGTGTGAATATGTCTGTCTCTCTGTCTGTCTCTGTCTCTTTCCAGTTAATCAATCAGAATATGGGTCCCAGTGGCTAGCCCCAGCTATCTGTTAGTGTCTGTCCTTGTTCTAATGAATGAATGGAGGTGGCTTGGGAGGTGGCAGAGGGAACTCAGGATCTGCCTGTTGTACCTGGATCTGAATCCCAGGCCTAGTTCTCTAAGAGGAGATCGTGAGTAGTGACCTCACCATCCCCGGGGGCTCAGTTTCTCTGTTTGTCACATGGGAATGCCAATCCTCATCTGGAAGGGTTATAGTATAAGATGGTTTCCCTGTGTCTCTGCCATGGTCCATGTCATCTGGCAGGCTTGTCAGCTCCAGCTGCACACTCCCACCACTCTCCTGTGTGTTCAGCTCTACCCATCTCCTCGCTTGTCCTCTGCTTCCCATGTGTGCACACAGTGCCTTTGCACCTGCTGGTTCCTCATCTCTCCACTGCCCTGCCCCTTTCTTGATTTTTTTTCTGAAACACCTACTATTTTTGTTATTCAAGAAATGGACCAGTAGAAAGTATGTACACAAGCCCACACCTGCAGTTGATTCCAGCCATGTGCAGCTGAACAATGGGTATATGTTCATAAAATGAATTGTTAGCTGATTCTGTCATTGTGTACATATCACAGTGTGTGTACAACCTAGAAGCCCAGCCTTCTGCACACCTAGGCTATACAGTAAAAACTATTTCCACTAGCTTCAAATCTGCACAGCATGCTACTTATTATACAGAATAGTGTCGACAATTGTAATTTATGCATCTAAATACAGAAAGGGTATAATAAAAAGACCCTAGGCCATAGATATCTGGCTCTACTGTAATTTTATTAGGGCTTGTTCATATGTGTAGTTCACTATTGACCAAAACATCATTATATAGTACATTTGTATAATATGTTATGGCAAGTGTGCATGCATGAATGCATGGAAAGGGTATAAAGATGAAGGGAGAAAGATGCACAGAGAGACAGATATTTATTTCAAGGAATTATCTCAATGGTATAAAAGATGGTAAATCCCAAATATCCATGACTGGCAGCAGACTGGAAGTCAGGGAGAGTTGATGCAACAGTTGTGTTGCTGGCAGAGAGCGAAAAATGACTTTTTCTTAAAACTGTCAGTTGATTGAGACCCACCCACCCTATGGAGATTGACTCATTTTATTCAGAGCTTACTAAATTAAATATTAATCTGGCCTAAAAATACCTTTATAGAAATCTCTAGAAAAGGAGCTAGCCTACTAAATAAAAGGTACTGGCAAAAATACTCACAGAATAATGAAGTTAGATTTATACCTTTCACCTTGTATCAAACCAATTCAAACAAGATCAGAGACCTTAGTTTAAAACTCAAAACACTGAAATTTACAGGGAAAATATGGGGATGCCCTTCAAGATATTCAGAGAGGAAAGATCTTTTTAAACAGAACACCAACACCCAAGTGTCAACAGATTGAACTACATGAAAAAAAAAAAAAAAGTTCCTCTACAACAAAGAAAACAATAGCAGAGTTAGACAATCACAGAGTGTGAGAAAATCTACCAACCACACTTCAGACAAGATGCAAATATCCAGAATTTACAAAGAATTGCAGAAATTAAAAACAGAAGGAATAAAACTGCTGGTTAAAAATGGCAAGTGGACTAAATAGACACTGGAAAGAAGGAAAGAAAGGAAGGAGGGAAGGGAGGGAGGGAGGGGGAGAGGGAGGGAGGGAGGGAGGGAGAGAGAGAGAGAGAGAGAGAGAGAGAGAGAGAGAGAGAGAGAGAGAGAGAGAGAGAGAGAGAGAGAAATAGCATGCCTTTAATCCAAGCACTCAGGAGGCAGAGGCAGGCAGATCTCTGTGAGTTTAAGGCCAACCTGGTCTACAGAGTGAGTTCCAGGATATCCAGGGCTATGCAGAGAAACCGTGTCTCAAAAAACAGTCAATCAAATAAACAAAAAGCATGTTCAGTATCCCTAGCCACCAGGGAGATGCATCACAGCCACCTTGTGATACCACCTCACCCCAGTCACAGTGGCTATCATCAACAAATCTATAACAAATGTTGGAGAGGAAATGGAAAGAAAGGAACCCATATTCATATTAGTGGGGATGCAAACTAATACAGCCATTGTGGAAATCATTTTGGAGATTTCTCAAAAACTTTGAAATTGAACTACTATGATCCAGGTATTTCCTTCCTGGGCACATACCCAGAGTCTATACCCTGCCATAGAGATATTGCTAACCGCATATTTATTGCTACTCCATTCACTATAGAAAAGAATTGGAATCAAACTCATTGTCCAAACAGATGAATAGATATGAAAACTCAGTATATTTATAAAATGAAATACTTCTCAGCTGTAAAGAAAAATGAAGTTTGAAAATTTGCAGGAAAATGGATGGGCTTAAAATGTACGATATTGAGTGGAATCACTCAATCACTGAAACGAACCACATGTTCTCTCTCATATGCAGAATATAGCTAATAATAAATGTATATATGTAAACACATGTACATGTGCATATAGGATAACATGAAGAAATGAGAGTAAGAAAGGCTGAATATAAGGGAGTGAGGAAAAACTGAGTTATAAAAGAGGATGCAAAGCTAACTGCTTTCTCTAATTCTGTCAAAGGCTGTTGTTTGCTTGCTTGGGGTGATTTAAAAAGTGCATAAAATATATCCAATATTGAAAGTGTAAAATTTAATGTGAAGCTCCACAGCATCCATTCTGAATACCAATTCTAGCTGCATAGAGTTTCACTGAACTGTACAGACTTTGGGTCTAGTTCATTTTCATGTGTGATGTTTTATTTGCAAGGATTTTTTTTTAATAATGAAAGCTTATTTTAGGAGAGGAAACATCTAGAGAAATATTTCACTAAATCTCTGGGACCTCAGCTGAGTCCATTTGACACATAATCACCATGTGTCTCCTCCTTGTCATCTTGGTACCTGTGTGCATTTCTTTAAGCCATAAGTTTGCTTCAAATAAGGACAGGGGCAAGATTGTAGCTCTGCTTAGCATGGATCAGTTGTCACGTGCACAACCAAAACTGTAATAGGCTTTCCACAGGAGAGGATGCTAGGCAGTCATCCACTTATTCTTTCCCCTTGAAGTCTTATAACTGCTGTGATGTAAAGTTAAGAACACTTAGACATCAAGGTAGAGGCAGTTAAGGCAGCTGTGTTACATGACAAGTGGATGAGAAAGCAAATATATCTGAGATAAATACACACAGACATACATTCACACTTACCTCTCACACAAAATAAACATAGTCAGGCCTGGGACTCTTGCCTAGCATCCGCAGAGCCCTGAACTCAATCCCCAGAACCACATAAACTTTGATTGGTGGCTCATGTCTGTATTCCTCACATTTGGGAAGTGGAGGACGGAGGATCAGAAGTTCAAGGTCATCCTCAGCTACATAGTGAATTCAAGGCTAGCCAGGGTTATACAAGACTATATTTATAGCAATTACAGTCTCTGTTGTTTGACTGACCACACATGATGGCCTTGTTACTGCCCCAATTCTCTTCTACCATCCATTCTGCATTTCCTTTGCTTTAACAAGAACCTCAGCTTCCAAGGTTCAGAACCTGGCTGGGGACCTAAAGCACCATTTCCAGGGTTCATGGAAGGACTTTTCTGAGCGCAAGTGCTGTCATTTTCCATTGATTCTAATCACAGGGCATGAGAGCACCGAGTCACAGAAGAAATCCTGTGTTCTATGACTCTCTTCACCCGCACTGTGGGGAAAGCAAACCAGTTCTCTTGGTGTTTAGGACCCAGCCTCCCACTGCCCTGGCTGTTCTGCTCGCTTTGCCTGTGGACACAGAAGCATCCCGATCCAGAGTAATCAGGAGGCAGCTTCACTGCCGACTCAGCAGGATCAGCACGGCATCTCCTCCATGCTGTGTAGTAATATTTTACTGGTGAATATGTCCTTCTGTGTATGCCTAGCAGGTATGCTGTGTGAGCGTGAGGCTTTTGTCTGTGCTGGCCTTGCCTAGGAGGTGCTCGGTGAGCATTGTCAACGTGCTTAGAACTTTGCTGTCATCACTCTGGGCTCCAGTCTGAGTAGAAGACCTCATTGGTCATCCCAGACCCTTAGCCTGAGAGCCAGGCCTGTCCCAAGAACCCTGGGTCCAAATCTTCCCTTCAGGTGACCAAGTGAGCATAGGCCTCAAGTCTACCATCCTATTCTATCTCGGACTATTTACTGGACTTTTCTGGAACAATAAACCTGTTTCTAGCCTCCTGGCGCCTGCCTTTCTCCACCATAGTAGTCTGTCTGATGACCTATTTAGATTCCAAGCATACATGCCACAGACGCCTCCGGCTTCCTTGTGTCCCATGAGACCTAGTGAAGTGGGGTGGTAGAAGATGCACAGGGTTTCTTGGCGACCAGGATGGCTGGGACTCCACACAGGCATCCAGGGGGAATGAGGCCTTCTACTCTTCACTCGGTGTTTGTTATTCCATGTCATAGCCTTAGCATAAACATTATCCTAGTGTGGGCCACTGAGGCTCCTTGTGAGGAAGGTTTGTTGTTCTAAGGTGGCTGAAAGTAGAAGGCACAGAGACCTGGGGAATTCTGGGAGTTGAAGAGGGAGGAAGAAGTCGGGGTAATACTTCATCCTAAAGCTTGTGCCTCTGTCACCCTGGTGTGAAGGTCAGAGGCGTGTCTGCCTCCTCCATGAGTTCCATGTGTTTACAAATCAAGTCCTATTTCTCCATCAATTTAAGTCTCTGCTGAAAAGCTGCTGGAAGCCAATGTTTAATGAAGGAAAGAAGGAGGGAAGGAAGGAAGGACAAAAGGAAAGGAGGGAAAGAGGGAGGGAGGGAGGGAGGGAGGGAGGGAGGGAGGGAGGGAGGGAGGGAGGGAGGGAGGGAGGGAGGGAAGGAGGATGGGAAGGAAGGAGGTAGGAAGGGAAGGAGGCAGGGAGGAAGGAGATGGGGATAGAGCTTCCTCTGCTTGTTGGAAGTACCAGGAATGCTCACAGAAGAAGACATACTCTTAAAGTCCTGTTTGTAGTAAGCCAGACATCTGAATACCTCAGCACTACCTTTGAGCTGTGTAGCCCATCACTCCCTCTGCTTCTGTGATACCCATCTGTACATCCCTGCTGTGTCTCTCCTTGACAAAATAGAGGGAGGTCCCCATGAGTGGTGACTAAGAGGACATGTGCCAAATGCCCATCTCATCTCCCCAGCCTTCCCATCTTGGGAAGGCATTTAATGTCTCTTTGCTGTGGGTTGTTTTTATTTTTGTTTTTGTTTTAATATTACATTGGAGCTTCTGTAAAGAATAAATGATGAATCCACTTAGGAAGTTTGCAATGCATACTAAGTGCTCAGTAAAGCCAGGGGTCTCTGTATGAATGTGTGATAACTCCTTTGTGAGCAGGAAGTGGGGAGCACATAATTCAGGGTTGCCATCCTTCTTTCTGCAGTGTTTCCTGAGTGTGTGACACTGGTGACATTGAGGTTCAGCAGGGAACACAAAGGCAGAGTGCTGAACCAACCCCATAGGATATGTACCTCCGAAGTGGTCTGTGCATGAGGAGTCTGTGGCAGGTACCAGATCCCACCAGATACAGCTAATGTCACAAACTAGCTGAGGCATGCAGAGAGCTCTCAATCTGTCAAACGGCCTGGCCTTGGCTTCCTGTCTAAGGCCCCAACAGTAAACACCCCTGGCTGCTTTACAATGATCCAGAGAAACTGGGTATGACTGTGCCCATAGACATCAGAAGGTCCTGCATCGTCCGCCTTTTAATCCAAGGCTGGGAGTCAGGCTTCTTGGGGTCCACTCTGCCCAGCTCACTGCATGGACTTATGCACACTCCATCCTACTGCCTGGAATGCTATCCCCTCTCTTACATTATGAGGGCACAAAATGAGATCAGGGGTCCTTAACCTGGCCTCCAGGGTCCCGAAAATCCCTGCAGCAAGAGAGCATTAAGTTCCACCCTGCCTCCTCTATATCAACATTTCATTTTTATCTGTTTCACATTCAAAACTCCAAATGAGATTCCTTTGGAAGACAACAACAATAATAACAACAATGAAAGAATTCTCCAGCTAAAAGTAGTTTGAAGCCTCTGTACCAGATGAGTTCTAAGGACCCTCTCTCTTCCAGCACCAAGCAAGGGAGATTTGGAGCTATTTCCTCCTAGGTTTTATTTAACAAACACATACTCAGAGCACACTTCATGCCAGGACTGTTCTTAACACCGTGCAGCCTGGAATATACTTAATCCCCTGGAATACCTCCCGGCTTCATGAAGACCTGACTTCATGAGTCAAGCAGGGTCCGGGGGAGACAATTACCCTCCAGCCAGGTCTTCTGGCGCCCAGGTGGATGACCTCATCCCAGGTCAGGTGGTGCCTTGGCCCAGGCTGATCTAAGAAGCAACAGAGCAGGTGTGTGTAGCAGCTGGGTGTGGCCACAGGAAGTCCCTCTGTCTTAGGCCCTCAGAGGAGGAGAGTGGATCAGCTCGACACGGACACTTTCACTAGAGGCATGTACCCTGTGGGAGGAAGTGCTTGTTGCCTTAGCAATGTCCACAGCAGAACACGTCACTGCCTCCTGTAATTCATCCCCAGCCACCATGCTGCCATCGACACTCTGCACCAGATGGCTGCAGATCTGATTTCAGTGGTGACAGCAAAAGCCCAGGGGCCTGGAGAAGGCTCAGACATGGGGCGAGGGATCTGACCTCACCTCCAGCCCTCTCATTAAGGGGAGCAGTGGGGGTTTCCTACAGCTCATGCTATCCAGTTCTCTTGCCACTAACAAACACAGAGGGGACCCAAGTGTGGCCTTATTGCCTGTGTCACTGTGTTGGCCTGGCCCTGTATACCTATTTCAAAAGCTTTTTATTCTGATTATATGTCTTCATGGGAATGTCTGCCAGAGCCTTTTAGATGTTTGTCATCGGGGCTTCTAAAGTGCCTTTGAACTATGAAGGAAACAGCAGGTCCCCAGGTTCTAAAGCGAAATGGAGATCACAGTGCCCTCTTTTCCCCAGGCACAATGCTGAGAGTTGTAGATGTGAGAGCCAGAAAACAAAATGCATTTCCTGTGTTCAGGAAACTCAACCTGCTGTGAGGCTGACAGTTAAACACAATGGAAAGCTAATATGCACACACTGGTGGAAGGAAGTGTGGTGTATCAATCATCTCTCACTGAGGTTGTGCTGTGTAACAATAGCATGCAGAGCTCAGCGTGCCAGGGCCAGTCGCTTTGAGGCTCCACCAGTCTTGCTGGTCTCATGGGTCTGGAAGTTGGCTATCTGTCCATTGGTCTGAGTGCCACTGGCTGTGTAAGTTTAGCTCTGTGTGTTTATCACCTTCCAGCAGGATGGAGTCAAAAGCAAAGAGTATATGAAGGGGACCGGCTTCAGCATACAGGTGCTTCTCAGGCTTTCTTTTGTAATGCTTACAGCCATTGTCCTATTGACTGAAGCAGGGCCAGCATCAGAATGTGTGGGATCAACAAAGCCCCTTGGTTGGCCAAAAGAGTCTGGGGTGCCAGCATCTTGGGATGCAGACTCCAGCTCAAGCCATGTGGGTAAAGTGTTTTCCATGCCTTGGGCCTCAATTTCCCCATCTAAAGTTGGGGTTGTTGGCCAGGCCATGTATGGTAGACTGTGCCTATAAACCCAACACTTGGGTAGTAAGACGGGACTGTGAGTTCAAGGCAGCTGAGGCTACATGATAAGAACCTGTCTCAAATAAACTAAATAAAATGGGGAAGCCAAAGCAGCTAGTCTCCCAGGGCTTGTGTATAAGACACCAGTGTTCTGTGGGAGACATAACCTTCCAAGGCCATAAGCTGCTTAGAAAGTGCCTGATTCCGGGAGGAAGGTGAGTTCTGTATAGCATTCCAAGTGACTCTGGTGCCTGGAAACAGCATCCCCGGAGCCAGTAGCCCAGAAAACAGAGATAGAGGATGCATCTGCTGAATGCATGGAAGGATGGGCTCCAGGGATCCAGCTCCTGAGACCTTCTGAGCCTTGATATAAAATTGGGGTTTTGTTTCCTTTGGGTTGCTGCTTGACCTCATTGGAGGGTGCTCTTGATTGTAAACTGGGTTTCCTTGACCTAGAACACTTCTAAGCAAATGAGAACAAAGGAGTCAAGAGGAAGACTCACTCCGAACTCCAAACTCAGATGGTTTGCTGTGCATATATATGCCTTCTATTTCACACCTGTAGCCCCAACGTTCCATGGGTGGAAGGCTGATCCCAGAGGCCAGCCAGTCTGTGAGCACAGCCCTGATGCCCTTCTTTCTCCTCGGCCAGGTGCTGTTTGCCCTGAACCAGACTCTGCTGCAGCATGAAAGTGTGCGGGCTGGGAGCCTGCAGGCACCCTACACCACAGAGGACCTCATCAAACACTACAACTGCGGGGACCTCAATGCTGTCATCTTCAACCATGACACATCCCAGGTGAGGCCCTCCTCTCCTCCTGCCCTGACGACCTCTGCACCACCAGCTGCAAAGACCTAGAGATAGGCCTACATGATCCCACCTGGAATTTATCAGATGCCTACTGTATAGTGGGCATATATATGCTTCTTTCCAGCTATAATAAATAAGAGCTACTGTTGTCTCCTTTATAGAGGGGGAAACTGAGACTCAGAGAAAGCAAGATACTTACCTAAGGCTGTACAGCTTACTGTTAAATTAGCAAGAACGGCAACTTGAACCAGAAGTCCCGCAGACAGGTTTATACCAAGTTACTATGAAATTGGCCTTGTATCTATCTATCTCAGAACCTTCTTCCTTGATTCAAATCCTCAAGCTAAGATTACAGACAGGCTAGCAAGACCCCAAGTAGGGCCCCAAAGGATTAAATTTGGCTTGACCCTGCCCAGACTTTACCATGCCTCTTCATTGATCTCCAACCAATTCCAGGACTCCCATTCAACATTCAAGGTCCCCTAAAATGTGCCCCCTGGTGGCCTTGTCACAGCCTACACCTCCACTCCCACCAGCACCCCAAGCCTGTGGAATTTGGAGCTTGTTTTTCAATACCTCTGAGCCTTTATCCAGGTTCTTCCTGCCCTGGATTTCCTCCAACTTATCATGGATTAAACTTACCTACTCTGAAAAACCTCCCCAGTCCCCTGGATGGAATCAGATACCTCTGAGGCACCAGAGTTTCTCCCAAGGTTTCCTCTGTTGTGTGTGGTATTTTGATGTTCATCCACTCAGAAAGCTTGGATTAGGCACAGAAGGCATTGTCCCTTGTTTGGACCCTTGCAGCTTTCATTTTCTCAGGGTGAAACAAGCCAGCCTCTGCAGTAGCCTGTGTGTTCCTCCTGTTCTGTCCCCACTCCAGACCCCATCTCCTTTATACACACCAGGAGCAAAGTCCACATTTTATCCCAAGAGCCCAGCTGTATGCTTCTACCTTCTCACTGACTTCCTTCAGCATAGATGCTTCTGCCAGGTGCCACCACAGAGCACTCTCCTCCATCTTCAGGGATCCCCCAGCTTCATAAGACTAGCTCCATCCACTCTGTCTGAACTGCAGCTTGAACCTCCCCTTCTCCCCCAACTAAAAAACCTCTTATTACTTTATTATGCTCCGCTTTTCTCCCATGGTCTGGAAGACCATCTGACACAACATACTTTCATTAGTGACTACTTATTGTCTGGCCCTTCCCACTGGAACACAAACTCCATGAGGGCAAGATTTGGGTCTATCATTCATTCATCTATCCCCTCTGGCAAGAGCAGTTGCCAGACTAAAGTAAGACTCTGTATATATTTGTCAAACAAATGAAATAGTTTGAAAATCTGTGGCCACAAAGGTATATGGTGCTCAAAGGTATATGGTGGGGAGCCAGAGAGGATAATTCTCACAAGGAGATTGGGAGACCCAGGAAATCATTGTCTCATATAGAAACCCTTGCTCTGGGGATAGAAGAGCTGCAGCTATAGCCCAATACTCATTTATACGGGACTGCAGCTGGGGCACTAAGTAACAATTGCTACAAAGTCAGAGGCCACAGAAGAACCTACATTGGCCGTGGACAAAGGAGGAATGTTCCAGCTGTGAGCACAGTGCACAAGCAAGCCAGAGACCCAAAGGAGAGGCAATGGGGAGAGTTCTGGTTGGAGGCCAGCCAGGCTGGGGCCACAATGTTCTGTCTGTGCTTGCCACCCAAACCCAGACACAGGCTCCCTGAAGGCAGGGTTGAGCTGCTCATCCCTTGGTCCCCACTGCTCTGGAGACCATTTGGCGCCTGTTGTAGAGTGCTTGCCAGTGAGTGACTGTCATGCACATCACTGTAGGTACATCATGTACTTAGAGAAGCTTAGAGGATAGAAGAAGGAGCCCAGCCCTTACTGTGCAAGGCTCCAGGTCTGGGGACTCTAGTCTCGAGGTAGAGGAGGGAGGAGAAGAGGCCAACACTGTGAACTGAAGGGACCCTTACCAGGGCCCCACTTCTGGTGAGCCTCACCCTAAATCCACTAGGGGCAAGGTTTGGGAGGTGACACTACACAGCAGAGAGGTCTTGGTGGCAAGTTGAATAACTGGCTGTGATGCGGCTGGCCTAAGAAAGAAGGGTGGACAGGACAAGGCCTATGGCTGACTATAAGCTGGAGGAGAGAGGCACAGGGTGAGCTTGGGGGATGGTCAGCTCTGTTTTCCTTTGAGCCTATGTCCAGAAATACTGCAGACCTCTGATGGCAGTAGCCACGTCCCCCAGTAATTGCAAATGGTCTAGCCAGATTTGAGTCATAGTCCAGGCTCTATATGGAGTTCACAGAAAACCTGCCCCACTGTGCAGAAAGCCAGGGTCATGAGACTTGGACCATACCCTTACACATCCTTCTATGTGAAGCTCTATCGGCAGCCAGGGGCCTCAACAGTCTTGAGGTCTGGGGATCTGGAAGCTTTAGGGCTTGCCCCCCTGCTGCGGTCAGGAAGATTTCAGGGCAATCATAAAGTAGGAACTAAGCTTGTTAGTGGAGCTTCCCAGGTGAGAAGCTGACAGGAGGATCTGAGGGTGTCTCCAGAGGGCATGGTTTGCATAACAGAGAACAAATATAGGGTGGGAATGCCATTATGAGTGGGAACCCTGAGGTGTTAAGTCAGAGAGGATTGTAGCCAGAGAGATGCCCTGGCTGCAGTGATGAGATTGATAAAGTAACCTTTGGCAGCCAGGATGGAACAGGGCCTGAGGCCCAGTGCCCCTTACCCACTAACTGTATACCTCCTCACTCCTCCATCCCCATCCTCAGCAATGAGTGCTCCCTGATGCTACAGCTGCAGGCCACTGGCTTTGTTAGTGTTCATAATGGGAGGGCCACTCAGAAGTCCTCCCTGAGAAACCTGTGGTCCCTACCCCCCTGAGGGGCACAGTAGCCACAGATATGTTTTATTCAAACAGTAGACAGTAAAATATTATTACTTAGAGTCAAGATAATTGATAGGAGTGCAGCAATCTCCTTCAACCATAAACCTGGGCTGACCCAGATGAACCAGACCACATAATCACACTTCAAGGCCCCTCTGTAAACCCTGTTTCCCTCCCTGCCCTCTCCCACTGCATATCCCATAGTTCTTACAAGAATGGCTGACTCTTCCATGGGCCTAGGAGTCTCAGGGGAGACAGCAAAGGGTACCGAGGTAGCCTCTAGCCTGACATGGGGCAGGACCTAGGGAGGCTCTCAGAGGATATTTGCTGGGTAGATGGGTACAGGGAGATGGGTAGTTGAGTATAATCAACAGACCTGGGCACTTGGCTATCCCTAGCCACAGGTCAGGGGAGCCTACACTGAATCCCTCCCCCATGACTTCACCCCAGCCCTGCCTAAACCGTATCTTTGTCACCCCATCACACACCAATCTCTCTCGAACTCTAGGTACATTCCATGATCTATTGGAAATGTTATCATATGCCCTCCACTTAAACTTGTCATGGGAGATTTAAGGCCCTAGACAAGTCTAATGACATCATTAATTTGCTTCTCCCCCAGCCCTGGCCCAAACCCAGGCCCCATTCTTGGCATGGGGCCAAAGCCCATCATCATGAGACACTAAGAGAGTGCTAGGCAGTGGCTGGGAAGCCCAAGGGAAGCTGAATATCCAGTCCTACTTCTTCATGGTTTTGAAGTTTCACTCTTTCTTGTTCTTATAAATAGCTTAAGTCTCCCTGGGGAATCCTTATGCAGATGCACTTTGTGGGCAGGAAGCAGAGCAGGAAGGAGGGGTACCTGCTCATAGATCCCATGATCCACGGAAGAAAGAAGGGGATCAGGTCCTCTTCCTTCACTTCTGTCTGATAGTTCTAATGACCATCTGTCATCTCTATAGGACACCTGTCCCTGATAACCCATAACATCACATGAAAAGGTGACAATGCAGGATGCCATTATACATATATTGTGTGTGTATGTGATGCATATATATATATATATGTATATATATATATATATATATATATATATATATATATATATTCACAGTGCCTTACTGTGCTAGCATCTTCCAAAGCTGGTCTCATTAAATCCATGTAAAAGTCATGTATGTCACCCTGTTACCAATGAAGAAAGTGGGACTCAGAGAGACCACATGACCTAGAGCGCACCAGGCAATGAGCTGCACTGGCTGTGTGACTGCAGGACCTGTGCTCATCAACACTCTTCCTCAACTGCCACTCATCCTGCTCATCCATCCACTTGTTCAGTGACTTAACAAACACTAACATGTAGTAAAGCTTGGCCTCCTATCCTCTCCCAAACCCCATAAATGGAGAAGAGCCTTTGAGAGGTGTGTTTCTGGAAATAGTCCTTCTAGTCGTAGCCTCTCTGTTCTCCACCCTGACTCAAAAATCTTTAGCATCTCCTGGAACTACATCAAGTCAAGTGTGACCTATTTCATCAGAGCTGCCAGTCATTCCTTCCAGTGTGGAGGAGGATAAGAACTCCATTCCCTCATTTGTCTATCTGCCAAGCAAGCAGTCTCTGGGTGCCAGCTCTGTACTGGCCTAGGCATGAGCAGGGCTGCTGTGCACATTGTACATATTGTGCACTACTCAGGCTGAGACAATCACATCACTTCCTTCTCCATCCCAGAGCAGTGGGCCCGGCTCCTCTGACAAAGGAGCTGTAAGATGCAGATGCTCTTCCTATCCATTTCTCTCACTTGTTCTTGGCCAGCAGAGCAGAGGCAGATGTCCTGCCCTCCTCACAAACCCTCAGGGTTCAGGCTGTTGACTCCCCCATCTTTCTCAGAAAGGATGTTGACAACTCCTCTGTGGCTGTAAAAAAACATGTGCTTGGGTAAAAAGCCATAAAAATTGGCTTTTCTAGGGGACTAAGAGCTCTAGGAAGTTGGGATCTTTGGGTCCAACCTCCCCTCATGTTTCAGTCAGGACTAGTATTTTATGATTTGTACTTAGTTAGGTGATAATGAGGAATATCCTATGAATAGAAGCTTGGAGGGATGGGGAGAAAAGGCAGTGTGATTTCATTCACTGCCTTACTTTCCCCAGCAGCTCCATGCACATGTTGAAGGAGATGGTGCTAGAATGGCTGGACCTACCTTCCAGGCCAGAGAGATGAAACAATAAGAACAGAACAACCCAGAAGGGGCAGTGCATTCTTACATTCACATTTGACCCCTGATAGGCATCTTTTATGTAGCAGGCCCAGGGGACTTGGAATGACCCGACTTTGTCCTTAAACTCAAAGATCCCTCTGCCTAGTTCAAGAGTACATCCACAGAGCTGTTGCCAGGCCTCAGGCTGTGTGGAAAGTGACATAGTAGGGAGGGAAAAGGACCCAGAACTGTAAAGATGGACAATCTCTTAGCAGCTTATCCCACAAGCATCAGTCTGGAAGGATCTGTGATCCTGGGATAGTTTTCAAGAAGTTTCTGAAAATTTGAAGACAGATGGGCAGACAGTGGCTCAGACATGGGAAAAGGTGAAAGTTCTGCCCTGCTCATCTCTGTAGAGCAAAGCGCTGAATGAGGCCACAGTAGTGACCCTCATCTCCTTTAATCCCTCCCATCAGTCCTTCCTACAAGTGAGAGTCAGGGCTCAGCAAAGCAGAGTGGCTTGTTCACTATACCCAGCATCAGAACTGAATCCAAAGCTCAAGTCACCTTCACCCCAAGCCCTATGGCCTTCTTGCCATAGCTGTCATTCTCACCCTCTTGCTGAATTGGGTTCCTTGTCCACATAGTGCTGGATTCAGGGCTGAAGGAAGGACATAAGGAACCCAGCATAGTCCCAACACCCTGGGTCCCAACCTCCAGAGAAATACCAGGCAGACCTGGGTGTAGCTCCACTATACACTGGCTGTGATCACAGGTCTCAAGCTCGTTCTCTCTCAGGCTTGCTTCACATGTACAACTGTAGCAGTGCTCATCTTTGAGGGTATGAGGGTTGGTGATAAACAGGAAACAGAGAGCGTGCTCTAGGGCTTCAGAAAGGTAAGTCGCCAGTCCTACCTGGGGTTTATCTGACATGTGCCCTGCTCCATCAAAGCACCTGTCTTACCATTGCAGCTACCCAACTTCATCAACACCACCCTCCCACCTCATGAGCAGGTGACAGCCCAGGAAATTGACAGCTACTTCCGGCAGGAGCTCATCTACAAGAGGAATGAGCGAATGGGAAAGAGGGTCATGGCGCTGCTACAGGAAAACCAGGACAAGATCTGCTTCTTCGCCTTCGGAGCAGGTTTGGCTCTGACCTCTACTTGTCAAGGGAAAAGCTGAGGCCCAGAAGAGGGTATGAAAGCCACATAGTACCCAGTAGCAGAGCTAGGACCCTAGTGCTTCCCCAGCTTCTGAACCACATGTTCTCTAATAGCATCTCCCTTGGCAAGGGAAGCAACCCCTGCCCAGTACAAGTTAACTTTTTCAGCTCCTTCAAGTACCAGGTGGATATATATGAGACCTAAACAATCTTTCAGTGCTCATCCCATCCTGTACCCACTCAACCTAGAACCAGGGCTAATCAGAAGGGTCTGTGGCCTTATGAGTGAGGAAGGGAGACAGCCCACAGTTGTAACTCCAACTCCAACAGGGCCATATGTCATGTTACCTTAGCTGGTACTTTCTCAAGGGTTCAATTTTCCTCTTCTGTTAATGGGAAGGACAGCATCAACAATTTGATGAATCTAAAGTATCCAAGTTATAGTGTAGTTGTAAGGATGTGTGACATTTAAATAACCTTACATATGGTGGGGACCCAGAATGGCACCTGCAATCATCATTATCACCATCATCATCACAATTATAATGAACTTAAGCATCACCATGGCAACACAGGGCATGAGCTAAATGTTTCTGGGGATTTTCCTTCTCCTGCAAAGGGATCAGAAGATGTCTACACAGGGTTCCTTGGGGCCCTTAATCTCTGTTCCTCTTTACCCTTCCTGCTTTTCTCTGGCTGTCTCCAATGGCTGCATTGGGGCCAGGATTGTATGCAAGTTCTGAGTTAGTCAATTTTGGTTCTGTGATTTATAATAACTATTTACTTGTTGCCACTTAAATGTGTGGAATCCACCTGTGTTCTGTGAAAATTTTAAAATAACTTACAGCTGGGTGTGATGATGTACATCCATAGTCCAAACCCTCTGGACAGAGAGGTAGGTAGATCTATGAGGCCAGCCTGGCCTGACTAGTAAGTTCAAAGTCAGCCAGAGCTATAGAGTAAGCCCCATCTCAGACAAACAAGATGGCAGCTTATAGATATGCTCATCAGTCCACTGCTCTGCCTCTCTTCCTATAGCCTTTACCTACACCCTCCAGGCCAAGCAGTCAGTCCAAACCACACGGGCACCTGTGAATATTTGGACTCTGTAAATGGGGCTGTCCACAGTCTATCTCTGTACCTCCTCTGCCCCCATTCAGCTCCAAGGATGTTGAGGGTCAAAGTCAGGAGTATATTTATCCAAGCTGTTCTTCCCACTTGTGAATCTCCATCAAAGTGAGGCTCATAGGAGAATCTCAGACATGGATGCAGGCCCTTGGAAAATAGCTCATAAAGGCCATGGAAACTGCACAGAGAGAGCTCTGGCCCATCAATGGCTCTGGTATGTTCCACTGCAGCCTCCAGCAGGTCGTCTCCCCTCTTATACCCTCAGTTTGCTCACTTAGACAGAAGGCTCTGACTTTGACTTGAATTGTCTTGGATTCCAGGCTGTCTAGAATTCTGGCACAAGTGTAAGGGACAGGTGGAGCCTCCCAGGGGATCTGGGAGGGGCCTTCTGAAGGAACCCACAAGAACAGAACCTATACTAATACATGGAGATGGGAGTATCACTCTCCATCTTACAGAATATCTGCAGGGTCCCTGGTGTGAGCCATGTAGCCATGAGGACTTGTACAAAGGAGTGGCCCCTCAGCACCTCTTCTCTTAGTTGCCACCAGCCACCTCTAGGCAGTGTATTTTGTACTAAGTGGCCTTAAGTGGATGCAGTATGGCAGCCACTGGAGTCCCCTAGCTCCCTAGTTACTCAAAGAGAGCACAATCACTGAGGGAAGCCAGTGAGAGAGCAGGATGCCCCTCAAGAACAGGCCCAAGATGATGGTGGTCTTTGCACCAGCTTTCTCCTATGGCTGAGGAAGCTGAGAACCTAAAGATACAGAACACTGACCTTCTCGTGATGCTCCAAGTCCACGGGGCACAACAGTCCACTTAAGCTCTCTTTCGAATCAAAGCATCCTGGAAAACAAAATTGTTAGGGGTAGCAGCAGGAAGGGATCTCAAGGCCCTTACTTGGCAGCATTAAAAACTGGTAGCTATGTTTAGTCCCACATCCATCCACATTGCTTTTATATGGGAAACAGTTTGGCAAAGTAAGAGATGAGGGACGGGGTGCTGCCAAGTTTAAGGCAACTTCTGTGGCCTTTTTAAAGCCTCATTACCTAAGTGAGATGGCTGAAGCTGCCAGTATAGAAAGAGGGATTCAAAAAGGGTATTAGAGGAAGGACTAGAGGAAAGGGAGAGAGTTGATCTCCAGGCAGAAGAGGGCAACTCCTCGGCTAAAGCGTGTATGAGCAGGTAGCTGAAGACTTCCAACCAAGTCCACTCTTTCAGCTGAAGATGAAGTTGAGAAGAGGGGAAAGCAAAGGACCCCTGGTTTGAAGAGGGGAAAGCATTGGACATGAATACAAGAGAGGCTGGGACAGGAAGTTCGGGTGGAATTAACTCTTGAGCCATTTGTGATTAATTGCTATCATGTGTCTAGAGTGTGATGCTCTAAACACACACACACACACACACACACATCAGAGCCCAGCATAAAAGAGTCCTCCTGACCCATCTGTAATGTCTCCTGGGACAGAGATTCCAGCAGGTGCCTGTCATGCACTTGGTTTCCTCTGCTGGCAGCGAAGGCCCATAACCCTGACAAGTTGCAGGTTGTTAGGATTTCTCTAGCAGCACCCAACAACTAGAATTTAAAGATGGGCACTGTACCCAGCTGCCTCCTGTGTGTACCTGCACACTGCCTGCTCAGTGACCATCCCCGTATGTGTAAAGTATACCACGGCAAGGCCCACAGTCTCAAAGACACAGTGAACCAAATCATACAGAATTGAGTATATTCCATTCATTTCCATTCAGTCCCAGGGCATCTTGGGGGGGCGGGGGCTTAGACCTCAGCACTAGGAGGGAATGGCAATGTTAGCCTTCGTTCTAGGAAAAAAGATTTTCTCGGTCCGTTTATTTGTTCAGCCATCCAAGGATCTTGTAGCATTTTTTTTAATAATAAAATGCATGATTCAAGAACTGGAGGAGCTGAATTGGAATCCAGCATGAGTCACCAGCAGGTTGTGGGGTGGGGAAACAGGTAACCTCTGGGGCCCATTCATTTCCAACTCTAGCAGTTGGAAGTTGTCCGTTTCTGTGTCCCTAGTATAATATAGTGTGAATAAAACTCCAACTTCTGGCACTTCACAGTCCTGGGACCTCGGCGTTCTACTGCTCTAATTGCCTGGTTGCAATATCCTGGCGCTCTAGTCTCGTAGCATTCCAGCATGGTTGGTTCCAATTGTTCTTGGAGACTTGGGAGTACTGTGGAGCCTTGCAGAATCTGGACATGACTTCCAGGGCAGCCACCAACTGCCCCACAGGAAGCAAAGTCCAGACAGAAGGCAGGCAGAGTCAGAGACAAGAACCTATTGCTCTGAGTATTGGGACATCCGGGACACTCAGTCTTAGGCTGCTGAATGGCATTCAGAACCACACTTGCGGGCCTGAGGCAGGAAGA
Organism: Mus caroli; assembly: GCF_978045245.1. Lineage (NCBI taxonomy): Eukaryota > Metazoa > Chordata > Mammalia > Rodentia > Muridae > Mus > Mus caroli. The sequence goes on along the minus strand of NW_028227261.1, from coordinate 42,125,490 downwards.
CATTAGTGGTAAAGATTTAAACTTCATGGAAAGGAGATGTGTCATTAGCTAAAGGCAGTTGTATTGGCTGAGACATAGCTCAAAGATAAAGCATTTGCCTTGCATTAATCCAGCACCACCAAAAATGAATGAATGAATGAAGCAACTGCTTCCTGTACACTGTCTTGCTTGTGCTTGACAATCCACTCATACAAGCATCATGCTCAAGGCCTCCTGTAAGGATAGGATAGCCCTTCTGTTCCATTTGGCAGACAGGAGAAGATCACACAGGAAACATGAGAGCCTCATAGCTCCAGTGAGGTAATGGTGATTACTTTGTTGGGGTGGCCTGGCTCCCCAAAATACCCAGCTGATGCTTGAGCCCTCTGTCCTAAGCTCCCACAGTGTCCTGGAACTTCGTTCTCACACTCTGCTCAAGCACTGTCATCTCTCGGCTCAAGTTGCATCCCCAGAACTTAAGATGTTCATCCCTCCATTGCTGAATGAATAAATGAATGAATGAATGAATGAATGAACGAATGTGATGCCCTTAGGTATGCAAAGCAGAAGTGCCAGCCACCCCTATGTTATCCCAAGAACATCTGAGTCAGAACCTAAGTCTCTACACCATGGTAGGAACTAGGGGCTCTGGCAACACTACATCTACCTTTTGGAAGGTGGGACTACAGTAACAAATAAAAGGTGTGAGAACTCACTAGAAAGAGAGTCCTAGGTCCCAATGAGCAAGCCACACAGGCTGAGGCAGGAGGCAAAGGCTTAATGCTAAGCAGGGTTTCTTGGGGGAGGGGTTGCAAATGGTGAGAAAAAAATCTGTGAGAAACGTAAGCCGCAGCAAGAGTTAACTCAGGGCCATGAGGATGAGAAAGGGAAACAGAGCTGGGTGACATGGAAACAAACAGCTGGCCTTCTGAGATATTCCTGTAGTCTTCCCAGAGTCCTTTCCACTCCCTCTGCACAAGGGACTCACAAGAAGTGAGGCATCGGGTTCCTTCCTTCATCCCACATCCCATGCTTGTTGGCAGAGGTTGACTCAGAGAAGGGTTCCTAAAGAAAGTGAGAGCTGGTTGAGGGATCCCTAATGCATGTCCAGAGGCCCTCTGGTTTTTCTCATCATCCATAGCCCTCAAGACAAGACCCATCCTTCCCTGCATTTCACCTGCTTCCTCTACTCACCGCCTTTGGGACAGAAGCCCCTCGGAGCTCACAGACGATCCAAGGACAGCCAGCCAGTCTGGAATGGAGGCTGCACTCCCAAGTAGTTTCTTCCCCTCACCTACAGCACCCACGTTTGTCCTGCTTCCCAACACAAACATGAGGCTATACCTTCCAGAAGTGCTTCAGACTTTCCAGCAGTGCTGAAAAGAGCACTGTCACCCCACTCCACACATGCATCTAGAGCTGCCATCTTTGCAATGGCCAGAGCCATTCCCACTCAACTCAGAGCAACCTGGCAGGCAGAGCAATACTCCCTTCTGGCTTGTGCCTAGTTAGCCTTCCCTTGAACAGGAAGTCAATAGGAACTGTAGGCCATGTCCCCCCAGGTTGTCTCCAGGGATGTGCTGTTACTAGAAGATCTGAGAATCCCAGCTATGGGCTCAGCTGAATAATGCCAGGAAAGCAAGGGAGGAAAGTGATAGACTAGAGTGTGGCCTTTGAAACTAGGCTGTAGGACACCCCAGATTTCCCCTGAGAAGTAGCTCTGTATGGTCAGCACCTTCATTTCTCCTGGTCTCAGAGTTCCCTCTGTAAGTGGCCTGAGAGCCCGTGAGTAGCACATGAGTGAGTGGCTCATTGCCAGACACAGCTTAAACAGCCTGTCACTGGCAATAGAACCTTGTATGGCCACTACTACTCCCGGGTCCCTGGTTCCTCCAAGTCTACAATGCTCCAAGAACAGGGCTCATTTCACAGCAGATGAAGAGCTAGAAAAACTCTGTAGCACTGCATGGAGATCTCAAGAACTTAGGTTGGTGTTAAGTAAGAGTGGGGCTCAGGGCAGCGTCTTTGAGTTTTATCGCTGTGAAGGGACAACGTGATCACAGCAACTCTTATAAAGGAAAACATTAGTTGGGGATGGCTTATAGTTTCAGAGGTTTAGTCCATTATCATCATGGTGAGAAACATGGGTGATAACCAGCAGACATGGGGCTGGAGAGGCAGTTGAGAGGTCTACATCTTGATCCATAGACAGTAGAAGGAGACTGTCTCAATGGACATAGCTTGAGTATAGGAGATCTCAAAGCCCCACCCCCACCCCCAGTGACAAACTTCCTCCAACAAGGCCATACCCCCTAATAGTGATACTCTCTATGGGCCAAGCATTCAAATACATGAGTTGGGGGGGGGGATAGCTATTCAAACCACCACAAACAGGATGAGCCTCTGTCCCTAAATATGTCTCTAGCCAACAGGAGGTCCTAGACCCTGGGATACTGAACCTCAGGAAAAGCCGGGGATTACAAAGAGTGATTGTCCCAGTCACAGCTGGGACCCAAACTCATGAAGGCTATTGTGAATCCCACCCTAGACTAGCCTGGACAGACACAGCAGTCATTGCCTGTCGCTGTGGTAATCTGGCACCATAGAGAAGAGGGCCACAGCTCATTCTTCTTGGCCTCCCACAGCCTAGCATGCATTAGATGCCTGCAAAAGTCCTCCGGACCAGCTAGCCAAAGCCTCAGGGGCTTCTACCTCACTCTGAGTGACCTTGAGTCACCCTCAAATGGCAGGTGCCAGCAGAGACACAGCCTCCTGACCTCGGAGCAGAACGTTAACTTTGAAAGCATCTGATTCAAATGACCTAAAAGCTTCAAGCTCAAAGTTACAGAACCAAGCGGATGCCTTGATGAGGGAAAAGATGCTTTCTAAGAGGAAATTCACACCCAGTGACATCCCGAGGAGGTTGTCCACTTAACATCTCAGATGGTGACAGAATCCCCAGGACACAGGCTGTTCCAAACAGGAGCCTCCCCAGAGCCCGGAGGCTGGGCATTGTCTGTGCAGCTGCCCCCACAAGTGCCTTGCTATGGACACACCTGAGCCATGGCTAGGCATAGACCCAGCTCTGCCGTTTATACCTGTGTGACATGGGCAAGTTGGACTATTGAGCAGCTGAAAGAGAAAATTAATCCAAACACGGCAGGCACATTCTGCCTGCAGGCAGTTTGTCACCCAGGGTGTTTGTGTCCACCTTTGTCACAGTGATGGCAAAGCAGAGTCAGTCTTTCATCCATCCCTGTTTCATTTTTTATTCCTGGCATCCCAGAAGCTTCCACACAGGAGCACAGAGCAAAGGCTACTAAAAGGAAAGGGGCTGTGGCTCCATCCCTGCATCACCAACTCCCAAGGATGTCCTTGTTTCCCTTGCCACACCTCAGGAAGCAGAGCGCTTCTCCAACCCTGTCAGACAATTGCTAGGGAAAATGCTGTCTGGTCCCTTCTAGAGTCTGCCCTCTTACCATCCTGGGGCAGTCAGAATTCCACAGTACCTTCCCCCTCCTCTTTCTCTTTATATTCAACTGCAGGACCAGTCACCATTGGCATCTTCTCTTCCCTCTGTGACATTCCCTGGTGCTGTGCCTCCACAGCTACCCTCTCCATCCTTCCTACCTCCTCATTCCCTGATCCCTGTGCCCCTTCATCACTGTCCTATGTGTACCTATCTCTTCCTTGGGTAGACACCACAGTGTGTCTCAGAACCTGGCATGAAGCTAGCTACTCAGACCACGTCAAGTCTGTCCCCAAGGAACTGAGAAGGCTCAGCCTTTTGCTGTGTGACTGCAGAGCAGGAAAGGAAGCCCAGGTCAGCCAGGTCCCCTCCACACAGCTCTGGATAGACTAGAAGCCCTGGTGCCCCTCATTATCCACCCCTCCTGTCACACTTCCTAGGGAAAACAAACACGGCTCTGGTTTGATATCCGGCCGGAGGCCCTGGCAGTAAGATTCGCATTTGAAAGTTTCCCTTGCATTAATTTCAGACGGAACATAAATACGGACTTGGGATGCCTCTTCCAGGAGGAGAAAACTGGAAACCCGCATGCTCACTGGAGAGAAAACATGTGTGCTGGCCGAAGGCACCCGCGTTACTCTGGAGCCTGTGCGGGGGGGAAACATCTGGTTCTCTCCTCCTCCGCCACCCAGCCCCCACTGCAGTCTTGAAATTGCCCAGTTAATTGGCGCATTGTTCATGCTGAGCACTTTCTCTCCAATCTGCTGAACCTTGGAAGGTACACACGTTTCTGACCATTCCCTGCCCCCAACCATGATCTTGGCATCTCTGCAGCTGCCAAGTACTTCAGAGTGGATGTGATGGAGCTTGCCATGAACTGGATCAGTTCTGGGGATGAGCCCCAAAAAGCCTTACCTCGTACCAGCTCTGTGACCTTGGGCAAGTCCTAGTCTCCTTGCTGAGCCTCAGTTTCCTCATCTATAAAGTGGGAGCACCTTCAGTGGTTACTTGAGGATGAAATGGAACAGTGTGGTCTGGAGGCTTCTAAATGTATTAAGGTCACCACCAGGTGAAACCATACAGTGTGTGTGTGTCGGGGGGGGGGGGGAATGGAAGCCAGATGGTACAATTGCATATGGGGAAGCTGAGTCACAAAGAGGGAAAGGAAACTACCCAAGGCCACAGGGTTCATGGATGGGCTGAGTATTGTGCCCAGGCTCTGCCATGCCCTACCTACCCTTGCCAGAGGGTCAGGTGGGGCTGGCAGACTATGCTCTCTGTCCTCCAAGCCTTGTGCACTGGCACAGCACATCATACACCCAGAAGAAAGGAACCTCTTCTCAATTCTGAAACACCCTACCACCCCTTTCCTGTTTGTATGTAGATGTCTGTAAGTGGCCCCTGGTTTGTCTTCAGGAGACAAGTCCAGCCTCTCCCCATGGTGTTGAAACTCTGTACTCCCCGAGCCTGAATGTTCCTGATGACCATCTAATGCTGCCCATCCTGGGACCATCTCCCCAGTGCATCCTTTGCTGCCAACTCTGGTTCTCTCTCTCTCTCTCTCTCTCTCTCTCTCTCTCTCTCTCTCTCTCTCTCTCTCTCTCTCTCTCTCTCTCTCTCTCTCTCTCTCTCTCCTGGCTTCTTCCTCTTCCATTCTCTATGTGGGTTTCATCCCATCTCTGTCCTATCATATTCTTTCTCCCTCCCCCCATTCCCATCTGGGTATCTTTCCTCTTCCCTCTTCTCCCCCTGAAGTTGTTACCACATCTCTTACAGCTGGTCTCTGGCCTCTCTTCTCTGCCTTTCTCTTTTGCTTCCTGGGTCCTAAAGTTCTCTCCTCCCCACTCCCATTTCCCCCCTGTAATAGATAGTCCCTCTGCTTTTCTTCCTACTTCCCTCTTTGTGTCTCCTTGGCTCCCTGTGCCCTGCCCTCTCTTTCCTCTTCTGTTGTCCTCTCTGGACTCAGCAAATGAAATGGAACGTGTCTTCCTGCAGAGAACTGGCCAGAGAACAGCTGGAAGCTAATGCTGGAGGGAGATGCTGAGTGGTGGCCAGGAGCCCCAGGGAGGCTGGGCAAGCCAAGCAGGCTAAGCCCCAACATTGTGGGGCCCCTTTGGAAACCTTCCACCACCTTGCCTGCAGGTTCCAGCATGGGGGTGGTGCCTTGTTCAGAATTTCCAACTTTGGAGACAAGCCTAAGCACTGTCTGCCAACCCCTGGGGACAGCATATGCTGGACCCTGACTCTGGCCTGTATAGGGGCCAAGCTCCTAGGATTGGTGGGATCTTGAGGAGAGTCACCAAGGGCCAGGGCTGGGCTACAAGAATGGGGGAAACTTGGGTCTCCTGGGGACAGGATGAGATCATGGAAAGGATGTGGAGTAAAAGACTGTGTCACTCATTCATTCAACAAACATTTGTGGAGCCATGGTGGTGCGCCAAATTTGGGCTTAACTCTGGGGACAAAGATGAATCAGGCACGGCCCCGCCCTCAGAAAGCTTATATCCCACCTCCACCCCCATCAGGTGGCTCTGTGAGAGCACTCACAGAGTTACTCAGATCAGGGCTGTGGGCAGGTCAGGTTAGCTGTAGTTGGAAGGGACTGAAGAGTACTGCAGTGTGGCTGCAGGTGGTGGTGGCTGGATGGTCCAGTATATTTGAGAGGAAACATTCAGGGTCTCTGTTGACTGGGGGAGGATGAAGGTCAGGGTAGCTTGAGTAGCAATGTCCAGTAGAAGCACAGTAATAGCATGGAGGAGGGTAAGCAGGGTTAGTGAGCTCCTTGGGAGGGTTATGTGGAGATGTCCATGGGCCACTGAGTTAGTCATCACTACTGTGGGTAGCACAGGTGTGAGTAGAACAGAGAGGAAAGAGGCCAAGGGCAGGTTTCACAGCTCCTGTTTGGACTGGGAAAAAGAAAACCCACTAAGGGTGTCACCAGATGAGTAAGGACACGATGACGAGGGCACAGACCAGTAGGAGGCTTGAGCACTAAGAGGCTCCAACTGTGGATCTCATGAGACCAAGCACCAGAAAGGGTAAATGTCAGGAACACTGGCTGCGATTCAGGATTACATCACTGAGTTCTGGGCACAGATGATATAGAAGGGTCATTTCTAGGGTTGACAAGGAGCATAGAGGAGAAGTACCATTCTCCCAGGAGGAAGGATGAGAGGGGGAGAGAAGAGTGTGGCTCAGAGGAGGAGATGGTGGAAATTTGAGGTAGACCTGCTCGCTTTCTCTAAGTATCCCCAGACTAAGGAAAGCAATCCAATTCAGAAACCTTAAGGTTGAGGGAGTGCCAGGGCTCTTAAGCAGACATGGGAGACACCCAGAGCTCACAACAAAGCAGCATCCCTTGAGGTCTACACCTCAGAAACCACATAGAGTTATGCCAACTCTGGGCCCTCTGACAATCCACAGTATAGCCTCAGACAGTCAGTGGGTGTCACCTGCTTCTCCTGGACATCACACAATTTGGAGTTTTCACTGATAGCTCTTGAAGACTTCTGGGCAGATGTGGGGACCACAGTTGGACCATTGGAGCTTATCATTAAAGCCAGTTCTCCATGGACAAAGAGGGGGACTTACCTCATTGTCCAGAGCAGGGGCCATGAGTACCTGGCAGAGTCCTTCCTCCTGGGCATTAAAGAGAGCAACCACTGCTCTCTTCCAGCTCAACAGAGCCAAATGAGGGTGATAACTCCTACCTATCCAGGGACAGGTTCAGCTCCCTTAATTCAGCATCCTGGCCAAGGACTTTTACTCCCACCTCTCTAGGCTGAAGAGCTACAGGCTCATTTGACATTTTGGGGGAAAGACACCAGTGACAGGAAAGCTAGGGTCATAGGCTGTCTTAGTTGGTTTCCATTTCTGTAGTAAAGCACTGTGACCAAAAGCAACTTAGGGGAAGAAAGGGTTTATCTTACATTTCCAGGTAACATTTCATTGCCCAGAAAGGGTAGGGCAGAAACTGGAGGCAGGAACTGAAGTAGAGACCATGGAAGAATGCTGCTTTCTGGCTTACTTGGTTTGATTTTTTATCCAACCCACAGCCTCCTGCCCAAGGTTGATACCTCACACAATGGGCTGAGCCCTCCTGTATTAATCAGCAATAATAAAATGTTTTAAAGCCCCACAGACATGCCCACAGATCAATCTAATCTGATGAAGGCCATACTCCTTTGAAGTTCTCTCTTCTCAGGTGACTCTGCTCTGTGTGGAGTTGAAAGAAACTAACCAGCACACAGGCTGAGGGAGAGACTAGGATGTCAGCATGCCAGGTCAAAGTCAGAATCTGGGCTTCACAGTTCACACTGCGCTTTTGTCTCTCCTGCATAGAGACCCCTGCCTGCCTCATTCCTCCTCCAGTTGCACACACTGCCCTCCACCTGGACCTCTCATCCCACCCCATTCCCATCCTCACCTAGTAGCACTGCCTCCTCCAGGAAGTCTTCCCTGTCACCACACTATTGTAGATGTCTCACACACCTGCACAACTTCCTGCGGTGTCCTATGCATTGGAGATAGTGCCTTGATCTTAAGAGCCAGAATCTGAGACAGAGGCGCCGGACTAGGACTGTCATCACCATCCAAGCATGGGCTATGCAATAGTCAGTGTTCATTAAACCAATGGCATTAGTGTATGAGAAGAGAGAGAGAGAGTCAAGTAGAAAAGGAAAAAGAGGAAATGAGGAGGGAGTAAAGGGAAAGGGAAGGAAAGAAAAGCAAAGGAAGGAGGGAGGGAAAGGGAAGGAGGCAGGAAGAAAGGGGAAACATCTTTTCAGGGGATCTTGAATGAAACAAAACTTTCCCCTATGGACCAATGGGCTAGGGAAGCCTATGTTCATCCTGCATTTCTTTTTTTTTTTATATATTTACAATTTTTATTTTTTTTAATTTTTAATATTTTTATTACATATTTTCCTCAATTACATTTCCAATGCTATCCCAAAAGTCCCCCATAGCGCCCCCCACTTCCCTACCCACCCATTCCCATTCTTTTGGCCCTGGCATTCCCCTATATTGGGGCATATAAAGTTTGCAAGTCCAATGGGCCTCTCTTTCCAGTGATGGCCGACTAGGACCTGGAGGGCATTATCTTGAGTGAGGTAACACAATCACAAAAGAACTCACACAATATGTATTCACTGATAAGTGGATATTAGCCCAAAACTTAGGATACCCAAGATATAAGATACAATTTGCTAAACGCATGAAACTCATCCTGCATTTCAATCCCTCCCTCTGACAGAGAAAACTGAGACTCTGGGGGGTAGCCTACGCACCCAAGCGTTCAGAGGAAGTATAGCACAGGCTGGGATAGCACTCCTGGCATCCTCCCTGTGTGGTGATAGTTCCAGTAACGTCCAGGTAGAACCGCAGGAGCTCTGACTGGCCAGCTAGGGAAATATGGCTGTGTGTCAAGCTAGAGGACCAGAGGACTGAGGGTGGCCCCCTTGCTCCAACCACTGTGCAGGGCAGGTCCCGCAGACTCCCTCTGACTCGGGAGCTTGTCTGTTCCTGCCAGCTTGACCACTGTGTCCTCTGCCTCCCGGGGGCTGTCAGTGTGCTCACCTTCCTGCTTCTCACATGGCACCACTCATCACAAGCCATCAGAGTCGGGGGACAGTAATTAAATTCCTGCTTCAATACCCAGGATCTGAACTAAATGTGAACAGGAAGGTGTTGTTACCTGTGGGGCCACAAGGCAGACTCAGTATCGAGAGAGCCTGGAGCACTCGGGAAGTAAAGAGCAACCCAAAGTGCTCATACGACAAAGACTGAGGCCGAGAGGGAGGGAGAGGACAGGGCCTAACCCAGGCAGTTACTGCGTCCACAGTCACTTGGCATCCACAGGACTCTCCTAATCACCGGCTAAAATGTACAGACATCTTGCCTGTACCCTGGTGAGGGGAGGCCACCCCCCTTCTTCTGGGCCCTGGGCTGAATTATCCACCTGTGTATGTATGGTATCTCATACAAAACAGGTGTACCACAAATGCTTGCTGAGAGAATGAATAGTATCTGAGAGGTGAGATGGAAATCACACACACACACACACACACACACACACACACACACACCCTTCTGGAGGCCATCTCAGAAGGCACCTCCTCTAGGTCACTGTCAATATCTGCCAGGTCCTACATTGGGGGGGGGGGGTATGGCTTCTCTAGTACCTGGACCTCCATGGGTAGATGGTGAAGAAATGAATCTAGATGCTTAGATCCACCCAGCACATGCTAAGCATGTGTAAGACCCTGGCCATGTGTAAGGCTGTGGCAAGGTGGCCTCTGCCCCCTGGAGGGCTCTCAGGGAACTGAGGAAAGGAGGCATGAGTTGCTGGAAGCATTTACAAGGAGGAGCCATAGATCTGCTGGAGCCTTTCATGACTGTTGTAGGCTTCCCCACTCCAAGTGAGCAGGCACTAGGGTTAGCTTAGTAGCATTAGGCACAGTCATGAAATTGGCAGCATTTGGGAGCCATTACTGTACACTAGCCCCTGTTCTCTGGAGTCCTCACAGGCTAGAGCAGGTAGTTATAATCACTCCCACTTTACAGGTGAGGAAACTAGAGCATGCAAAGGCACAACCTGTGAGTATCAGGGCTGGGATGTGGGTACAGGCAGGGCGGACCAAGTGTACATCTGAGATACGATACTTGGATTTGAAGAAACCCTATTGCTAAAGTCTAGACATTCTATGTCTCAATACCTGTTCTGAAGACCATTGGGGGACCTCCACTGGCATAATTCATTAGCCCAGACAGAAACCCAAGGGATAACCATCTATCTTTTGGATGACAAACTGGCATATGGCTGAGACCACACTGCATCTTATGTTCTAGGTCACTTTCTGGGGAACAACACTGTCATCGATGTCCTAAGACAGGCAGGGCTGGAGGTGGACCACACACCTGCTGGGCAAGCCATCCACGGGTAAGCATCAGGGTACATGTTGGCATTTGGAGCAGGCTTGTGCACTGCTGCCTGACTGCAAGCTATGGTCACTGCCCATGATGACCTGCTCAGGCCTAAGGGTAGAGCTGTGAGACAGACTGCATGTTCTCATGAGAACAAACTGAGCCAGGCATTGGAGTGCTAGACAGAGGGAGGCTGCTATACAGTTGTGTTGGGATCTCCTAGTGCAGTGGGAGCAGGAACAGAATGTGGAATAACAAATCTTGATGTCCGGATACAAATAGATTGGACAGGGGCGTAGGTGACTTCAGTTATACCTTAGAGAGTCAATGGACAGACAGGCCCTGAATGAAGATGGGGCCATGGGATGAAGAGGCTACAGTTTGGTTTATTCCCTGTGTCCATCCCCACTGCATGCTGCCCCTCCCATTCATGGTCCTTTGCTTCCTGCCTGAACCTACTCCATTGCTTCCTTGGGCTGAACCCCTTCCTACCAGTACACTCCCACTCTGCCTACAGAGCCACTCTCCCAACCTCTTTCTGTGTGGGTTCCTATTCTACCTCACCCCACCAGTCCCCACTCTGGACTTTTCCCAAGGATGGGGATCAGCTCTGCATAGCTGAGCATCTACAGCACCAACATCAGGCAATAACCAGGCTCGAGATCTCAGATCCCCTGAAACTCTCAGGTCAAGTGTCAGGCTCCTCAAACTCAGAGATTCATGCTCCAGTCTTTATGTAGGAACCTTCTCACCAGCCCACAAGAGTGGCCCCATTGTGAATTCAACCTCTGTCCTTATGGTTACAGGACCCAAAGTCAGAAGGAGGCTTTCTTTAATCACAACCAAGCAGACAGGTGGTATTGGCTGCTGACTCTGCATAGGGCTTCAGGTGCTTCTAACTCATGGTCAGAGCCTGGCAAGGCAGGAACTATGAACATCCCTGATGTTGCTGGGACACCTAAACCTAACATGAATTCACCTGCAGGGCATATTGGTATGACAGTCCCGAGAGCACAGACCGCTCCATACCATACCACCTAGTTCTATGTGACTTCTCTGGGGATTTATGAACCCTAGTGGTGGGAGCTCTGCTGTTTTGGAGGGGGCTAGGGCAGGAGTAGGGCCCTGATGGAGGTAGTCTTAGGTCAAGGCACTCCTCTAGTCCTCTCCTATTCTCTCACTTCACCTTCTGCCTACAGCCCAGAGGACATTCCACTTGAAGCTCATTGTGTGTGGTCAGGCAAGGCAGGGGAGGTGGGCAGGCTTCTATTCATCTTGGAGCTCAGGCATTAGAGGAGGAGATCCCCTCCTCTGCCCCCATGGCCTCGCTGGAGGCTCCGTTCAGAGGATTCTCAGCCTCTGTCTCCTGTACAGGGAACGAAGGAACTGGCAGGGCAGAGGGGGTGGAAATACTGTGGAGGCAACAACAATAAAAGCCATCCTTGGCCACAGGTGCTTCCTGTAGCTATCTTTTTGTCTGACTGTTTTGAATTATCTCCTCAACAGCTGCAGCATCTCCAATAGCTTAGACCCTGGGAGTCTGGAGTTGCCATGGGGGTTGGGAGAGGATGAGCTGAGCCATGTCCTTTTTCTCTTCAAAGAGAGGGAAGCCCCTCACCCACTCACGGCTGCAGTGTGTGGAGGGGAGGACAGGCTGCTTTCAGTCCTGGGTACCACCTCCCTCACAAGATGTTTGCTTGGACACAATTCCTAAAATCACTCCCAACCCTCCAGGGCCAGATGTCCCCAAGGAATTCCTTTTGGGCCACAGAAAGCAAAGAATAAAAGGAAGAATGTCTGCAGGATGAGAGGCATATCCTACTTAGAGCACAAATTCCACAAACATGACTAAGTGACCCTTGAGGGCTTGCATAGTCAGGTTCCTTTGCTGGGTGGCTCACGTCAGAGATGTTTGGTAGGCACCAGACACTGGGCTGGGTCCTCAGCTCATTCACACTCATACCATTCTGATGAAACAGGCAACAGTATTCCTCTATCCCCTTTCTTCCCCAGAACACTGCTCATACATATTCTGGGCCATGAGTTGTTACATGGGTTGTAGACTGTATCTATCAGCCTTCAGTTTGAGCTCAGTGACTTAGCCCTGTTTCCACCTCCATTCAAAAGATGATCAATATACATCCAGTGCACAGACAGCTGGATGAATTGATAACACGCGCAGCCTGATTAGCATTAACTATTCAGTGTCCTGGGCTGCCTACTACTGCCAGACACTATTCTAAGCCCTTCATCTATGTTCGCCTATAACCTCACGGTGTCCCCGGGAGGTACAAACCATCACGTCCCCCCTTTACAGGAAACTGAGGCACAGCAAAGTTAGATAATTCTCCTAGAATCCCTCTGTCAGAAATATTGTTGAGTGAAACCGTGATCAAGTTCAAATATGAGCATAGACCTCATTTTACACCCATCCCTCTGCTCTTGCACCTAATCTCTGCTATGTGTTGGTGTTCTCCTCCTCAGCAGTGTGGCCAACTGATAGTCTGTGTGTTTTACTCTGTCCTCATTGTAGGTATGAGCTGTAGGCAGGGGTTGGGGGCATCTGTTTAAGTCACTGCTGATAGTTTCAGAAGAAAATGCTAGCTGTGGGGAGTCTATGGACTAAAAGATGAAAAAATTTAATCAATGTTCTGTCTCTATAGCAGACAGTGGTTCCCCTGGGTCCCTCCAGCCTATCCCAGCAGGGAAACTCTGGAGTCCCTTGGCCTTGAAGACATCCCCTCTGCATTCCCTTGTACACATGGCACACTCACATTCTGTTTCTCTTTGCAGTCCTGCTGCTGCTGGAAGCCCAGCTCCCCGTCCTGAGATCACCTCTCCTGCCAGCCCAGCTCCAGGAACCCCAGCTGCTGCAGTCCCAGAAGCAACCTCAGCGACCCCCACCACCCCTCCTGAGGAGGAAGACCCAGTCCTGTCCCCACACCTCTTGCTCCCCGACAGCCTAAGCCAGCTAGAGGAGTTTGGAAGGCAGAAGTGGCGAAAAAGACTAAATAAACATCAGCGGCCAAGGCAGTTCAATGACCTCTGGGTCCGAATCGAGGACAGGTGAGCGGGGGAAGGGGGGAGCTTGTCTAGGAGCTCGTTGTCAGCCTCTCCTAGGGCTTAGTGCACTGCCACAGGCCCTGCTCTGAGCAAGAAGGGACAGAGGTGTCAGAGGCTCTCCCCTGACTCCCGAGGATCTCCATGGGCATTTTGGGGATGTATAGAACATGTTCCCATCTCTCTTTGGTGCTTTATTATCAGCATACGAGCAGGTAGAATTCTCTGCAGTTTAAAAGTGGCATGAGCCTGTGATGCTGGCTCAAGAAGATAACAAGTTCAAGACCAGCCTGGGCAATTAGTGAGAGTCTATCTCAACATGAAAAGTAGAAAATAATCTGATGATGAAACATCGCAATACAGTGCCTGCCTAGTATGTACAAGGCCCTGGCCTCAACTCCTAGAATTGATCAGTTAATTGATTAAAATTAAAATGAAGAAGTGGACACTTCCCCTGCTGCCACTAGCAAAAGTCTGCCATGCCAGGCCTGCACCTGACTCATGTGTCCCATGGACTGGAGGTGAAAACAAGAGCAAACATGGCAGGCTGGGTATCTCAGAAGATGTCAGACCCCTATGCTGGGAAAGTGTGAGCAGTGTCACTATAGCAGGGAGATTCTGGAGGGGCCTCATCCTGTAAAAGAAAAGAGTACTAGGCCATGCATGCTGTGGTTCATGTGTTACTATGAGCCCTGCTTAAGCAGGCAGGTACAGAACACATCCTGAGGTGCTACCCCCCTTCCACATGCCCCTCCTGCCAACAACACCTCCTGCCTCGAGCTGACACCAAGGCTCCCATTGCTCCAAGATTGTCTATCTTCCCCTCTCCCACTCAGTTTCTCTCCAGAGCAATCTCTCTAAGTGAGCAGTGTGGCAGAAATCTCTACATATAGTGAAAACTGTCACTAGGGAATGTCTGAGGAAGGGACCAGGGTCCTCTCCACTGCAATAGTGAGTCCTGAATCTGATGCTTAGACCGTGGAACCTCAGAACCCAGGTCCCTGTCTGGATCTTAATACCATCCAGTTGTACATTTATGAACATGAACCAATGTCTGGAGCCAAAGGTACAATCCCAGGCCTCCCAGGGAACCAGAAACTGACTCCTGGCTCTTCTACAGCCAGGTAGCTGAGCTAGTGACAAAAGATTGATGTAGTCCAGGTCCTGTCACAAAGGCATGGCATGCACTATCATAAAAAGACTGACAATGCGTAGGCATCAAAGCCCCTGAGCATTTAGGTGTTGGTGCAAGTGCCTCCCTGGGCTACTGGAGAATGTAGTTCTGCAGTGACCTCATCAAACCTACCCCAACGGCAGAGCCATCGCTAAGCGGCTGAGACACACTAAAATCAGGTGCCCAGTATGGGCTACTCAGCCTAACTGGGTACAGGAACCTGGAGTTTTAGAGAGCTGCATCCTTCAGTTGTGGGGAAGTTTGCAGGCTACCAGCAGTCCACTAGAAGCTTCCAACAGTCTGATTAGTCAAAGTTCTGGTCAGTAGAGGACTCTAACTCATTGAGTAACAGGGGGCTAGGCTGTCAGCTCCAGCAAAGAGTCCCCAGCCTCTAACTGTATCTGAAAGCAAAATTTAGACAAATGACATTGGGCAGTTTCCTTTTTACAACACGGGATCTGGAAAACAGACCCTGGCTTCAGGGAAAGAAAGCAGCTTTTCTTTGGCAGTGGGGAGCCTCCTCCACCCCAACAGGTAAAACTGAGGTTGGCTGACACACCTTCCTCTGCTCAGGCTAGGAGAGAAGGCTCCACCAAAGAGCAGTTTGTTAAAGATTTTCACTGCTTCTTGGAAAAGAGTGGGGCCTGTGCTCTCCAGGAAGCCCAAGGACAAGGCACAGGCTCCCATACTCAAAAGCTTTCTTCCACCTTCCCAGAAGTCCCCAAATCTCCAGTTTTCTGAGACAGAGCAGAGGACAAGATGGAGCTCATGTGCAGCCCTTCTGACAAGCCACCTTTCTTAGAACTTTGCTATATTCTGTTTCTCACTCTGTTCCTAAATCCAATGAGAGCCCGCCCTCACCCCTGCCTCTTCCTGCACATCTGCCACCTACACTCCCGCAGCAGGGCCCCTAAGGGGACTCTGGTCTCTGACCTCACCTTGCACACCTCATTGATCCTGAAATGGCCCACAAGGATGCTTGCCTGCTTTGGGGCTCTCACATCCTTTTCTGCCTTCCACCTCCACTGGATCCTCACCAGGCTACATGCCCTCATAGGCTATGCCTTGTCCCCTCTACCAAATTGTTCTTGCTTCTCTCTGCTTAGGGTGGCACACCAGTGGGCCCTTGTAAAGCTCCCACTGTGCTACTTACACCCATCACATTGCATCGCAGTCCCATCAGGAGTCACAGAGAGCGGGCCTGTTTTGCAGGGAAGGACTCAGAGTCATCCAGATCAGTGAATGTGCTAAATGACAGAGACTCAGAACTGTCACCCAGGTCTAACTCTAGGTTCATGTTTGTCACCCACCATCTAAGTGTTCTTCTCATCTGCACCTGGCCAAGCTCTCCCATCTGCCCTAGCCTCCCATGGGAGCCCTTGTCTTGACACCATTGCCAACAGGACATTTCTTTGCCTTTGTTTCTAGACTGGGGGATCCTGAACATAGATCTGGTTTGGATGGCTTCAGGTCACCTAAGGCCTCACTAGGGGAAGTGTCTTTGACTGTACACTTGAGCCTAAGGAAGAGGGAATCAGGGATGCAGGATGTGAGTGCCTGCCTGGGACACCACCTGGAGCAGGCTGGCCTCCCTTCACCCTTCATTACCCCAAGATGTAAACATGGTGGAGGAAGTTTAGAGTAGCAGCTGCCTGTGGCAGGATGATTTATGGGGACCAGTGGAGAGGGCTGGTGTGTCCACAGATGGATGAATGGCAGCAGAGTGTTCACAGGAATCTCTTACCTCTGAGCACCAGATAGACCGGCAGCAGGGAAAGGTGTGAGCAGGGCAAGCCAAGGCAGAGACCATTCCTGTAAAACATGGGCCTGTGACAATCCTGGTGACACCTTCTGCTGCATTAGAGCCCTGGCTAGTTTCAGGAGGTTATGGCAACTCTCGTTCTCCATCTCCCCAGGTCTTTAAGCACACAGGAGTGTGTGTGTGTGTGTGCGCGTATGTGTGTGTCTGTAAGAGAGAGGGAGGGACAGAGGGAAGGAGAGACACAGTGAGAAATAAGGAGGTGCAGTGGCTGGCACGTCTAAGTTGGAAGCATATGTTGAGGATGAACAGATGTAGAGAAGAGAGGACCTTCTGACTCCTGGGCATTGGTTAAAGCCAGGCTCAGAGGCAAGCATTAGTATGTGACAGACAGAACCTTGGTGAGCGACACTAGGCAATCCAAGGTACACATGTCAAAGCTCTCGAAGATGGGAGGAGGCACAGTACCCCTCCAGAAGGACTCTGCAGGCCTCCTGTCCACTGTCCCCCCTCTCAGGGCATTCTTCTCACATTCTTCACAATGTGGGGTGTCCCAGGGTAGATACAGTGTCCTTGCGAGGCCAGAACCCCATCTGAACTACCCCGTGAGGATTGGAGAATGAAGTCATTCAATTATTTAAAAAAAAAAAAAAATCTCTGGAAGAACCAGACAGAGTAGTGCTGCAGTCCCACTCCACAGGGCTCTGATGGTACGAAGACGCTGGTAAAGCCTGTATCAGTCCAGCATTGACCCTGGCATAGCTGCTGCTAACATTGTTACTTCCAGAATCTCTGGTCTGGAGTGTCTCAGGCTTCAGTGTGCCCTAGGCTTAAAGCTGTCAATGAGCCATTGGGTAGGGGCTATGAAACACCACCCCCAATTTAGCAAAGACATGTTGGATACTCACAAGTCACCTGTTACTGTGGATTAGTACTGCTGGGGACAGTGACAGATGGCACCCAAGATATTGTCACTGAAAAAGCTCAGGAACCTCAGATCTACAAAGACTCTGGCAATTCCTACCTGTGGGCCCATTTTTCACCTCAGGATGGAAAGTTCCTTCTACCTCTGGCCCACTATAAAGCTTGTAGAAAACATCAGATGGTTAGCCCACAATCTGCGAGGTAGAGGCAAAGGTGAAGGCATTCCTGGGAAGGAGACCGTGGCACAAGATGTAAAGGCCCCAGATACTGAGTGGACACAGCAGGAAGCAGCTAGTAAAGCTAGGTAGCTTTGCCTACATTTGATCTCTTGGCCCAAGATGTCAAAGTCCAGTTGCGAATCACAAGTTCTCCTCCAGCTGCTGGCATGGAGGATCCTAGCATACAAGCTCTGAGTTCTCCGAGGGTGGTGCGCCCTGCATCTCTCCGAGGGTCTCTAAGGAAGTAACTAGAGACAGGTCTCTTCACTACCCCCTGCCATCACTTCCCAGAGAGTCTACTCCAGCCAAGGGCTTTCTATATGGCTGTCGAGGGGGCTTTCATATGTAGTTTTCAAAGAGTAAAAGGTGCACTCGCTCGTGCCCTCAGCCAGGCACAGCTTCTCATACTAGCTAGAAAACTAATGTCCTCAGTGATGCCCAGTGCCGAGGCCTGGAGGGCTCCTGCAGACCTCTCCTGCCAGACTTCATCCCTGCTCCAGGGAGGGGTAGCAACAGACAGTGCCTGGCACTAGCCTCACTTGTCTGTACTTTTCCTTGGACTTCTGCCTGTGGTCTTACTTCTGGCTTTTACTACTGGAAAAGAGATCAAAGTCCCTGAGTCCACTCTTGCCCCTTCGTTGTGTAGCTTGGGAAACTGAGGCCTAGAAAAGAGTATAGTCCCAAATTTACAGATTTGCTAAGGACACAGCACAGAGCCCTGTCTTCTAGCCAGCCAGAGGGGCCTTCCCATACTTGGGGTCCTGTCAACTCAGAGCAGACTTGGCCCCTTCATGCCAGTCGTCGGCAGAGCCTGGGAATGTGCAGTGTGTTTGGTTTGGCCTCTAAACCGTTGTGCCATGAGACAATTTTCCCCAACATAAGCCTGAAAGTGGGTGGGGACCTGGACTGGGGGCCAGCTTGTGAGCAGAGTAAGCTGGGAGGAAGGAGGGAGGTTGTACTCCTAGGGGCTTGTCCCCCTCCCCACCATCCCACTTCATTTTCCTGGGACTCTTTCCAAGCAATAAAAACCCCACTTGGGCTCCAAGGGAGAGTTTTCATCTTTAGTTTTCAAAGTGTGAAAGAAAATACCTATAGGTGCCTTGTGAGACATAATTCCCATTTGGTTTTTGCCCCCCTAGCAAAGGACAGCCTGAGCCCTGGCTCCAGCCACTTCACAGGGCACCTGGCCCACTGCCCTGAAGTCAGCCCTCAGAGCCTCTCAACTACCCAGGCTGAGACACATAACGGCATTGAGGCATGGATGTGTGTGTGTGAGAGAGAGAGAGAGAGAGAGAGAGAGAGAGAGAGAGAGAGAGAGAGACAGAGAGACAGAGAGACAGAGAGACAGAGAGACAGAGAGACAGAGAGACAGAGAGACAGAGACAGAGACAGACAGACAGAGTCAGACAAGAGAGAGACAGAGAGAGAAGGAGAGAGAGGGAGGGAGGGAGAGAGAGAGAATTTGAGGTAACGACTTCTTCTAGACACAGGCACTAATAGGGACTACAACTAACAAGCCCTCAGTCTGACCCTGGAGCCTCCTCCACATCAGTATTCAAGGTCTCACCCAGGAAATAGTGTGCTTCACTAATGTTCAGGGTCCTTGCCACAGATGCAGTCAACCCCACTGCATCTCATCTTGCTAAGAATCCTCATCTCCTTCAAGCTTGGAGGAAACTGAAATGTGGCACAGAAAAATCACTGAGTGTGATGACTGCCTTTGCTCTTAAGTACACTGTAAATGCAGGATGTTATTAGTTGAAAAGCAGAGAAATAAAAATATTAATGATAATTTTTTTTAAGAGAAGCCTTCCCACATCTCCCAGGGCCTAGCACTGTTGTAAGACTCCTCAGATTGAAGCCTGTTCTTTAACTCTCATAGAACAAATGCCCCACTATGGCAATGAGGTTAGTGGAAAGTGGATCGTGTCTTAGGTGAACCTTCGCTCTTCAAGATCATAGGGCAGATCATGGACCTTGAGGAGAGAGAGAGGGAAGTCTCTAGTGGCGACAATAACAGCAAGACCGTGGGCATGATGGGGATGAGGTAATGTAAAACAGCACAGTGAGTTTGTGACCGGTCCCATGTGGTTGAAGGCCAGCATGGCAGGAAACAGAGCACACTGGTTTCTGTGAGCTAAAATGTACTGTGGAAGCCCCAACCCCACCCCTGTTTTGCAAACAAACTCAGTAGGAGCACTATGCCTGCATCTCTGAAAGAGACAGTGGTCGTTCCTCTCCTGCCCTATGGGTGTACAAACCTACTTTGCCCCAGAACCTGATACCCAGTAGCCTCTTTGAGGCACCCTTGCTGAAAGGAGGTGGTAAGACTCATTTCGAAGGCTTATTGTGAGGATAGTAATCTTGTTTGAACAGCTGGTGTGGGGGATGCTTCTCCCATGGCAGATAGGATGATGTGGTGAAAATTAAGGAGTGTGTGTGTGTGTGTGTGTGTGTGTGTGTGTGTGTGTGTGTGTTCTGCCACCTTCAGCAACCTTGTGGGGAACAACAAGGTGTAGACCATCAGGAGACAGGTGGAAGCTATACTCTAGGGACTCCAGTTGACTTTGCAGTTGTTTCTGCCTGGAACCCGCCCTCATGATCGATCACATGTGGGCCCACCCTGTCTTTGGGGGTCAGTGGAACTGGCTATGGGGTTCCAGACTATTCCTCTTCCCTAAGGTACCTGATAAAGCTAGAGCTGAACCCGAAGCTCTCTTCCTAGGAGGAGGCTGCTGACAGTCCCTGTGTTTCCTCTTTGCAGCACTACGATCTCGCCACCTCCGCTGCCCCTGCAGCCTACCCCCAGCTCCGAAACCACCAAGCCCTTTGTCAAGTCCTCACACCAACTCCAGCAGCAGGACCCTGTGGGGCCTACCAGCAGCTCAGCGCCTACACTGAGCCTCCTCCATGCCATCACTGCCTCCATTGTAGCCCTCTTCCTACTACACAGCCTTGGGCCTTCCTGACCTCAACCACTCTTGCAGAGAAGCCAGAGAAACCACAGGAGTCTGTGGCCGTGTCCACTATCTGACACCACCTCAGAGAGTGCTAACACCCTCAAGGCAGTTCACACAGGACAGGGACCTTAGACACTAGAGGACACTAGAGCT
Organism: Mus caroli; assembly: GCF_978045245.1. Lineage (NCBI taxonomy): Eukaryota > Metazoa > Chordata > Mammalia > Rodentia > Muridae > Mus > Mus caroli. Next base: position 42,104,870 of record NW_028227261.1, on the reverse strand, counting down.
TTATTCTACTCCAGTTACATCTTCTTTTTTGTAGAAGGTCTTAATTTCCCATAGTGCTATGGGGCTCTTTTGTAAAATATGTGTCCATATTAAAAGAGAAAATGTATTTATTCTATTGATAAAACTATTTTTATGTAGCCTATGTTATAGTCCCTGAATTAGTCCCAAACACCAACCCAGGGAAGGAGCCCAGGTTCCCATGACCTCTGTGACCTGTGTAGACAGTGGCTTTGAATTGGCCCCAAGCCTCCTACTCAGGCTTGATTTCTCCCACTGTAGGCACCTCTGAGGGCAGGCAGAAAGGCAGCCCCAGCTTTTGTGAGGCTAAATTTCAGAGCCAGGGGCATGGTAGCCAGCCATCCTCCCTAACCCTGTCCAGGCCCCAGAAGGGCAATTTAAGGATAAAGGAAGAAAGAAAGAAAGAAAGAAAGAAAGAAAGAAAGAAAGAAAGAAAGAAAGAAAGAAAGAAAGAAAGAAAGAAAGAAGAATGTTAGAATGCTGCTATTTTGAAGTCCCACATGTCTGTGGACTAGCCCTTCAGGGTTCCTGGTGGGTTTTTCCATTAAAGTAGGAGACTGGTGCTGTGGGAGATGAGCCCAGTCCTGTGGTCAGATGGCTACACTGAGACCCAGAAAGTGAATGGGGTGACCCAAGGTCACAAAGCAAGTGGGTGATCGATGTTCCAGTGTCACTGATCCAGCTTCCATTCAAGAGGGGCTGGTAAACCTTGGTTAGGGCTGGGAAGTGAGCCGGGCAGAGGACAAGAATGGGCAGGGGTGGACACAGAATAGTCTTAGGGGCGATGGAGTGCAGGAGCCTCCAGTTGTGGTAATGACAGTGGTAAAGAGAGCCACCTGCCAAAAGCCTGCTGTGCAATGTGATGACCTCCAATTCAATGATAAGCCTGAACCCCCAAAAGAGGGGAAAAGATCCACCCAAGATGTATGCCCTACCCAGCCCTGGATTAGGGTAATACAAAAAATACCCTTGCTCCACAAACTGTGTTCTACTCCAGGTTCTTTCTGTCAGGAGAAGAACCAGGGAAGGCAGATTTCCCAAACTGGAACCCTCCCAAGCTTCCCATGGCAGACAAGGAGGCCATTTCTCCAGCTCCCCCTGCTGGCTTCTGTAGCCAGGAGCCTCTAGCAGGATGCTGAGCCAGCATGGACAGGCAGGGAGTTGAGGCACAGAAGCCTTCTGTCCCCCGGGGTCTGACTGCTAACACAGTGGGCCAAAGCTGGAATTGTGGCTCATTTTTTAAGGAGTCCTAGATCCTGAGAGCAGAAAAGAGCCCTCACCTGTCAACAAGAGTAAGAATGACGCTAAGGTCCAGAAAGAGGAAAGGCCTCTCCAAAGTGGCACAGCTGGGACAGGCATGTTGACTCCAGTCCCGTTCTCTCACCTCACTGCACATGGGTTTCCCTGGCAGGCTTGATGGCGCCTGGTTGGCTACAGCACCGCCATGCTTAGGTTGGCAGACATCTCCCTTCTGAGATGGCAGGACTCTGGGCAACTCATTGCATAGTCAGGGGTCCCACAGGCATCCTGGCAGGCAGCAGAATTCTTTCCAGCTCTGCCCCAGTGGACAGGTTTAAGCCTGAGACCTGGCAAGATTCTGGAACTCTGCTTCACAGGGTCCCGCCAGTCCCATGGGCACCACACTGTAAACTGAACTTGACCTCAACCAGGACTGGAGTCAGTTTATCCTTGGCAAAAAATGTGACTTCCTATTGCTGAGCGGGAAGGGGCTTAGCTGACTTTTAAAGCAGGCTCAGAAGTTAGACATCAAACGGATCGTGCAGAGCGCTATTGGGATGAGATAAGTGTAAAGGAATTGGAAACACACAGGCCAGATTCCCCTGTTTGGGGCAGAGTATGGCATGAGATGTATGGAGATCAAGCTCGAGGTTAATTAAAGATGAAGCATTTGGGGAAACAGTCCAAGCACCTGACCGTGTGCCCAGACCTGTGCCAGGCGTGGGGCCAAAATGGTGAATTAATACAGCATGTAATCACTGTGCAAGTACAGTGCCAGGGTTACACACATGGGCTGAATTGTACCCACCCTTCTGGGCCCAGAAGAGTTCACCATCAACATGGGATAAGTGGAGCTATCCTGGGCTACTTTCCCAGCCCCAACATCAGGCCACTTGTCTTTCCAAACCCCTTCTTAAGGAAGACTGAAAGGGAAGGAAGTGTTCCAAACTCTCTTCCCCACCACATTCTAAGGTTTTTAAAGATGATGTGCCCTGCTTAGTAGCACATGTCTGTAAGGACTGTACTTGGGAGTCTGAGGCAAGAGCATCAACAAGCATCATAAGAGGTCCAGACTGGGATGCACAGTGAGTTCTAAAGCTTGAAGTACATGACCAGTCCCTATATGAAAAATGAAGGGAAGGGAGGAGGGGAGGTAAGGAAGGAAGAAGGAAGGAAGGGAGGGAGGGAGGGCAGGAGGGAGGGAGGTAGGAGGGAGGGAAGGAGGGCAGACTAGTCCAACAGATCAACAAAATTCAAGGTAGGTGTGGACTTAGAAAGAAAGAACCATTGTTCAGGCACCTAGGGCCAAAGATTCCTGGCCCCTGGAGAGCTCTACCAAGCCAGGGTTTAAGCAAGTAGCAAACTCAACTTACTGGCCTACATCCTAGGAGACCTTGCGCACAAAACAGAATGTATGGCTAGGCCACTTAAACTTCCCTTCCTGCTCTGGAAACAGACCAGTAGTCCATCAGCAGTTTCTCAGACTTCATGTTCTTGCTAGCTAGACTCATAAACACAGAGCACAGTTCCCTTGAGATTCCAATGAGTATTTTTAGGACTTTCGTTTTAACTTTGAGTCAGACAGAAAGATGGAAGGCCTGGGGCCTAGCAGATTAAGTGACCAGCACTTAGCAGGGAATCAAAGAGGTGCCGATGCCAATCTCGGAGGTCAAAGATACAGTCTGCAATGTCTGGACCGAGGGTGACTCAAAATGTTCACCTTATACTGAAAGACCCAAGCACATCCTCCTCACATGGAGTGTGGTCACCGGCAACGTCCTAGCCTTGTCCAGTCCAGACTTGGGCAAGCCAGGAAGCTCAGGTACTTTGTCCCACCACTTAGCCTAGTGCCCCTATCACAACAGATCCCAGAGAAAAGAACTGCTGGTTGTAATTTTAATGACACCCTAAGTGGAAAAAAAACAAAAAAAAAAAAACAAAAACAAAAAAAACACCAGACTTGTGGTAGTAATAACCGTGAGATAAACACCAGGCCCTCTACTTGGTATTTAAGACCCTCCATGACCCTGCTCAGCTGACCTTGCTGGTCATGTCTCATCCCTCCTACCCCAGCCTGACAGATGGAATCATATCTGTTATCTCTAGAATATACATAGTGCTGTATACATGTCACTCCCCAGGGGAAGCTCTCTTCCCTTCCCCCCAGCTATTTATCCCGTGAGGATAACTCTAGTGGCTTGCTCCAGGATGTCCCCACGGAACCCTTTGTACATTACTAGTCCCACACCCACATTCCAGAGTTAGGGCTCTTTAGATATGAATTTGCTCCCTGTTGGGAATACAAGCAAATCAATGAGGTGGGTCCTGTGTCTGTTTTTTTTATGACCTTCAACACAAAGGTGATAGATGAAGATGTGCTGAGAGGGACAAGGGAGGAAAGGAAGCAAGACAGAGGAAGAAGAGGTTGGAGCCAGGAAAGGCAAAAAACAGCCCTGGCTTTCTATTTGAGACAACTTCCACATCCCTAGCTGCTAAAGGATAGCATCTGAGTGTAGAGTTCTCCAGGTGGAGGTAGATGCATAGTATGCAAGGCCCAGGGTCCACTGGCTGAAGATGTGGCAACCAGCTGGAAATCTTGGCAAAGGATTGGTGTAAATGCCATGAGAGTGCCCCTGGCTTTGTAAGGTTTGGGTTCTTTAAACATTGTTAGTTTTCCAAAAATTCATCTAAGCAGCCAAAAATATCACCCTGGCTGGCCATCTAAGCCTGTAGATTCGGTACTCAGTTAAAGCCGCTCTACACCCCTCCCCCATTCTTACACAGCCCAGCCAGGCTTGCCATGAACTGGCAGAAACTCCTGCTGCCCTTGAGCAGGGGACCTCTTGGGGAGGAGATGCCTGGATTGAAACCCTGCCCATGACTCCAGCTCAGAGCCACTTCTTAGTCAGTGCCCGACCTTGAGGAAGGGAAATCGGAGCTTATAAGGGCTCTTGGACCCTATCTGGCCCTTTCCAGGGAATGTCAGCTCCTCAACCCTGTCTCCAAAGGCAGACTTTGCCTATAGAGAGGCCTTTGCTTGCTGCTTGGGAAGCCACAGAAGCTCTTTCAGCTTCTGTTTCTTCATGGACCATAGGGAGAGTTTCCTGGGGCCAGAAGGATAATTCTGTGTATCATATTGACACCACAGGCCACCATGATGGGAGCATGTGACAGATAAGAAAACATAACTTAAAGGCCCCCTCCATCCTACAACCTGCCTTGGGGAATGTGATTTTGAATAGGATCCAAGTCTAAGGTGCCTGGAGTGAGAAACCAAGGACTCTTAGACTGGAGTCTCTCTGGTTGCAAGGCTGAGGTGGGTGTGGCTCTCAGCTAAAGAAGGGGGAAGTTGGCCTTAGCTTTTGCCCAGTTCTGTCTCAGATTTGTTGGCTACCCCACTGTGCCTCACTGTACCAAACTGGCTTCAGCTCTCACCATGTTTGTGGTGTTCTTTATCACCTCTTCCTTCACCCCTGCCCCATGAATTGTCATGAAGAGTTCTTTAAGAGTATAATAGAAGACAAAGAAAGATGCTATTAATGTTATTTTGCCAAAAATATTTTTGTAGCATAATATATTAATAAAAGATGTTATGAACTTGACCCTGGTGTTACTGTTTACTTCTCTGTTTTCCTTCTGCAGGGAACATTTAGGGAATTGTCTGGCTTGTGAGGGCGAGAGCCTATGACAGTGTGGCACAGAGAATGTGAATGACCCCATTTTCCATGCACAGATTTGGGTGTGGGTTGTGAGGGTGGTTTGAGCAGGGAGTTCGCAGGTGCAGAGGGCCAGCACCAAGGGAGGTATGTGTGACCCTCGCCAGGCAGAGGGAGCTGCCTATGGTTTGGAGCAGGAGTTGTGCAGCTGTGTTACACCACACTTTGATCTGGGCTTTGCTAAAGGAACCTTCCTTCTGCCTGCTCCTATCTCACTAGGGTTGCTGCTGTTCCTCATCACTTCCCCACCTCTGGGCTCTCATTGGCTCAGGCTTGCTGGGAAATTGCTGCCAGCCACACCACTGTCCCTCTAGTTTACTCTCTCCCCCACAGCCACAGTGAGTTTGGCAAGCTACAAAAATGACCATGTCTCTTCCTGCTTTGAACACTCTTCAGTGCCTCCCAGGATTTTGGGAAAAGACATCCAAGGCCCCTTGAGATCCAGTCCCTGTTTATGTTTCTAGCAAGAAAACCACTTCTCTGTGGTCCCTCTCCCAGAATGCAGCACTCCATGCCATTGCCTAGGCTTTCTGCTTATTGGCACTGTCCACCTTGTCTTAGTACATGCTGTTGCCAGTGCTGCCAGGCTCCCTGCATCTCTAAGTCTCACCCATCATCAATCCATGGGCCCCTGTGCATCCTACATGTACCAGCTCCAACAGTATCTGCCTCAAGAAAATCTCCAACTCCAGACACCTAGCTAGTCACTTGTTCCCACTGCTCTCTGTACCTCAGGGACTGCTGGGCTGAGATTGCTGACATGTTGTTGGCTCCTAGTACATGCATCTCTTCTGTGCTGTCACCTCCAAGTGCTGTGGCTGTTAGCTGCCACTGTCTGGCATGAATGCTTGAGGAATGAAGAAGTCCATAAAAAAGGAAAGAAAGAAGAGATGGGTGGGCATCCAACAAGACACATTAAACCTTTTCTGCCACTTCATATGGAAGCACCAAGTGTTAGCTCCTGAGATCTTCAAGTTTCACCAGGGAAAGTCCCCAAAACTTGGGGACAAAGGAGACTGCCACTTCAAAGTTACAAGTCAAGGGGTACAGAGATAACTCAATCAGTAAAGTGCTTGCCATGCAAGCATGAGGATCTCAGTCCAATACCCTAGAGCTTGTTTTGTTTGTTTTGTTTGTTTTTAAGAAGCCAGGCATGGTGGTACACATCTGTAATCCCAGTGCAAGGAGGTGAGGACAGACAGGTCCCTGGGCTCAGTGGCCAGTCAGCATAGCTTACTTGTTGAGCTCTGGGCCAATAAATACTATAGGGATGGGCCCATTTCTAGGCATGGATGTTAATGCTACAACTGGTATATGAGAAAATGTTCAGAGCATTTAATTCTAGAATCTTTCATCTGCAGAATTTTTACACCTTAGCTCCACTGTAAAGATGAAGTAACTGAGGTACACGGCTGGTCACATGGTGTGCCAGGCCTGGAACCCACAGTCAGGCTCCAAGTCAATCTCTTCATTTCCTTTTTGCTTTTGGGGGGATGGGGCTATGAAGTGGGTGGGGAAAGCATTGGCATCCACACTCTACAGACCAAGTGGGTGAAGTTGGGATCCCATGAGACCAAGTGACCTGGAATCCACCCAGGATTTTGTTGTGTCTAACAACTGGAGAATGGGGAAACTCCAGGGAATAAGCTCTGCCCTGTTCCCAGCCCCTCTGAAGTCTTCTGGGGTGACATCAGTGGTATGAGGATCCTGATTCCTGTTATGGACCCGGCTCTGTGCTCTGCCCCTCTCCCCGGAGCCTTGCTCCTCAGTTCAAGTACTCCCAGAAGAAACCTGAGACTAAGAAATGGGACATGATGGGAAAGGTAGTTAAGGAGAAAGGGGACTCCTTCAGGCACCTGCCAGACTGCTTTCCACATGGCAACAGATGACAAAAGGGGACACTCAGTGTTTGTGCCTAAGGTGTTGAAGGCTTTGCTTTCCCTACCAAGAAGCCCTGCCCAAACCTTTCTGTCCTAAACGGATAACAGAATAGAGGACACCACCATAGACACCCATCTCTGTAATACAGCCTCAGGCAGACCTTTCTATACTGTTATTAACAAGTTCAGAACTGACCCCTCTAGGAAGCTCAGGAAGGTAACTTTCAACTCTGTGAGGGGGAAACCTTTAAGACCCATGCCCTTGGGAAAGGTAATGATTTTCTAACAAAAGAAAATGTGTGAATGGGGGCTAGGAACTCTCAATGGAGAACAGAGCTCTACCTCAAGCTGTCTGTGTTCTCTTTCCCCGTCCCTCCCTCCCTCTATGCCCTGCCTTCTGACCTCTCACCTGTACCTTCATTCCTTCTTTACCGTGCCAAGTCCTTTGGGAACCCTCCCTATCACTCGGAACATCTGGGGTTTGCTAATCCGTGGTAGTACCACCATCAGATGGTGTCCTATAGCAACTGGCCTTTGGGATGAAGTCGACAGACCCTTATTTTCAGTTCTAGCTGGACCTTTGTCTGATTTGTGGCCTCAGGAAAGCTCTGCTCATCTCTTGATGTGCCAAATCATATTTACAGAATCCTTTTCAGAAAGAATGCCAGCCTGCCACTGCTGGGATTTGGGCTTGGAAGAAAAAGCAGCTTCTCCTATCTCTAAAGGAGCTCGAAAGAAGACATTCGTATGACCAGTGAGATAATTTCTGTTTTCTTTCTTGACAAAGAGAAAACTGGAATAAAAGGCAAAAGGAAGAGTGATATAATAGTTTTCTGTTGCTATAGCAAATATCTGAGATAAATCAGCTTCTAAAACAAGAAGGTTCATTTGGTTCACAGTTTGGAAACTTCAGTCCGTTCCTCTGCCATGGGCCTGTATCATGACGGCCATAAGAGCAGGAGCACAGAACTGTTCACTCCCTGGCTGGAAAGCAAGAAGTAGAGAATAAAGCCAGACCTAATTGTTCCCTTTGGAGGGCCCAAAAGTCTCCTGTCAGACCTTACCTCTTAAATTCCCACTACCTCCCAATACCACCTGAGATCAAGTCTTTAACACGTGGGTCTTTGGGAGGACACTTAAGAACTAAACTATAACAAAACTCAAGGAGCAAGGAGGACGAAGACAGATCTGAGGCAAACAACCTCTCATGGGTAGAAAATCTGCAAGCAGGTATTTTCCATATCTGAGCCTCACAGCCCTACCCTCTCCTGTAGGTCTGGACTGCCAGGAAAGAATGGAGTGAGACAAGAGCTGATATGCATGATCAAATAGAAGTGGGGATGCCAAGTGGCAAGCTCTGGGACATGGGGAGGTTGGGAAGAAGACCTTTGCCAGCTGCTGCTACCCAGTAGGAAGAGTCTAGCTGCACCTGTGCTTTGAGTAGACCGGAAGAAAAGTTGAACCTGCTAGTCCAGGGAGTAAAGGGAGCCAGGAGGCTTCAAGCTATGCTGAGCCCAACTAGAAGCCCTCCTTCCTCTGTGCTGGGGTTGCTAGTGCAGGACAGAAATCAAGCATAATTGATAGGACGGGCACAGGGTATTACTCCAGCTGCTGTTCACCAGGCCAATGTTTTATATTGGTTAGTTGTGGGCTTAGGAAGCAGTTCTTCTGTCCCTCCCTTATTTCTATCTCCCTCCCCACTCCTCTCTCTCTCTCTCTCTCTCTCTCTCTCTCTCTCTCTCTCTCTCTCTCTCTCTCTCTCTGTGTGTGTGTGTGTGTGTGTACTATGTGGTGTATATGTGTGATGTGTTTGTGTGGTGTGTGTGAATATTACATGTGTGTATAATATGTGATATGTGTGTAATGAATTTGTGTGATGTATGTGTGTAGTATGTGTATATGGTATGGGTGTATAATGTGTTTGTATTTTGTGTGGTATATGTAATATGCTTGTGTATAATGTATGTATGTATGATGTGTTTGTGATATGTGTATGTGGTATTCATGGTGTATTTGTATATGTGATATGTATATGTGATATATTTGTGTATGTGTGCATGTATTCTGTGACATTCATATGGTGTATGTGTGTGGTGTATCTTTTCCCTTTTTTCACTCTGATCAATCACAAAGAGGGATAGCCTGAAAACTATCCTAAACTGATATTTCTAACCTGAAAAACTAGTTCCTGACAAGGAAGGCTGGAGCATCATGGGATCTCCTGGTGTCCCTTTCTGGATTCCATTCACCTCATATCTCCATGGAATGATGGCAGGGGATAGTTGGATATTTAGTGCACACAAGCAGGACTTTAATCAAGGGCTAGGGAAGAGAATGCATGAGATCAGAAAAACAGAAAAAGACATATTCAGGGGAGGGTAGACAAGAAGGGCAGTAAGAAAGAGTGCCGGGACGGGGGGGCGGGGGGGGGGGGAGAAACCATGGAAAGGCCCTGGATTGGGAAAGCAGGAAGAATTGAGCCTAAGGGAGGGTGGGATAAGGAGACTGGACCACTGCAGTCTGAAGGACAGAGTAGAGGATAACAGGGTCTCTGTGGCACAAGGACTGTCAACATGGAATTCTTCAGCACAGATCAGTTCTGGACCAGAGACCAACATAGGCCTAGAGACAACACTTCTCAGACAGAAGTCTCTGCCCTGGGAGATTTGAAATAAGCCACTTTCAAGACCAGCCAGACTCCCCTCACCTGACCCCTAAGGTCCTCCAGGTTCAGTCAGTCTTGGGCTTGTCATCAGGGGCCCTGAGTCCTGGGTCTGGCCTTGGAATAAGCCTCAACTTCCCTTCTCTCTGCCCCATTTTCTCAGTTCTATAATGGGATAATAAAAGTACTCCGATGGAAAACATTTGGAGAGATGATGTAGGAGGAAACACCTAGGAAACAGGCTCCTTGGACCAGTTAGCTGTTGTTGCTCCCCCAGTGACCACCACACACACACACACCTGCAGTGAGGTCAGGAAGTAGCTGCTTCTGGAATATTCTACATGCAGACTACAGGCTTGCCAACAGCAACAGAGGGCCTATACCCATACAGCTGAGCTAGGAGGCAGAGGCTCTGGGATACCTCTCTGTGAACAGCCAGAGGCCACAGCAGCTTTAGAACATGTTACAAAGTAAATCTGATGCCCTAGGGCCAGTCTCATCCTTCTATTGAGCCTTAGTGTTCATATCCTTTCAATGGGAAGGTATAACCAGAGCCCAGAGTTGCCCCAGAAACTAAAGTAAGTATCTCTGTGCTTTGGAGAGGTGAGGAATGAAGCCCAGTGTGGCTGGTGTCTGGACAAGGAAGAGAAAGGGGGAGAAGGCTATTTGCTGGGATTCCTGCCTTAGGTCTGGTCATGGAAACAGTATGATCCACATATCCCAGAGACCCTTCCAATGCTCCACTGGGATCCCCAAGAGGAATATGTTTGCCAAGTCCTTTCAGCTCTTTTCTTCTCTGTATCACCCCCCACAACAGCTATACCCCAACTAGCATAAGAGTTTTTGAGATGTTTAGGCTTAGGTGTCATTGACTCCCTACATTCAGCAGCTGCCACCAGAGGATAACCATACTTAGACTGTGACCTTGAGCTCTAAACCAGTGACCTGAAGGGGCAAGGCTGTAAAGTGGGATGTGCAGAGGCAGGCTGGCTCAGCACCCCCACTCCCATTGCACAGAGAGGGCCAATGAAGAGGAAGTATGCCTTTGGGGTGCTGCACATTTGGGGTGTGGTCAGGAGTTTCAGAGCCCTTAGGCTCCTCTTCCAGCCTTGGCACATTGTGGCTCACCTAAATACCAAGCAGCGGGTCAAGTTCTGCAGCCCTCCTCGGTTTCACAAACCTTCTGCTCCTCAGAACCTGAGGCAGGGGAGCATCGTGCAGACAACTAAGAGCTGGGAGCACATTGATATGTTCAGAGGAACTCGTTCATCCCATAGAGACTGTGTGGTGACACTACTGTGCTCCCAGAGGAGACTGGGGACAGAGGGTGCTGTGAGTACTTTCTATAAGTAGCTTCTGCCTCAAGGGCTAGCAGGTCCTCAGGGAGCAGGGATGTGATGTAGAGTCCATTTGCATCCTCTGCCTCCTTGCTGCCTACCTCCTTGTAGATCAGATCACTCCCTAGACCTCTACAGACTGTCCAGTTTGGACACTATGTCTCCAAACATGTGTCCCATTGCCTCCCTGAAAACCAGGCTCCAGACACGTAGAGCTACTGAGGCCCCTGAGCACACTTCTGGATTCCCAGCTCCATCTTCTAGTTCCACTTCCCCTCCAGCTTGCTGTACACTCTCCCTATTTCCACCTGGAGGTTTTCTTCCTACTGCTCATGGTCAAGCCGAATTTCTACCTCCTTGTTAGAAGTCTGCCCTGGCACCACCCTCACTCAGCAGTGTCTGAATGTTCTGCACAACCAGTCTCAGAATATGGTTTTCTGTACATCTACGCATTAAAATGTTGATTTTTATTTCTTTAAAGCAAAGTCCTGGGCCTGATTCATGTTTGTATTCCCTCAGTGACCAGCAAGTCTTTAGAAAAGGGAATATGTTTATTATATTCATTTTAAACCTGAGACAAAGCACCACCCAGTATGAGTGTTAAATTATGTTCATCAAAACCAAAGCAGTGGCTGGAGTTGCAGACCAGTGTGAAAGCACTTACTGTGTGTAAGACCCTGGGATCCATCCCACTGAAAATAAGCAAGCAAATAAATAAATAGCAATACAATAAAAAAATGATAGTAGCCACCCATCTGTAAGTTAGCTTCTAAATATGTTTTTCCCTGGGGGTTGCGCCTCCACCCACAGGTTTCAGGGGGTAACAGGGATTTAGGGCACATAGACGCCGGGGGTATAGGGGTCGTGACCGTGGATCTAAGATGTTTGGTAACTTGAAGAGAGACTCCTACAAATAACTGTCACCCCACCACCCCGGCAATCCAGCCTTGACACACATTCTTAGGAAAGTTCGTTTGTATTATCCGAGTTTAGAACTTAAATCCACTTCATGTAAACACAAAGTGTGTGTTTGCTAAGTTTTAATGCACACTGGTGCTTAAAGGAATACCATCACTGGCTGTGTTGGAAGCAGGCTATTCCAAGGCTTTGTTCTAAACTTTACCAAATGTCAGCACTTCCAATCCTGCCCTACAGAGGTCATGATGGTGTGAGAGCCACATGTACCTGCCCTCCCACCCCCCACACCCGCTCTCATATTTTAGCTGTCACAATGGCAACAGACATGTGCAAACTTTTGTCTACTATATTAGTTCCACAAATGGTGTTGACCACAAACATCAACAAACAAAACCACCTCTCCTCCTCTTCCTCTTCTTCTTCTTTTTCCCCCTCCCCTCCCCTTTCCTCTCTATCCCCCTCCCTCTGCACTTGCACACCCTTTCTCTCTTTTTCTCTTTGTTTTTTTTTTTTTATCTTTCTCTCCCTCACAGTCACCCTGGCAACTTCCCTGACCTCGTTTCTTGGGGCCAGTGAACTCACCCAGCCCACCTGAGAGCAGCTTCCCAATAAACCTGCCTTTAATATATTCTAAAAAACAAACAAACAAATCAAACCAAAACCACACATTAGTTTGTTTCAAACTATTTTTCTTTTATTTTTTTTCCTTATAGCTAAGGCACTAGGTTTGATTTTGTTTTTTAATCATTGCACTGGTGTTGCCCATAAGGTTTCTTTTCAAAACCTAGAGGACGATATAAAATGTTTGTTCTGACGTAAGACATCGAATCTCAAAGTCTGAAGAAACAGTCACTGCTCAGCACATCTCTGCCATGAGAAGTGACCTCCAGAGAGTCAGTGGCTAGAACTCACACACATTTGTCCTGTTTCCCTGTGCCCATCACTGCCTGTTCATCCTAGAGAACACTATTTTCATCTTTGCTCCTAGAGACGGAGGTAGCATGAGGGAACACTACAAAGGGCAGCTGGCCTGGGTCCCAAGGCCTGCCATGACTGCTTGCTGTTAGTTTGTCCTTGAACATGCCCATGAACCCTGCATCCAGGAAGCCAGGAAAATGAAGGCTGCCTTTATAAAGCCAGGATGGTGAGCAGCTAAGACAGCACCCTGGAGAGCTTCATATCTGCAAATTTGACAGCAGTGTGTGACATGGTGGCCCTTGAAAGAGACAAAGCAGGTGCCCCATATCCTTACAGCTTCACTCAAAGTCGCCAAGGGGCTAGTCCAGGCCCCCTTGGTATTTCCTGTTCTGCTTTGGCAATGACTTCGTAAATACCATCAGGACTGAGACTCAGTTTCTACCCTGGAAAAATGTAGATTGGAGCAGATATCTGCAAAGTATTGTCTAGCTTTAACGGGCTAGAACTTTCTCTACCTTCCAACTTCTTAATTCAACTGCCAGATTTTGAAATCATGTTTAGAAAAAATATGATTTGTATCAGAGGGTAAATCCTACCAGCTACCACCAGTGTGAGTGTTCTGCCTGGGCAGTGTGACTCTGTTCAGCTTCTCCAGGACATGCCAGGGAGCACCAGGGACAGGTGAGAGGCACTTCAAACACTCCTAGACAGAGACACAAGGTCAGCATCCATCACAGAACAGAGAACAGGCTTGAGGTATGTGGACCTAAAGGCAGGAAAGGCAGCCATGCAAGGGTGGGTGTATGGGAAGGCAGGTAGGAGGGAACCACGCAGGAGGTCACAGATCTGGTGCTCTGTGAAGGACAGATGTGGAGAGATGACTAGAACACCACCAAGCTCCTCATCTGGAAAGTGAGCAGTACTTGGAGGTCCAGGCTGTGAACCTTAGACTTGATCAGTGATTGACTTTTACCAAAGAAGTCTTTCCCCTGTATGACATTGATGTTCCAAAGGCACGCAGGAGTGGCAGCTGAGCTAGGGAAATGAGGAAGCATAGAAGGTTAGGTCAACTCTCCCAGCAGGCTCAGGCCAGAGCAGGGAGAGAAAACAAACACTGGCCAGATGGAGCCAGATCATGCACCAAAGATCCTGCTGAAGGCCCCTTGGTCTCCATGCTTGGCTACACGCTGATGGCCACAGGACTGGCTGATTTAGTCCAGGTTAGAATCTCCTCCCAGGCTCATCACCATCACTCCTAGTCCTAACTGCCTGGGGACTCCAGCCAGCAAGATGTGTTCTGCCTGTAGTGATTTTTGCTTCATGAGGCACTCCTTCCTTCCTGGAGAAATCTGCTCAGCCTGCTGCTCTGGCTCCAATATCACACTTCCCTTTCAGCTTTTGAATTTCAAAGCAAATCTGAGACTGACTGCAAACAGATGGATGGGGTCATAAAAATCCCCAAGCAGGGAGCAAAGAGGCTCGGGGCTGTAAAGGAGAGGCTCCCTGGATGAATGCATGTACCCATGCTGTGTCCCTCCCTCTCTGCCCCTGTGAGCTCTCCACAGCAAAAACATCACATATAGCCCTCTCACCTTTCCCTCTCCAAACTCTACCAGTCTTCAAACCTCAACTCCATTCAAATTTCCCCAGAAGCTTTTTGCGGCTTCCTCTCTCAGACTATAATCTTCCCCACCCAACCAGCCACCAGACTCTCCCTGGAGCATAGTGCTTTTAACTTCCTAGACTCGTGGTATCAATCATATACATCTTGCTATATTGCTTGTAAGGATTTTACATGCCTTACATCTCCAAATAGATTCTAGGCTTACAACTGAAGAGAAACAAACCCTCTCTCTTTTTGACTAATCCAATTTTGGACAAATAGACACCAACTAGGTACTTTATATAGTTTCAGTGACAGTGGCAGGAAGTGAATAGTTACCACTAACTAGCTAGTGTGAGGATATGTTATAAAGCCACTGAAGAAATCTTCTACTGGAGTCAGTTAGGGCCCTATCAGGGCACTTGGCTGTTCCCCAAAAGAAAATGACTGAACGATCTCAGATGGGGTCTCAAAAGGGACACTGAGATGGATTGTTGGGGATATGGAGTTTATTAGAAGAGCTATTAATGCCATGGGCAGACAGACAGATAAATAACAGCATAGCTGGGGCTCTGAAGAGCGTTCAGACCAAAGAAAGCATGGCAGGGGCTCTGAAGAGGGAAGTCAGAAGAGGGAGTCTCTCTTCTTATACCTTTCTGAGGATGGGTAGATTTCACGCCAGCCGCCAGCTGGCAGCCGGCAGCCAGGCTCTCTGATTCCAGTGCAGATGAGGAACAGGACGTGTGACCATCAGTAGCAGTTTTGATGGCATCTCCTTTCTCCAGGTGAGAGACCCTGCACCTGGAAGTCTGTTAGATAGGGCTCCTGGGGACAATGTCTCAATGGGGTGCCTGTCCAGTATCTGTGAAAGAGGAAAGCCGCTGCTTGTTCTGTGGCCTGAGCAGCAGCTGGAGTCTAACATTACATTCTTACAGTGACTTCATTCAGAAGGATGCCCTATTGTGTCGGCAGAGTGAAGAACACTTCCTCTTGGCAGAGAGAACAAAGACTGAGCTCAGTGCAAGCTGGGTAAGGAGGTAAACAGAGTTAAACATCACAGGGCTTTAGAGTCAGACAGACAGACCTGAGCTCATTCTGCTCTTTGTGAGTTCAACCCTGTGCAAGTGTCTCACTTCACAGAGGCTCAGTTTTTAATCTGTAAATTGGAATGATAGTAAAATCTATTCTGGGAGCTTTCTATGGGCTGGACATGTGTCACCTGATACCTTCATCCCAGTAGCCTTGAAAGTGACAATCTCATCCCTAGTTTATAGAGGAGGAGCTAAGTTTCTGTGAGGTGAGATGGTTTGACCATGGGCACTCAGCCAATGCCAAATTCCACAACCTGCAGGAATAACCATTCTCTAGGCTTCATATTCTCATCTGGAGCACTTGAGATGAAGGAACTAATGTCTTATGTAACACAATGTTACTTGGAATTTTTCCTAGTATCTATGAAACACAGCTGAAGCTCCAAAAATAAAGACTATGCGTCTCTAGTGGAGAAAAGAGCCAGTCCATCCCTGCTGGGCTTGCTGAGGTAGGACAAGACTGGTTCAGAACTTCCCACAGCAGCTGCCCAGTAACAACAACCAATGGAGACTCTTACAATCACTGGTAGTAATGGGTAAAAGCCATTGGATCTACATGCTTGGCCCTACAGGGGTGTCTATAGCTCCCTGAAGGAGTGGTTGGGAAAAAATGAGTCATTTCCTTTTTTTCCCCACCAAGTCAGATCAATAAGCGGGTTACATTTGGAAGCCAAGCCACTGGAGTGGGCCACACAAGCAGAAGGAAAGAGGAATCCAAAGCAGATTGTCATGGGGTTCTGCCCTCAGCTATTCTGGGTAATCATTCTTCCTGGGTCACTTGGAACAGACAGGGGAGATCCATCTCAGAAATCAGTGATGTGGCACTTTATAACGATTAAGCATAATTATGACCGTGTTAACTACACAGCAAGTTGTGTATAATTTTCATTCCAAGGTATGGCTCAAATGCTCCCAAAATGAAAGTCCAAGTTACTTTAAAACAACAAAATACCCTGAAGGCCTTGTGGTGTAAACACAACTTAGCTGGGTTTAAATTCTGGAATCAGGTGGTGTCGACATATCTAAGCTGGGTTTAGATTCTAGAGTCAAGAATGAATGCAGACAGTACTTATAGGAATTCATTTCAATAATAAATTCCCCAGAAGAGACCCTGGAAGGTAGCTTCTCTCTAGCTCAAAGTAAGATTTTAATTCTTAATAAAAATTACAAAAAAAAAAAAAAGCCCAAGGGGCGGGGGGGGGTGGCTTTCTGTTCTCTGAGGAGAAAGGAAGGGGGCCTGGGGGAAAAGTAAGGGTGGGACTTGGAGGAGAGAAGGAAGAAGGGGCTGCAATCAGTATGTAAGGTATATAAATAAATTAATAAAAAATATTTTAATCCACTCACTTATCACTGTAGCCTATGTCTCATGTGAGAAACTGAGAAACGACAGTATCAAACATCCATTGAGAGCTGGACGTGGGCCCAAGAATGTTAGGCCTTCGTTCACCCAGTGCCTCCTCAGGGTGCCACAGTTAAATTCTCTCTCATGCATTCCACCAATGACCCTGAGAAGCCAATGATCCCGACCCCAGCTTACAGACAGGGATACTAAGGTTTTGAGAGATGAGAAGTGGCTGAAGAGCATGCTAGGTCTAAGTGTCCACACCACCTCCTTCAGCCACTTCCCAGCTATGAAGTCTGGGGAGAGACTCCCATCTGTCAAAGCCTCAGTGCCCATGTCTACCCCTTCTCCTGGCTTACCTGTGCTGCCATGCCACATGGTTTTCCTTATCCTTCCCAAAGGTCTGGCATCTTCCTGTGCTGGGGCTTTGCCCTTCTCTCCTCTACCCAGGGTATTCTCCCTCCTCCCAATATCTGTCACCTCCTCCTGCCCTCCTCACGCTCTGCATAACAGCTCCCTCTCAGAGGGCACCCCATATGAAATGATGCCCCTAAACTCTTCCCTCCCCCTAGAGTAATTTTTTTCTTTCATATCAACAGTCACCTTGACAGTGCATTGTAAATCTCTTTATGAGCCTGACATCCATCTCGCAGCCACGAACACACAGCCCCTGTGACTGACACCCCCCCTGCCTCTCGACTGCTCCATCTCCCTGGTGTGACTCAGAGCTGCCTCTCAAACTCTGTGATGTCACTTGAAAGCTCTGATGCAATCAAGTTGGACTCTTCAATTTTAATGAGGTGTGAATAATTATAGACAAAGTCCAGCTGAGGCTCCTAGTCAGAAACTTACCCATGAGCCAGATCTCCAAGGCTCATTCCATGTGAGTCCCCAGCCAGGCCGTCATGAGGAGCCACAGATTAATAAAAACATACTCCTTGGAGTGCAACCAGAAAGTTGCACTCCAGAACTTTCTGGTCTCCTGAGAGGGGCTCACCAGCTAACAGCAAGCCCTCTTGACAGTGGACTGTACCACTTTTAACTACAGGTCATTGCTCTGGGGTATAGGTCTAGAAACCAGCCAGTTAAGACAACACTAATGTCGTGAAGAACAGATTGAGTCCATCTGTCTGCTCAGCCCAAGACAAACAGGAACACATGAAGAGCGAGTCTCAGACCCTCAAGGATCTCCTGTTCTGTCTAGTCAAGAGACGAACTTGGGGTTTTGAGTTAGTGTATTGAGTCTATAGCAAACAAACGTGAAAGGATAGATAGCAAGTTGCAGAAAGAGAAGAGGCAGATAGCAAAACACCACACCATCAGGGGCTTACCCAGTAGAGATGACCACGGTGGCCTGTCAGCAGCTCAGAAGCATCATTGTCTAAGAGGCTTACAAGCAACCAGCAGAAAATACCTGGGGAAGCTGAGGCAGGCAGCTGGAGCTCCCAACTAAGCTGCTTTCCATGACTACACTTCTGCTTCTCTCTCCCACCGTAGGCATATTTTTAAAAATTAATTATTTTATTTATTTACATTTCAAATGTTATTCCCCTTCCCAGTCTCCCTTTCTCAAACCTCCACCCCATCCCCTTCCCCTTTGCCTCTAGAGGATGCTTCCCCCACCCACCCACTCACTCCCAGCAAACCCCTACAGCATCCCTTTTCACTGGGGTAACAGCCTCCATAGGACCAAGCCCCTGCCCTCTGATTGATGCCAGATATGGCAGTCCTCTGCTACATATGAAGTGGGAGCCATGGACCCACCCATGTATATTTTTGGTTGGTGGTTTAGTCCCTGGGAGCTCTGTGGGGTCCAGTTAGTTGATATTGTTGCTCTTCCTACAGGGTTGCAAGCCCCTTCAGTTCCTTCAGTCCTTTCTCTAACTCCTCCATTGGGGACCACATGCTCAGTCCAATGGTTGGCTGAAAGCATCTGCCTCTGTATTTGTCAGGCTCTGGCAGAGCCTCTAAGGAGACAGTTATGCCAAGCTCCTCTCAGCATGCACTTCTTGGTAACCCCAATAGTGTCTGTGTATGGTGACTGTATATGGGATGGATCCCTAGGTGGGGCAGTCTCTGGATGGCCTTTCCTTTAGTCTCTGCTCCATACTTTGTCTCCATATTTCCTCCCATCAGTCTTTTGTTTCCCCCTCTAAGAAGGACTGAGGCATCCACACTTAGCTGCTTCTCAGCCATTTGAGATTCATTCCTCTGTTGAGAATTCTTTGTTTAGCTCTGCACCACATTTTAAATAGGGTTATTTGATTTTCTGTAGTCCTACTTCTTGAGTTCTTTGTATATATTGCATATTAGCTCTCTATTGGATGTAGGATTGGTAAAGATCTTTTTCCAATCTGTAGGTGGCCATTTTGTCCAATTGACAGTGTCCTTTGCCTTACAGAAGCTTTTCAGTCTCACAAGGTTCCATTTGTCAGTATTGCTTACCCTTTGACCTCCTTTTGCTGCCTAAGTGCTCTAACTAGAACTCTGAGTACTGTACTGAATAAATAGAGAGAGAGTGGGCAGCCTGATTTTAGTGGGATTGATTCAAGTTTCTCTCAATTTAATTTGATGTTGCCTGTTGGTTTTTTGGATATTGCTTTTACTATGTTTAGGTATATGCCATGAATTTTTGATCTTTCCAAGATTTTTAACATAAAGGGGTGTTGTATTTTGTCAAAGGCTTTTGTAGCATCTAATGAGATGGTCATGTTAATTTTTTTTCTTTTAGTTTGTTTATATAGTGGATTATATTGATGGATTTCCATATATTGGACCATCTCTACATCCCTAGTATGAAGGCTACTTAATCGTGTTGAATGATGGTCTTGATGTGTTCTTGGATTCAGTTTAGGAGAATTTTATTGAGTATTTTTACATTGATATTCATATGCAAAATTAATCTGAAGTTCTCTTTCTTTGTTGGGTCTTAGTGTGGTTTAAGTATCATAGAATGAATTAGGTAGTATTCTTTCTGTTTTTACTTTGTGGAATAGTTTGAGAAGTATTGGTATTAGGTCTTCTTTGAAGGTCTGAAGGTTCACTTATGAGCCTAGTTGTGAGGGACCTTCTGGAAGTTAAGCTGTCTCTAGGTGTGGGAGTGGATCTGGAGTACCAGCTCTGCCCTGGGCGGAGTTGTGGGCCGGAAGACTGTAGGCATTCTATATCATGAAATAAGCAGTAATCTCTATTAGAAATGCTTTTCCTTCTAGCTGTTCCTGAGGACACGATGCTTTTACTCTAGGTCTGTTTTGCTGTTCTCTTCCCTTCCTGTCACAGATTAGGACAGGGACAACCCATCCTTTGGACACAAGATCTTGGAGGACTCATAAGACTACCACATGGAGGCTGGAGAGACAGCTCAGTGGTTAAGAGCATTGACTGTTCTTTCAGAGGTCCTGAGTTCATTTCCCAGCAACCACATGGTAGCTCACAACTGTCTGTAATGGGATCTAATGCCCTCTTCTGGTGTGTCTGAAAACAGTGATGGTGTATTCACATAAATAAAAGAAATAAATCTTTCAAAAAAAAAAACCAACAACAAACAAACACCTACCATGCTTGGCTCTGAGATAGAAGAATCAACCTGCTTTCAGAGCCAGTTTCTCACTGTCCTCAAACAGCACAGAACTCACAAACACATTGTACTTTACAGCATCACCACTGTGAATGCGTGTGCTGAGGGTGGTGATTTGCAGACAGACCAGAAACTGAAGAGAAAAGAACTGACTTGCAAGCTAGTGATGGAGCAGAGAGCAGACCTTCAGTAAACAGCAAGGTGAAATGGGACTGAGCAGGGGCAAGTGGGGGACCTCTACTTAGGTGTGGGGCTCCCCGTTGTGGGCTCCATTCCATGGGCTCTCTCAAAGCCTTAGGCTGGACTTGGATTAGCCTGTTTGTCCTACATTACTCCAAGAAGACAACATCACAAGAGGAAGTTCAGAGCATGGAGGCTGGCTTGGCATATGGGCCAAGAGGGCAGGGAAAGTAAGAGGAGGGGCAGCAGGCAGTGGGAGGAGATAGGTTCTAGACAGAAAGGCAAGTTGCTTTTCTCAAGTCTGACTGAAGGATGACCATGCATGCTATGTCTGCCAACCTACCCAGACCAGCCTAACCATCTGGTCATCTCCATATCCTACACAAATTACAGACACATAGTTTGGAAGAGCACTATGAGAAACAAACATTCAGATAGCAAAGCACCCACTGGAGCCGACCAAGCTTGGAGAACTAAAGCTTTGATTGTGCAGTACAGGAGCACAATCAGAGAAAACCTTCCACCAAAGACACTGCAGGAGCTGTCACTGAGAGATGAAGCCACTGAGCAGACAGATGGGAACTTCAAATGCAGCTGGTTTCATCAGGACACATACTTCACCCATCTTGTGCTTTCTCAGCCCAGTCAGCCCTTCCTTCTGGCTCTGCTGCCACTCTGTTTATAGTTCTTTCTGACTACTGTGGCCTTCATTCACAAGGGGGAGTCTGCATCCTATTTCACTGGGCCCTTTGGTTTGAATTTCCTCAGCTAGCTGTCTGACCCCAGTCGCCAGGTTGCAGACACACCAAGCACTCCCATACCCCTTGTCTCAGCCAGGAGAGGACCTTTCTTCCCTCCAAGTCATCTTCCCACTCACATACAGAACTCCAGGCTTCTCCTTTTACCTGTCCTGGGACTTCGAGCCATCCGTCACCCCTCTCCTTTGCCCTCAGCTTCTCCCTTTCTTTAGTGCCCTTTTCACTATAAAAACAGTATCAAGTGTCCCTCAATGTCAATAATGTGAAGAAAAAAAAATCTGAATCCTAAAATCAAAACCGTGAGCAATGTACCCTCTGGGATTCTCTGAGAAGCATCTCTGCTTCCAAAGCCAGTTTGGACTTATAATGGTGTTTACTCAAAGAGATAAAGAAAAATGAAAAGTGTTATTTTTGTACTTGAATAAAGTTGATCATTTGGTCTGACATCTGGGAAGGTGCATTTCCACCAGGAAGCAGCCCACAAACATAAGGCCACTGGTGACATGCTGTGGCTGACCTGATCACTCAGCCAGAGGTCCACCTAGGACATAAAAGCCCATACCAAATCTCATACTTGATTGAAAGTTGCACTGCACACTAACTAATATGTTTTCACCAGCCTCATTATTCCCAATGTAGGGAAAAGTAATCCCATGGTCAAATCACTATATTGTATACTCTCCTACATCTCTAGCCTAGAGATTCAAGTTAAGCCTAAAATCACTTGCTAGTATTGAAGTGTAATGTTTGACTACGTCCTTCAGCAAAAGCTCTTCTCAGCTTAGCTCCAGCCCTCCCCCACCCCCATCACAGTTAGGTTCTTGCATGTGCACACAAAAGAAGATATTCAGTGAGTCTCTTCAGCTACCTTTGCCTCCCCAAGAAGTTATGTGAACATTCCCATCTGCCTCTTAGATTTCAATGTCAATTTTAGAATTGGAATTTGATCTTTAAATAATATTCTTTTAAAATAAATAAATAAGTCTCAAGGGATGTCACATCTACCTCTGTTAAACCAATCTGCCCAAAGTAGAGACAGTGTCGGTGACCACACCTGCACTTGACAGAGGGCCTGTTCTGTATCATTCCGTCACAATAGGAAACAAATGATCCACATTGTAGTAGCTTCAATTGCAAGCATTTTCTCTGCTGCATGTTACCATTGGCTGTGCTCAGCTTAGCTGTTGCAATATAGATTCTGCCAAGTACCTGGCCACAATGCAGAATGGCTGAGTATGTTACTTCTTGGGCAGGCTGAGAAGGTAGTGACTTTCTTTAGCAATCACAATATCCTTTAGGTTCACAAAATCAACTATGAAGATCAAGACATAAGGCTACTCCCCTCACTATAAAAATGTGTGGCAAAGCCTTGACTATGGAATCCTGTTATATGGGATAAAGAATTGGAGCCAGACATGAAAATCATCCCGGCGGCCAGTGTGTTCCAGCTGTCTGAGACTGGGTGTCTCTATCACGTGGAGAATGTAAACCTTTCCAGCACTTACATGATGAGCCTGAGGCGGGAGCAGGATTAGGATGCAAACCTCTGGCCATTCAGTCCATCGAAGCTGTGGAGTCAAGGAAAGAGCACTTAGGCTTGAAGTCACATGCCCACTGCACTCACATGGATACCTAACCTGACACAGGGCTCACGGAATCCTTTGAAATCCATTATCCATTGGATCTGATAACTTCCTCAGAAACTTGCCATTCCCCATACCCTCTTCACATCTGCACTGGGGCAGACCACTGGTGGGACCTCTACAGCAAGCTGTGGGTGTTACTCTCCTGTCAGATATTAGCCTCCACTGGAGTTCAGTGTCCAACAGCCCCAGTTCATCTTTCTTGTCCCTGACTTCTTGCCCTCCTTACAGTATCCATTCCATACCTTGCTCCTCTCCACAACCCCTGACACCCTGCAGTATCTTTCAGCTTTGTTTGCAACATTGCTTTCTACTTCACAGTAAAACCAAACCCTCTGATGAAAACCGTTCCTTCTCCTCTGCTCACAAACCCACCCTATCTTTCTCTGCTTCTGCTTCTCTTCCAATACTTCCCCTCCAGCTGAGAAAAGATCTTCTCTCCCACTCCTTTTCAGAGTTCACATCGTCCCTTTTCCCTTTCCTTAACTGATCCCTGCCAAGCAGATCATGAGCAGCAACATTTAACCATGCACCAGTCTTTTACACCTTAAAAATAAATCTTTTCCTGGACCCAGCAGCCCTCCCAGTTGCTGTTGCTGTAAGGTTTCTTAGCTATGATTTGGACAAAAATAAATCAAAGATGTTGGAACACATCACAAAACTATACAAAACTGTTCATAGCTGCCTTAGTCAGAATAGCCAAACATTGGATATGACTTTAATTCCCACAGTGAGTGGAGAAATGTGTGATAAACAGTGGATACTCCTTGCATGAGGGCTGAATTGCTACTGCAGACCCACATACTTTCTGCAGGGAGCAGACATTTCCCTCTACTCAAAATGGAGGGAAAGAAGTCAGATACAACACTTTGAGTTTGTATAAAATTCTCAAGCAGGCAAACTAACAGATCTATCTAGCAAGAAGCCCCCTAGGGGCAGGGATTTAGAAGGAAACTGGATGCAAAGGGGTACAAAGTACCTTCTAGGGGTGATGGACATACACAGGCTGATTGGAACAGTGATCCCATTGGCCTATGCATTTCTCAAAACTCATTGGATGACACCACATTCACATTGACTTAAACATGAGAGACCCACCCTTCCAAATTCAGCTTGCTAAAGTCACCAGCAGCATCTCTGTCAATCTAATAAGCATGTTCATGTGCTAACAACTCTCCGCCAAAACTCCCATCTTCTCCAAGTTTCTGAGGCTCCACCTCATCTTCAGTTCACTTCTTCCCTTTCTGTTCAGTCTACTTCAGGAGAACACCTTCATCTGTCCCCCTAAAACACTAAGCTCCTCAAGGCCCACCCAGAGCTGTCTTCCTCAGTCCACATTTCTTACTGGTGACTCATGGTGATTTCCCTAGGCCATTCCTCCAAGTTTCGGACCTGTTTAGCATCTGCGCTTTAGAAGACTCTAAAGCCATACACTGCATTCTTCTCTTCCTTCTAGAATAACAGAGGAAAAGGCTTTATGGATCCTACAGAGGGAGAGAAACATCTCAGCTTTAGCCCCCAGTGAATCCAGATTTGAAGACTGCTTGAATATCTGGCCACAAGCCTGCTTTGTAAAACTCATGTCAATATAAATCCTTGGGAAATGGACCCTGGTAAACATTTGGGTCAAAATATCAAACGTACTCCTGCAGAATCCCACCCACAGAGCCATAGCCACCAGAGCCACACTAGTCTGATGGTACCTGATGCCAGCATGCTCCTCACAAGAAAGAAGGAGCAGAGTGCACACACCATCATATAGCAGGCAGGCCCTCAATGATCCAGTGTGATGATCATACCTACTGCTGAGAGAAGGCCCCCGCTTTACATGGCCTTGCTTGCTCCTGAGCCAAGGAAGGAATAATGGAGTGAGAATATGACAGTCCCTCCAAAGGTATCAAAAGTGACTGGTCTTCTCACCCAAATCTGATCATTTTCCAAAGGCTACTGCCTCTGTGATGTCACTGATACCAGTTCCTCTCTGTGCCAGTGCCAGGTGTCCATTCATACCAAGAGTCTTCAGTCCCCAGTTGTGATTCTCTGGGACTCATCTCTCCCAACCAGTCCCACAGTCTCTTCACTTAAATAACTATACTGCCTGATACACAGTCTCCTCACTGGTGACCCCCTAGGCCATTTCCATCCTTAAACCAAAGTAATTTTTCAACGAACAACTCTGTACCCAGCTCCTACCTTGCTCGAAGCCCTCAACTGCTTTTGGTACTCTCAGGATAAAGGCAAAAATCTTGTGTTGTGTCAGCAAAAAATCCCCTCCCACATGTCCAGCAGACTTCTTTCAGCACAGACCTCCTCTGTAGCTAGGCTCCCTCCCTCATCTCTCTCTTCTTGTTCACTCTCAGCATCTTCAAACCTCAGCTCTACAGGACAACCATTCTTAGCCATGTGTTCTCACAGATTAGCTCAACACTTTCACCCCTGGCCCCTAGCATCTGTCTCAAACATACCATTGCCTATTCACACAAGGGTCAACTAATGCTGGCCATTCTTGTTTCTTATAAGCTACATGGTTTCAGGGGTGCAGCTGCTCAGCCCACCACTTTATCTGTCTCACACCATGCCAGACCTTGGGTGGAACTTAGTAAATGCTCATTGGGTGACTGAGTGAATAGATGAATGAGACCTTAGTCTAGTTCGTCTTTTCTGAACCAAGCACAAGCTGTGGCCTCCCTCCCTACTCGTTACCTTTCTGCATCTGCTTCATCACATTCGTTTTCTTTTATTTCTTTCTCTCCCAAATTTCCAGTAGCTTTACCCAAACAGCTCAGCCTAAAACTTTTGCAGCCACAGTGCCACCTAGAGTCCACCCATGAGATGGGCCAGTAGCCAGAAAGTCCTGACCAGTCCAACCCAGTTCTGCTCTGTCCTGCTCTGTACTATATTCTGAATCTATCTTCACCTCTTGATGCTGCACTTTCCTGGCTTTGAGATCACGTTATTCCCTCCGTCCCCTACGTGCCCCATGGAGACTTTAAGCAGTGCAAGGAAGAATGTGGGTGGGACTTCCAGTGGTATCTTCCTCTGGCATCCCATCTGCCTGCCCTTCCCTGCAGCTCCATCCTTCTGTTCCTTTCCATTCACCTTTGGTCAATCATTTAACAGATATTACAATGTCACAACTGTTTAGTGAGAAGCAATCATGCTTAAGGGCCCATGCAAGATCTCAAATTTAACTTGCTGTCGCCAAGGAGATCATTCAAGAGAAAACAGTTGCTTCTCTTATGCAAAACTGTCAGCTTTTCTCTAAAATTATCATCCCTACTCTGCAGTTTAGATCAAGTATTTTAAAAGTCCACATGGTGATCCAATCACCAGATGCCCACACATAAGGATGCAAAGCACATCAAGGAGTATAATGGTAAGTAGGCAGAAACAACCACCCTGCCCCATCACTGAAGAATGGTGGGTAGCTGTGGCATGTGCAGCTCCATGCATAAAAGTATGTGGTACATCAAAGCATAATAGAAAGTAAGCAGAAACAACTAACCTGTCCCACAAATGAAAACTGGGTAAGTAAGTATGGGATGTGCATCCTCTAAAATTAATGCACAGGAGTGTTTTTACCATAACATGAAAGCTGCTTTGTAAGCTAAATTCAGGGAAAAAAAGAATACAGAACTTGAACTTGTATGCAAAGTGTTGTCTCCACCATGTAAAATAACAATAGGTGTGGAAAAATCTAGTACAGCAAGATATTCTCAGTAGTTATCCTGGTTGGGGGGGGGGTCTTGTTTTCTAAAATCTCCATAGCAAGCTTAGTTTAACTCACAGTAAAGTGTTACAATAAATCTGAAAGAAAAATTAATATGAACCATATATAATAAACATATATTTGCATAGTTTTCTGAATAATCTATCAGAGACTCAAAAGGAGACATCGCCAGACATTTCTTCTCCAGAGTTCTGAGGTCTTCTGAGACTTCCCAGATTCAAGGTCAGGAAACCTAGGAGTCTCTGCATTGCCAGGGCCTCAGCCAGCATCTTCTGGGTGCTTAGCAATATGGTTGGACCCCAGTGATAGGGAAGAGACCTCACCTGCTGTGTTGCAAAGGAAGCCTCATCTCAGTCTTGCTTGACTGCTTCTCCTCACCATTGCTTTGAGACTCTCTTCAGCGACACCTTGTGTTGTGATCATGTAATCACAGAACAGGCACTGAGTGGGTCTCTGTAGAACCAGACACCAAGTAAAACATTAGAAATCTGCTGAATCTGAATCCCTCCGTGCTTGGTGCTTGCAATTACCCTGCTTCATTTAAGCTTCACTCAATGAGGAGAAGGAGGATAGCATTATTATAACCATTTATAGAGTAGAGAAGAGGGGAGGGGAGGGGAGGGGAGGGGAGGGGAGGGGAGGGGAGGGGAGGGGAGGGGAGGGGAGGGGAGGGGAGGGGAGGGGAGGGGAGGGGAGAGGAGAGGAGAGGAGAGGAGAGGAGAGGAGAGGAGAGGAGAGGAGAGGAGAGGAGAGGAGAGGAGAGGAGAGGAGAGGAGAGGAGAGGAGAGGAGAGGAGAGGAATCTGGAATAACACTAAGAGAATACTGGGTTTTTTTTCTAAGTTATCTCCCACCAGATACAAAGATGGATTAGTATTAAGAATTGTACTAATAGGAATTAGTATGGGTGAGGAGTTGCGGATTCTTTAAGTAGCATTTGAGAAATGTAGCAGCTGAATTAAGAGTCCAGGAATTCAAGACCAGCCTGAGCAATCTAGTGAGACGCCAACAAAGAAAAAAAGATGGGGGAAGAGAAAGAAGTAGGGAGACATAGAGGAATCCTTTTATTTATAGTTAAAGACCTAAGAAGAAAATTCAAGTGATAATCTCCATAGACTATGATAAAACATTTGATAGAATTCAAACACTCTTGATGAATATATATATATATCAAAATGGAGGTGAACCAGTTGCACTGGTTAAAATCCCAGGCATTCAAGAAGCTCAGGCAAGAGGATTATGGATTCAAGGCATGTCTGGGCTGCCGAGTGAGTTCAAAGTCAGCCTGAGCTACTTAATGAGACTCCTGTTTCTGAAAATAATAGACAGATGGGACTGCTGTGTACTGGTGGGCTGCTTGCCTAGTATGGTCAAGGTCCTAGGTTCTGTACCGTATCTGTTGTTGTACAAAGCAATTTCTAATTTCTAATGACATTTCTATTTCTAATGACATTTTCATACCATACATGTGCCAGTATCATCTATGATGTCCCAGAAGCACTTCTACCAAGCCCCAGGAGAAAGGTAAGAACATTTGCTAATGCCATCATTGCTCTCTTTATTTTTGGAGATACTTGGTATCTTCAAAAGGTAGGAGTGTAAAACTATTTCTCCTCTACTCTTTTTAAAGATTTATTTATTTATTTATCTATTTATTTTCTATGCATACACTGTACTGTCTTCATACACACCAGAAGAGGACATCGGATCCCATTACAGATTGTTTTGAGCCACCATGTGGTTGCTGAGAATTGAACTCAGGGCCTCTGGAAGAGCAATCAATGCTCTTAACCACTGAACCACCTCTCCAGCCCTTTATCCTCTACTCCTAATGTTTCCTTTCTCCCGAAAGGAACAATATCCTTCCCCAAAACAAAAACATCCCTGGCTTCTTTGTCCACTCACTTCATGGGAAATAGGTGAGCTTAAGAGTCTTCTTTTTGGGGAAGACGGGCCCATGGAGCTGACACATTCACTCTGCACACACCTAGTCTATAATCATACAGGACGAGCTGCTGCCACCTCCCCACATGAGGGTACTAACCTCTACTCCCACATACCTCTGGATTCAGCAGACAAGTCATTATTAGAAAATAATCTTACCTAAAGGGGCCTTAGTGAAACACAGGTGATATTAATACAGAGAGAGAGATAATGGTGATGAAAAGGTTTATATAGGGATGGGGTTGAGAAGGCAAAGCAGACAAGGGGACAAGGATGGAGAGCTAACCAAGGGAATGATATATGGAAGAGCCATACAGAAACTGGTCACTTTGCAAGTCCATTAAAATGTATGAATTCTGACCTCACACCAGTCAGAATGGTTAAAATCGAAAACTCAGGTGACAGCAGATGCTGGCAAGGATGTGGAGAAAGAGGAACACTCCTCCATTGCTGGTGGGATTGCAAGCTTGTACAACCACTCTGGAAATCAGTCTGGCGGTTCCTCAGAAAATTGCACATACTGGAGGATCCAGCAATACCACTTCTGGGCATATACCCAGAAGATGCTCTAACATGTAATAAGGCCACATGTTCCACTATGTTCATAGCAGCCTTATTTATAATAGCCAGAAGCTGGAAAGAACCCAGATGTCCAGAGGACAACAGACAACAACAGAGGACTAGATACAGAAAATGTGGTACATTTACACTCAGCTATTTAAAACAATGAATTTAGGAAATTCTTAGGCAAATGGATGGATCTGAAGGATATCATCCTGAGATAATCCAATCACAAAAGAACACATGATATGCACTCTCTGATAAGTGGGTATTAACCCAAAAGCTCGGAATACCCAAGATACAATTTGCAAAACACATAAAACTCAAGCAAAAGGAAGACCAAAGTATGGATACTTCGATCCTTCTTAGAAGGGGGAACAAAATACCCATGGAAGGAGTTACAGAGACAAAGTGTGAAGCAGAGACTGAAGGATTGACCATCCAGAAACTGCCCCACTTGGAGATCCATCCCATAAACAACCACAAAAACCAGACACTATTGTGGATGCCAACAAGAGCTTGCTGGCAGGAGCCTGATATAGCTGTCTCCTGAGAGTCTCTGCCAGTGCCTGACTAATACAGAAGTGGATGCTCACAGCCATCCATTGAACAGAGCACAGAGTCCCCAATGAAGGAGCTAGAGAGAGTACCTAGGGAGCTGAAGGGGTTTGCAGCTCCATAAGAGGAACAACAATATAAACTAACCAGTACCCCCAGAGCTCCTTGGGACTAAGCCACCAACCAAAGAAAACACATGGTGGGACTTATGGTTCTAGCTGCATATGTAGCAAATGATGACCTAGTCGGTCATCAATGGGAGGAGAGGCCCTTGGTCCTGTGAAGGTTCTATGCCCCAGTATAGGGAATGCCAGGGCCAGGAAGCGAGGGTAGGTGGGTTGGTGAACAGGGAGGGAGGAGGAGATAGGGGGTTTTCAGAGGGGAAACTAGGAAAGAGGATAACATTTGAAATGTAAATAAAGAAAATATCTAATAAAATGTTTTAGACATATATTTTAAAAGAAAATAAGAAAAATAAAGATACCCTGCAAGCCTGGATGCTGCTGCTTCTGGAAACCAATGTTTATTATATAAAAATCTGAGTTACACATATGGAATACTTTCTTATGAACCATTTGCCAGGGAAGCCCCTAGGGTCCCCAAGTTGACACAGTTCTTGCATTCTTCTTAGTTGTCCATCAGAACTAGATAAGACCCTATTGCTGAACTCGCCACATTCCTTGGCTGCTGAATACAGCTGAATCACGCTGAAACTGAGCTTGCTCCTCCCTGCTACCTAGATTTTGTAGTGCTGGCAGGGAGTGCTATGTAGACTGCTGGGTAGGAATGCCATCTACACTCTTGCATAACTATAGATTCTATGAACTCCACATCCACCTTCCTGGAAGGATATGCAATAGTAACCAAGAGTTCTCCGATTGGATTTGAGGCATCCTCGTGGTAGATAATCCATGCGTGACCTGTAAACCTGATTAAAAAGTCATGGTTAGAGAGGTCATAAGCTTAGGTGGGTACTCACTAGTATTTAGCTAAATTGACCTGGCATCAAACTGTGTTCTAAATGTTTATAGGTATACTCTTTGGCAGATCCCAGTCTTAGCCTCGGTCAGAAGGGTCTCTGTGGTAAGTGATAGTGGCAGTAATGAATTAACTGTCACTGTCAATGAATGAGCCCTGCAGCTCTTTGAGGTGCTGAACAAGTGACAGTTGAGCACTCAGCCCCAAACAAGAGAGTTATGCCCCCTCTAAGGCTCAGTGAATGTCACAGAGAATATAAAGGGGATTGGGAGAAAGGATGAAAATGTCACCTTCAGGTGCATCCATTGCAAACCCACAGCATCTGCAGTTGTCTGCACCAAGCCTGCACAGGACAAACCATCAGTCATGCACTGAAAAGGACTCCTGGGGTGCTGCTCCCCTTTCCTGTTGAACTACTGACTACGGTGTATTTTGGGGGAAGAACATGTATTATCTTCTTTTGTGTACCTACTTGCAAACCCATCAGGATTCACTGGGTACTCCCGGGTAAAAGTCAGTGGGTCACAAAACAAAACAGAAAGACAGGGATGGTAGAAGGGGGCTTATAGGGAAAGGGAGGGAAATACAAATGCAAGAGAGAGGGAGAGAGATAGAAGAGAGTGAGGACGAGAGCAAACAGAATGCAGTATAAGCAGGTGTGCTATTGTCAAAGACCAAACTCAATCAAGGATAACTTAGTAAGTAAATAAAAGGAAATTCTTCTTGTCTCACGCATATGTGCTACAATCTCCACACATAATGCTGGTGATAGCTAGCCCTTTAGGAAATTGCTATCTTGTCTGTGTTGGTTCTGAATATAAGCAGGAGGAACGTGGTTGTTGTTGGATGCCCATGAGACCCCACCAGTATTAGCCAATGCATTTGGCAAAGATCAAAACCCAAAGCCCCAAAATATGTTTTAAAAAGAAAAGAAAGGAGAGGGGGGAGGGGAGAGGACAGGAAGGGAGGGAAGGGGGAAAGAAGAGTGGGAAAGGAAGAAAAGAGGAGAGGAGGGGAGGGGAGGGGAGGGGAGGGGAGGGGAGGGGAGGGGAGGGGAGGGGAGGGGAGGGGAGGGGAGGGGAGAGGAGAGGAGAGGAGCTCAGAGTAGTACACACCTGTGCCCCCAGCTCTCTGGGAGCAAAGGGGAAAGAGTCTGGAGTTCTTAGGGTATCTAGGACTTGGAGTAGGGGAGGGAGGGAGGGAGGGAGGGAGGGAGGGAGGGAGGGAGGGAGGGAGGGAGGGAGGGAGGGAGGGAGGGAGAGAATCTATACACATTCCTTTAGAAGATTCTGTGTAATAAGGGAAACTTACAATACCAACAATAAAGATAAAATAGGAATAATCTTAAGTACAAATGCTCAAGATCTATGTGAAGAAAACTTTAAGGCACTCCGGAGAGACATAAACACATGCTTGAACAAAGGGGAGGGCAGAGCACTTTCCTGACTGAGAAAACGCAACATCATAAATATGTCAGTTCCCTCTAGGTCAATATCATGTGTCACGTCATCCCAATGGAAAGATCAACAGTATATTTTAAGCAAATAAGTCAATTCTAAAGTTTATATTGCAAAAATATGTATGTAATACTATTCCAGAAGAGCCTGCAAGGGAGTGGTAGTGAGGAATGACCGGCCCTGTGTTTGAGGCAGTACTCACAAAGCCACATTTATTAAAACAGCTTGTCCCTGGCACACACACCAACGGAACACAATAGAAAGTACAAAACAAAACCAGAAACATATGGAATTGTGTATTGTAAAGCTGGCCTCTGAAATCAGTAGAGAAAGGATGAATTGGTCACTAGATGGTACGGAACCAACTAGGTAGCCTTCTGCAATAAACTAAAGTTAAGTTCAGCCTCACACCTTACCAAAATGGCTAGAAGATTTTAATTCAAAAGATGAAAGTTCACAAGAAGCAGAGGAAGACAGTTCTATAATTGGAGTGAGAATGGCCTTTCTATGTATGATTAAAAACAAAACATTTCACGTGAAAAAAGATAAATTTAACCATAAGAAAACAATAAATTTTCTTCAAAGTATTCAATGGTAAGGTATTCAAAGTATTTAATGATATTTAATAAAAATATCAACAGTGGGTTTTTTTTTCAATTTCACAAACTCTGAAGTTCATATGGAAATGGTAACAACTACTCCTAAGGAATTGCAGGACAAATACTGGATTGGGAAAATACTTTCTTCTCATATCACAATTTCCTTTAAATTGTAAGCTGTAAAGATCAATCAAAACCATGAACAATATACCTAAGCCAAGTGTAATATTCAGAGTTAGAAAAAAAATGGCTCTAAAGTCAAAAAAATGCTCATGGTCACAGTAATCAGAGAAATGAAAATTAAGACCTCACTAAAATCTATCCTACCAGTCTGGATGCCATTTAAAAAAAAAAAAAAAGGTCTATATTATTCTCTGTTGGCAAGATGGTGGATCCAGCAGCCCCACATCATAAAGGAATCTAACCAGTGGCTTGCTCCTCTTGGGCAATTTTGCAACACTGACAAAATACATAGTATATCTTAGTAGCCCTGCAACTATATCCAGGGACTTATCCTGCTGATACAGTTACAGGCAGGCAACAGTGCTGTTTGTGCAAAGATTGTTTTCCAAAGCATCTCTTGTAATAATAGTACATAATTAGAGACAAGTAACCTTTCCATAGGAAAGGTTAAGTATGGTGAAGTATATCTGCCAAGGCTATTGTTTGTGAAATTCTATAGGGTAAGCTGCAAGATACGTTATAGAGTGGAAAAGTGAGCTAAAAAGTGTAATGTATGGTGTGCTGCCATTTGTAACGTCCAAGAAGCAGAAAAGGACCCATATACTCGAGTTCACTTATATTCACAATCACCTGCAAGTGCATAAGACAGCTGGGAGGCATCACAAGAAACGTGGCACTTGATCTTCTGGGGAACAGTGGTGGCAGATCCCTGGAGCTGGCCAAAAGGTACCTTGCACTCTGCATCACTGGTAAAGCCCTGTGATACAAGGATGAGAATGTTGGAAGAAATTGTAGGAATGATTCTGATATAAGAATTGCATGAGAAAACATAGGCAGTAAAGATGTTCTGAGTGTCCCTCCTTTACCTCTAAGTCCTCCCACCCAAATGTACAGTCCATCTATCATATATCAGTGTGAGAAAAGAAGGGAACAGGAGTGATGGAGAAGAGAACACACCCATGCTTCCCAAGACCAGCAGTGGAAGAGATGCTGTGTGACTATTTAGGGTATTGCTGTGATGAAGCACCATGACCAAAAGCAACTTGGGGAGGAAACGGTGTGTTTTGTTTCCATTTCTACATCACTGTCATTATCTAAGGAAGTCAGGGCAGGAACCTGGAGGCAGAAGCAGACAGAGGCTATGGAGGGAGTCTGCTTACAGGCTTGTTCCTCATGGCTTGCTCAAACCTTTTTCCTATAGAACCCAGGACCACCAGCCCAAAGGTGCCCCCCACTTACAGTGGGCTGGGCCCTCCTCCATAAATCACCAATCAAGAAAATGCTCTACCG
Source organism: Mus caroli (assembly GCF_978045245.1). NCBI lineage: Eukaryota > Metazoa > Chordata > Mammalia > Rodentia > Muridae > Mus > Mus caroli. The sequence goes on along the minus strand of NW_028227261.1, from coordinate 42,070,689 downwards.
GCTTGCCTACAGCCCAATCTTATAGAGGCATCTTCTCAAATGACTCTCAAGTTGATATAAAACTAGCCAGAACACAAATCCTGGAGGGCTGAAACCACCATCTCTGTCCCAAGTGACATGATAAAAAAAATAGAAGGGAAAAGCTGGGGTCCCAACACTAAGACTTCATTTGCTGACACAGAACCCAAAGCCCTAAGCTCTGACACCACTATCTGCTACAAGGAAGTGTTGTCTCTTAGGGTGGGCAGTTCCATGGCTTGCAGAGAAACCAGGACATAAGAATAGCTATGAAGCCTCCTGCCATTCCTAGAAAGCAGGACTGCACTAGAGGCTATGAGTGACGTGTTTTCAAATAAGGATCCAGCTTACGATGCCTTCCAGTGGCAAAGTGGCGGTCATCTGAACAGCACACAGAAAAGTAAGAGGGGCAGGAGACCTATGGTTTATTACATCAAGGTAAGTTTACACAAATATGTGAATTCTTCTTGGCACCCAAATTCATAAAATGCATACCGAATGGTGGTTATGGTGAAAAACCAAGCGTAATAACACAGAGTCACTTTTATTATCTCTGTAAGTCGGGCAACGTTGACGTATGTGTGTTTACTTTTCTAGTAAATGTCTTTCTTTGTAAAGCATTGTTACCTAAATGTCTCTAGCCATGGAAACAGGAAGGAAAAGTCACCGGGAACCATGAAGTCAAGAAAGAGAGAAAAAACATTAGGTGGAAGATGAGCCCGGATGAGGCAGCCAAGCAGGCCGCCAGTGCGCCGGTACAGCCAGTGCGCCAGTGCAGCCAGTGCGCCGGTGCAGCCAGGTGTTCCACTGTGATGAATTAGCTGCCTTCTTAGGGAGGAAAAGAAACATGCAGACTCAATCCCTCATCTCCTAGGAAACCTCCAGATGACCCCACTAATTATAAGATAATAAAAGAATCTAGAAGCCCTAAATAATTCTCACAGACTAGATCCATCTGTCACGATGACAGGACAATGGGTTGTGTAACTACAGCCAAGTGAGGCTCGCAACAGTAAAAGTTTGGAAAGCAACACCAGGTTGCAGTAAAACTGGAGACTGTGTGAAAGGCTCAGATTTACAAATTTTACTGATGGAACAAGTGAAGATTAAGCAGTAGAAAAAAATCTGTCGAGGCTGTGGGCCAGGGGCTTTTGTCAAACTCTTAGAAGATGAAACAACATCCCATACCCAGTTGAAGATCGGATTGGCTGCTACTGTATCCTGGCCTGGGTCAGTAGTACTTTTCAATCTAGAAGATAATTTACACTGACTAAATACAAAAATAAAATATCTAAAAAGTTAAGAGGGTATACCATTGAGTGTGGAAATAATGAAATAGCCTAATTCACTGATGCTTTTAGGATAAGTGGAAGCATAATCATAAATGTGGGGGATTATTTGTTTGTTTACTTTGCTTTGCTAATGAGACAGGGGTCTTGTGTAGTCCAGTCTGGCCTCTGACTCATTATATTAAGTAGGGTGGTCTTGAACTTCTGACCCTTCTGTGTGCTGAAATGACATGTTTTCCAGCATCTCCACTTTATGTAGTGCTAGGGATTGAGCTCAGGTTTTCATGCTGGCAAGCTAGACAAGCATTCCAGCCACTGGCTGCAACCTCAGCCCTCTTGAGAATTAGACAAGGCCTCTCACTGACCTTAAACTCACCAAGTAGGTTAGTCTGGCTGACCAGCAAACCCCAAGGATCCACCTTTCTCTGCCTCCCCAGGGCTAGGATTACAAGTATGAGCCACCACACTTGGCTTTTTTAAGTGATGGTTCCAGAGAATCGAATTCAGGTGTTTCCATGGCAAGCAGTCTTATCAGGTGAGCTATCCCCTAACCCATAATAACTTACTTTAAGGTACATTTTACATAGCAACAGCTGTGGGTCCTTCTCTGCAAACCCAGATGCCCTTTACTCATTGCTTTAGCTACCTACATCCATACAAGCAATCTTAACTTCAACAGCTTACCGCTGCAATTTTAATCTTTTCCCATCTCAGAGGCCAGGAGTCAGGCAGACTGTCTAGGGAGCTCTGCTCAGTCGACTGTTCATTTGGACACTGTGAAGTTTGACGGAGGCTGGGGGTGGGGGGAGTGTGGGACTGAGGAAGATTCACTTAGATGTCCAAGACTTGACAAGATAGCTGGAAAACTGACTCAGTGTGACCCCATGTCTCGGGGCCCCTCTTGTGTCATCAAGACTTCTTACCAGAGCCAGGGTGAAAAGCTCTAAACTGCACAATGTCATTTCTGCCATAGTCTAAGGGTCAAAGTAGCCACAGGTCAAACCACATTTAAAGGAACAAGATAGACTGCAGACGTATCTTTAAAATGAGACCAAATCATCTTCAATCTTTTTCTGTCCTTGAACATTTTTTCCCTGAAGATTGCGGAACAGGTCAAAGAGTTTGGCTCAGGACTAGTTAGGAGCTGACAATGATGATGGTAGTTAACCCTGAGAATTTTATTGAGTGTTTACTGGGTGCCTGGCAATGCTATAAATACTTCATATGTTTGTGTTGTTGAATCTTTGCAGCACTCCTGTGAAGACTCTGTTAACATCCCAGTGTGTGGATTAGCAGGCTGACTCATCTGACCATGCTTACTCTCCCTAGAACCACGCCTTACAAAGAGGGAAGCCTGAAGCTACCCACAGATGCAGGTGATGAAAAGCCTTTCTACACAAGATGGGGGACTGAACATTGTCTCGGGAGCACTGGGGTTTCCGTGGAACAGGGCCCACATTGTGGGTGGTGAATAAGATAGAAGAGAGGGAAAGCGAGAAGGCCGATCAGGAGACTTCTCACATTTACATTCGGGCATGAGAGATGGGGGGAGGGATGGGAAAACTGAAACCTAAAGCAGAAGAAAGCAGGACCCGAGGTAAGAAGGCAAGACTTGGCAAGACTTGGAAGGTTAGAGACAGAGTAGACCCAGGAAGAGTTTCAGAGGCAGAGCCCCCGTCATTGTATGCCAAGTTTAATTTAGACCCTGTGGGATCATGGGTAACAAAGCTCTTCCCTTCTGTAGCCCCCTCTCTGAAGAAAGAACAAAGCCCCTCCATGGACTCTCAGATACTTCTGTAGATCTTGGAGAAATTGGGGTGTTGGTGGGCAAGATGGGAATCAGCCAGAAGAGCCCTCCGCAAATTTGGAAAGGGCATATCCCAGGAAGCTTGACTTGGCTAGGGTATCCCAGTCCCATCCCTACACAGCCTAAACACAGAGCTGAATTCTGGGTCACTGGGTGTAGGAGAAGACCTGGGTTGGGTCAATTTGGAGGCACATAGGCTCCCCATGTTAGAGTTAACAGGGTGAGCATGCATGAACCACCAGAGCCTTTTTGCCTGCTGCCCTCCAGCCCTGCATATTGCAGACACCCTGTGGCCTACATTTGTAAGTCACTCCAATCATTTAAGACCAACCCCCAAAGCAGTGTGGCAGGAAACATTCGTTAAATGCTTCCACATCAAGTAAAACTCCATCTGATCACAGTTCTGGGATTGCTGACTACATGAACTTGGGTAAACATCTTGCCTCCCTGAGCTTATGTTTGCCCACCAAAAGGCACGGCAAGAATGCTGTACAATAAGATACTTCCCGTACCTAGCACAGGGCCTAGGGCATAGTCATTACTGAGCAATTAATAGCAATAATAATAACAGTAAATCCTGCCTTCTTTGCTTTCATTCTTTCCCAGCTCCCACTGGCCTCCCCCTCCCTCACCCCCACTCTGCAGCTAAACACGGATGGCACAGTGGTGATGTTTCCTATGTCATTTCTGTCCCTTGGATCAACTCTACACCTTGGCACTCTTCCCTTAAAGAGAGTTAAGAAGCTCAGAAACTGGAACTGGGGTTTCTGCTCCCCCTTCCTCTCCCCAGGACCCAGGTTGTCCTCCTCAGGTACCCATAGGAGCACAATAAAGGCTGATTGGGCTAAATGGGCAATTTATGGCTTCTCTTTGAACAGGCCTTAGATGATTACCTTTTATGAGGCTTACACTTTAGACTCGAGACGTAAAACAGAAGCTCAGGCTAGGAAGCAAATAATGGGATATTTTATGTGCTGTTCTGGAACAAAAGTCCACAGCTTTATTGCGATGGCAGTAAAAAGAGCGTGATTGGAGAAGCTTTGATTGAGAAACACACATGGAAAGAACCGCAGGTCAGGAGACCGGAGGCTGTCCTGAGTTTCCCACCCTGCAGCACCACCTAGCCAGGCCTTACACTGTCTGTCTTCAAAAGGCAAAACCAGGAACCACCCTCTGCACCATCCCTGCAGCAAGCCCTTCTCTAAGCCCTACCTTCTTCTCGGGGTTCACTGATTCTAAAACGTTGATTCTCCAGACATGACTAATCTATGTTGATTCTCCAGACATGACTAATCTAGGCTGCTCAAGTCACACTGTCTGAACCATCTCCAGATTCTAGAGTAGAAAGGGTGTGATGGTTGCAGGCACAGACCTAGAGTGTGGAGGCCTGGATTCAAGTTTCCACCCACTGCTCATTAGAATGTGACTTAGGAAAAATCACAGTATATAATGAGAATAAAGATCAACACAGTGGGATGAGGTGTTGGAGAGAAAGAGAAGAAACAGCTCACAAAGGGGCTGCTGTTATGACTGACACGGAGAAATCTCTCTGAAGTTGGATGAGATTGTTAGTGTTCAAACACTCAACGAATATAACGTTTCAAATAAAAAAACATCTAAAATGTGCTGCCACATAGGAGTGTGCCTGAAATGAGTTCTGTAAGCCCAAAAATCCAGGAGCAGGGCTGTCAGCATAGCCGTGGCCACCAGAGGGCAGGCTCTGGTTGCTGGTCTGCCAGCCCTGCGGGATCCAGGAACAGCACTGGGGCCAGTCCTTCTCCCCTCCTCCTGCTCTTTTAATTCTTTCCTCTTAGGGGACCAGAGAGCCGAGGCATAGGGAGAAACGGTTGCAATTATTATGTTTTTCTGAAAACTCGAAACTAGCAATGCAAAATGAAAGGAGACCCTAAATGGTGTGTGATCTCCATGTGTGCAGTTTTAGCACTGGGCTCCAGGCTGAGGCCTGGCCTAGGCTTTGGGATCAGCATGTTGAAGGCTTCCCTAGCAGGTGATCCATTGTCCAGCTACCTAGTGTCTGACCCCCACCTCCATGTGATGCTGAGCTTAGAAAGGTTCTAGTGTCACACCGAGGCCATTCGATGCAGAGACCAAGATTCAGGTATGAACCTTCCAGAGACGGTGCTTTGTCCTAGATAAGCTGAGCCAATTGATAGTCTTCTGCGACCTTAGCCAAGGCCTGTTGATGTCTGGCCTTCAGGTGACTATTCAGGACTAGGGTCAGTTGGGACAGCAGGAGAGGGTCTTGTGCTGGGGCACCCAGCGGGGCTCTTCCATGCCTGGGCAGCACTGTGGCCAATATTGACTTTTGTAAACACCATTTTGCACCGAGCTAAGGGCTAGGGCGGGGGCGCCCTGACCCGGGGGCGGAGGCAACGGCTCCGCATTTAGACGAGGCCATTAGCAGCGATCGATGGCTGCGCCGCGCGCTCTGGCCGCTGGGCGCTCCCAAATGAAGGTTAAGTTTGCTCTGCGCCCCTGCGAGGCAGGCCATGCGGCCGCATAATGGCCCCAGGACCAGCGGCGGCCCACATGCCCAGGTTAAGCTCAAGCGGCTTGGTGGGGAGGATGCAGAGAGAATGGAGCTTGTTGCTGCAGACACAGACAGGGAAAGCTGAGCGGGTGTGCTTTAGAAAACCCCAGTGTGAGCACCCTGGTCTGGCTCCCTGTGGGTCTCTTGCTGGGCTCTGGTGGTATTTGTCTGATTGTTTGGTGTGTACTGGGTCTGTACCTTGGGTTCTGTGCACCTGTTGGAATGCATGGTCTGCGGTGTGTGTGTGTGTGTGTGTGTGTGTGTGTGTGTGTGTGTGCCTGTCTGTCTGTCTGTCTGTCTGTCCGTGTGTCCCTCCAACCCGGTCCTGATCATCTAGAGGGGCTGCCTGGCACTCTGGAGCTAGCCTGTCTGAGAACCAAGAGGCCTGGATGCTATTTTTCTGACTGCCATCCCTCTCTATCCAGCCTAGATCTCATTCCTTGGAACCTGGCGACCCTACCCTAGCCCGACAGGGACGTGTTGTGAGTGCCTGGGCTGTGGGAGTACACGGGAGGCTGTGTGTGAAAGGGTATGGCTGTTCAGAAATGATGAGTCTGGTTCTGCTGCAGCTCCAGGCTGGAAAGTATCCCCTGGGCCCTGTTGAGCGTTCTCTCTGTAACCTAGGCAGCTTTGTGCCACAAATCGACAGCTCAGAGCCAGGTTTCCTGGCTGTTTCATCTGTCAGCTCCACCTCAGATTGAGCACAGTTGCCACTTTGCATATTTAATGAGTGCCCCCAAAGTGCCAGTGTTTCAAAGCTGTCACATTAATTCTCATATTTACCCTTCTCTCCACTTTGTGCAAATGAGGAAATGGAGACTCAGAGAAGGGAACGAGTTTGCAAAACAATGAAAGCCAACCAGTGGAGGGAGTGGGGTTCAAACCATGCTGCTTGTACCCGGTCCCTTCCTTGCACCTTGCTGGCCTGAGGCTGCGACCTTGGGCAACAGGCAATGTGAAGTGCCAGCTCCTTGGCAAGCTGCAGAAGGCTGTGTTCTAGAAGACAGTCATCAGAATGTGATAGAGATGGGAAAGATCCCCAGCCAGTCTCCCCACTAGAAGCTGAGTGCCTTATTAGCTACTTAGACAAAATCCTGGTTCTGCCATGGCCCAGACTCCCATCAACAGGAAAGTCTGGCAGACCACTGAGCTCTGAGCAAAAGAGGTAACAGTTTGAGTAGGAAGGGTCATATACTAATTCCTAAGGACCTAAAAGAATATCTGTATTGTCACAGCAGATGACCTAACAGTAATGATGTCTTCTGCAATGGTTTTCCTGCAATGGTTGCAGAGAAGGGATATCCAAAGAAATATGAGGTTCGCTGTCTTTATATAGGGTGCTGGCTAGATGCCCTGGAACCAGATTCTGTTTGAGTCTAAGACACAGTTAAAGAGGTCAGGTGCTCAGTGGAGTGGGTGGTTTATAGCTTAGGGTAGATGGACTTTTCAGTAGCGGCAGCTGAAGCCAAAGCACAGTGCAGAGTAGGAAGCCATGGGCTAGCAACAAAAACAAGATCAAGCCAGCAGAGGTGAAGGTGCTGCAGATGGAACACAGGGCAGAGCCTAAGAGAAAGCGCTGCTGCTGAGCTCCCAGGTTTAAGACAAATCCCTCTCTAGCCCATGCCTGCTCCATGGTGCCCAGTGAGGACAAAGTGCTCCAGGAGGACCATGAGCCACACACCCCCCCCTCAGTGCTCCAGGCTTCGTGGAGCAGCTCTCCCCACTCTGGAGAAAGGCACATGGTAGAAAGGATAAGGCCTTGGATCTTCCAGACCAGCAGATACCCTCCGATTGACTCATAGCTCTCTAGCTGCCAAATGGCATAGGAGCTACTGGCTTCGCATATACTGTGCTGGTCCAGTGATGTGATGCATCGCAACCTGTGGCTCATAAGGAACACTAGATAAACAGAAGATCTCATCCTCTGAGCTTAGATCCAGCTGGATCAACAGGGTCTGCTCTGTCTCTTTCTTCCATCCAGTCTGTGAGCTTTTCTTATCCACCTCAGCTTCACCAGAGCCTGACCTTCAGGAAGGCTCAGTGAGATGAGAGCCCAGGAACTTCTTGCATAAAGATGGATGGATCTAGGCCATGTGAGTGAAACCCAGAAGAACCCCACCCCCACCCAAAAGTGCGAGGAGCCAGGGGAGGGAACAGAAAGACAGGGCAGACCTCAGGAGGGGCAACAGCTTGAACACATTTTTCCCAGTTGAGGAGGCTAGAGAATGACTTCTCTGCTGATCTTTGACCTCCGAGTCACATATCTTCTTTGAACTGTCAGGCAGCCCCCAGCCCTGTCACTCTCCATCTAAGCTAGGCCAAAAGTGAAACTCCAGCCCTGCCCTGCAGCAGTTCCCATGAGCTCTATGCCTGGATGTCTTATGTGTGGGAGTGGAGGGGGGTACGCATATCTTCCAACCAAGACCCACTGCACATCCCTGGCTCAAGCTCAGCTCTAACAGCCTGAGGTCCACGATGGATTCTTTCCAGCCTGGAAAGAGAGAGTCAAGTCACAGTCCAGGAC